>NC_091794.1:63795000-64395000 GCF_041296235.1 Equus asinus
AGTCAGGGAAACAGGAAAGTATACTCCGCCCCCTGGAGGATATATTTCTTCCCCAGGGAGAGAATATTTCCAACACAAATTCAGTCTATCACATGTTGCTTGTGCAGTGCTGTGGATGGAATGCTCTCCTTTGTTAGGATCGATGCTGGGCACACCAAATCTATGCATTGGAGGTGTGGATATAGTGCAGATCCCAAGTGGAATAGAAACAGAAGTGTAGTATAAATTATCAAGTGGTGTTTCTGTGTTTATGGGTAAAATTCAAATGTTTATACTAATTCTTAAATTTATTAAATAAAAGATCTTCTACTATTTGGAAAAATAACTAATAAGGCTTAAAATTATTTTAAAACAAGACAGGTTATTCAAAAACACACATATGTAAATAAAAATTAAATTGCCTCTTGGTTTCTAAGACCATTCTCCAATAGAAGGGAAAAGTATAAAAAAGGGGGGAAAAAGAGTAACTTTAAAGTGGGAAAGTGTGACAAACACCACCTTGACCAGATGGTCAAGATTAACATCACAGTGGTACGTCATGTTGAGAGCATGTGCTCTTGATATGATGTGGCGGAGTGGCGCTTTATGTCTGTGGTCTTTCTCCCGAAACACACAGCCTCAGACAAACATCAGAAAATTCCCAACTGAGGGACGTTTGACAAATATCTCACCAGTACTAAAAACTGCCAAGGTCATGAGCATGAGGAAAGTCTGAGAAACTGTCACAGCCGAGAACAGCCTGAGGAGCCATGACAGCCAACTGTGAAGCGGTGTCCTGGATGGGTTGCCAGGACAGAAAACGGACATTAGGTAGAAACTGAGAAGGTCTGAATAAAGTACAGACTTCAGCTAATAATAATGCATCCATGCTGGTTTATAAATGTACCATACTGGTGCAAGCTGGTAACGGTGGGGAAACTGGCTGTGGGATGTATGGGAACTCTGTAGTATCTTCACAATTTTTCTGTAAATATGAAAATACTCTAAAACAAAAAGCTTACTTCAGAAAAATGTTAAATTGCAGTGATATAAAGTAAAGAAAAATAAAAAAAGCTAAAAGACAAAACCAAATACTGGAAAAAAATTTTAAGAAAAAAATTGCAATGATACTAAATAATTGTGGCAGTTCGGAAAGCCATCCAAAGCTAAAAACTATTTGACTATTGCTAAGTATGTCTCATTGTGATCATTAATATTTGACCTTGAAACATTTAGAGCTGGATGTCCTGAAAAAATTGCCCTAGGACTGCCTCAGACAATGCTGGGAAGGTTCAAATGCTGCTCTTATGGAAAGGAAATCCAGTTTATTTGACAGTATTCCCCTCCGCCACCTCACTCACACACACACACAGTGTGTATGAGGTACCATCCATTCTCACTGTGGCTTCTTGTTCTCTCCTCTTGCTGCTTCTGGACTCCCATCTGTCACACCTACCCTTGGCACTTCTGGCTACACAAAAGAAACCCACTGTTATTACTGTGTGCTTCTCAGGAAAGGAGCATGGACAGGAAAGGGCTAGAAGGATGGGTCTTGGTCTATCCCAGTGTCACTAAGAGGAGGCCGGCTAAGAACATTTGAGACCTTTTCCAAAACCATTGATGGTATGGAGTGAAAGAAAAGCTCCATTAGTTGCATCAAAAAATGAGGAGTAAACACCCTTTCAATGTTTTTTTTTAAAAAGCAATAAAACATTCAAGAAAAGATTTGGTTGGATTTTGATGAAGTTGAAATGGCTTCCAGTGTGATCCTTTCTTTTTCTGTTCTATATTTTACTCTTTCTCTTGAGAGAAACCATGACATCCCATTTCTGGTTCAAATGTTTCAGAAAAAAATGGAAGCATATTGTCAGTCATGTAATTGATATACAGTGCTTCTTGACATGTCTATTTTTAATTGACACATTTTAATTAAAAAAGAGAGCAATTTTAAGAAGAGAAGCTCTCCGCCAGATGGTAATTCCTAATTTACCTCAAATGTGTTGGAAGCCACATGATTCACTTTTGATTAGCTTGAGTTTGTGCATTGTAGAGTATAGTAATTTTATTATGAAAAACAGCCACCCACAGCACCCCTTCTAAGTGAGATAAGTAGGTATGTGTGGGTGTGGTTATTGGCATTAGTGGGTGTGTCTTACAAATATTTACCCAGAAATTTTAATGGCATGAATAACATTTTTTGTGTAAAACTTCAATGCATGCATTAATGATTTTCTTAATAAATAAAACGACTGCAATATCAGATTCAAGTTTGAAAATACAAGATCACATTTGAGTGCCAGGCCTCAGAGCCAAGAAATACTGCTGGACAGGGGTCCCCGCCCAGTGGTGGTCAGGGCTTCCAGTGAAGCAGGATGGGGAGAATAATGTAGCTCACTTCCTCTCTTGCTTTTTTCCATAGCTTCACACCTCACTGCTGCATGACCAAATCTGATTTCCTCACGAGCTCTGTGCTCCACAAACACACATCCCTCACAGGCTCGGCGTCTGTAGATGGTGGGAAGTACATAGCCAATAGTAATGGGGATGGCCTACCATACGCTAGACCACAGTAGGTAGAGTTTTATGGCTACGGACTGTAGTGAGAGAAACCAGGTGGACCAGAAGGTGGTAGTTGCTCTAAAGAATTTCTCCCTGGTTAGAGGGGGCAGAGTGAAACTCACACTGAAGCAGTCTAAGTCACAATGACAGTGTGTAGTTAAGCCAAACCTAAGTTATCAAAGTTTAAGCTTCATAGGAAGAAACCAGCAATAGTGTTCTCTGGATATGTATCCTGGGTGAGCCAATTAACTCTAGCAGTCTATTTCCCCAACTGTGCAAACGAATAACACCTGCTTGCTGAAGTGATAGCAAGGAATGAATAGTATAATGAGTATTAAAGCATTTCATAACGGTAAAATAGTGTGACGTACTTTATCAAGACTGAATTCAGCAACGTTGTTTCTCTTGGATTTGAATATTCTGCTGTCTGCAAAAAAGTCCCGTGGCACTGACGTTGCTTGTTGTTTATTTTTTAACATCCTCTCTAAGACTAAGGAGGAATGAGGCAAAAGAGAAAATGCTCCAGGCATTTTTGGACCTTAAATGAACCAAAATAGTAGTTTTTAACCAAGCTTTTGGGCTTCTAATTTTAATCCTTCATGAGAAGCTCACAGTTTCTTTTTTCTTGCCCAAATTCAATCCCTGAGTCATGATTGGTGTTAAAATAGCTCTCAAGATGAGAATAGAGACTGGAGGCATTGTCAAAAACAAGCACGCCTTTCAAAGCAAGATGCCTTGTTACCCAAGACCCTGGGATAAAATCTATTCCAATTTGAAAAGAAGAAATTATTCAACGGACTCAAAGAGAAGATTGTGCTTTCCAGTGTCTTTTAAAGAATGTTTTAAACACTGAATTTCTGACCACGTTTTTAAGAAATGACAGGGATAGGATATTGTATGGATTCTTAGAAGCTATTATAATGTAGTAAGATAAAATTGATCAAATGGTGGAAACTTAACAAACTTCAGACTTGACAATCTTCAGTAACAATAAAACTTTAATTTTCTTGTTACTGAAACTCACACCTCCACCCATCAAATCTTCCATTCAGTGCTGGGTGCAGCAAAGATCCCACTTACTCTACATTGCAGAATTTATTAATGATGAAAATTAGCGTGAGAAAGAAGAGTAGGAAAGTTAAGTATCCTTGAGTGTACCTCTTAGAAGTCAAATATTTGACAGATGTCACATATATCTCGAGGTTAGTTAACATTAATCTTGCCAAAACCCAGTTTTATTTCTAAATATTAAAGTGTATTTACACAAGGGCTATAAAGACACGGCTCATTACTTTTACCAAAAGGCAGTTGATATGACACTGCTGTAATTTATCTGTGTAACTCCTACTTTTTATATTACTTTACTTTGCAATGGCATGATTTCTAAAGTGTTCAGATCTTTTAAATTTGCATTTCAAAGTAGCTATAAAATATGTGTTCCATTGCAAAACATTAGCATAAAGCGATTCGGTATTATATATTCTGTCGGAAATGCCAGAAAGAATTCCACAACTATTGCATTTCCATCTGGCAGCATCTTCCTACACTGAATATTTGCATAAATATTTCAGCAATAAAGTAAAACTATGAAACATAAACTCTTTAGGTTATATTCCAAATTGATAACCTCTTCAAAATTTAATAAGCAAAGGAACTATGCAATTCAAAGGAAATTGCTACAGTGCTTTCCACCTATTTTGAACTGTCCTGGGGAAATAGTTCCTTCCTCGATACATATTTCACTCATGTCTTCCCATTTCTGTCCATAAGGAATGAGTGTTCAGTGGCTGAAAAAACTGATTCCTACCCAATAGAAGTATGAACGTTTAAGCAGTCTAGCTGCCTTCTGCAGAACATTGTTGAGCCTGAATGAAAGAGCTGCGTGCTGAGTTAATGACAGGTGACTGTCGTGGAATTGGGATATGATAGAGCAAGAACCTTCTATTTTATTTAAACGAATGTCATCTTTTTTAGTGCAAAGATAACATTCATCCTCAGAGCTACGTTTTCCAACATTGGTGATGATTGGTGTGCTAACCACATTTCCAGAAGCTCATTTATTTTTCACCAGTGATAACAGCACCTATGTTTTCACCCACATTGTGCAGGAGATGTTCATATTTTCAAGTGTAAGTGAGGATGGAGCTAGGAGAGATGCTTTATATGCTACTTTATTTAGTAATCTAACTCTGCAAGTATTATTATGCATTCGGAGGCGGCCAAGAGTTCTTCAGTGAAGTTAGACAGAACTGGATATCAATTTGGCTCTGCCTATTCTCCATTCTGTGACGTGGGCAAGTTCCTTAAAACTCTTTTGCTTCTTTTGCTCGTCTTGTAAAGAGTGGTAACAGTAATGCCAATAGTTGGGATTGTGCTGTGAATTAAGGAGACCGTGTATGTCAGTTGCTCACTCCAGGGCCTGACGGGAGCAAAAGCTGGGAGAGTGTGAAGTGTTACTATGAACACTGCTCTTGTTGCGTTACCATTGTTGCTATTACCCATCTGCCCAAACTTTGCTGCATGACTTCTGTCGTATGTAGTTATTGCATGTGATTTAGAGAAAGCAGCAGTTAGGAGGGGGGGCACCTTGGCTCTAATTCCAGCTCCATTACCTACTGGGGTCTTTGCTCAGTGATTTACATCTCTGAACCTCATTTTTCTTAGATTTAAACAGAGGGTTAGGCTTGAAGAGGATAGGAAAGATCCCTTCCAGTTCTAATTTTCTAGAAGACCAGTTCTTCCAGAACCAAGCAGTGCTGTTGGCAGGCTGACTTGGCTTTACAAAGCATCCCAGCCACCCTTCCTCTTCGACTCTGAGCCCTGGTCCCACAGCTGTCGGTGTGTGAATGATGCCATGCAAGGAGATTTTTCAGATTGCCAAAAAGACCTAAGAACACTGAGGGAGGCTGTCTCTCCACACAGCACTAGTTTTACTAAACTGTCTCTATTTTTTCATGTAAATCTGCAAAACAACAGAATCTATAGAGGGAGCGTTGACCACTCAGATTGCTTGAATGTTTTTGCTTTTGTATATGTGATTTTGACATCACGTGAACGTGAAGAGAGAACCAATTTCCTGGAGAATGCTTTTGACACCTAAGTTTATCTGTTGAGAAAGGTAAATAACTTAAACTTCTTAGGATGGCACACACCTGGATGTAATATTGGTCACCGTTTGCCAAGGGCCTACTGTCTTCTAAAGCTTGCGCGTCCTCCACAGAGGACACTTCCATGGATCAGAAGGAAAGAGCAGGGTTTGGTGGACAGGAGCCCTAGAATATTTACTTACTTCTTCGTTTCTTTGTTAGTGAGGTTACCTGACATGGAGCGAAGAGGCGGACTGTAATGGCAGATGCACATACATAAGACGTTGCCATCCTCTTCCTCCACTAAGATTTGCAGTTTGTTTTCGTTTGTTTGTTGTTTTTTGCTGAGGAAGATTCAGCCTGAGCTAACATCTGTGCCAACCTTGCTCTGTTTTGTAGGTGGGTTATTGCCACAGCATGGCTGCTGATGAGTGGGGTAGGTCCCCACCCAGGATCCGAATTCAGGCCGCCGAAGCGGAGTGCGCTGATCTCAACCACTAGGCCACAAGGCTGGCCCCTGAACTTGATATATTTAGTGTTTATTTTCAAAAAGTAATAGTAAGACAGCCTGATGTTTTTATCTGGAGTTTGTTGGAAAAAGTTGATGAATACTTCCAAAGTTATTTTCATTTAAAAAAAATCCATAAATTGTACTACTCTTAATATAGATTAAGAGGAAGTACCTAATATAATGATGTAAAAAAATTAAAATATATATCTATACAGTATTTCAAAACTATCTGTCTATAATAACAGCATCATATCAGCTCTTGACAGGCCCGACAAGGATTCTCAGAAAACCTTTGGAGAAACCGAGTGTCAGCGTCTGCCCTGAGCGCCCCTGAGCCCTTCCTGCCCCCACACTCTGTAGAGCTGAGGATGACGGATCTGTGATGGCCATGCCTCCCATGTGTGTGTGATTTCCCAGGCAACACTGCAGTCTCTGCCTGAGTCAGCTGTGCGGGTGTGAATATGCCATTTTACAGACGAGGAGGCCAGTGTTTGGAGAGGTGAAGTGACTTACGCAAATTCTCAATTTCTGAATCCAACTCTATTCTTTCCCCAACACGGACCACTTATTCTTGTAATAATACAACACATAATTGCTGATATTTTTGTGTTTTCAAAGAGTTGGGGGGAAATGGCCAACATTCTATGTCCTTGATGGGATAATTATGTAGGAATTAAATAATTTTTAATGCTACTGCTGTAGGAATTGATGCATTTCATGGTATATGTTAGTGAGTAGGAGATGAAACTGAATGATAATTTCTTGCATCAATTGTATTTTATTATTGCTTACTGGTTTGGTCCCAGGTTAAGGTACATTGAGTACACAGCAAGATGGGTAGGGAAATCGTAGACCATAGGATCTAGAAGGAAGCTTAGAGTTTGTCAAACCCCTTGCTATATAAAAGGGGGAAACTGAAGCCTCAGACATGAAGAGAAGGGCCACAGATGACACAACGTTTCTAGGGCACAGTGAGGCAAGAACTCATCTATTGTGTCCCACAGCATGGCGGATGCAGACCATCACCAGCACACTGGATATGTTTGGGAGCTACTGAGATGAGAATTTTATTTATTTGTTTATTTATTTTTTTGGTGAGGAAGATTGTCCCTGAGCTAAGATCTGTGCCAATCTTCCTCTGTTTTATGTGGGACACTGCCACAGTGTGGCCTGACAAGCGGTGCTAGGTCCACACCCGGGATCTGAACCTGTAAACCCTGGGCCACCAAATCAGAGTGTGCAAACTTAATCACTATGACTCCGGGCCGGCCCTGAATTTTTTTTTAATTTACTGATATATTTATTTGTTTTTTATTCCCACTGTTAAAAAAGACTTGGATTAGTACAACATATTTTCCCTGTAGTTGCCCGAGCCTTGCTGCATCTGGGTCTGAGTGGCTCCCTTGTTTCATGGGGTCATTAAGGGACTTTGGAGCTGCAATAGACATGACAGTGATCACATCCCTACCCTGTCTGGGGCATAAGAATCCCCAAGTTCTTACAACTTCTCATCCTGCTCTGTTTCCCACCTTGCTCACAAGGCTACATTCAGTTCCTTGAATATATCAAGCGCTCTCTTGCCACAGGTCCTTTGCACATGTGATTCTCTCTGCCCATAATGCTCTTCTGCCTTATGTCTACAGAGCTAGATTCTTCTCCCACTTTAGTTCTTAGGCTAATTGTAGAGTTGCCAGATAAAATATAGGATTCCCAGCCAAACTTTAATCTTAGATAAACAACAAACATCTCTTTAGTATAAATATGTCCCAGATAATGCATGGGACAAACTTATACTAAAAAATGACTCATTGCTCACCTGAAACTCGTATTTAACTGAGTACCTTGTATTTTACAAATGCTGTGTGTGTGTGTTTGCATGTGTGTGTTTGTCTATGCAGGTTTACGACAAGCAGATTTGTGCAACCACCACAATCAAGATGTGTACCGGGGGCCGACCCCGTGGCCGAGTGGTTAAGTTCACATGCTCTGCTTCAGCAGCCCAGGGTTTCACCAGTTCGGATCCTGGGCGCAGACATGGCACCACTCGTCAAGCCATGCTGAGGTGGCGTCCCACATGCCACAACTAGGAGGACCCACAACTAAAAATACACAACTATGTACCAGGGGGCTTTGGGAGAAAAAGAAAAAATAAAATCTTTAAAAAAAGATGCATACCAGTTCCGTCATGAGGCTCCCTCAGGTAACCCTTTGTAGCCATAGAGCCCTCCCTCACAGTTTCTATCCTTGAGCCCCAGCAACCACTATGGTGTTCCCTATCTCTATAATTTTGTTAAGAGATGAGCATTTCCAATAGCTATGTTCTTACTTTAACATATATTGGAAAAAACGAACACATCAAAGCCATGATTTCAGAGATATTGCTTAAGATGAAGGTAACTTGAGCATTTAAGTTTTGTAAAGGAGTCAATTTAAAGAAATATGGTGAGTAAACAATAATTCAGTGCTTGAAAGCTATGATAAAAATTGCAGAGATGGTAGACGATGTGTTTGAGAAACAGCAAATTGGAGGAAGCTAAAAGAAGCAGGTTGAAGCAAGAGGGGGCGGGCATCTGTTCACCCCTCCTAATTCTCAGCAGGTACCCTTAAATGTGGGCGAGGCCGTCCAAGCCAACACTTCTGGTCCAGTCTTCAGGGCGCCGTTACAAATTCAGCCAGTTACTCCCATACACTCGAGCAGGAATGCAGGATTAAGTACAAGAAAGCTTAAATACACCCTGGCTGATTCTGTGCTAACAGCATAGAAATTACCATGTGACAGACAGAGTCTAAACTTTTAATAGTCTCGTTTTTCCACTTGTAATTCATACTTAGTTCTTAAGGAATCAAAGGAAAAGAAGTAAGGTAGAAATTAGAATAGCTGAGCAGATTCTAACTTATCTATTAAGGGCTGAGAAGGGGAGTTTGCATAAGTCTGCAAAACTTACTTATATCTTCATATGCAAAAAAAAAAAAAGAGGAAGAAGCAGGGCTAAAAATCTATGACTCTTTAGGTAAGACATTTTTGTTGCTTGCTTCATTCTTCTTATAGGTGTGAAAATAAAGAGAATACAGTTTTTAAAAAAGAGAAAGCTTAAGTATCAATATTTTAACATTTTCCTCATCAAGGCAGCCTTTGTAGTTATAAGAACAGATTCTCAGGGCTGGCCCCGTGGCCGAGTGGTTAAGTTCGTGCGCTCTGCAGCAGGCGGCCCAGTGTTTCATTGGTTCGAATCCTGGGCATGGACATGGCACTGCTCATCAAACCACGCTGAGGCAGCGTCCCACATGCCACAACTAGAATGACCCACAATGAAGAATATACAACTATGTACCGGGGGTCTTTGGGGAGAAAAAGGAAAAAATTTTTTAAAAAAATTAAAAGAACAGATTCTCCACCTCAGAAGTATTTATTTGCCTTCTATTTGGTAAACTAACACCACAGTGGGGAATCTGAAGTAAGTTTTAATTTTTTAAAGATTTTATTTTTCCTTTTTCTCCCCAAAGCCCCCCAGTACACAGTTGTATACTTGTAGTCATGGGTCCTTCCAGCTCTGCTATGTGGAACGCCACCTCAGCATGGCCTGATGAGCGGTGCCATGTCCGTGCCCAGGATCAGAACCAGCGAAACCCAGGGCCGCTGAGGCACAGCGAGTGAACTTAACCACTTGGCCACAGGGCGGCTGAAGTAAGTTTTGATCCAGAAGAAATGCACCATCAGTCTCATTGCACACCACCTTCCACGTGCTGTACACAAAGCGGACATTCAGTAAATATTTCATTGGCCTCTCACTGATTTAAATTTAGGATATCTTTTACTAGTTTAACAAGGAATCTGAAAGTTATAAATCGTTTCATTTCCTGGTGGATTGCATTTTACGAAAACTAACTGTGAACACTAGAGTTATTTTAAATTTTTGTTTTCATTTCCCATGAACTTCTGAACAACAAAAAAATTGAATGAAAAATTCTGTTACTCACTGACTTACAACACTAAAAAAATACGTTATTTCAACTTGATTCACTCCATAATATCACTACTTTTAAAAAAGGAAATTTAGTCAGCTTTTAGTGAAAATAAATGGTGGAAATGGGTTGGTGCTCCAGTTAGTGCAATCTTTAACACAAGTTATTCTAATTCTGGCTCTTCATAGAAAATAATTTCGTGTTGGAGGATCTTGCTGCATCTTAATTATAAATATCATGTGCTGTATATCTGGGGGCTGTATCTGTGGCATTTATCACTGAATTAATTCATAGGGATTTTCCTCCGAATATTATGAAAGAGGCAGTGCATATTCTCTTTCAGAAAGATGTGTCCGGAATTTCTCAATGGCTAGTTCAGGAAAGAAGAAAGCTTCATTTTCTGCTCTAAATTTTATAAACCAGCCTGCTATAGCATCTTCGTATTGGCACTTTGAGGAACGTAAAGTGAGCGCCCTCCGAGGGAAGAGTGTGGGTAAAACGGCTTCGTGGTGATGCAACATTAAACGGAAGAAGAAGCGCGCCCCGTGACCCTCTCTTCCAGCTCCGGCGGAGTGCGGGGAGACCACGCTAAGAGAGCTGGTAGGGTTAGCACTTATTAAAACTATCTTCATGCCCAATATAAGGACTATTTATAGGAAATGAACTTGTAGCGTTTATTCCACGTCTAGTACTAGAACTCCGTTAGCTACGAAAATGCCAATAAGACTCTATTTTGACTCTTCATGATGTGATTAAAAGAAAGGAACCACAGAAAGAAATAGATTGTATTGGCAGAATTCCTTGCCTTCTCTGTCCTGTTAATATTTAAGTGTAAATGGACTGGCAAGGCTGGATCCATTGCCTCCAAGGATGGATGGAACTTTTGGCCATGTTTATTGACAGAGCGTTTGCCAAGTCCGCCAGGTCGGCCACCGTTGTGGCCAGCTTATAGGAAAGGGGGGCTTCGGGTCACATCCACAGCTCTCTGGAGTCATCCCACACTGCAGGCATTACAACAATGCAGGCTGAAGAGCACGGGCTAGAAACTTTACACACACGCCCCCCCCCGAATTTACTGGGGAAGAGTTTAAAGAGACTAAACAAGTCCTCTAAAAAGACAAAAAGGAACCTAACAATTTGCTCCCTGGAAGTCTGTCAGAGGGCATAAATTATGACACGCATCTCAGCGAAGCCTCTCTCTTGCATTGAACACCCTCCCCCCCCCCGCCGACCCCGCACTGTTACCGTGTCAGAAACAGCCGGGCCGAGGACATTTATCTTACTCATTAGTGCACAGGAAGGTGACATTATATAAGATCAGATAGCTGTGTACTCAGAAATCTGAAAATCAATTTTCTCAGATGACATAGAAACTTGATAAGCATCTACTGCGCTTCTGGTACTCAGTATTTATCCTGAACTCAAAATTAGATTCAATTTCTTGGCGAAAGAGTTTCTCCGTTCCCTACTCTTAAAGTCCTGATTCTTCCCAGCTCCCCTCTCTGTAACCCTCCAAACACCCAGGCACACCCTCATCCATCCCCCACCCCTCCCTGTTGTGAAATCTCTTCCATTTTTCCACGTTACTATGTTTCTCCTGACGAGGAGAGATTTGAGCTGGACGATTTAACTTAGAATTTCTTTAGGGAGATCCTAGTGAGTTAGGATACTGCTTTTTTTACTACTGCTTCATGAAGTTGTTTTCTTCAATGCATTATTTTAGAGATTGGGAGGAGTAGTTCACTTCAAAATTCTTTAGCGAAGTCCTGTTCTGTTCGTCAGAAAAATCCCTGCTCGGGTTGAGAATTTTATTGTGTGGTCCTATGCCACACCTGGAGTATGTTCTTGAAGGCCCGGGAAAGTCTCGGCGTGCCGCCGTCCCACGTGCCGGCCGAGCGAGCCTGCCTTCCCGCGGTGGGGGCGCGGATGCCCTCCGAGGGGCTTCAGTGCCCAGGCCTGGTGGGAGTGCTTGTTTTGTTTGGAAGGGTGCTGATCCGCTATTTAGCAAGTCCCTGTCGTTACTTCTGTCTTGAGAGTAGTAAGCAAAGAAACCTGATAGAGATTTTGATTTTCTTGCTAGACTTTGAATTAAGCATTTCAATATGGAGAAAAGTCTGAAGAGATCCTGAGCTTAACTACTCCTCATTAGCTAATTAGACAACTTTGAGGGTAGAATCAAGCCTCTTGAACCATCAGCAACTTTTTTGAATGTGTTTTAGGGTCTGAAAGAGTTAACATTCAAAGATGCCTAATTTACTCCCCAGGAGTAGTTCAGGCCTGGGAGAATTTTGAGTCATTATAGATTTTAACTTTCTGTCTGAAGGAGCAATTCACACGGAGGCAGGCAGACGAGCAGAGGCTGGTCACCGCGGACACCCACGCCCGGAGCCCCTTCCTGCTCGCGGAGGCCCTGCACAGGCGAGAGCTGTTCTAAATGATGCTTCTCACAATGCCTCCCAAAGAGAACGTGGCAAATGGATTCAATTCTTTCAAACCGAATTGAATATCTAAAGGAACATAAATCTGAACAACCAACCTGGTTCTATCTGTTCCTTTCTGATAATTTCACTGCGTTCCCATTATTTGAAGTGGGTTAGATCAAATTTAAGATAAAACACCTTTAACACAAATTTGTAAAGTGAGCATTTAAAGGAGAGAGAGAGGCTTGTTTCAGGATGGAGAGACGGCTTTCCTATAATTGAGTATTGCTCGTGTTCATAATGTTCCACTCTCTAGCAGCGGTGGTTTTTTAATTAAAACAAAGCTGAGAAAACCCAATTTGGGAAGAGACAGTGCAGAACCAGCTGAGGCCTCGTCAGATGCCCTTGTGTAAAACACAGAGCGGGCTGGAGCACATAGTTTTAGATTGCTTATGGTAATTGGAGTTCTAGGGAGAGGTGTGTTTTTCAAATAATGGGTTTGGCACAAAATCTGCATGCACACACACCACACACACACACCCAGTTCCAGTGGAACCAGGTGAGTTTTATCAGTGGAAGGACAGGAGCCACTGCACTTTGGGACAGATTGTTTTAGGGGAAAACTATTGTGTCAACTCGGATGATTCAAACATCTAACCAAAGGTTATGAATGAACTCTGACAGGGAGTTTTCTGAAACAAAAGTCTTCCTTCAACCTGTTTTTGGAGTCAGCTTTTTTTTTTTTTGAGGAAGATTTGCCCTGAGCTAACATCTGTGGCAGTCTTCCTCTACTTTGTATGTGGGACACCTCCACAGCAGGGCTGATGAGTAGAGTGGGTCCACACCAGGGGTCCAAACCCACAAAGCTGGGACTGCTGAAGCGGAGTGCAGAATGTTAACCACTTGGCCACGGGGCTGGCCTCTTGAAGTCAGCATTTTCACTTCACCGGAGGGTTTTTTTTCCTATTATATCAATATGTATAAAACCCTCTTAAGAAGAATAAAATAGTATTTCTTTACTGAAACAAGAGACACTCATTGAGGATTGACCAAGCACCAGGTTCCAGCCTGGAGACGCGGCGGGAACGCAGGCACCCAGGCCACAGCTGTCCCCCTGCTGTCTTGCTCCGGCAGGGCCACAGGTACGCAGGCTGAGGAGGCAGCTGAGGGGGCTGTGAGGGCTGCTGTGCCCTGGTCACCCGAGATCAGGTGGACAACGGTTCAGCCCCCATGGGGTAGGCAGTGGGGAAGCTTCTGCTGGGGTGGGAGGGTGGCATTTGAACCAAACTTGGACGGCTGACACTGGTGCCTGGGGAAGGTTGGTGCGTGAATAGCAGCCAAAAGACAGAGTGAGGAGGGGCTTCATTCAGTACAAAACCGGGAGCCAGCGACAGTGGTCATGAAGGCGAACACGGAGCCTCCAGAGAGGGAGGACCGAGGAGGGGGCATGGTCAGACCGGAAATTTCCTCTGGACCTTCCTGGCTGCTCCACTGTCTCTTCTTATACCCAGCATCTAGGGTAGTAGGTCCCACCTCTGGTGCCCCCCAAAGGCAGATGGAGGTGTCTAGCAAGCCCCCAGGACCAGCAGGAAAGAAAGACAATCCAGGCAGAGAGAACAGCCTGTACAGAGGCCAGACTGTGCAGTGTGATTGGTAGGTGGCAAGGAGCAGCTGTGGTGTGAGTGGGAGCGTGGCCTGAGGTCAGCGCCATGGCCACCTCCTGGGAGACCCGCCTGTGACAGGGGCTGCCTCCCTGCACCGCGGGGCCTCCACGGGGCAGCGGGAGACCCCAGGCACTAGCACAGTCCGCCCTTCCCCGAAGGAGCCCCTGTTAGTACTGAGACCGCTTCAGTGAGGACTCTGTTGGCTTTTACTCTTCCCAAGCAAACACTTCACAGAGCGTCACAGACACATGCCAAACCAGGCGCCTAAAAACCAGACGGAGCATAGTCAGTTTGTCAAGTACACTTAAAATTGCGCAATCTGTGAAAGGGCCACAAGGCAGCGCAGAGGGCAGGCGAGCTGTGAAGGGCCTGGGAGCCCCACGGCGCTGATGAGGCCCTGGCAGAGGCAGCAGGGAGGCAGCGCGCCTGGCGAGCAGAGGTGCGCTGGAGTGCCACGCGACGCCCGAGGCAGCCGTCTATGTCACCGAGTGCTCGCGATCTTTTCAAGGACCGGGTGAACAAGAACATGACCGTGTGTGATAGACTTCAGAGCTGCATAAAATGGTGCGAGAATTCCTTTTTCATAAGAGAAATGAGGATTACTGATTGCTTACATTACTAAGAATCTAGTCTTGCCCTCCCGCTGCTGGGCCACGGGACCTTGAGAAAGGGACTCAACCGCTTTGAATCTCTGTGTCTTTATTTTTAAAATGGAAATGATACTATCTGCCTGTCAACTTAATTGATTGCTATAAAAATTAAAAGTTGCCACAGAGATAAAAGCGTATGGTAAACTGCAAAATGCACATTAAAGATGAGGTATTATCAAAATAATTAATATGATAACTAAAATTTCTAAGGTAGAGTTTATTTAAAAATGAATCATACATCACATGGACGGGGAATTAGGGCAGAGCAAAAGCGCGAGGCGGGGGTGGGGTAGGGATAGTGAAAGTCAGAAAGAAGCTGATTCTTCAACCCAATAATCAAAGGGCTGGATGTGACGCTAGGAAAATCTGTCCTCCTGTAAGAGAACAAGTGATCCGGCCCGTGAGGAGGCGAGCTTGTTGTGCCAACAAAGACCCATAGGTGTGGCTTTTGCGTATGCTCCTTGTTTGGTAGCTGACAGCACAAATGCCGGGAAGCCAGGCCAGGAGAGGTTTCATAAAGGACACCTGAGAGTAAACACGCACCCAGAACTTTTCACTGCCACAAGTGCCTGACTGGACAAACATAGATATCTGGACCCGGGGGAGCCCTCCCTGGTTGTCTAAAGATGCTCAGTGCAAACATCGCAGGAAGCCCAGGGGCCATTAAGCTCCTACTTTCTCTCAAATTTGTGAGCATGGAGCCTTACCACTTGGATTTCAGTAGAGCGTCAGCGATATCTTGGAAATGGGGGTGCCATTTAAAACCTTCAATGCAGCGGCGCTCACCGGCAGAGGTCTGTGCACACCTCTGCGAGCATAAAGCAGACCACTTCTGGTGCCCTTTGTAGTCAGATCCTTCCTTTATCCTAACCCCTGGCATCACAGAGCCGCTCTCTGCGTCCACAGTGTTGACTCTTCCAGAGTGTCGTATAAATGGAGTCATTCAGAGTGCAGAGTTTGTGGCTTAGGTTTGGAGCTACGACAAGCTGTGATAAAAGCGCATCTAGACCAGGCCATCAAAAGAAGGCCAAGCTCCTTCTGATTCACCTGGAGATGGTCGCAGGCTTAGTGAGGCACGTGCTTTCTCCTCATTCTTGGTTGCAGGACGTTGATAGGGTTCTCGTCTCATAAATGCTTTCTGCCTTGGGCCTTTCTTCTCAGGGCATCATAGCTTCCTACCACTGATGGAGCCAAACTTTATTCTACAGTCATCACTGACCAATTCTTTTTAAATCAGGATGTGGCGCACAATGCCGGTGGTTCAGAGGTAAAGGCCTTGGTCTCTGCTGTCAAGAAGCAAGGAGCTCTCCATCAGCGGCTCTGCAGTGCCAGGTGTCTGCTGTGGAATTCTCGATTCTCCTCAGAGAACAACTGGCTTATTTTCACCTTTATTTATTCAAAATTTGAGCTGGACTATGTGCCAGGCACCATTCTTGACACTTGGAATAAAAGAGTGAACAAAACAGAAATTCCTGTCCTCACAGAATTTACAGTCCGGCTAGTGGAGACAAATAATAAACTATAAATATAATAAATAATAAATAAAAATATAATAAGTAAATTACATGGTATGTTAGAAAGTGAAGAATAATATGGAAAAAAGAAAAAGTAAGGTGAAATAAGGAAGTGCTAAAGGTGGGTAGAGTTGCTATTTAAATGATTCGTTTTTAGAAAAGGTGACATTTATTTGATAGAGTTGAGAGGATTAGGTCATGAAGCTATCTGGAGAAAAAGTACTCCAAGCAGAGGATACAGACAGTGCAAAGGTCCTGAGGTAGAAGCATGCCACGAGCTATGAGGACTGATTGCCTGGAGCAGAGAGAGCAAGGGAGTATGAGACAAGATCGTAACAGTAATTGGGGGTGGGGAATGAGCTCACATGGGAGCATGTAAACCATTAAAAAGAATCTGTTTTAACTCTGAGGGAGATGGAAACCACTGCAGGGTTTTGAGTAGAGGCATTGCTTGGCCTGACTTCCGTTTCAGAAGGATCTGTCTTGCAAGTGTTTTGAGAATAGATTGTAGGGGCGATGGGACTGCAGGGGATCCGTGGTAGTAATCCAGGAGAGCGATGACGGTGGCAGAGACCACTGCATTAACAGTGGAGGTGAGAAAAGGTGGGTTCTGGATATATTTTTAGGGTACAGCCAACATGATTCTCTAAGAGTTTAGACGTGGGTTGTGATTTAAGAAAAAAAATATTCAAAATTAATACTATTTTAGGTATTCCAAAATGGTACTCTGTTTATTTTTGGCCTGAGGAGCTGAAAGGTTGGAATTCCCATCAAATGAGTTAGCGGAGGGCGTGGATGTAACAGATTTGGGGAGAGAAGATCAGCACGTGTTGAATGTGGGATAGATATTAGATATCAGTGGAGATCTGGGTTTTTCTGGAGTTTGGGAGAGAAGTATGAGCTAGAGATATATATATATACTTGCGAGTTCTTGGCATACAGATGGTACGTGAAGTCCTATGACTAGATCACACAGAGAAGGTACCAGATCATCCTCCTGTCTTGAGTTTCGTAGCTAAACTGAACTAGAAACCCGAAACAGGGTGGGAAAGTCTCATTCTCTCAGATGTTAGCGTCTCCTGCAATTTGGCATTTCTGGATGGTGGCCCCCTGCTCCGTCCTTCCCTCCTTTCTTTTTTCCTTCCCTCTACCTTCTTATCAGTGTCAGCAACTTCCTCCATTCAAAGAAGAGGAAGACAAATGGAAAAAGAGAGAAAGAAGAGGAGGGAAGGAACGGGAAGAGATTTTTGTGTGCTGCTGAATTGTGATCAATAATCCCATTTCTCCTATTTTCACAATGATATATTTGTCAGTCATTAAGTATGTATGAGGATTAGTTAACAATGAAGATGATTTTTTGGATTTTTTTGCCCTGAGCTAACATCTGTGCCAATCTTCCTCTATTTTTTAGTATGTGGACCGCCAGCACAGCATGGCCGATAACAGGGCAATGTAGGTTTGCACCAGGAACTGAACCCGGGCCACTGAAGCAGAGCACACCAAACTTAACCATTAGGCCACTGGGCTGGCCTGAAGATGATTTTTAATTATCATGTGTCTAAGGACCCAGGAGATAAAATGGACTGTTTTATTCATTCTTTAAATGTGTTTCCCCCACTTCAAATTTTCCTGAAGAGGATGGTGAAGAATTTTCTAGTCTTTGCTGTGAAAGAGGAGGCAGCCAGTGAGCTTCTCTGAAGAACTCTGTACAGCATGCAGAGACAGCTGCTTGTTATCATTGCATTTCCCAATTCTCAAGCGTTTGGACTATTAAAGTTGCCCAATAGAGCCAAGATTCAGGAACAAGGCAGAGCTTTCATAATATGATGTATGATTAGTTCCATTTTACCAAGAACTGCTTTTTCTCCCCCTGAAACCAAAACTAGCCTTGTAGATGATCTGGGAATTATGTGGAAAGTATTCCTGTGTGTACCATTTTGAAGTAATTATTCCCTTTCCACTTCATCTCGGCTGCCCACAGGAAAACTAGGCAGGCCCGGGAAAAGCTCTCTCTCGTAGAATAAAGCTCAGGATTTGCACCTCTGACCATGAGCCTGTCATTCCTACCCTGAGCTCCTATGCGCCTCAGCTGGCGGGGCGTTGACCCTCTACTTTTGCCTGTCTTTCGCCCTCTCCAGACTGCTCGCTCTCCACCAGTGACCCTGCGGGCTGAGCCCTCTGACAGAACGCTCCCCAGTACCACTTCTGCCTCCCTACCGTGGGGGATGCCCAGCCCCTTCGCCTGGAGCAGGGCGAGTGGGCCCTTCCGGAGAACATCGCACAGATAGAAGCATGGTGGGAGGAGCCTCTGTAACACTCACTACTCACCCGTGTGCCTCGCCTCCATCTCAGTTTCCTACTTGCAAATGCTCCCAATTAGAACTCTTGTGAAATAAACTCATGCTTGCTTTTCCTACCTTAAGTTGGTGATGACCGAGGTCTGGTTGAGGGAAGGTTGACAGGGAAAATAAATAGCCACAATAGAATTATATTCATTAAAAAGTGAAAGGAGGAGAATCAAGAGATTTTAAAAATTGCCCTAATAAGTAAGTAAATCGCTTTAATAAATAATAGTCCTATGTGACATGTAAGAAAGTAAAAAATAATCAAGGACCTTGTATTTCGATAGTAAGCAAAATTGCCTCTTTCACGAAGCGCAGAGTGCAATGTGGAGAGGGGTGATGACTGAGCACAGCGTGGCTACATTGGTTTGAAAGCTGGTAATGCGATAGTAATGAGCCCAGAGGATGCTAGACCCTCGAGGGTTGTCCAGTAATGAAATATGGAGTAAATACGACAGCGCTGACTGCTGCTCCCTACCGGACAGAGACACGTCCGTGCAGGCAGCCATCTGGCAGGCCGTGGCAGGTGGAATCATCAGGCTTCATTATCTGAGCTTTGTGAGAGCCCTAACCAAACACTGCCAGCCCAATCACTCCAAACCACTGCTTTTGTCTAAATCTAAAAACAGGACAATCCCTGGTATGTCCAGTCCATAGACCCTAACGTTTGGTCAGGCAACACCAACTCATTCCAAAGGTGGTGTTTGGGATAGCAAATGACATTGTCCTGTAGAAGGCCATTGTTTGGTGGTGTTTACCTTATTATGCCAGAAAAATAAAGTATCATTTTTGATATTGATAATGAGTCCCATTTTTACTACGTGCCTGGGGGAGAATAAAATAGGAAATCAGAACACATCTGATTCAAAATAGGAAAATAGAAACTCTTCAACTTTCACTGAATGGAAACTAAGAATTTCTTTGGACAAATTAATTTAAAAATAGCCAGCTTTGCCTCTGTATTTTTCTCACAGTGTTGCATACCTATTTTGCATGTTGCTGGTTCCAATAACAGTTAAAACAGAATTTGGGGGCTTTCCAAAGGAGGAACACTCTTTGTTGTTTTCTGTTGAAAGCACATCTTTCTGTCAGCACTCTGACTGCTTTCCGTTGATCTCAAGATAAGAACTGCAACTTAGCGAAGCTGGGAGGCCTTCTAAATGGCCAATAAAACATAATCTTTGGGAATGTTACTTTTAGAAGTTGAGCGCACAGTAGACACAGTAAAAATATTTTCTGATTTTTCACAAAGGACTCTGTGGCCTAGAACTATTGGGATAGGAGTTAAAGCAGTATATCAGTGATCAATGGCAATGTGATCAGGACTCACAGAGAAAGGAATCTTTGCTTCTGTCCTTTGCACCGCGAAGGAGAAGTTCGTGTCTTTGGGACTTTGTGTCTCGCACATAGCGGGTGCTCCATGGACATTTCTTGAATGAATCTACAGCAGAAAATATTTATAATATTCTCTCTGTGGCTTTCCCAGAGGCAATATTTCCTCAGTTCTACTGCCAGAGATGTGAAAATCCTTGTGGTGTGGAATGGAAAGAAGCTGAATGTCACCTCTGCAATTTGGGCAGCGGAAATGAGGGATATACCTAGTGCAAAGAATTGGGCAGAGTGATGTGGAAGTGACTGGTGAGTTGAAACCTCACCATAAGTCCTCCACTTGACTAATTAATCCCCGGATCATCCAGGGGTTTGGGGGGCCCTTTCCCTCCAGGGTGGAATGGAATTGAGATAGTGCTTAGATAGATTCATGATCATCAGATACTTTTGTAGCCACAGCACATGTATGCACAGGATTGGCGTGTTGGGGGAAAATGCATTCATTCCCTTGGGCGTTTGTGGTTTGTTGATAATATTTTAAGACTGTTTCAGTGCAAAATGAATCACCTCGTCAGCTTAGAGTTAAGGCCTCCTCCACACACTGACTCTTAAATCTGGCATTTAGTCTCACGGCAAGAGTCAAGCCGGGTTCAATCAAGCCTGGCAGTGGCGCTGTAGAGCACACCTGTATCGTGCTGAATCTATTACCCTCTCCACACCCGAAGAGAGAGGACTGGGGTGGGTACTTGAGAGATGGTGGGTTTGACAGGACTGTCTTCTGATGTAAAGTATAATCATATTGGTCTGTTTGTAGTGATATTGCTCTGTAGATGGATATTCTACTTTTAGAACACTCTGTAACACAAGCTGTATGTCACAGGTTATTCCGTGATGTTGCTCTGTTATGGGGTGGTACATTGAGATGCACTGAATTTCCTGAGAGTGGGAGTTGAGTGCTGGGGTGTCAGCATATCACCACCAAGTGTCTAAAATAGAACCCACTCTATACTGTCTATCCCTTTATCTTGACCACTTTCTCATATTGTCTATATTTATTGGTTATTGTCCTTCCTCCACACCAGAAAGTAAGGTCTATGAGGGCAGGGAGCCTGTCTACCCGTTCACTGTTGTACTCTGGTGTCTATCTAGGACAGTGTCTAGAACAGCACTTGGCAGATGGCAAGCACTTACAACTTTTGTTGAATTAATAAACAATATATTCTGTGATAATCCTAAATCTGAGAATGGGTCTTTTTGCTTTAATTTCGTTTCTATGTACTGCTTCGACTTGTTTGGCTGGTTGCTCTGATCTAGAGCCATCCATTGGAATCCACTTGTGTGATTTGATTGAATCAGTAGCCCTCTCTTCTTTCCAGTATGGCTTCCAGACAAACAACTCCATCAACATCTCATCCCGCTCGCCGCCAGTGACCTCAGCTTGGCCCAAAGCAAGAGTGCCTGTGCTTTGGCTACCTCTGTCGGATGGAGCGGGTTTTCATCGTGTCTTGCTCTCACCCCTACTCTTGGCTAAGGACCCCCTTTCTTAGTCTCTAACTTATCCCTCCACATTGGTTCTCTTGGCGGGCTTTTCTGTACTCAGGGGTTTCAACAACCACCTAAACATTAATGAAAGTCAGAATAGCACAGTGAGTAAGAACCCGGGCACTGAGTTCATGCAAGCCTGAGTTCAAACCCTAGTGTCCACACTTGCCAGTTTGGGTCCTTGATCAAGTTACTAAATCTCCCTACCACTCAGTTTCCTCATCTGTGAAAATGAGTTGCTGGTAATATCCACCTCATGTAGTGGTATAGAGTAAGTATTCAATAGCCATTGCCTATTAATATTACTAATAATTTATGTGTAGACATTGCCTCTTCAGGCTTACCTATTTGCTGACACCCCACTGGTTTTAAAGTTGAGAATCATCCATCAAAAGGTGAGCAACATTGTCTCCCCGCCCACTAACCTGGGGTTTGCCCACCTGTACATTGCACGGGACAGCAACATGTAAAAAGACATTTTTTGAGAGGGGAGAAAAGTTTGCATCAAAGGAATGCTAGTTTTTATTTAACAAGTAATGATATTTTAAAAATATCAATTTCTACTGTCATCATGATTTCATTAAAAAATATTTTAGTTCCCCCCGAATCTGGAGATGACAAAATCTTGGAATACAGAATGAAAAGTCCTTCTCAAAAAAAGAATATCTAGCAATTCTATAGCACTGTGCCCTCTGGGAACCCACGTCTTGATCTATTACACTGCTTTTGTCTGGTTTTTCCCATTTCACTGGAGACCTGTGAAAATGTAGTACAGACAAGGAGTGGTCCACAGCCTGGCATTTGGGGACCCTTCTCTCCCATGCCAGAACCACCTCAAGTCACCACTTTAAAATCTTCCAGGGGACATTTCTGTAGCCTCCTGTGAACACTCTTCTAATGGTCACTCCTACTCTCAGCCAGAAATTGTCACCTCTCGTGAAGCTTTATGACCCGTATGCTGTAGCTCGTGACTTGTTGTAATTTACTTTAACATATCCTCACTGCCGGTCAAATAATAGATACGTGCATGCGCACCAGACACTTTGCTTGTATAATCTGTATACAGTTGGGACATCCAGGCTATCTTGAATATTCCAGATAAAATTTGTCCACAAATCAGAAAGCTTTTTTCTTTCACACAGAATTGTGAGACTTTTGTCCCCTAGCTGGCTTTACCTATAACGTCCTCACCTCAGAACATCCTGAGGAGGGAAGACATAATCAGATAAAAAGTCAAATAATGCAAGAGATAATAACTGTTCAAGCAACAATATAGAGAGTGTCGCAAGATAGCATATGTTTAATTGCCAAATTAATGGCATTGAAACTCGATGCTTCGGTAGCATCGTGAGTGCTCACTGGTGTTTTGGTGCCTGTGTTGACTTGTGCGTACAACAGCATGTTACCACCTTCCCTACATTTTTCAGACATCTCTCTTCATTTCTATTCTGACTTTCTGGTGCTTGTCTAATTCGTGGTCTTACCAGGAGTCATTCTAACCAATGTCTCCAGCATCTCCCCTTTTTTGCTATCTTGAGTCCTTCCAACTCCTTTGATCAGCCTCTCCACTTCTTAAGTGCTCCTGATACGATGATCTTCTTCAAGGACCTCCTTATGTTTGTCATGTCCTCTATAATTTTTCATGGATTTCCAATTGTTGGCTTACCCAGTGGCCCTTTCACAGATGGTTTTGGGTTACCAAAGGATATTGCCTCTCTCTTTTCCTTGACTAAGCAGCTCTCCCTCACCAGTCAAGCCCTATTATATTTATTCTCTTCTTTCAGATATTGAATCATGGTGATTTTTGATTACCAGCACTATGGCTTTTTTTTTTTAGAACTAAACTAAAATTCTTAGCACTGGCCTAGGAGTCAGAAGACCAAGGCTGAGGTCCTGAAGAGCCCCATACTGGCTAACTTTGAACAAGTCACTGACCCAGTGAAAACCACAGAATAAAATGGTGATTCTAGAAATGGGAACTTTTGAAAGTTTTATTACTTGATGAAATAAAAAATGGGCAACTCTATGAGGTAGTCTTTGTACCTAACAACAACAACAAAACTTGTCTTCTGAAATGTTGCTGATCCATGCTATCCACACGTCTGACAACCCTTAGATCATTTGGCATGGTGGGAGAGGTGGGTGGGGAGACAATGTAGCTCGGCTTTTACCAGATAACAGTTAGCTTTAAATCCAGTGGGGCCTGGGAGAGATGGATCTGGAGAGTCAGTGAATGGCTAAGCCTGGAGAGGCATGTTTAGACACAAACTGTTAATTACGTTAATAGGTAAATTGTTGAGTACAAATTGATATGTCAACAAATGAGATGATTGCACTTTGTAACCTCCGAGCTTTACGTAAGTCAGTCAGTTCTACTACTGTTCTGCAGCTGATAACATCCTACTAAGGTTTCAGTTGAGTGCCTAGTGCTTTTAGACAAGCAATAGAAGAGGAGTAACAGCATCTGGGTCAAGTCATTGCCTCACGCTGAGCCATAGTGGAGGGCTCTTCTCTGGAATTTTGAATTTTTATCTGAAAAATAGGGGCTCTTTTTCTGGCTTCAAAAATTTAATGATAGCTACTATGAACAGTTGCACACCAACACATTAGACAACCTAGAAGAAATGGATAAATTCCTAGAAACATACAACATACCAAGACTGAGTCATGAAGGAACAGAAAATATGAACAGATCAATTACTAGTAAGGACATTGAATCAATAGTAAAAAAAAAAACCCTCAACAAACAAAATTTCAGGACCAGATGGCTTCACCAGTGAATTCCTCCAAACATTTAAAGAAGAATTAATACCAATACTTCTTAAACTCTTCCAAAATCTAGAGAGGAGGGAACACCTCCAAACCCATTTTATGAGGCCTGCATTATCCTGATACCAAAACCAAAGATACTACAAGAAAATTAGAGGCCAATATCCCTGATGAACATAGATGCAAAAATCCTCAACAAAATATTAGCAAATCAAATTCAATAATGCATTAAAAGGATCACACACTATGATCAAGTGGGATTTATTCTAGAGATGCAAAGATGGTTCAACATTTTCAAATCAATCAATGATATATACCTCATTAACGAAAAGAAGGACAAAAATTTCAAGATCATCTCAATAGATGCAGAAAAAACCTTTGACAAAATTCAACAACTATTTGCAATAAAAACTCTCAACAAACTGGGTAGAGAGGGACTATAACTCAACATAATAAAGGCCATATATGACAAGCCCATAGCTAACATCATACTCATTGGTGAAAAGCTGAAACCTTTTCCTCTAAGGTCAGGAACAAGACAAGGATGCCCACTCTCACCATTTTTATTTAACATAGTACTGGAAGTTCTAGCCAGAGCAATTAGACAAGAAAAAGAAATAAAATCAGAAAGAAAGAAGTAAAAGTGTCTCTATTTGCAGATGACGTAATATTATATGTAGAAAACCCTAAAGACTCCTCCAAAACATTGTTAGAACTAATAAACAAATTCGGTAAAGTTGCAGGATATAAAATCAATATATAAAAATTTGCTGTATTTCTGTATATTAACAATGAGCTATCTGAAAGAGAAATTAAGAAAATAATCTCATTTACAATTTCATCAAAAATAATAAAATACCTAGAAATAAATTTAACTTTGGAGGAAAACTATAAGAATTGATGAAAGAAATTGAAGGTGGCACAAATAAATGGAAAGATACTCCATACTCATGCATTGGAAGAATTGCTATTGCTAAAATGTCCAGACTACCTAAAGAAATATGCAGATTTAATGCAATCCTTATCAAAATTCCAATGGCCATTTTTCAAAGAAATAGAAAAAACAATCCTAAAATTTGTATGGAAATTCGAAAGACCCCAAATAGCCAAAGCAATCTCAAGAAAGAAGGGCAAAGCTGGAAGCATCACATTTCCTGCTTTCAAAGTATATTACAAAGCTATAGACATCAAAATAGTGTGGTATTGGCATAAAAATGGACACATAGATCAATGGAACAGAATAGAGAGCCCAGAAGTAAATGCATGCATATATGGTCAATTAATTTATGACAAAGGAGACAAGAATATACAACGGGGAAAGGATAGTCTCTTCAACGATTGGTATTGGGAAACTGGACAGCCACATGGGAAAGAATGAAACTGGACTCCTATCTTACCACATACACAAAAATCAACTCAAAATGGACTAAAGATGTGACTGTAAGACATAAAACTCCCAGAGGAAGACATAGGAGGTAATCTCCTTGACATTGGTCTTGGTGATTGATTTTTTTGGATTTGACACCAAAAGCAAAGGCAACAAAAGCAAAAATAAACAAGTGGGACTACATCAAACTAAAAAGCTTTGCACAGCAAAGGAAATCGCCCACAAAAGGAAAAGGTAACTTACTGAATGGAGAAAATATTTGCAAATTATATATCTGATAAGAAGTTAATATCCAAAATATATAAAGTAATCATACGACTCAGTAGCAGTAAAACCCCAAACAATCTGATTAAACAGTTGGCAGAGGGACTGAATAGCCATTTTTTTTTTTTCAAAAGAAGGCATACACATGCTTAACAGGCACATGAAACGGTGGTCAACATCATCAATCATCAGGGAAATGCAAATCAAAACCACAATGAGATATCACTTTGCACCTGTTAGAATGGTTGTCATTAAAAAGACAAGAGGTAAATGTTGGTGAAAGGATAGAGAAAAGGGAACCCTTGTGCACTGTTGATGGGAGTATAAATTGATGCAGCCACTGTGGAAAACAGTATGGAGATTCCTCAAAAAATTAAAAATAGAACTACAGCATAATCCAGCAATTCTACTTCTGGGCATACATCCAAGGGAAATGAAAACAAGGTATCAAAGAGATGTCTGCACTTCCGTGTTCACTGCAGCATTATTCACAACAGCCAAAATATAGAGACAACTTAAATGTCCATCGATGGATGAACAGATAAAGAAGACGTGGTATATTTACATACACAATGGAAATTATTCAGCCATGAGGGAGAAGGAAATGATGACCTTGAGGGTGTTATGCTAAGTGAAATAAGCTAGACAGAGAAAGACAAATACTGCATGGTATCACTTACATGTGGAATCTCAAGAAAGAAAAAGGCAAACTCATAGAAAGAGAGAGTAGAAAAGTGGTTGCCAAGGGCTGGTCGGGGGGGGGGGACGAATAGGGAGAGGCTGGTCAAAGGGTACAAACTTTCAGCTGTGAGATGAGCACGGTCTGAGGATCTGATGTGAAACATGGTGACTGTAGTAGATAACACTGTGTTGTATGGTTGAAGTTTGCTGAGAGAGAAGGACTTAAATGTTCTCAGCAAAAAAATGAATAAATAAGTATGTGAGGTGATGGACATGTTAATTAACTAGATGAGAGGAATCCTTTCACAGTGAATATGTATATCAAGTCACCACGATGTACACTTGAAATATCTTACTATCTTATATGTCAGTTATACCGCAATAAAGCTGGAATTTTAAAAAAATTGATATCAATCACAATTAATTTTCAAATGTTTTAATCCATTGTCTTCAATGAAAACCTATAAAATATTTGCTGCTCTTCCTCTGTTAAAATCTCTAGTCTGGCATCACTTTTATTTATTTCAATATTTTATTTAAACACCATCCATGATATCCTTTTGCCAATGAAATGATAAATAATATAAATGTACTTTTCAGGAATTTTATTTCAATAATGGCAATTTAGCAATATTGTAATACTGGTAGTATCTGTGTTGTGTACCATTGGTCAGCTGTACAAGTGGATATTCTTTCTCATTTCAAGAATAGAGATTTAGTATTTCAGGGAGATAAGGGTTCAATGCTTTGTATGTATAACATCAGATTGATTATCTGTAGCTAAGGAGCCAAATGTTGGGGGGCGGGGAATCAAACAAATTTGTTTGATATTATTTATGTACAAATATATGTAGAAGTTTTTTAAAGAAAAGAACACCGTTGTAGCTTTCAAATTCATGGATGACTGCCCCCAAGTGATACTGGTCATGAATATAAATAAACTCGAAGAGACCATTTTGGTCCATAATGAACCCAAGGGTAGCCAGATGAAACGTGAACAATTGAGTCTCACATCCACATGTATTGTCTGGTCAATGACAAACACAGGCACATTTTAAATATTCAAGATATGTAGAGAATTGGGGTTATCCAGTTAAACATTAGGATTGATTGATCTCTTTTTATTTTTCTTGCGAGTAATCAACTTGCCCTAGACGTAATCAATAAGCAATTTACAGGGAAACAAAATCACTCTTTTCAACCATATTCATACTCCTGAGAACTGTGCCTGGGTGAACAACGTTGGAAAAAGAGTCAAACTTAGGATAGAAACTTAGGCTGAGTTCTGGCCCCATATTTTCCAAGTACTAACTGTATGTCTTTAGACAAAATGCTTTCTTCTTCGTGCGTCAGTTTTTCCAAGTGTATGGACTTTTAATGAATGCGATCTTGCTGAAACCTACATTGAGTGCGTCACTACTCTGCTTAGAACCCTCTACTGGATTTCACTTGAGTAAAGATCACGTCTTTCAATAGCCTTCGAGCCTGTGGATCTGGCTCCCCGTCTCCCCTGTGACTCCACTCTCACTGCTTCTCGCTTGCTCACTCATCCAGCCGCACCGGCCTCAACGCAGCAAGCACGCTCCCTCCTTCTTTCCCCCAGTTACTCCTGTGGTCACTTCCTTTCTTCCTTAAATCTTTACTTCCATGTCACCTTCTCAGTGAAGCAATCTTGTCTCAACACTCCTTATGCCCATCTCTGCTCAACTCTTTCCTTGGCACTGTAGTCATCCACACACTGCACACGTTCCTGGCTTGTCTTGTCTATTGTCTGGCTCCCCTCATAGGATGAACGCTCCACAGGGACAGGGACTTTTGTCTGTTTTCTTCCCTGCTGCATCTCCAGCACCTAGAACCACACCTGGAACATCAAAGGCACTTCACAAATATCTGTTGTGATATGTATTTCCTGAGCAAATGTGGCTTTCTGTACATCATACTGCCTTCTGAAGATCCAAAGGTGAATATGATTGCAATCCTAATCCTTAGAGAGGCCACAGTCTGCAGATGTGAGGCAACTCTTGCCAACAGCTGGGTAAGTTTAATCAGATAAATACCTACACGGAGTATTGGTCACATGGAGGTCGGAGCATTGAACTTTTATAGAGACGGGAAGGTTTCATGAAGGAAAGGATGTCCAAACTGAGATGTGAGCATTCCATCAATTAGATGAAGCCAGAAGTACTAAGGGGAGAAAAAGTTCAAGGATAAATACATTTCCTACTCATAGAATTTTAAAAATTATAATAAATAGTGTGTACGGAAGTGTTTTGCAAACTAATGCAATAATATAGTGTATGTATTATCATTATTTACCTGGTTAAGTTTTCTTTTCCCATTGGCATCATCTCACAGGATATTCCATGATACAACTTTATGGCAAAAGGTAATCATACATATTGGAATTTTACTGGAATAGATAATCAAAATGGAGATATTCATATTGGTCTAAGATATATGAAGTGTTCAGCATGCCTAAGCACTTTTTAGACCTGTTTTTTAGTAGTTAAATCTGTTACCTCTAATTTCTCAGGCTGAGTACAAATTAAGTAGGACACTGAAAAAATTAGTCTTAAAATAAGCCATGCTATATTTCTCAAGTGTACAAACTGTTAATTAGAACTGGGAAGTGAACAGAAGGGACTTAAAGACCTTTAATTTCAAATTGAAGCTGAAACTGGACCATGCTTGGCACTGGCATTAAAAAGGAGCAGAGAATTATGGGGACTGAAACGGAAGTTGAGAATTTCTGAACTATGGAAATAATTTTGATTTAAAATTTTTACATTCATTGATTGAAATGTGTATTTTGCCTTTTCATTTCAGTAGGCAATTTCGCATATTTTAGAATAAAAATAACTTTGTAAAAGACATGAGAAATGATTTATTTTTGTCTTTTTACCTTTCCTTTAATTTATATTTTTATAATACACTCAAACTTTGCACACTTTAATATGGATTGTGTTTTGTTTTTCAATCATTAGATCAGGGGTCGGCAGCTTATGTCCTACAGACCAAATCGGCCCTGTTTTTGTACAGTCTGCCTGCTAAGACTCTTTTTGTACATTTTGAAATAGCTGGGAAAAAATCAAAAGGACAATAATATTGTGGCAAGTGAAAATAACATGAAATTCTGATTGTAATGTCCATAAACAAAGTTTTCTTGTGACCCAGCCTCACTCGTGGGTCACGTGCTGCTGCGGCTGCTTTCCCACTTCAGTGGCAGAGGACGGTGGCTCCAGAGTTCCCAAGGCCCACAGTGCTGAAAAGAGTTACTATTTGTCTTCTACAGAAAAGTTTGCTGGCTCCTCCGTTCAATCACTACTGTCGCTAGAACACAAATTATGTGAAAACGTTGATTATAATAACTAGTATATCTGCAAGAAAAATAACATTTATATTTTAAATAAGTAAGTGTGTCAATCATTTATTGTTTAATTTTATTACTCTTCTAAATATCACTGGCCCATTAACAGAACATATAAAAACCACAGCTTTACACTATCTTTTGAATTTTTGTATTTTCAATACGTGTTTGTCAATGGAGCAGGAATGAACATATTTTATTTAACAGTTCGCTGACGTGATTTATAATGTCAAGTGTTTAGATGTGTGGCTGGGGGACTCCGTTTGAACTCTGGCCCCCAGCTCTGCAATGTTAGGGGAGCTGAGGAACAGCAGACACAGAGAAGCTGAGAGGGTCGGGGAGGTGAGCAGCCTGAGTATGTAGCTCCACATTTCCATTGGGCAGCATTGGCATAGAAGGACAGAATGAGTGCCATCAGGGAGCTCACGTTTTAGGCAGACAGATAGGTAAGCAAACATGGCAGATGACAAATATAAATATGGCCGCTTTGGCAGCCTCTAAGCAAGATGCCTGGATCAGCCCGGGAGGGTCACAGGAGCCTGCAGCAGGAGGCGATGCCTAGAACGAATCTCCAAGGGTGAGCAGGAGACAACCTTCGGTCGGGAGACATCCCAGGTAGAGAACACACATGGCAAATGCACAGCCATTTGAAATAGCTTATCGTGTTTGGGAAACTATTAATAGTTGGGTATATTTAAAACTAGGGTGGGTTGGTGGGAACGAAGGAAGTAAAGCTAGAGAGGTAGACAGGGGCCACTTAGGAAGGGCTTTGAAAGTCAGGCATTATGGAAAGTTTGGAGGAAATCTGCATCTGGTCTCATGTCTAAAAATGTGCCATCTTCCAATCATGTTGAAAAAGCACTTGAAAACTTTGGAGTGAATCTTCTTCGAAGCAGCCTCATCTGAATTCTAGAAATAATATTAATTGTTCCTTTGCATTTGATCCATGAAGCAACTCACTCATAGCTAGCCAACCAGAAGAGAGTGTCCATAATATTATTGTGTGCTGTATAAAATATAAATGATGCTGAAAAGCCAAAAGACCCTGTCAGATAACAGAGAATATGGTTTTCTGAAGGATGCAAAAATTACGTAGACAAAGGCTACTTCCTTCGGTTGTAATTCACCAATTATTTATGCAAAAAGCAAGTAATATTCCACTGTCCAGGAGACACTGCAGCTTTTCATGCTTTATGCAATCTTCATGAGAAAGAGACAAAGCCAAGACCTTCTCTCCCTTCATGCCTGTCCTACTCCAGTGAGCATGTCAAGATTCTTGGTCTCATTCCACCTCTGGACGAGTGCTCCGCAGCTGATGGACCTGGACATCCACCGTCTCTGCATCAGTGGCCCCAATTTTAGACTCCACATTGAAATTGCTCATTGAGAGGAGCACACTGTTTAAGAAGTCAGGAAAGCACACAAGCTTCCATTGAAAGGGCTGGCTTGGACCCTCACGATTATAGTTTTTAGATGTGGTATCTGATTAATGTCATGAGCTTAGAGATTCTCTTCACAGGCTAACTACTCCATTGTAGTATCAAAGTTGAATTTTCAAAGGTGGTTGAACTTTTCAATTTTCACTTTGGTCTTTTTCAATTCTTTAATTCTTTTGAACCAAAAAGTAGTCTTGATTGCTAGGGGTTGGAGGTAAATTAATTAATTGTTCAGCTGGATTGTGGAAAGTGACATGAATAGTTCTGAAAGCCAGGCACTCTCATTGACACAAATAGTCCATTTTCTGTACGCTCCTGCCAATTTGCCTGGTTTCCAACCAAAAGTAGCTGGACATTCAGCCTGTCCCCAGAGAGCCTGGAGTCTGACCTCGGTCCTCATTTCCTAAAGAAGAGCATGGCTGACGCCCTTTCTTCCAAGTGCTTTCCTCATGGTCAGACCCTCAGTTTGTAGGTTCACCTCAGTCAAGGACTTCCTGCTGACTTTTTCCTTTTGCGGATGATTCGCTGTAGATTACAGACCTGTGTCCTAAAGGCATTGGGGAAATAAAGTCAAGTAGGAAGACTAGACAGTCCTGAATGCTGCTTTGTGCAGGCTGGCTGTCAGCTGCCGGCCCAGTGCTCTGTGTTCTCAGTCATTTCATGCTGAGTAGCTGGAAGAAGTGACTGCTTCTTAAGTAATTGAAGAACGATGCCTCTCCTGGGGATGGTGAGTCTCTTACTCTGGAGCCAATTTTATCTTTTCATCTGGAACTATATAAGGCAAAAGGAACGTGTGTTCTTAGCCTCTCATCATTCCGTGGTATTCAAGCATTTTTCTAAAAAGTGTATTGTATTAACAAGTCTGCTTCCTAAGAGAAATCTTATTGATTTAGAATTTATAAACCAAAGAAAGGGCTGTATGAGGCACAGAGGCAGTATAAGAGAGGAATGGTAGGAGTGACCAAGCCGCCCAGACTCCAGGAAGATGAGCACACGCGTGCCTTCCGTTCCGCTCCATCGGGCCCTGCCTCTGTCAGTTTGCTGCAAGGCCTGTCGGCCGGGTGGGGTGTGCAGCAGAGAGCGCGGTGGCTTCGGCAGCGATTCAGAGCTTAGGAAGGCAGAATCAATGACCACGGCATTCACTCTTGGAAAACAGGACCCATCACTAACAATGAAAACTCTTCAAAGGCACAAGTATTTTCTTAGGTGACATTGGGCTGAACAAACTGCCTTCGGCAGCGCCACACGTCTGCGTTATGCTGACCTGTTTTGCCGTAGTTAGGAGAGCAGCAGAGCCAATACTGAAGGTTCGTCTCAGGAATTGTGGGTCATCAGTAATTCGCTCTGTACAGCTGAGGTTGCTGAGCTTCGCCACCTCGGCCAGCCAGTTCCCGCCCTAATAAGGTGGCAGGTAAAAGTACCTGGACAAAAAGAATAATTCTTCCTGGCATGGTGATGTTCATTTTCAGGAACACTTTCCTGGAGGTACAATATCAAACACGTAATTGACTCCTGGGGTGGTTGTTTTTGTTGTTTGTTTTGAGCTTTCAAAATATGTGGGAGCCATTACGTGTAATCGCTGAGCAATCCCACAGACAACGGCTCTCGAGTAGGAAGGGGTAGTGGACTTGCACCCGTCTATTGTGAGTGCCCTGACCGGGGTCGGGTGGCAGGGCGCGTGAGAGCACCCTCTTTCCTGTGTGGGCTCACTTCACTCTGAGCTCCCGGTACGGTGCTCTCAGGCAGCCTCTGAGCTCCCTCAGGCAGGAAGGCGGGCGGTGGAAGCTGGATCTGCTCACCGTCCTCTGTTGTTATCACCCAGACGCAGCCTCCAGTGAAGGCCTGGTATCTGAGAAGTCCGCCTCCAAAGTCACAGTGGCAATTAATAATGTCCACACCTAAAACAAAATTCCTACCACCGCTCTTGCTAGTAATAGAAGATCCTTCCTGTTTCCTCCATAAATTAGTCTATAACTGTCTCTGCTTCTCTTTTGAGTGAAAGGATTTTAATTACACGATGCTCAGGAGCACAAAGCTTCGGCTCGTGGGTAAAGACAATGGAAGCTCACGAGAAAAGCACATTAAACCTTCATCGAGGTTGTTTACACATTTGTAACGGTGGCTGTGGTCGCCTCTGATAGCAAGGACAATAAATCAAAACCTTAGGATGTTCTTTTCATTAGCCAATGATTTTATAGCTGGTGGTGGCTTTTTAGCTATCCGTGCGTAAAATGCAGTGAGATAATTTGTAATTACTGAAAATAACTAGTTTTAATTCCCCCCACGGATATTTATGGCCTTCATATTATTTGAAAGATTCAAGTCGGCTTCGAAATAGAGCATCAGTGATCCCCTGACCATCAGCACAGCCCACTGTGCACACTGGGAACGTCCCCAGGCTTCTTCCCCAGCCCTTTACTGGGGTTCCATCACTCCTGTGACCAGAGTATGGCCACCATGTGGTGCTCCTGATTCCAAACAGATGACAAAAAGAAAAGTCACCTGGTCCCCTGGGGAAGAGATGGGATAGGAAGAAGAAATAAAGTGTGAGATGAAATGGGGAGAGAGCTCTCTGGGAAAGCAGGCGAGATCAGCGTTCTCATCCTAGCTGTACCACGTACCAGGTGTGTGAACTAATCTCTCCCAGCCTTGGTTTCCTCATCTGTAAAATGGGAGTGGTAATATCTGCCTTGTTCAGAGAACCAGTGAGAGGATGTTGATAAATAAATGAAAAGCAATGGGATATATTGGAGTATATGAGGAAGCCATTTGGTGTAAACCTAATTCAGCCTGACCTTGTTTTTCCAAAAGGGCCTGACGTGGCCTGCTGAGCATGCATTGTACATCTGCTTTCAATGTTTACTACGCCCCAAAGACAAGAATGATGCCCCTAAAGATAGGGATGCAGTTTCCCCCCATATCCGCATTTCTTTAAGGATAAGCATCTCTTCCTGGGAACTAAGGATGAGTTACTGACCTGCTGTGCTCACCTTGTGACCACCGACCTGCTGTGCCAGCTAAGCATCTCCTGACAGTAGTAAAACAGACACTCCTGCCTACGTGGTGTATGCACTTTGTTCCAAGATGGTATAGAACCACTCTGTACACCCCACTTCTTTGATGCCCTTCCTTCCTTCCCTGAAGAAGGCAGGCCCCAGGCTACAGTCCTCAAAGCTGGCTTAGAATAAACTCACCTCAATTTTGACTTGTAGATTGACTATTGATTATTTGTGTCAACAATGTCTATGACAGTGCTGTGCACAGTTGCTGGCTCAGGGGAGGGCAGTCAGTAAGTCTAGACTCCTCCATTCGTTCGCTTACCAGTAGCAGTGCAGAGACTGGTCGGATTTCTCCTCATCTCTTCCAGGAGAACTGGAGGAAAAGTCAAGACTGCTGGGCCATCTGAAGTCCCCAGATATCATAGCGTCTTCTTTTTTGTTTCTAGCAGGGAATCACAAATGAAATTTTGCATTTCAGAACCCTTGTTTGATGCCTAGCATATGGATTTAATTTATAATTTGAACTCAATCCCAGTCAAACCAGTCAACGATAGAGAAAATACGGCAGAAAGGAAAGTTTTAAAAACCATGCACATCTAGTTTGAAATACCAAGTCAAGTTTTCTTGAGTGTCAGAGGTTTCCGGAAATATTTGCAAAGATCTTTCATTAAAAAATGTTGTGACTATTAGAGATAGGCAGTCCCGAATCCCAAGGGGGTGGGTGACAGCACAAATCCCATTTGCAAGTGGGACTTGGGTGGGACCATCTTCCTCCCTTCCAGCCCTGGCAGTCTCATCACCACATCAGGAAGCGGCAGTCGGTTGCCTATCTGCCATCGGTTGTTGATGTGCTTAATGTGACGCATTTTCAATTTGTGTATCTCCTTTTCATCCAGGCAACTAGTGATATATAGGTTGCCAAAACTCCGACATGACGTGGTCGGATACAGCTTCCTTATTTTTTCAAATAAAACTTGTTGTTAGTGCCCTCGAGTTGATTCCAACTCCTAGCGCCCCCGTGCACAGCAGAGCGGAACCCTGCCCGGTCTCTCTGCGCCATCCTCCCATCTTCCAGCGCTGTATCAGACAATCCTCCGCGGCTGTTCACAGGCCAATTTCCCAGAAGCGGGTGGCCAGGTCCTTCTTCCTAGTCTGTCTCAGTCTGGAAGCTCCAGTGAAACCTGTCCACCACGGGTGACCCTGCTGGTATTTGAAATAATAGTGGCAGAGCTTTCAGCAACATGCAGCTGCTACAGTATGACAACCTACAGATGGGTGGTGTGGGTCCCTGACAAGGAAAGGAACCCAGGTCGCAGCAGGGAGAGCCCCGAATGCTAACTGCCAGACCACCAGGGCTGGCTTTTAATAAAATATAGAGGATTAATTCTGCTCTGAGGCTGCCATAGATGTCACTGTGATATCATTGCTATTATTACTCTTATAGTCATGCTTAGCACTTATTAATATATTAATACCAATATTAAAACATAATATCTTTATATAACAGTATTTAATAGTAGTCATTAACACTTGTATATTAGATATCATGATAATATCTCTATTTGCTTGGTGCCGACCAGGTGCCAGGCTTTATATACCTTGTTTTAAATCCTCACAACATCCAAGCAAGATCGAAATCGTTGTCTTGAGCTTACAAATAAGGAAAGTGCATGAGGCTCAGCTGGGTTTAACATTTTTAACTCCTTTGCTAGTAATTTTCAAAGCTCCGATTCAAATACGGTCTGATCTGACTCCAAAACAAAAGCCGCTTGCACACACCCAGCTGCATCTCCTCCTTGGAAAGCGGACCGCACTCTAGTAAAGATGTGCTGTGTATGGAACAACACTATCCACAGCACTTCGTAACACCGCTTGAACAGCAGTTGCTGTTTCAGTCTGTTAACGTTATAAACGTGCCAAATAAGTGTCACTTTCATGTGGGCAAATTTTAACTACCTCATGAACTACACTTACAAGGAGATGCCTAATTCACTACAAGTTGTTGATAAGTGCTCTTGAGCGAGGTGAATCGCTTAGGGCAGTTTATTTTCACAGTTGCATGAGGGCTGGATTAGTAAAATACAGACAGAATTTCAAGCCAGCTCAGCTGGCACAAGGCGGACACAGTGCATATGAGTGGTAAGGCAGCTGACCTTTCAACTTAAAGAGCCCTGATTCCTGTTTACAACCCTAATGCTGATAGCACTGTCTTGCATTCTGCAAGACCAACTTTTTAGTGAATTTAAAGCTTTTTCTTTTAGAAAGCTTGAAAAAAACTTATTTACTAAAGGTTTGCTTTCTTTCTAATTTTTTTTTTACCATAGATAGTTTAGGCAAAAAAACTTAAAGCCATTCTCAACACCTTTGTCTTACGTCCCATGCTGAGCCCATCCAGAAACCCCGCTGGCTTACCTTAACAACACATTGAGAACCCAACACTTCCTGCCAGCTCTGCAGCTGTACTCTGGTCTGAGCCGCCATCCTTTCTTGCGTAGACTTCTGTAATAACTGGTCTCCTTACTTCATCCCTGTCCCCACAGTCTGTTCTCAACACAACAGCCAGATGATCCTTTTAGAGCCTTAGCCAGCAGGTTTTAGCTCTTACCCTGCTCCCTGGGTTAACCCTCTGCTCTAACCCTCCATTGGCTCCCTTTCTAACTCAGGGCAAAAGCCTACATGACCTACAGGATCTTCCTCCCCTCCACTGCCTTGCTGACTCTTTTTCTAGCCGACCTCCTGCTCCTCTACTCAGCACCTGGCATCCTTGCTGTTCTCAGGCATACTCCAGCTTCAGGCCTTGGCATTCATTGCTCCATCTGTCCGGAAGACTCTTCCCCAAATATCTGTCTGGTCCATGACCTCACCTCTTTCAAGTGTTGACTCAGAGCTCACCTCTCAGTGGGGCTGACCATCCATCTTATTCATTAAGCAACCTGGCCCTTCACCCTGTTCCATCACTTCATTTTCATGAAGCACTTGTCACCTCATTTATTACGCCCATTGTCTGACTCTGCCGGCTGGAACGCAGGCCACGGGAGAACAACAACCTTTGCTTCATTCACTGACCTATCTCAAGGGCCTAGAAAAGTGCTGGCACGTGGTAGGTGTTCAGAAAATGCCTGCAGAGTATTGAATAAATAAAGGTGAGGTGCCAGCATAAAGAGAGAAAATAATGGTTCTACCTGATGTTTCAGCATTTGGCAGATATTTTGCAAACATAATGTATGCTTATGCAAGTGGATAATTTCATGTTAGATGAAGGTGGCAATTGACTGACATTTTGGACTATAGCGACACTAGAATCACTGCCTGGTCTCAGACACAAGTGATCATTCAGGGAATATAACAGACCTTTGGCTCTTTCTAGAATGCAGAGGGCTGACCTTCTGGCTCTGCACCTGGGAAGCTTCCTGCTCTCTGAAGGTTAAATGATGTTCAAGACAAACAGTGACTTTTGTCTTTGCTCCCCCTTCTACTTCTTGCTGCCTGGGCAGCAACAGCTGTCCAAAGCAACAGGAGCATGAAACGACCAATCCTAACATCAGCAGGTGTTATAAATACTCCTTAATAGAGAAATAGTCACAGGGGCATGCAAAAGAGATGAGAAAATCAAGAAAAAATTTAGTCATAGATCCATACTAGAAGATCATCCATAAAAACAGTAATAAGAGGGTCACCATCTATAGCTAGCCAGTTATAAAAGATAAAAGCAAGCAGCAGTAACAACAAACCCTACTAAGGAGTTTACATATAATGCCTACAGTTAGATTTGCTTTTCTTTTCGTTTTATCAAGTTGAGCCAATCAGTTTGACAAAATCGACCCAATATTCATAAATATGTGCCCATATTGACTATATTCTATGTGCTTCCAAAAGAGAGTCAAAACAAACACAAAAGGGGAGCAGATTACTTTCAAAGATCTTGATTCATCAAATCAAAAAATAAAGAAAATCAAAGGAAAAAAGTAAAAGACAAGAAATAACAGAGGCTTCAGGATTATTATTTTTTAAGAAATTAAGTATAAGTAATTGAACTTTTTAAAAGCATGAAAATTAAATCACAGAGGGTAGATGTAGGAATATACTTTTTAAAACAATATTTCAGGCTATTTAACATAACATCTAGGCGTCAGTTAGCATATGCTAGGCTATGCTGCAGTAACAAATAATCTCAAAGTCCCAGTGGTATAATACAATATAAGTGTACTTCTTGCTCATGCTGTGCATTCAGTATGGTTTGAGAGTTGCTTCTGCCTCTAATTGATCAGTTTTAAGCCCAGGCTGACAGATTTCACCATCTTTCAGGCCTTGTCCATAGCTTTTTGGTTACTACAGCTAGGGAGACAGAGTTTAGAGAGCTGACTTCTAGTAACTAAATGCTTTGGCCCAGAAGTGACTCACATTACTTCTAGTCACCACTTTTTTTTGGCCAGAATAAGTCACATAACCATACCTACCTTCAAAGGAGCAGGAACCTTAATCTTCTGTGTATGAAAAATAGAGAAGAACTGAGTAGAGGTGAACATAAGTGATAACATTACAACTTAGATCTAACCTACTTGGCAATGAAGGAGAAAAAGGAAAGTGTTTAAACAGCTCTCTTTGCCTGAGAGAAGATCGTGCCAGTTCATTAAGAGAGAAAAGCTTTACCCACATCACCCCTCACTGTGTTGGACTTGGCCCTTTTCCCAAAAAAGTGCTCTATGTTTTATTTATGGACGTCTCATATCAATCTTTGACAAAAGTGCCAAGGAACTGTGTTAATTTATAGTTTTGTAACGTCCATTTTATTGAAGAGACAGATAATCCAGATATAGAGAATTCTAGTACACTGTTCCAGAGTAATCAAGTAGAGAGATCCTGAATAACTAATATTTGGGATATCCTTCGGATGCTCTCTCTAGAATGTTAACTGTTTACCTGAGGTTTTGATAAGAAATTATTTCGGACCACTCAGATTAAAATCTGTAAGCAATATTTAATGATCAAGAAGGGATGTTCCAGATTGGTAGAAAATCCCTGCAATTCCAGACGCGTGCAGCTTCGTCTGGAAAGTTAAAGAGCTTGTTTTATTTCTTTGTACGTATATATATACATTCCCTGAGCAGAAACAGACCGAAAGCAAAGAAGAAAAGCACAAAAGCAGTTTGGAAACACCAAGTGCTCAGAGGATCAGTCTGTTTCAGACTCCAGACTCCACTGTGGGGAGCAGCGAAGAAGGGACTGTGACACGAAAGAGTGTTGAGTGTAAGAATCAGTCATCTTCTAACTTTATCATAAAAATCCCTAAAATTATAAATTTTGAGTAAAATGCAACCTGCATAATAAAAAAGTTTTTAAAAGTTGAAGAGAAAAGTTCAGCATTATCACCAAGAAACATTTGCCAAAGATGAACAACCTAGTTTTACCTTTTTTGATGAAAGATGTCCTTATGGCATTCTTGACCAATGAATTCAGATGCTTCTTAGGGTACCATCGAATGATCTAAATGATCCGACACATGCAGGGTTGGCAAACATTTTCTGTAAAAGGCCAGGTAGTAAATGTTTTAGGCTCTACGGGCCACACAGTGTTGGTCTCGAGTATTCGGCTTTGCCATTGTAGTGCAAAACAGTCAGACACAATATGTAAATAAACGGGCACGTGTTACTATAAAACTATTGTCTACAAAACAGATAGTGAGCTGTGGTAATGTAGTGTGCTGATGCCTGCAGTACACCATTAGAGCAAGCGGTGCTTGCTCTAAATAATATCAAGTGACGTGGGTGTAGATTTTAAAGAGAGTGGACAGGAAAGTCAATTATCTCAACAGTTGCCATTTCTTTTTCCATAATACATGCATTTCTGAAAAAGAAGAACTGTTAGAATCATGTAAGAAATAATTGAGTTAATGGCAAAATGTTAGAATCATTTCCACTAACAGTGAAGTAAAGAACACGATAAGAATGCCTGGCATCACCTCTGTCATTTAGTGATGTTTTGAGAATCCTGGCCAATAGAAGAAGAAAGCAAAAGCAATGGTTATAGATATAGAAAAGAAGGGGGCTGAACTTCGTTATTCATAGATAGTATGATCCTTTACCTAGAATATTTAAGAGAATCAACTGAAAAAACTTGTGGAATTAGAAAACCAACCATAAGGTAAACATAAAAAAATCAATTGCTTTGCTATATATCAGCAATAACAATTAGAAAATGTAATAATAAAAGATTTCACTCCCAAAAGATCAGAAACGAAAAATGCCAAGGAGTAAACTTAACAGGAAATATGTAAAACTTAAATGACAGGACTACAAAACTTTTCTAAAGGACAGAAAATCATACCCGAATAAATGAAGTGGTGGCTGAGTTTCCAGATAAAAACTCAATAACTTTCGATTTTCAATTTTCTCCCAGTTTGTTTATAAATTACATGTAAACCCACTCAAAATCACTGCAGGCACTTTGTGGAACTGGATGAGGTAATTTTAAAATTCAGTGGGAAAATTAAATGTGAAGGCAGAACTAAGCAAAATGTGAAAAAGAAGAACATTGAGGGGCCTTGCCTTTCCAAATACCGGAATGCCTAGAAAGCTACCGTGATCAAAACGGTGATGTATATTTTCAAAAAATAAACAGTAGATCAATGATGCAGATTATAGACTTCAAAGGTAGACATATAAAAAGAAATTTGTAATAAAGGTAGTATTTCAAATTGGTGGGGAACAGATAAACTATTCAATAAATTATCTTGAGACAACTAGTTCATCCATCTGAAAAACAAACGCATAAATTTACATCCCTTCCTCGCAACATATATGAAATAAATCCCAGATGGACTAAAATCTAAATATACAAAAACTTACAAAAGCACTAGAAAAGTATGTTTATAAGCTTTGATTGGGAAATATCTTTCATAGAAAATCATACAACTCTGGCCCAAGAAAGAAAATATTGAGATATTTGATCTAAATGAGTGTATATGCGTCTCTATATGTGTGTATATGTGAGTGTGTACACACACACTCATTTAGGTCAAATGTCTCACGATATTTGTCAAACATCTCAGTGCATATAGTGGACAAAGGTTTAATAATCTCAATGTAGAGTGAGCTCCTAAAATTAATTAAAATTGAAAAACAATTTTTTTAAAAGAAAATGAACAAAATCTACATATATTGAGTGTTTTATTAAATGGCAGAACTTTTGTAAGGGCTTCACTTATTTAATCCTCAAACAATTCTAATGATATATATTTTTTCGAAAATTACTAATCTTCATGGAAAGGCATGTTAAAAAATTCCTCTATCGAATTTAAAAATTTTTCAAAGATTTCTTATACCAAGTGTTACCAATGTTAGGGGATGTGGTCACTCCGGTATACATTTTATTGGGAGTAAAACTGGTGCAGCATTTTTGGAGGACAATTTGGCTGTTTAGTCACTCTTACTAGATCAAATGGTCATGCCTTTTGATCTAGTAATTCCACTTATGGGAAACTCTCCTCCATAAATACTAGCAAATACGTATTAATGCATGCAAAAGGATAATCAGTGAAATATTGTTTCTTACAGGAAAAAAGTTGGAACAATTTAAATCTTGCATTACTCTGACAAACCAAGAGTAAGGCAGGAAACTGTGATGACAAAACAAACGCAAAACCCCAGCTCCCATGGTAATGAAAATACTAGGAGTGGCCTCTGAAAGATTAAAAAAAATTTTTTTTTATGCTTGACCTTTTTTCTCTTTGCCAAGGTAAAATGCATCATGGGTATTAAATTTCAACAAAGTAGAGCTGTGCCCTGTTCTAATCCTTTGGGCCACGGCTAGGCTGCCAAGGCCGTTTGCTGAGGCAGAAGTGAAGGCTCAGTAGCACAGACTTTGTCAGGCAGCCAACTCCTTCTTCCTGCCGCATATGCAGTGCTTCCGGGAGGGGAAAAGTCGAGGTGCTCAAGGAAGGAAAAAAATAGAAGACAGACCTCCATCTGCAGAGCTCTGTGAAGTACTACTCGCTTCTTCCCTTCACACAATCAGTTAATCACCTTATAAAATGCCGAAATCATCAGAGTCTGAGCTGAAATAGTGAATTCAATTTTTTCCTCTCCTTTAAATGTCTCCTTTTCAGTTATAGAGTATTTTATGAAAAATTGATGTCTTGCTAGTCAACATGATGAATGTTGGGACATGCAGGGAATAGTTTAAAGAGTTTGTTTTAACAGTTATGCATTTAAATTGTCCCATTATAGTGGACATGTTTCCTCTGCCAACAAAAAATCAGTTCTTAAAGGTCCACTTCTCCTGGAATTTTTTTGCTGCTTTCAATCATTTTGATAGCAGGCCTGATGAATTCATGAATTAAAATTATTTCATCCAAATGTTAGATTTCAAGGTGGCAGTCCAGGGCCTCTTTTTCTTTTATGGCTAGGCTTTAACACATAATACTGAAGACATTTAGAGTTTAAAAATATGATGCATTCTCTAAGGAAAACCTTTAGATATCTAGGCTCAGTGGAGCATTTGTCTGAAAGCAATTAAGTTGTGCAATGCTTATCTGCATAAAAGCTATTTCTGCAACTCAATGCACTTTTGTTTCAGTCCAGTTCTTAGGTCAAGGTCCCAGCCTCTGATCTTGCTCATGGTAGATGCATGATAAATATTCGTGAAACGAATAGGCACATTCTATGGAACACATCACCCATCCATCCATCGTCACTCTATTCCATCAGTGGGAGAACAAAGGTAAATTGTCTTTTTCTTTCCCTTTGTCCCTTTCATACATAGCCGAGATCATGGATTTATAGACTAACCTACCTGGACCTTAAAAGCCATTAAAACCAATTTTTACGTTTTACAGATGTAAAACAACTGAGGCCCAGAGTTTTGAAGTGGCTTGTACATAGCTACACAGCAATGTAATGGCATGACAGCCAGATGGCAAACTCAGGCCTTCCAGCCATAAATCCAATGGCCTCTCATTGTGCCAGATTGCCTTTCAGGCGTGTTCCCTTAATACTGAGACTCCAGTAACTTGGCCAGGCCTTTGACTTTTCTTTTTCTAGAGGAAAAAGAGAGAGGTCCCAAAAGAACTCTTGGTTTTTTTCTTTAAGTGCCATACCTTCGGAAGCACCTCCGAGCTGGTACACGTCTCCTTGGCTGCCTGTCATGAGCTCTTACCTATCTCGGTTCATAGGAGGTCATGTTGTTTTCAAGCCCTCAACAAAGCAAGATTAGAGGCAATGCAGGTGGGCCAGTGTCCTAAGTACTATTCTAATGAAGACAGGGAAACACGATGGAGATTAAGACAGCCTCCTTGCCAGAACTCTCCTCAAGCTGTTCTGTGATTAGAGCAAGTTAGCAAAGGCTTCGAGAACCATGATGAAGGTTCTGGCAGGTCGGGGGGGCCATAGAGGAGTTTTAAGTTGAAGAATGAAATGATCGGCTCTTTTGAAAAAGCGGAAGGGTAACTGTGGCAGTGGGGCAGTAGCATGAATGTAGGCCTGGCTCAGGGAGAACAGTGAGGAGGCAGCGGCTGTGATCCTGGCGGTCTCTGAAGGTGACCTGCCACCTGCATTGCTATAGAAATGCAGAAAAGTGAAAGGATTTGAGGTATTTGGGGGTAGGAAAGTCAGGACTCGCTAATTGATTGAATTTGGAGTGAGGGATGAGGAGACTCAAAGATGACTCCAAGGCTCCTGGATTGGATGACCAGGTAAATGTGCCGCTAATGGGAACAGAGAGGTCTGGAGAAGGCGCAGGTTTAGGAGGGAATATGCTGAGTTTTGTTCATGTGGAGCTTGAGTGCCTTAGGGCACCCAGGTGGAAGGGTCCCATAGGTATACTACCTGGAATTGAGACACGTAGAGGATTACTCAAACATGCTTGGATGATACGCCTAGGCGACAGCACAGTTCAGAGAGCCTGCTCCTGCTCTAACCTTGAACTCTGGCACCCGTCCCCCGCCTCCGCTCCAGCTGCACTGGTTTCATTGTCGTGGCCCCGACACGCCAGGCGCATTCCAGCCTGAGGATCTTTGCAGTGGATGTTCTCCCTAGCTAGAATGTTCTTCTCAAATCTGCATGGTTAACTGCTTCAAGGCTTTGCTCGAATTTTTCCTTCTCGGTGAGGCTTTACCAAGACCACACTATTTAAAACTGTGATCCACGCTATCTAAAACTGTGGTCCCAATCCCCTCCCCTACATGTTACTGATCTTCCTTTCCTTGCTCTATTTACTCTTTATTCGGTGGTTCTTATCATCTTGTATCATATTGTAGCATGTAGTTATTAATTACATCTATTGTTTATTGTCTCTTTCCCTCTGCAGGAATGGAGGCTCCCTATGGGCAAGGGTCTTTGTTTGTTCACTGATGTATTCCAAGGACCCAGAATAGTGCTTGGCACACAGTGGGCACTGAATGAATGCTGTTGACTGAATGAATGTTCGTGTAGCACTTGTGTCCCATCTACTGACTTGCTGAAGCATCATAATCTCTGTATGGGAGCCCTGACTCCCACCCCTGTGGCAGTCAAGGAAAGAAAGAGGTCAACATGGGCCAGAAGAGGTAGAGATGAGGGGATTGGGATGGGCCTTGAAGAAGGGAGAAGGTTTGGACAAGTACAGAGAAGATGGGGCACACGTTGGATATGGCAGAGCACTGTGCCTGTGATAACTGGTTAAGAAGTGTTTGGTTTAGTTCCTATTGGAGGACAACGTGGAGTATTGAGCAGTTGGGCTATTCATTAAATATTATCTAAAATAAATTCAATATCTATCACATGCCACGCACTTTATGTACATTGTCCTCATCTTCCCAGCAGCCTATGAAATAGTGTTGCTAGCTCCTTTTGACGAAGCAGATTGTGGCTCAAAAGAGTTAAAGCGTTGGATCTGCATACACAGCTAGTGACTGTTTGGTATGCAGTGTGAGTCTGTCTGATTCCCAGGCTCCTGTTCTTTCTAATCCAATGTCATGCCATTTAGAAGTGGATGAGTCTGATTGCGGGTCCTCTGTGCATCAGAAATCCCCAGGTTTCTCCAGCCTCTGGGTAACTTGGAGTGAGTCTAAAGTGGACTCTGGGAACAGTAAGCGATTGATGGAATGTCACTTTATCCTTCACTCCTCATTGTACCTTTTGAAAGGGACAAACGCTCTACCTTCACTCTCTGCTACTAACACACTCACTCTTCTGGTTACCAAATGTGTGGAAATTTTTCCCACGCCAAGCAGTTCTCCAATTTTCAGTGGATACTAACCAGGTCTCACACAATTTAGCTCAATTTTGACACTAACTACCCATAGTTAGTGCAGATCCCACAAGATAAGGGCTCAATCCTACAAGACTGCCTGCCCCTCAACTTCAGATTCCAATCGCTAGTCCGGGTTGTCACCTGTGCTTCTGATTGACCAGCTATAAATTGGAGGTTCCCACGACCACCTTCCTCAGGTCCAGTAATTTGCTAGAATGGCACAGAGCCCAGGAAAACAGTTTACCTACTAGATTACTGGTTTATAATGGAAGGGTACAAATCAGGAACAGCCGGGTGGAAAAGATGCATAGGAGTGTGTGGGAAGGTGTGCAGAACTTCCTTGCCCTCTTTAGGCACACCACCCTCCCAGCACCTCCATGTGTTCTTCAATTTGTAAGCACACTTCCCCAAAACCAGACTTGAGGGATTTTTATAGAAGCTTCGTTTCATAGGCGTGATTGATTAAACCGTTGGCCATTAATGATTAATTTAGCCTCCAGCTCCTCTTTCCTCCTGGGAGGTTGGGGGCGGGACTGAAAGTTCCAACCCTCTGATCACATGGTTGTTTACCCTGGTAACCAACCAGCGCCCATTTGGTTATCTAGGGTTTTTCCAAAAATCACCTCATGAACATAAACTCAGCTGTGGTTCAAAGAGGCTAGTTACGAGAAACAAAAGACACTCCTTTTGCCTTTCTGGAGCTATTTCAGGGGAAAAAAAAAAGATAAAATATAACAAAAGATCTTCCCATCACTCTTTATCACTTAGGAAATTCCAAGCATTTTAGGGGCTCTGTGCCAGGAACTGAGAGGAAGACCAAATATATATTTTTTATTATAAATCACAATATCACACCTCTGCTCCACTCTTGACTCCCCTTTCATTTGGGCTTCCTGCGTTTGAGACATAAGCACAAATTCCCATCTCTTTGGCATGAATGAAAGCAGACTCTGGGCTTCCAGGTCTTCCCCATCCTCTGTTAGCTCTGTGACTCTGGGCCAGTTACCTGACCTCTTCAAAGCTAGGAGGCCTCGTTTATTACATGAACTTAATCCTGTGCTTGCCCAATAGAGCTGTTATGAGGATCGGAAGGGAGTATGTACTCAAACCTCGTAGCCCTGTACCCGACACACAGTGAGGCCTCAGTCGGTGCCAGCGATCACAGCCCTTGCCCCACAGTATTTCACATGCCCTTTGTCCGTTCCCCACTAACAGTAGGCAACTGGAAGCCTTGAAGTGTAAGATATTCATTCTTGTATCTCCATGCTTAACAATATTGTACAAATAACTAAGTGAACGGCCTGCAATTCCAGTGAGCCAGTAGCCAGGGTTCTAGTGCACGCTGAGCTCTGCACTTGGAGGTGAGAGGTTGTGCAGAGTTCAAAATACACGAGCCCTACCTTTGAGTGGCCTAGACTCAGTGCGATGGTAGTTCAGCATAACCAAGGCTGAATGACATCTGTTTGTTGAATGAAATATTAGGTGATACTAATAAAAATAGCCACCATTTTTTATCCTCTTGTTTTATGCCTGGTATATGCATAATTTCTTTTAATCCTCACACCAGCCCTAGGTAATAGGTACTATTTTTATCTCTATCTAAAAGAAAACATATTCCGAAAGGTTAAGCAACTCGTTCAAGTACAAACATCTAAAAAGTACTAAAACCGGCTCTCAAATCCAGGGCTGTCTGATGCCCAGACTCACACTCTTTTAATGCTCCTCTCTGCACACATTGTGAGTTACTTATAGAATCATCTCCCAAATGTCCAAACATTCATGGATGTGAGAGCCCCCCGCCCCAAGGAGGGAAATGTACCTAACGAGGAGCCAGGGAACGGGCCAGTGTCCCAAACTGACAGAAGCTCAGTGACAAGGGGTAAAGATCCCACGGTCCACCTGCTCCAGCACCTCCTTAGTCAGCAGACAGGACAGGGGGATAACCAAGAAATGTCTCAGTGGAAGCGCAAATTGGAGACGTTAATACGCATCTACCGTACCAATAAGAGTACGGACAACTCTTGCCTGAACTGCGGCACACACTTGTTAAAGAGCATCCACTGAAAGGTAGCAGGTCAAAAAGCATATTGATGCACCGATACACACTGCAAGATTAACTAAACAGTCCAAAACAAAATAAATTATAACCCTTAAAAACTCCTCATAAGTAACCCTTAATTCTTTATTAAGCTGGTCTTTGAAGTCATGTGTCATTTATCCATAACAATAGAATGAACATCTTTGTGTTTGAACGAGTTCTCAGGCCACTATCTGGACCCTCCTGGCTTGGCACTGGGCCAGAGATCACGCACTGAGAATTGCTCTCATGTGACCTTGTTCATCAGACCCAGAAGTCACTTTGTGAAGCTCAAGTTCTTGAACCAGACACCATTCATGAGGCATGAAGACCAAGACTGTGGTATCTTTTATGATAGGGAAAATGGAGTGTAGTCACGGAGAAAAGTCCGGAGTTGAAGTGAAAGAGAAGAGCGAAGTCAGGGCAAGAAATGACACCACTTGGCACTTAATTGACGACCAATATCTGCTCTCAATTATCGAGGGCTTATCATGCGTCAGGGATTGTGCTAACTGCTCTGCATATATTATCTTGTTTAAACCTCAAAGGAACAAACCAACAAGGCAGTTCCTGTTATCATGCCCCACTGACAAGTGAGAAACTGAGGCGTAGAAAGGATAAGCACCTCCTCTCAGCATCACTTAGCTAGTGAGTAGTAAAGCCAGACTTTGAACCCAAAGCTCGTGCCCTTGACCCCGCCCCAACTCCATGCCTGTTTTCCAAGGTTAGCGTCCTATCAGGGGTCAGGCGGCCTCTCTCAGCCGAAGTGTCAGCACTCAGGCCAAGATGCTTTTAACAGTGGAAGGGGGTACTCTTCCCTATTGGGCAGTCACCAGGACTGTCCCAGGCAAACAGGGACACATGACCTGCCTATTAAACATCTTCCCAATCCACATCCCAACAGAATACACCTAGAGCAGGAATTCAAACACCACTTTGTAATTGCAGTTGGGGGTAGAAGCTGAGCAGGTATACCACAGACACCCACAGGGTAATTGTGATAGACAGTGATGTGTTAACAGACCTTGGTGCACTCGGAGAAATCTATCTTCCTGCCTGGAAAGGGACCAATCAATTGTGTGGGTCCAAAAAAGGTGCTTTGGGGCATGTGAAGCAAGGCTACACCATGAGATTTCACAGAGGGGAGAACCTTTATGTCAGTGATGAAAGGCTGGGACCCAGTTACAAAGCCGGCTCCCCAGGCGCCCGGCCCAGCAGGAAGGCAGTTCTGCTAACAGGACGGCACAGCTGTGGCATCTGGATACGTGCTGGGTCTGGGCTGGACCAGGATGGCCGAGCAGGAGCAGAGCAAGAGAGGTAGAGGCATAGAAGTTGGGGTGGGGGCCTAGCAAAATGAGGCTGCAGAGCTAAGCTGAGACATTCTGCATGGTAGCTCTGCAGATGCCTTTTGGATATTGATCTTTTTATGTGAATTAATTATTTTTTTTATGAACTGAAAAGGGAACTTTTTAAGCTCTTCTACTCAGATATTCTTTTAAACCATCAGAAAGCATACAGCACTTATCTCTGGGAGCTGACGAGTCCTACATTCATTCAACAGATATTTACGGAGAGCCCATTAAGAGTCCCGGGCAGTCTCTAGGAGTCGCGGGTGCAGCAGTGAACACAACACTTTCCCCGACCTCATGCTTGAGACTGTCTAAAGGCTTTTGTGGAAAATGGCACTTTAGAAAAGGTATTTATATCAACAATCTTGTTCCAAGTCATGAAAATTATATCCCTTCTCTAGCCCTCCATTCCTTCAAGTGCAAAATGAGGGCACTGACCTCCCCAGGCCTCTTCTGGCTCTACAGTCCTACGAGCCCACTGTCACAGTCCCAGGTTGGTGTGAAGGGCACTGCCCTTCTTCATTCAGATTTTACATTCTTAATATTAAAACTCTAAACTCATCTCAAAGCGACACATTTGACATTTTTTTCATGCACTGAATACAAATCAAAAGATTAAACACATAAATCAGTGAGGAGCTCACCAGAAAGTGTGGTTATGCAGCCAACATGTAACCAGCCTTCCACTGGCCTCCTTTGAGAGCCACGTCAGAAAGACTCGCCCTGCTCTCTGTGGACCTTATGTAAACCAGGACCCCAGAGCACCTCGCAGAGGCACAGCAGTGGCTAAAGAAGAAATTTTACTTTCCTTTTTCTTATTCTTGTATCAGAAATGGAGAAATAGATTCCCAAGATGACTGCCCTTTCCCAGAATAAGAAAAAAATTTCCCTATTTCAAGGTCAGGACTGGTAGCAACTGACAAGCTAATGTCGGGAGAGGGGAGAGAAAGTGGACATTTGTGCTCCTCTCCTACATGTCAACACTCTGCAGTGGCTTAATATGCAGCCTCTGAGCCTCACAAGCAGTCTGTCCTGGAAGCACTGTTATCTTCCATTTTAAGACGAAGAAACTGCAGATGAGAGAGGATGACTAAACTGTTCATGATTAAGCAGCTGAGTCGAGATGCTATTTGAGTCTAGGGACATATTCTTGCTAGGGACTCCCCTTTCTGGGCTACCCCAACATGTTTAATTCAATTTAGACTGAAAATTTAATTATATATTTAGAATTTTAACTGTTAATTGTTCACATGTAGCCTCGTGGTATTATTATATTAAGATACCATATAGAAGTGCTCCTGATTAAAGAGAATTTCTTTAAGTCTTTGTCAGATAATTCTGACAGCTGTGTCATGTTGTCATTGGCACCTACTGTTTGTCTTTTCCCATGTGAGTTATGATTTTTCTGATTTTTCTATATGTTGAGTCATTTTGATTATGTCCTGGGTATTTTCAACACTGTGTTTTAAGATTCTGAGCTTTGTTTAAATCCTATGGAGAAGGTTGATATTTTCACATTAGCAGTTAACTGACCCAGTTGGGTTCAAGCCACCAGCCTTCTGAGGATTGTGGTTTCAATGTCAGTCCTGTTTTTCCCAGCCCTCCCACATGTGTGTCACCCAGTTATGAAGACATATGTAAATGCACAGCATGGTGCCCCGTACACACAGATGCTCAAATATTGCCAGCTGTCGCCTTAAATGGTCATAGCCTATGTCTACTTGGCTAAGTCATATGGCCGAGAATTGATTGGTTTTGAGATCAGACCGGAAACTAGGCTGGATGAATGAGGAAACAGTTCACTTGGCTCTAACATGTCGAAGAATGGACAGAGTCTGTGGGTTCAGAGACTAAACCTCAATACCAACTTGGGCACTGAATAGCAATGTGCCTTTGGGCAAGTTACTCCGACTCTCTGAATTCATGTTCCTTTTTCTGTAAAATAAAGTAAAGAATACATTGCAGAATATTTTTGATGATTAAGTAAAAATACACAAGTTAAACATTGAAATTAAAATATATAAAACCCCTAGTACAGTTGCTGCATAACAACATATTGGTCAATGACGGAGCACATCTGTCTTGTGGTGGTCCCATAAGATGATAAGGGAGCTGAAAAATTCCCATCACCTAGTGATGCTGTAGCCCTTGTAACACCAGGGTGCAATACATTACTCACATGTTTGTGGTGATGCTGGTGTAGACAGACCTGTGCTGCCAGTCAGGTAAAAGTATAGCACAGACAGTTATATACAGTATGTAATACTCGATAATAAATGACTAGGTTACTGGTTTGTGTGATTAATATATATACTTTTTATTGTTATTTTAGAGTGCATGCTTTCCACTTATAAAAACTGTTTCCTGTTAGTTGTTATGCTGGCGACAACCTCATACATCTCATGTTTATCACGTCTCTTGGTTGCATCATTTTCTCTTGTGCTTGATTAATCTCGTGTTGTTTTCTTCATCATGGCCCCTAAGCATACAGAATCCATTGCTAATGTGGCCAGTAAGAGAACATGTCAAGTGACTGACCTGGAAACGAAATTAAAAGTGATTAAGCACTACGAAGGTGGGAAATTAGTGATGGTTATTGCTCCCCAGTCAGGCATATTCCATTCTGTCATGGCTACAGTCTTCAAGAACAAGAATAAAGTGACAGAAGCTGTTAAAGGATCTGCTTCATTGAAGGCAACGAGACTAACAAAAATTTAAGATGGGCCCGTATCAGACATGGAGAGACTTCTAATGACCTGGATTGAAGACTAGACGCAGAAACATACGCCTCTCAGCACCAGGACAATTATGGCCAAAGCAAAAAGTTTGTTTGCAATGTTGAAAGAAAAGGCTGGACTCTAATAGCATGTTGAATTTACTGCCAGCTCTGGGTGGTTTAAATGATTCAGGAGTCATTATTCACGACGTGAAAGTAAAGTGTGAGTCTGTGAATGTTGCAGTGAAGGCAGCTGAAGAATTTTTAGAAACTCTAGATAAGCACATTGTGGAAGCAAATTACTTGCCAGAGCAAATATTCAGTATGGATGAAAGCTCCCTATTCTGGAAACTGATGTCTGAAAGGACTTTCACCCATTAAGAGGCCAAGTGAATGTAAGGTTTCAAGACTTTTGAGCCAGGATAACAGTCTTGCTTGGGGGCAGTGTTGCAGGCTACAAATTGAAACCCTGTATCATCTGGCACAGTGAGAACCCCAGGGCTTTCAAGCGTGTCAAGAAGCACACACTGCCAGTGTACCACAGGGGCAATAAGAAGTCGCGGATGACCCCGTTCCTCTCCCAAGATGCCCTCCTTAACTGCATGCCGGTGAAATGGAGAAATAGTGTTTGGAGAATAACACACCTTTTAAGATTTTGCTTATTGTTGATAATGTTCCCAGACATCCTCCTTTTATTGGTGATCTTCATCCCAATATCAAGCAGAGTTTCTCCCTCCAAACACCACCTCTTTGATGTAACCAGTGGATCAAAGGAGTTAGAGCAGCTTTGACGGCCTACAATGGGAAGAGGACCTTTGCCCAGGCTCTTGCTGAGGAAGACCCTGATGCAGTTCTGGGAGGATCACAACATCTGTGGCTGCATCAAGAACCTTGCTGGGGCTTGGGGTGATGTCACCAAGGAGTGTGTGAATGGCATCTAGAAGAAGACACTCAAGAGGCTCGTCTGTGACTTCAAAGTGCTAGCCAAGGATGAGGAGGTTGCAGAAATCAACAACCTTTGTTGATTGAATTGTTTGAGATGGCAAACAACTTTGACCTGGGTACGGATGTGGACAATGTTGAGGAGCTCCTAGAGGTGAGTCCTGAGGAATTCACTCATGAGGAGTTGTTGGAACTGGAACAGGAATACATAGATGAAGAAAAAGCACAAGAAAAGGAAACTGCAGGAGAAGAAGAAGAACCCTCAGGAAATTCACAGTGAAGGGTTTAGCAGAAGCTTCTACAGACCTCAGTGAGCTCCTTGAAAAGTTTGAAAACATGAACCCCAAAACTGAAAGATTTTCATTAATAGAGAGGAATGTTCATGGTGCATTATCTGCTTACAGGCAAATCTGTGATGGAAAAAAGAAACAAACCAAGCAAACCACCATGGACATACTTCTGAAAAGAGTGACAACTCCTCAAGAAGAGCCTCAAGTGGGTCCTTCAGGAGGCATTCCAGAAGAGGGCATTGTTGTCACAGGAGATGACAGCTCCATTCGTCTTATCGCCCCCGAGGAACTTCCAGTGGGACGGGATGCGGTGGGGAAGACAGTGACAGTGATGGTCCTGAACCCTGTGTGGGCCTAGGCTAACGTGTGTGTTTGTGTCTTAGTTTGTAATGAAAAAGTTTAAAAAGTAAAGAATAAATAATTTTTAAAATAGAAAAAAGCTTATAAATTAAGGATATAAAGAAAGAAAATATTTTTATATGGCTATACAATGTGTTTGTGTTCCAAGCTAAGTGTTATTACAAAACACTTCAAAAAGTTAAAGAAGTTTAAAAGTTTATAAAGTAAAAAATTTGCAGTAAGCTAAAGTTAATTTATCATTGAAGAAAGGAAAAATTTAGTGTGGCCTAAGCGTACAGTGTTTATGAAGTCCACAGCAGTGTACGGTCCTGTCCGAGGCCTTCACGCTCACTCACCACTCACTCACTCACTCACCAGAGCAACCTCCAGTCCTGCAAGTCCATCCATGGGCAGTGCCCTATACAGGCGAACCACTTTTCATCTTTTATGCTGTGTTTTTATTATACCTTTTCTATGTGTGGATATATTTAGAGTCGCAAATACTTACCGTTGTGTTACGACTGCCTGCAGTATTCAGTACAGTGGCGTGCTGCACAGCTGTGTAACCTCGGAGCAATGGGCTATACCGTACGGCCCAGGTGCGCAGTAGGCTATACCTTCTAGGTTTGTGTAAGTGCACTCTATGACGTTCACACAATGAAATCGCCTGACGACGCATTTCTCATAACATATCCCCATTGTTAAGCGACTCGTGACTGTAAATATTTTTATTATTAAGAAAACATATACTTTGGTAATAAACTTATTAAAAAGAAAGAACAACAGTGATACTTTCAGTGCACATGCCAAAAGTCTACTTTTGTTTTGCTTTGCTTTGCTTTACAGATAGATTCTCATTAGTGAAAGATGCTGATGGAGTTATAATGGGCTAAACCCTTTCAATGGCAGAGTCACACTGATGGCGTCCCAGATGTCACATGATCTAGCCCCTACTATCTCTCTGTCCTGATTTCATACCACCGCCCTTTCCTTGACTATCCTTGGGCCTTCTTAATATCTCCCCAAATTCTCAGGCCGTGGGACATTTGCATCAGCTGTTCCTCCTTTCCCAAAATCTTCACAGGGTGGGGCTTCCTCATTATTTAGGTATCAGAGCAAATCTCTCCAGAGAGACCACCCCCATCTGAGATCATGGCCCTACCCCCACCCATTGCTGTCCATCCTATTACCCTGACTAATTTTATTTGCAGCATTCATCACTACCTGAAATTATTTTAGTTATCTATTTATTTAGTTTCCTGTTTATTGTCTATTTTCACCCAGGAAAATGTCAGCTGTATGAGGCAGGCATTTTTTATTCCTGCTATAGTATTCCCAGAGCCTAGAACAGTGTCTGGCATATCACAGGTTTTTGAATACTTGTTGAGCGAATGAATAAGAAAACTTCCATTTTTGTTGCCTATAGTTTCTTGAATTGTTTTCTCTACTAGAAGAAAATTCATTATTATTTGTTCATTTAATTGAACTTCTTTCAATTTCTGGTTCCCCAAACATTCAATAACTCATCAACAAACCTGAATAAATTTTACATTTGGATTGATTTCCACACTTAAAATCTTGATTTAGTATTTTTTTATTAGCCATTAATTGTGCAACTTCTTGGCATCCAACACTTGCATATGGTGTGGTACGTGGGGCTCCTCGGCAGGGCATTAAATTAGGTAGCAATCACAGAATACTAAAAACACAGCTGAGGTGGTATCAGACAGGAGGATCTGTCCATGTGTGGTTAGTGCGTTACTCTCTCGAGGAAAAGCAGTCTTTAGCTTTGTGTAAGGCCAATACAGATCTCTGACAGAAACCTGCAGCCAGGCACAATCACATTTAAGAAATATAAACTCTGTGATGATTCTGGCCAACTTCAATCTGTAACGTGGCTGAAAGTGGACAGAGGTTGAGGTATTCGATTTCAGCCAAGAAAACTCTCCCAGCATGGCAGCATGGGCTATTACATGTGTCATATTTCAACCCCTTTGATCCACTTCATTTGTCAGGTTTTGCTCAAGACAAGTGTGGGGTCATTCATCCTGCTCATGAATGAGCTCTTCTTCCAGCAGACAAGCTCCTTCCAAGCTGGGGCCCGAGACATTAGCAGAAGGATCTGGGGGACCACTCACGGCTTGGGAGACTGACTGGACAGAAGGAATTTGGGCTTCAATGTCACTCATTTGTGAAGAGTCACATGATCACCCTGAACCTCATAATTTTTGGTGGTTCAATAAAAATAGGTATTTTTTTAAATTTTAAAATTAATATTTGTTTAAGATAAGCATGCATATTATATAGACTTGGAGGCTGAGAAATGGATTTAAAAATCTACTCCACCCTCCTCCACAAACCTACATTCCTAACCACTACTGTAAGTTTTCTTGGCATCTTTCTAGAAATTTTCTAGATATACATAAACATATCTATCTGTGCTAATGCATGGGTAAATAGATAGTTGGATAGTAATGAGATCAATGAATATGATTCCTCAACTTATATAGCATGGCAGATTGCAACGATGGCTCTAATTCTTTACTCCTTCCTATAACTTTGCAGTGTTCCCCTGCTATGAGTACTTGACCTGTACCATCTCTTGACACTGTGCTCAGCTATGTCACTTGCTTTGGCTAATGGGATGTTAGCAGTTTTGAAAGAGCAGAAATTTGAAATAGGGTTGTACACTGGGGCTTGCTCTCTTCAATCTCTGGCACCATCTTAAGAATATTTCGGGGCCAGCCTTCTGAGGGATGAGGGACGAATGGAACAGAGTTGACTTGTTCCAGTCTCCCCAGCAGAACCCAGCCTGGATCAGCCAACAGCCTGGCAACACTCAGAGACATGTGAGTAGGCGTGACGAAAGTCAGCAAACATTTCTAGCTACCCAGCCCTACCCCTACTTGACCCCAGATTCTGAGGGAATGAACACTTGTTGTGTACACTCTGAGGCTGGTGATTATTTGCTAGGAAATGTTATTGTGACAGTAGATAACTGACACATATGTCTTGTAGCTCTTTATGTTGGCATAGAAAGGCCTACCTCCTTTGTTTTAACTTCTGCAAAATAGTCCATTGTATGTAAGTTCCCTAATTTATTTAATTCATTCTCTATGGACAGGTGTTTATACTGTTTCCAGGTTTTTGCTAGCCAAACAAGACTACATAGAATAAACACAGGCAGGTATCTTTGTATACTTGGCACGTTGATCCAAAGAATAAATTCCTGGAGGTAGATTTGCTGGGTCAAAGGACAAATGTGCTTTAAATTGTGCTAGCTGTTGTATGAAACCTTGTTGCTAAAGTGTCTGTGCCAAGTCTTGATTTGATTTTAAGGATGAGAAAGCCTTTCAGCCTCTTCCAGAGTAATGCATCTTCGTGAAAGAATGCTATAGGAATTGGATACTTTTTAACTTCTAAATTTTATTAACTTTAGCTTACAATGTTTTCTGGCCTCAAATTATACAAAATACTGACTGTTGCCATCATTATTTATGTTTTGTTATATAGAGCTTTTTCTTTCCTTTTTTTTTTTCATTTTTAAATACAAGAAGTTATCTCCTCAAGGTCAGGCTTCATTTTCTCAGCGTGTCTGACCTGGCGAGTTCCCACAAAGGACTGGCACCCAAGGCTTCATTTCCAGCACTTGGTGATGGACAAAGGCTCAGTGGAAGTCAAGGCGAGGCTCAGTGGCCACCGACATTGCAGCTCTCTTCATAAGAGTCTTGCCTCTGCCGTGTTAGGCGAGGGAAAGAATGAGGGCGTTGGGTTCCCCCACATGCAGTGTGTAGCAGGGTTTGTCCTTTATGCACTGGGCAAATTTGGATGTTACATAAACTCATGGACCTCAGCTTCCTCACTAAAGAAATTTCATTAAGCAGATGGTGACACATACATTCATCATTTTGTGAAGTCTAGTCCACGTCTCATATCTACTGCTGCCTGGGAACAAATGAAGACATGAGACAGCCACTAGGCAACTCACAGTGCAGGGATGGGAGAGCACCACGAAGCTGACCTGAGAGGCTCGGCTTGCCTCTCGCAGGCTGAGAGACACTGGGTGTGGTCAGTTAATCGCTCTGCACTCTTTCTCCTCTGCTGCGAGTGGAAATATGGAAGCCACCTTGCAGGGCTGGTGTGAGGACTAAAGGTTCTGCATGGGAGTCACCTCGCACAGAGCTTGGCACACAAGAGGCACTCAGTGGTGGCACTCAGGACTTTATTTGTGTGACTTTCACGCCCATAAATGAGTGGTTGTTACTTTCCCTCACTGTTTCCTTCTAAAGTATCTTATCTAATTTAGAGAGCACATTCCCCACATTTGCACAGCTCTGAAAATGGTCTGTGGCTTCATACGGATGATATTCTGTAAGTGTTGTCAGCCAGGCTGCAGTCGTAGCGAGACTGCCATTGCCCATACATGGGGAAGCTGGCGACATGAGTGGATGACAAGAAACTCTCGATGTCTCAGTTCACAGGCCATTTAAGAACCATTTGAAGAAGGAGTAGGATTCCCACCTATCGTCTGAACACTAGTTATTTCCACTAGTGCCATCATCATTGTCATCAGTTACACCCAGCTTTTATTAAGCACCTAACAGGTGAAGGAATCTGGGCTGAGACCAAGGAATGTGAAGGCCCGAGGGTCTTACAAGTTCCCCTGGGTAAATAAGGCACAGACATACAATGTCATTAACTGTACGAGGCAGTCTGTGGTTGGTGCCAAGAAGTAGTGCAGACACTATAGAAAAGCATCAGGAGGCAGAGAAAAGAGAAATGGCTGGGAGGGTGAGTGTTCAGAGATGGCCCCACAAAGAGGAAAATCAACCTGAGGCTTTCCAATGAGGATAGGACTTAGGGAAGAAGGGAAGTCTTTCTGGCCTGGGGGCTGGCTGGAACAAAGCAGCAGTGGGAAAACCCCGAAGGGTATGACAAAATACAATTACTTCAGGATGAAGCATCAGGTAAGAGGAAGGAGGAAGTAGTGTGGTAAATAAGGAAGGCCAGCGAGTTGGGTACAGACTAGATGTGACCTTAAAGTTGCATCTGTGTGTCCCTCCTTACTTTTAATTTGTGAGTTAATGATGTGAGCACTCGTGGGTGACTGCCATTAGGCCACTGAGAATAGGAGGGAAATTTCCTCTTCATGGATGATTTGATCTGATTGTTCAGAACTAGAAGAGGTCTCACAAGACAATTTGTCATGCTACCTGACTATTACTGGAAACAATGGCATAATTATCAACCACTCAAAAATGGAGATCATTGTTTTTGGCAGATGTCCTTTAAATGTAATTGGTTTGGTTTGATAACCTCAGAAAACAAGTTGACTCACTTGGTTCCCGAGAAGCTTTACTGAGACATTTCCGTGGCTGCGGTGGGCACTTGGCGACACCCACTTTGAAGATCGTAGAGGCCTGTATCATCCTGGCCACGTGGTGTTCAACTGCTAAAAGATAAGCAGTTGTTTGTTGACGTAGTATATCCAGGCCATCTCTTAAGACAAGCGTGCCTGATGTCAGGAGAGGGAACCCGTCGATCTGGATCTCACCTCATTAAGGCCCCCCGATGTCCAGCAAGAATGAACCTCAGCTTTTCAGTGAGATCTGAGATCTGGACCAATCTGTTGAAAGTGGCACGCTGCCCCCCTTCCCACCACAACCCTATGGCCTAGACCCCTTTCCCTGCTGTGTTCTTCCTATAGAATTTGTCACCCCCTAACACGCTATTCACTGCTTTCCTAAGTTTACCGTTCAATGTGTGTCTTCCCTGCTGGGGTGGATGCTTCAAAAGGACAGGGATTTAGTCTGCTCTGTGTGCTGCTGTATCACAGGGCTCTAGAACAGCGCCTGAAGGCCGAAAACTTCAACCATTGAAGGCTGTTTCGCAGATGAGTGATCTCAGCAACAGGAAGCCTGGGCTGTTGTGGCGTAGACGGTCACACGCTCGGGGATCAGGTCCACATCAGATACTGTGGCTTCATCGTTCTTTATTCCCTGATTCTATGACTTTATACTACAAAAAAGGAGAACCATTAAAGTTAAAAAAATTTTCTAAATATTGGTTGAGCTGTGACACATGCGTAGCAATGTGCAATTGAATGCGTCTAACAACACCAGGGCCGGTCTTCTTGATTTAGAAAAGCTGACGAAGGGAACGTGAGCACATCCTTATATCTCTCAGTGACAAGCAATGGCTCTGCCTATTGCTCTGAACCTCTGGAGTTTGGGATTAAGATTGTATATATTGGTAAAATAACAAAATTACACACACCAGTTCATTTATTGGATTCAGCTTTTACAAGGAATTCTCAATGCACCACCACCTACCCCAGTAATTAAATTCACGCTGAGCCCACTGCATGCCTCTCTCAAGCCCTTCAAGGACACTAGTAAATCATGGTGCAATTTTATCAGCACTGTGGCGCTCAAAGAGAAGCTTGTGATGAAAAGTAAGTTAAATGAAGACAAAATGTTCCGATGCCACTTGTCTTCTGAGAGTGAATGTCATATATTTAGATAGGAGTTGTATTATCTTTTGTTATTCAGTTCCTGAATGTAAACTCTAAGGGTCATTTTCAGCTTCTTCTCCGTAAGTAAAGACATTCTCTAGACCTTTTATCTGGCGTGGCTCTCAATCTGGCATGTGTAGAGTGGTATGCCAAGCAGAAATGTGAGGGTGCGTTGTTCCAGTTCATCTTTGGGTTGCGAGCCAGGGAATGGAAAGAATGGGAGCACATTACCTTTTTATCCTCTAAGTTAGGTTTTTTGGAAAAGTCCTCTACTTTTGCAAAAAATCTCCCAGTTTATATTCTTTTTCCAAATACATCTAGCAAATGCTTTGCTATGCTGAGCAAGTTACAGGCCAGCAATAAGAGACACCTGGCATGTTGAAACCAACTAAACTACTATGAGTGGATTAATTAGTATTATTGTTTTTTAAATCTCTTATTGAAATTTGCTATTTAAAAAGTGCTTAAGCTTACAGCTCAGTGAATTTTCACAACCTGAACACACCTGTGTAACAACACCCAGATCCAGACACAGAACATTCTCAGAAGCACCCCCTTGAGATCCTGTCGAATCACTACCCATCCCCCAAGGGTAAGCAGTATCTTGACGAATAATGGCATGGATTGTTTCTCCCCGCTTTTTTGTTCTTTATGTAAATGGAATCACGCAGTATGTATTCTTTTGTATTGGCTCCTTTCAGTTGTTTTTATGTTGGTGATATTTTTTCACTGCATTTGGTTATAGGTCATTCATTCTCGCTGCTGTATAGTAGTCCACTGTGTGAATACACCACAATTAATCTATCATTTTAACTCTCCGTGGGAGTTTAGACAGTTTCCAGCATGAGGCTATTGCAGATAATGCTGCCATGAACATTCTAGTGCACGGACCTACTGTGGAAATATGCGGACATTTGTTAGTTATATACCTAGGAGTGGAATTTCAGGTTCCAATACTCTTCTGTAAGTGAACTGTTTGTTCTCTGAAAAAGAAAACAATATAGGCATCAAGGAGAAAAGAACATGTGATGGCAACAGAACCCAGTGATAGCCATAAACTAATTGATGATTTCATAAGAGGACTATGGAACAGCTTCCCTAGGGCCCCGCACTTCTGGGGCCAGGGAGAATGCAGTTACATGTCCTCAGCACCTTTCCTATCTCCCCCACAGAGGGGTGGGGTGCGGTATAGATATTCCCATCACCACAAAAACCCACAGAGAAGCTTGCTCGCCGAAATCAAAGCCTCTAAGTGAGAAGTTAGACCATTGCTTCTCATTCTAAGAAATTATCCTATTTGTATCTGCCAAGGAGGGCAGGGAACCATAATTAAAATTCACACTTGCATATCATGCTCCATCTGCAAAGCACTTCATAGGTATTAACTAATTAATCCTCCACCTCTCTCCTGCTCTGCCACCCTTCCTTCCCACCGTGAAGCAGGTGGCATCTCCATATTATGTCGCTCATTTGCAAAAAGATAAACACAAGAACAGGTTACACTATTTCCTTGATGAGGTCCAGGAGTGTAAAATAAATACTTTGCTGCCTGGGGCCTTTATGAAATAAAATTATCACACACTTTAAGCCTGGAGATCTAAATTGCATAAATAAAGCCTCCGAAGAATTTGTGTCACTGATGCCAAGAAAGATGGATTTATCATCAGATTTGTTACTAAACTGTCACAGTAGTTGCTCGCGAGCATCAGTGGCGTGATGGCTCCCGGGAAAGCTGTGTAAGAGCCCTAAGAAGGAACGATTGCTAAGTGTTTTCTCACGTGGGACCATGACATGCTGGTAAGGTGGTTACTTGGGGTTTGCTTGTTTCCCAATCCGAAGAGAGAAATTTTTAAACTGGTTAGAAAAGAGGGCATGCATGAAATAACCCTTAAATTTGTAAATATAGAAAAACAAAGAGATGTTTATTCCTTTACGTATTAGTGATTAGAAATGAGCATTTTGCTATGAATGTTTTCTGTGTTTTTAAAAAATAACAATATTCCATGTAAGTTCTAGTTGTCTATATCCAGATAGCAACCACTAATCAAGTTCGTTTATTATTTTCTAGTGGGGAAAAGCGTAGGCCTGCGGAAATTTTCTGTCATTTTATATTTATGATTTATAAAAATGGAGTAATCTATTCTAATTTTAGAATCAACCTACATTTGTAAAACCAGGAGCCAGGAAAGTAATCAGAACTAGTGATTATAGCAGACAAAAAAGAATTCTTCCTGCGGCTCCATCGTGCTCCGCTTCTGTGCGCACAGCTTGCTCTGGTTTCCCAGGACTTTCTTGTGCGTATTGAGGACGCCGTATGCTCCTTAGGGCTTTGGAGAGGAAAAAAACAAGGAGGGGAAATAAGCAGTTATTAGGCTTGATAAGTTCATTCAAGAGAGAAATTCAGATGCTTCATATTTGACTTTTTTCTATCTGTTAAGCACTTCTCGGGTGAGAGCTCCATGTCAGAAACTGCCGAAGAACACGAGGGAGCCCTGCCCTCAGGGGATGTCCATAGAGCGGCAGGGGTGAACCAAGCAGGCGTGTGTCTAAATGACAGACCTGACTAAGAGAACGGTCTGCAATAGAGTAGACGTGGCTGCTCAGGAGGGCCCCACCCCTGTCCCCACAATGCATCGAGCTGTCCTCCAGATAATAACACGTTTAACAGAAAGACAGAGCAGTGCTTCAAGCAAGCAAAGGATGCCTTGAGATTCCAGAAATGAAGAGGAAATTTAAAGCTGGAAGAGTAGGTGGGAGTTGAAGCCAAAGTTCCAGGGAGAAGAACCGACCTCGGGGCCAGGAATTTTAAGATTAATTTTAGGTATACGCTGAGCATCTCCTGTGGAGAGGTTTTCTAATGAGAGTTCGAGGAATAGAGGAGTTAATTTGCAGAGGAAAACAGAGCAAAACAGCATGAAGAAAAAGAACCCCTGGAGGAGATGCGAGAGGAGCAGTAGTGAACTGGGCAGAGTGGCCGCGGCTGAGCCGTGAGCATGGCACATGTGGGGACAGAGCGGCCCTGGAACAAGGGGCTGTCTTCTGATTTTGGCTGCCACGAAAGGTCGTTGCAATGAAATTTGAGGGGTCACTGGGTTTGACAATTAGAAACTTTGGTGATGCTTAGGAGAGCAGTTTCAGTGGGGGGGGGGAAGCAGGGGTGGGGCAGAGTTCAAAGGGGGTGGGCTGTGAAGGAGCAGAGGCAGCTGAGGAGGAGGAGGAGGAGGGGGGGTGGGGAAACAGGCAGAAAATGAAGGGGAAGCCAGATCGAATAAAGAACTTCGTTTGTTTGTGGTCGTTTTGTTGTTCTAGGATGAAAGAGATCTTTATATGTCTGTAGGCAAGAAGTCATGGAGAGAAAGAGGCATTGAAATACAGACGGTAGTAATGGATGTTGTGAAGACCAGGGGGAGGCAGGAAAGGTTGGACTCAGAAGTAAGGGGAGGCGTTAACACTGGGAGAGGGTAGGGAGGAGTGATGACGTGTTCTTTAGCATTTCGAGGTGTTTCATTATCTTCGGACGTTACTGTTGCTGATGAGAAGTCTGCTATTGGTCCTATGTCATTCCTTTGTGGAGCTCTACCTTTCTATTCTGGAAGTATGTTAATTGTCTGTTTTTGCATAAGAAATTATTCTAAAAGGTAGTAGCTTGAAACAGTAAACATTTGCTGTCTCACACAGTCTTCTGGGAAATCTTCTGTGGGTCAGGAACCTAGGAGTAGCTTGGCTGAGTGGTTCTGACTCAGGGTCTCCATGAGGCAGTGATCAATATGTTAGCTGGGACTGAAGGCTCGCTTGGGGCTGGTGGAGCCCCCTCCAATGGCTCACTCTCACGCCTGGTAAGTTAGTGCTGGTTTTTGGCAGGAGATTTAGGAATGCCATGTGGATCTCTTCATAAGCTACTTGAGTACCCTCACAACGTGGCAGCTGGCTCCCCCGGGGCAGGCCATCCAGGAGGGAGGGTGAGTGAGAGAGAACAAGGAGGAAGTCATGAATCCTTCAATGACCTAGACTGGAAGTCACACAGCTTCATGCTACCAGGTTCTCTTTGTTTTAGAACTGACTGCCTGAGTAGAGCCCACACTCAAGGTGTAGGAATTGGGCTCTGCCTTTTGAGAAGAGGAGTATCAAAGAATTTATAGGCATCTGTTTATACTACCTCTGGCAGCTAGATCTTGAGGTTCATACAGTTAAGAAGTTTGGAGAATCTCACATTAGAGATGATTGATATTCTTAGATGATCTGAGATTCATTAGGTGTGAAATAATGAAGTCTATACATACCATGTCATGTTATTCTGCTAAACATGCCTGAGGAAGTCTGTGTAATTCTGAGCACATTAGCACTAAATTGTGTCAGCTGTGGCATCTAAGATAGCACATTAGCCCCCTTATCCACAGGGGCTTCCTTCCTAGACCCCCAGTGGATGCCTGAAACCATGGATAATACCAAACCCTATATATACTATATTTTTCCTATACAAAATACCCATGATAAAGGTTAATTTATAAACTAGAAAAAGCAAGAGATTAACAATAATAACTAATAATAAAATAGAACAATTATAACAATATACTCTAATAAAAGTTATGTGAATGTGGTCTCTCTTTCAAAATACCTTATTGTGCTGCACTCACCCCTCTTCTTGTGATGATGGGAGATGACACAGTGCCTATGTGAGGAAAGGAAGGGAGGGGAGTGACGCAGACTTTGTGATGTAGCATGGAGCTACTATGGACCTTCTGACGGTGTGTTGATACATCAGTAGGAAATTCACTGAGCCATGAGAACGTCGACGGTTGAGGATCCAACAAAAGGATGATTCACATCCCAGGCAGGATGGAGAAAGACAGCGTGAGATTTCATCATACTACTCAGAATGGCATGCAATTTAAAACACAATTGTTTATTTCTGTAATTTTTCATTTAATGTTTTTGGACCCCCGTTGACCACTAGTAACTGGAACCATGGAAAGCAAAATCGCAGGGGAGACTGCTGTTCAGTGCTTCTGCTGGTAACAGAATGAATGACAGGGCGGGAGTGGAGGCAGCCGTGGCTCCATGTGTTGCTTCCTGTCCTCACAGATCTCCTCAGCAAGGACTCTTTCTTATAGTATTTCCCAAGAGAAACAATACTGGTAGTCACAGTTTCTGTATGTTCTGACCTCGCTTATCCAGCTGGTCAGACAAGGCGGCCCTTGTATGTATGGAAAGAGCCAGATTTGAGGTGGAGCTTCTAACACAGACACATTAAAAAGAAAAGACTCTGCCCCGTTTTGCTTCTATTTTCCTTCGGTGAGCTTGGAGGGAAGAGGGAATTAATGAGGCTCATTGTGTATGCAAGGGTGGGCACAGCTTGTGTTGGGCTCAGTTTGGCAGAAGCTGAAAAAGCATATCTGGCATAGCTAAGTAATTAGACTTCACATTTCTCGAATTTTGTAAGGAAAAAGTGTCTTTAGTGGAAAGCGTCTTTAAACTCGCTTTCCACAGACAGAGAAGACTTTCTCAGCCCAATCCCAGCCTTCGACCTTTGGTGACCACATTCAAAACAAAGGTGGAAATCACAGTAGTCATGGTTTAGGATACTTGTACGCTCTGCAGAAAAGAGCGACTGCCTGAGGAAGAACATGGCTGGAGCGATCTACATCCTTGGATAGAACTAAGGTCCAGCAACATGGGTGTCCGGGTCAAATGCAGGAACCGGCACGGTAATGAAATCATCTACTTCCATTCTTCTCAAATGACTGGAAATACATAGAGAAAGTGAGTACGTGTTCCATGCAGTGGCTAATACCTGGCCTCCGGAGCCAGGCGGCCTGCATTCAATTTTGGCTCTGCTCTTACTGTCCCAGTAAATTAACTTCCACCTCCTCTGTCTCAGTTTCTCCAACTGTAAAATGGGGGAAATAACAGTACTTACCTCAGTACCTTGCTGTAGCAAAGAAGAAATAGATAAATATATGTCAGTCACAGAAAACAGTGACTATATAAGTACCGTAAAGGTTAGCTATTTTTATGATTATTGTTAATGATTACCAAGAATACTGTCATGTACAGAGTGGGTGCTGAATAAATATTTGCTATTTGAGCTAAATACCGAGACTGAAAATGAGAGCAGGGTGTGTGAGGAGAGGTGGCCCCTTTGTCCCTGCCCTGCTCCCCATTACAGCCTGAGGTACTCCATCCCCGAGCCCTACCAACATTCACAGTCCTCTTCTCTGTGACAGTCCTTCTTACGTGCATCATAGTTGCGTGTGCATATCTGCCTCCCCCTCTTGAACTGCGAGCCTGTTAAGAGGAGAGTGCACGCCTCATTTATCGCTTTATCAGCAGCTTCTATCTTAGTGCCTGGCATAGAATAGGAGTGCACAGTGAATATTTGTGAAGAGACTGATTGATTAATTAATTGAAATTAATCAGCAAATACTTACTAATCACCTACTATGTGCCAGGCACTTTGCTAGGTTCAGAAAACAGCAGTGACCAAGACAGACACTTGTTCTAATGGAGCTGACGATCTAATGGAGCTTTTCCCAAGTCCTGGATCCCTCCAGGGCCCTGAGAGAGAGGAAGGGAAGGCAGGGCATAATCTTTGCTGATTCCCACTCCGCATCAGTTAGCATGCATTAGACTGCAGATATCCAGAAACCAACTAATAGCGGCTTAAACCTTAAGGACACGTACAGTTCAAGTAACAAAGTCTGGAGTTAGATGGTCCTGAAAATGGTTCAGTTTCCTGAGGTCATGGTGATAGGTTAGTGTATCAGCAATGCTACTGGCCCTCCCTCTCAGTAGAGAGATGGCTATCAAAGCTCCAGACATCATATCCTCATCCATCATCTCCAAAGGCAGGAAACAGGAGGGGCTTCCGTGTGCCTCTCTTCATTTAGCAGGGAGGAGTATCTTTTCCTAAACCTCTCCGGCAGATGTCCCCTTACGTGTCCCTACCGATGGGGCGCAGGGCATCCCTACCCTAAAGTGGGGTTGGGAAATTGAGTTTCCGGCTTGTACACCTTCTGTAAGGAGACGTGGAAGAGGAAAGGGAGGTTGAGATCAACCAACAGTGTCTGCTGCTCTCTGGCTATCCCTGCTCTTCTCCGTTCCCTTGACCTTGAGAAGAAAGTGTGAGCAGACGTGGCTTGATACTTTTCACTCCAACCCCATCCTATCCTCCACCTGTAAAATGAGGAGATAAAGTGGATGGGCCTTAAGGGTTCGTCCAGCTTTGCTTTTCTAGACTCAGTTAATCATGACTGTGGACAGCAACTAGCTTTCACTTCTGTGTGTAATTGCTATGTGCCAGGTACCGTGCACACTTGGCCGCATTAGAACAGAATATTTGGAGTCAAAATGTCTGGCTTCTAGTAGCCTTGGATTTTGGCAAGTCGCATGTTTTCTCCAAGCTTCAGAGTTCTCATCATTTAAACAGAGGTAATTATGCCCAGCAAGTTTGCGTCCAGGATTAAATGAGATATTCGGTGTAATTTGCGTTATAGTCTGCCAAGTTTCAGAGAGGATTTGAGATGGCTGCCCTTTGTCAGCTGCTGTTATTAGTACCTCTTTTTTTTAAAAGAGCTTTTTTGAAGGATGATTGATATACAAAGAACTTCACATATTTAATATGTATAATTTAACACCCATGATGCCATCAACACCATCAAGATAATACACAAATCCAACACCTCCCGGAGTTTCCTTACGTCTCTTTTGTTTTCCTGTGGTAAGAACACTTAACTCGATACCTACTCTCTTTGCAAATTTTGCAGTGTACAACACTGTGCTGTTAACTGTAGGCACCATGTTGTACAGCAGATCTCTAGAACTTACTCCTCTAACATGATTAAAACTGTATACCCATTGAACAACAACTTCCCATTTCTCCCCCACCCCCAGACCCTGGAAACCACCAAGCTTCTCTCTGTGTCTATGAGGTGACTGTTGTAAATTCCATGTAGAAGTGGAATCATGCAGTAGTTGTCCTTCTACGACTGGCTTATTTCACTTATCCGTGTCCTCCAAGCTCTTCTTCCATGTTGTTGCAAACGGCAAGATTTCCTTCCTTTTTTTAAAGCTGAATGATATTCCATTCTGTGTATCCACCACATTTTCTTTATTCATTCATCTGATGATGGAACTCCTACAACTCAATAACAAAAAGACAAATAACCTGATTAAAACCTGTACAAAGGATTTGAACAGACATTTCTTCAAAGAAGACGTACAAAGGCCGACGGGTATTTGAAAAGATGCTCATCATTAATGCTCAGGAAAATGCAAATCAAAACTATGAGATATCACCTCACACCTATTAGGATGGCTATTATTAAAAGAAAAAAAAGATAAGCGTTGGCAAGGTTGTGGAGAAAAGGGAACCCTTGTCCACTGTTGGTGAGAATGCAAATTGGTGCAGCCGCTAAGGAAAACAGTATGGAGGTTCCTCAAAAAATTAAAAATAGAACCATCGTATGATCCGGCAATCCCATTTCTGGGTATAGAGCCAAAAGAACTGAAATCAGAATCTCGAAGAGAGATCTGCATTTCATGTTCATTGAAGCATTATTCACAGTAGCCAAGATATGGAAACAACCTAAGTGTCCATTGACAGATGAATGGATATTATTACCTCTTTACACAACTCTGCTCTCAAAACAACCACATCAAAGCAACAAAACACTCAAAACCAGCCCCAAAATGTTTCCCCCTGCGTCCACCATGGCAAGTGCTGGCCCACCTGGGAACACGGAGGTCGTCGCCATCACAGTTGTCAGCTTTCTGACTCCAGGTGCCAGCAAGTGGCCTCGTGTTGTAGTGTGGCCCCTGGGACTGCTGGCATCTTCAGGATGACCAAACGCAAACCGAGGAAGGCAGGGGAAGAACTTCGCCCTAGGCGCCTCACAAGTTCAAGGTTCATTCACCGGACAAGGCACATTATTCCAGACAGTATGCATGTAAATGTAGTCTTGATCTGCTAAATATTTGAAACATGCTAATAAGGTGGTGTTCATGTTCAGTGGTGCTCGTGGAAATGCCACACTTTGCATGATGTTGTCCCCTCCAGACGGAGTGTGTGCCACGCCTCCCACTAAGCAGGTGCGAGTTTCTCTCATGGCAGGCTCAAATCCTCAGAGACGTTTGAGGAGAGGTGGGGTGTAACAGTTTCCTAAAATCTAACTCAATTTCTTTGAGAGCCAAGCTTATTGAATCATGTCACTCAGCGGGAGATGCTGACAGCCAGGCCAAACGGGGAAGAGCAGATTAGTCTCGTTTGAGAAGTAAGAACCTCCTAAGCGTGTGTCTTAACTGATGGGATCTGACAGCCCAGCCTAGAGGCTTCAGCTGGAAAATGATAGAGAACTGAAAGCTGCTAAAAATGCTCTCCAGGTGTCGCCACCTAAAGTAGCCCCAAAGCATTAGAAATGATTTAATCAGCCCTGGTATCCAAATAGTAGTGCTGGAATTTTCCGCACATCCACGCACATTCTCACACTTAATTTCTTTAACTTTTCCCGGTCTTTTAAGATAAGCTGTGCATGTAGACTAGGAGCGTAGGCTTTGCAGTCAGCCCGACCTGAGCTGCGATCCCTTCAGCACCTACTCGTTGAGTGCTCTTTACTTCTTTGCACCTCAGTTTTCTGATGTAAGATGCAAAGAATACCTGCCAAACCAGGTTTTCCAGAGGATTAAGAGAATGACCCCTAGAGGGTCTAGCCAAGACTCTGCCTCCCCAGTAAGTGATCATAGTGGTTCCCTTCCTTTTGCCTTTCACTGGGGCTAGAGTACCTTTTCTTGGTTGACTTTTTCCAAATATTAATGGCTAAAATAACTAATTTTGGGAGAGTGGAGTCTATTTTGACCACATTATAGAAGATAAAGAATGGTTGGAACCCAAGTTTCCCTGAAAGGTATTTGCAAAAGGAATTAAATACAAGAGGGCAAGTGGCACATTCATTATGTGAGCAGTAAGGGCTTATGTGCCACGCACAATGGAATGAGGTTTTCTTGGCCTGAATGTCAGTTTGCCTCCTGGTCAGTGCATACGACATGTGCCAGGAGTCCACCTTTCATAGGGCCATCCATCTATAGGGTCCTTCACCTGTCCTCTAGACAATTCTAAAGAGCAATCATGTGAAATGAGCCACAATGAGCATGACCAACTCCTACCAATTCTTAGACTCGAAGTATAGATACCCAACTACTGTTGATTGATTGGTAATAGAAATATCGTTCATGCTTTCTACTCCTGTCTCCTGCGGCCCTTTGCTAAGTTCATACTATAATTTATGAGACTCTCTATTGTCTTACAAAATCCAAGCTCCTTAGTAGATGAGCTCTTCCCTTAGCAGATCCTTGGTCATCTCTTGAGCCATCTTCATTGATGCCCCAGATACCCCATAGCTTCCAGTCACTCCAACCATTTGAAGGGCCTTAAGAATGCCGTGCTCTCTCTCATCTGCATGCCTTTGAAAATGTTCCACCTGTAGCCAGAGCTGGCCTTTCCTGCTTTGTCTATCTGGCTGCATCCTTCTGTGCTCATCCTCAAACACGTAAATCTTCCTTCTCTAGGATTCTTTCTTGTCTTCTTCTTTATTGGCATGTCGTCCTAGACCATGGCTGCCTCAGGACTTATTCTGTGAATTACGGATTTTCGTTTCACTCTAGACTCTAAGGTCCTTAGTGTCAGGAACTGTGACTTCAATCTCTTATCTTCTCTGCTTAGCTTGGTTCCTGTCCTATGGCACATTAGCAGTAAATGTGAAAGGAAGGAAGGAAAGAGTAAAGAAAGAAAATTAATCCCCATTTGTCTTTCAAAAGTCCACTTCCGGTGAAGGGAATCCAAAGCCATTCTCTTGCTCACCCTTAGCTAAAGGGCAACAAGCCTGAGTTCTTGCTCAAAGAAAACCCTGCAGTGGAGAATATTTTGAATACCAAAGTTAGTTTTATGAGACAAGGTTTATGTTTAAAGGTGAGACCAAGTTTCTGATATTGGAAGCATGGAATCTTTGAGAAAGAAAGATACTAGTGAGAAGTAACACAGCCTGGGCATTAAGAACACCCTTCATGGAGCCAGACGGCCTTCGTTCAAATCCCACCTTGGCCACTGAGAAGTTTTATGAACTTGGGCAAGTTGCTTAAGATCTCAGTTTGCTCAGTGATGTGGCTGGTCTGCTTTGTCTTCTGCTCAGGGAGAGTGTGCTTCTGCAGACTGCAAGATTTATATTTTAGAGCCTGAAGAAAGGGGAACAACAAATGAAGATTTTACTGTGTGATTTGCCCTGCTTTCTTTCTTTTGCCAAATATCTTAAGAATTTCCTCACCCCTAATTCATCACCAACCATATTTTTACTCCTAATTTGCTATCTTTTGAGCACTCACAGTGTCCCAAGACAGACAGGGTGTGGCCATACTCTCTACATCTCCATCTGTACTTATGTCAGAAATTTTATCCTATTACATAAATAGATTCATGTGCAAACCAGCCCAGCCCTTCCTGCGGTCCCTGTTGCTCACTTGGTTGACTCAGCAGAGATATTCTGAGCAGGTTAGCATTCCCACTTGACTCAAAGGCTCCTTTACTCGTAACTGAAGTCCGCTTTGATGCAGAAAATAATATCTCTTGGTTTCCTAGAGCACCGAGTGACCCAGTAGCACACTGTAGGGCTGCATACGCCATTTTCTCGATGAGAGAAGAGAGCTGTTTTGTATGGCTGGGTCCGGAGAACCATAATCACTGTGGTTGCAGGGTGGGCACTTCCAGCTTTCTTGTTACATGTGAGATCATGTGGAATGGTCACACAAAACCAGTCTTTCCCATGAGCAGCTGGTTTTGCTAGACTCTGACCAGAAGAGAGGCCTTGGCGTGCATGTTTATAATTCCTTCGAAGATGTGCTTTTCATTACCCTTAGATGATTCTACATGTTTCATTTGTGGATTACTTGTTTTTATCAGGATGCTAGAGGAAGCTTGAACCTGTTCAGTAATTCCTTCAACAAACATTTATTGAGAACCTGGTGGTGATGACTATTGTCTCCAGGCCGTATTTTACCTTCACAACCATCCTCTAAAGTCAGCACCCCATTTTATAGGTGAGTCAACTTAGAAGGCTCCAGTAACGTGCACAAAGCCAAGCAGCTCCCCGGGGGCAGAGCTGGAATTGGAGCCCAGGGCTGTGAGACTCCCAGCCAGCACGCTGAGCCACCACATGACAGCCTCAGGACTTACACGGGTGATGAGGACTGAAATACTAAGTGACACACACTGCCTTTAGGGACCTCATACACACCAGTACATAGACCTGAGGAAGAGTGATAAGTGCTACCTGGAGCAACAAGCTATAAGGCCCCAGGCTAGGGGAGAGTCGAGTCTGCCTGGAGGGAAGGCAGCAGATGCAGAGGTCAGGGAGAGCCTCACAGAGGAAGGCCTTTGATCTTGGCCTTGAACTGTAGGCAAGGATTCTCAGTGGGGAGAAGGATGGTCTGCTAAGAAATAGCGTGAACAACTGTGTGACTGTGTCGTGTCCAGGGAGTGGTGATTAGGCTGGTGTGGCCAAAGTGCAGAGCGGACATGGGAGAACAGGTGAGAGCTGGGATGGTAAGTCTTTATCCTGAAGGCAATGGAGAGCTGTGTCAGTCAGAGCTCTCTGCTTGTACACAACAGAAACAGTCTATGGGAAGCTGAAGGAACTCCTCACAAGTACACTGGGGGTGACAGAGTTTACAGGGAGCCTGGGAACCAGCGTGGAGACTGACAGGATGGCTTGGAGAACAGCAGCTCCAGACAGCCAGCAAAGAGAAGTACCCACAGGAAGGGTGTGGTCAGGACACGAGAGCTCCGACCATGTTCCTGTCCTCTGTCGCACGTCGAAGATCCAGAGTCTAGAGGGGTAAAACCCAACCGGCGGAGCTTCGTCCCCTGTCTTCCCCATGCCTGAGAGGAAAGGGCTGTGGAAAGAGCATCCGAGGCCCTTTCACGTTTTCATACAAAAGGGAAGAGTAATAATCTAAAAAGAAAGGAGAGGGACTCTGCTGGGAGGGGAAAAGGGATGTGAGGTAGATTTTTTTTTAAAAACTCTATAGAAACTCTTGGTGGTTTCAGAGCAGGGCAGCCACGTAGTCAGACCTATGAGCTGGGGCCGCAGGACAACCTGCAGCGTGGGCTAGCACGGGGTGGAGGGAGGGGATGAACTCTCAGGGAGCTAGGGGCAGCGCTCCACTGCATGGGGCCGAATGGCCACCCCGGGCAGGGTTACAGCCGTCTGATGAGGATTTTATTGATCTGAGGAGGGATTATCTCAAGGCTTATGATTTTATAAATGAGAAAATAACATACACTCCAGGGAGACTTAGTGGCTACATTAACAATTAATAGGAAAATCTGACAAAGCCGAGGCTTGGAAGCCATGCTTATCGTCAATAATATAGAGCTGGGAGAGTCGGGCTGCGCCCAGATACACTCAGAGCAATTTTCCATGAACCTGCCGCCTCCAGCTTGAAAATACTTCACGTGTGAGACTGCGATTTTCTCTGACATGCTAGGCTAGGAAGAGGAGGAAGTTGGAAAAGTAAACTGCTCTTTTTGTAAAGGTGAAAATGTCATTACTGTGAAGAACATTAGTCTTTCTAATCAGGTATTAGATTTTGAGCTGAGATTCCAGTTCTGAAATCCTCAGTGTTATAAGCGAGCATGTTTGAAAACTCGTAAATCTGCGATAACTGCTTTCATCTCATTATTTGAATGGTATTTGTATTATTTCGGCTCATTCAGTGGAGCCAATCACTTTTCCCAACTCTGAAAACAGCAGCAGTTTCCAGGTGGAGGCCTCTGGCCTCGGGCCCAGCTGGCTCTGAGGCTCCAGCGAACTTATTCTGCCAGCCCTGCTGCCTCACGTGTCCTCTGGACAAGCCCCACCTGCTAGGATCTGCTGGCGATAATGAGGCCAGTTTGTGTGTCGGTCCATCAGGTTCACTGTGTTCCATATTCTGATACCAAATCTGATTTCCAGAAGACTGTAGGGATTGTCGTAGTTTGGGTCCCCCAACTGCAGACCCTCAGACAAGAATTTGGGAGCAGGCAGTTTATTTAGGAAGCACTGAGAGAGGATATGAAGTGAGAATAGGAAAGGAGGAAAGACAATGAAGGGTGCATTAGTGTGGAGGACAGCTGTGGACAAGGGGAGCTCCATCCCACCGAGGACCCTCAGCGACACTATGTGGGACACACTTCAAAACCATCCCCCTTGAGGGGAGAGGAAGCTGGGGCATTTACTCACCAACTCCTCCCTTGTTGAGGTCACTCCTGGGGTGCTGAAGACAGTAGTAGGGTCACTCCAGTACTTTGGGCCTACCCCCATCCCAACGCAGGCGGGGCATGCCCCTGCAGTCAGAGAATGCCCTCCAGAAGCCATTTGCACGTGCAGGAACCATCTGCAGGCAACTCCAGGGTAGGCCCAGAGGATACAGGCAGGGCACAAATGGCAGGTGATACAAAATGAACTGGGAAAAATTAATTGCAGTGCCTGAAAAAAGAACCAACATGGCAGGAGTGTCCTTAAAGAACTTCCCATTCTGTCAAATGAGGTGGATTGATTTCATCCTGAGTGAGGCACGCAGAGCAGATAATCAGCCATGGATCATACTCTACAGCACTTACAATTTAATAAAAGAGTTAGGATGTATTTACAAGTAAATCTAACACAAGAGACAAAGTGAGAGAGATCTAACAAGCCCCATGCAGAGAGCAAGAGGGGGAAGGGACGGTCTCCAGGAAGCAGGGGAAAAAGCTGAGAATGACTTCTTGGAGACGACTGCACTTGGCCTTGACGTTCACAGGTGAGGAGGATGGACATTCTTGCAGAGGGAACAGAATCATCACAGCACACAGAGGGTAGAAACTGAGGGGCAAGGTTTGGGTGACCGTAACCTGACCCTGGGGGAGTGAAGATGAGCAGTTAGAGGAAGGTTAGAAAGTTCTATTGGGCCCAAATCGTGAAGAGTCTTAAATACCAGGCTCAGGATGTTGACCTTTGCCCTCGTAACTGGTGTACCCGGAACATGGGGGTGCCAGCAACCCTGAGAGGTATGCTACCTTTAAAATGAAAATGTGTTTTTGCTACAGCAGAGGCACACACACACAGAGTGTGGACTGTTCTGATGACGTCCTTCAGATAAGCCAAGTGGGTCGTGTGTCATAGTGGAGGGCAGTGTACAGCTTGCATGGAACTAGCAGAGAGCAGTGGAACGGGGGACAGGACAAGACACTACTTACTGCAACCGGAGAGTGCTGCCTGTGTCTAGATGAGCAGAAGCAGGGCAATGGGGCGATCTCCACCACCACCTCCAGCGCTAAAGGCAGCCAAGGACGTAGTTCAGACATGGGATGCCACCCAGCCAATGCTTTCACCTGGGCACCTGCCTCTGCCCCACTTTTAACATCTAGACGTGTGCCAAGAAATCAAAGAAGGTTGTTAACCATCTCAAGGCAATGGAGAACCATTTCAAGGTTTTCCAGAGGAGAGTAAATTCTGACCTTGGCTCTGTCAAGAGCATGAGTGGTGACATGGGTTCTCCATAGTTCTCATGGGTGAGGGGTTTCTGTGCAAACAGACCATGTTGAGGCCATTTGCCATACTGCTTATGGATGTGGCAAAGGAGGAAAGCGAATTGGATATTCTAGGACCAGAGACAAAATTCTCTTTGATAAAGGTGTAGGAGAAAGAATCCAGAGTCTTACATCAACATTCATCAAGGTGCACTAGGCAGTTACATGCTGGACTCCTGTACAAAGGGCCCCCCCAAGTGCTGGGTCAAAAAGACACTTAACACTCTGGGACCTTGGGAAGCTACTTACCTCAGTCTCAGTTTGCTCATCTGTGATATGGAGACAATAAGAGCTACCTTGCAGAGTAATGGTGTGGATTGAATGAATCAATTTGTTAGCGTTCTTGGTCCTTGGTAGAAGCTTAATAAATGAGAAGTCATAGGTATTTTTCACCAGGTTCCCTCAGGAGCAGATCATGAAAGCCATTCAAGACAAACCTCCTAGGAATTCTGGGTGAAGTCAGGATATCCCTCAGTAGGCTGTGGTCTCTCTATAAAGAAAGTTCCCGGCACCCTGCAGTTTATATCTGTCACTTTGGGTGTGGTTCTTATGGAAAATGGGATGTGTATCTAGATATACTCTTAATTGGCACTGTGTAGGACTGAAATTTATAAGAATCAGTGCGCTGTGCGGTGCTTGCCTTTCCTCTTTAAAGAGCACCGTATATTGTCGCACACACTCACTCCTTTGTTTATTTCATCCTTTATGCTACAACTGTTTTTGAGGATATTCTATAAATGTTAGGTGTGAAGAAGACAGAAAAATGTAAAATTTCTTTAAGTATCTTACATCTATATGTAAATACAAACTCTCTCTTTATACACATATATAAAACATTTCTTATTTATACATATTTATACATAAATATAAATAAAATATTACTTATACAACACACGTATAAATTATGCCAGCTAAGTAACGTAACCAGTGTAGATTAAGAACAAAGATGAACTGTATGGTAATAAATATTGTAATTGTTTAGAAGTAGAAATGATTGTTCTGGCTTGAAATAGTTAAGAAGGGGCCAGCCCAGTGGTGTAGCAGTTAAGTTTGTGTTCTCCACTTCTGCAGCCCACGGTTCACCGGTAACCAGTTCGAAAGCTCCGTGCAGACCTACACACCACTTATCAAGCCATGCTGTGGCAAGCGTCCCACATATAAAATAGAGGAAGATGCGCACAGATGTTAGCTCAGGGCCACTCTTCCTCAGCAAAATGGGGAGGATTGGCAGCAGACATTAGCTCAGGGCTAATCTTCCTCAAAACAAAGCAAAAGAAAAAAGAAATGGTTAAGAAAGTTTCATGGAGGACATAGGGCTTAACTTGACTTTGAAGAGTGGCTGAGATAGCATCATTTAGGGAGAAACACAAGCCTGGCTTCTACATGAATAAGTGAGGAAGCTGAACCAGAGAAGAGGGTTGTGTTAGTAATTAATGGGAAATGAGGCTGCAAAAGCAGCAGGATTCAGGGTGCCCAGGATTTCAATGCCAGACCAAGTAATCTGGCCTGTAGATCAAGTTTGTGAACCAAAATGCCTTGATTCTTGTCCGACCCTGTTCCTCAATATGACCACCACGACACGTTTGCCTTGAACATAGCATATTAATTTATGAGTGAGAAGGGTGGATGTATTGTATAAATTTGCAGTTTCTTGGTACCCCCTTCCTCTAACTCACAACTGCCCACATTCAAACTTTTTTCTTTTGCATTTATTTTTAAATATGTATCAATTTTGCCCTACTATGTCCTTGGAGCTCTAAGATTACCCTTTGCTTAAAGGAATCGAGGTCTCACGCTACGCTATTCAGCAAGGAGCGAGGGATCCACGCAGGGGTAGACAGGGTTATTTAGAGCCTTGGAAAACCCATTCCTGGCTCCTCTGCTGACTGCCATGAGTGACTTAACCTCTGAGTCTCAGTTCCTTCCTCTCCCAATGGAGGTAGTCACGTTCTGCTTGCCACCTGATAATGTTATTCTGAGGACCAAATAAGTTCATGACTATGGAAAGGTCTGGCAATCCAAACTCCTTTTAACACTATTCTTCTGTCTAAAAAGATTCCTCTTAGGGACCAATCACTGGGGAATTGCAGGGTGCTGGCGGGTAGGGTAGTCCGGGAGGCAATGATCGCCCTCAGTGAGAGCTGAGGAAACCAAGATTCAGAGGGAAGTTACCCAGGCCTGGTCAGCAACAGAGCCAGGAAGTGGGTCTGGGTTTTCTGACTCCCTGTATAACCTTGTCAATTTCCTTGTCTATCTCTATCTAAAAATATTGTTCAACTCAGGTGCTGAAAGGATGATGGGAATTGGAAAGAAAAAGAAATCAAAGCATGGCCATTCCTTCCTGTGTCTTCAGCTGCCATCGCACTCCCACATTCCAGCTGCCCTTAGCTTGCATAATCATGGCCAGCTTTAATCATGCGTGGAGAGGTGGCCCTACCAGCAGCTGACCCGATGCCCCTCTGCTGTGCCCAGATGCTAGAAAGGATGGATTTACACTTAAATCAATATTTAATCTGCTGTACCTCTCTTGACTTCATTTGTAAAATTGTGTGTAGATCTTGGATAACAACACGAGCCTGTGAGCTGAATCAAAGCCATTTATAAGACAATAAACTCAAGAAGGAGACATGGTGATACACGCAGAAGGAAAAGAGAGGTCTCCTTGGCAAGGACCAATGTATTTCCTTATCCTCCCCCCTCTTTATTAGAGATACGGAAAAGGGAGTCAATAGGGATTTAATTGTGCCCTGTTGCAAATGAGGCTCAGGATTCCAATAGGAACAAAGATGTTAGCAATACTGAAGAAAAATATCCTAGTAACAGGACTATGAATTCTTTTCAGTCATATATCATAATGCTTCACATGGTACTTTCATTATTTGAAGGAGAAAAGGCCCCATGTATGTCATTTTTCCATATCATAAAATAAGAAATAAATGCATGGATACTAAATGAAACTTAAACCCAAATAATTCATTTATTATGCAGAACCTGAAATCTATGTGTACCTTTCAAAGTGCACCTGATTCAAAACGCCTCGTCCGATGCCATTTAGATTGTTAATTTCAAACTAGAAATGAAATTCTCAGCCTGATCCTTTAGAAAGATGTTGAACTTCAACTTCCCAGTCTGAGAAATAAATTATTATCTGTGGAATGGAGATGATGAAGTAAGTGAGCTTGAAGCATGAAGGAAGAATGAAAGGAGGAAAGAAGAGAAGAAAAAGGAAAAGAAGAACAGGAAAGGGAAGAGAAGGGAAGGGAAGATGGAAGGGGAGGAGAGAGAGTACCTCCAGTGACCCGAAGGAATCAGAGTCTGTCGATAGTAAGCTTTTACATCTTTCCTATTGGCAAGATCAGACTCGTTTTTAATTAACAGATTTCAAGGTTTCAAGTTCAGTGAATTGGTCTACTTAATTTAAAAGTATTTTCACTCTCCCTATGCTAAAATATTGTCTCACATTCAGTAATGTTCTACATGACCATGTTTTTGACTGACAGTAAAATCACAGTAAGGACTCGTACCATAAATTCACAATTAAGCGACTCTATGAGGCGTGTGAAATGAGCAGCATTTCATCAGTGGATTCTATTGCCCGCATCTAAGCAGCAACAAAGTGCCTCTAACCCTGCGATGCCTTCAGCATCACTTGTTATGTTGATAGAACACTTTAGTTACATGCTTCTAAATGCACCACTCATAACTAGTATTTTCAATGTTACTCACGGTCACTGGGGCTTTTGGAAGTCAAGTCAGACTTGGGACAAGGAGCACATTTTGATAGCACATCTGTTACAAAGCATGAGCACTGGATTTCTATGGTGGTGAAACGCCTTCGCACGATCTCCTTCAGCCTCTGCTCCCAAAGCCCCCTCAAATAGACAAAGTGGAAGCATGGTGCTTGCTCCATAAATGCAGCTTCAAGCCAAGTGTCTTTCTTCTCTTCAGTCCAATGACCCCCGCTAAGCCCATCCTATATCAGAATTTTGGAACTCTTTACTAGAACAAAATCATTATATTTGAAAATGTACAAAATACCTAACTTTTCACAATTAGTACTCCTATAATGGCTGTGAGACTTTGAACTGCTATTAATTCATTGTAATGAGCTGAGATTTTGATATAAGCATACAATTAGGAACACCATTCTCTGTCTCAAGGGCAAATGTTATGGTACACATGGGTGGTCATTTGTTTTTAAATTAGTGCTTACACACCCCTCTTAACCCCGACGACACTTGTCTGATTATATTAATGGGGGAAGACAGTGTTGGACAAAGCCACTGTGGTCAAAATAACGAGGAAAGCACGTGGATAAACCACATGAGCTTCACAGCCATTCATCCATGTCCTCTCTAAGAGCACACATTTCCACTGTGAATGTCTGATGATGATATTTACGTTGTCATTTTAGGTTTAACTAAACAGTCAATTAGAAAGGCATGAACTATGCTTTAACTGACCTTCGGTATAAATTAGATTATACCATTCCGGTTGTATTCATCTGAAGAGATTAAATCAATACTTTCTTTAAAATTCACTCCCAAGAATTTTTGTTGACATCTGAATCCACTCACAACTGTTTAGCACCTAGTCAACGCATGTTTATTGACTGAATAATATGTCTGGTGCTACAGAAGATGCAAAGATAAATAAGACTGTCCTTGGGGAGTTTATAATCTAGAAGGGAAAATGAGATGCACATAGAAACCCATGATATAAAGCAGAGCGTGCTACAAGAAAGACATAAGCAAAGTGCTGCGAGAGCTGGGAAGAGGGCTTGGCTGGCGCCCGTCAGGAGGCAGAGGTCAGAGAAGGCTTGAAGGGCAGGGGGCTTGTGGTGGATGTGGAAAAGAGGGCTGGATTTTGATCCCCAAGTAAACTTGCTTCTTTCCCCTTCCGGAAACCATTTGGGCAGGACCAAATATGTTCACGGATGTTTTGGACAGGGCCAAATGTCAAGGACCTTTCGGCATGGATCAAATGTCTTATGGACATCTTGAACAGGACCAAATGTCTGCTAATCACATGGAGACAGCATGGAACCAAGAAGGGAGCACTCACCCAGACCTGGAATCAAGGGTCTGCTTTTCAACCAGTTGTGTGACCCTGGACAAGCAACGTCTCATCTCTGAGCCTCAGTTTTCTCATCTGCATGATGCCATGCCGGTATCACAGGGTTGTGGTGAGTTTCCAGTGAGATAAGCTACATGAGAGAGCTCTGTAAACTGTAAAATGCTGCCTAAATATCAGTGAGTGTGTGTGTCAGCACCAGCAACATTAGCAGTTGGTTTCTGCCCTAAACGAGAAATCCCCCTTGATGCAGCAAAGCTCTTTTATTTTGTCATCAAGGCTCTTCTTGCTGCTACTTCTTGGCTATGTGACCTCAAAGAAGTCCTTAGACCTTTTTGAACTTCATTTTTCTCACCTACAAAGTGGGTATTAAAATTATGCCTGCCTTGCCTATCTTAGAGGGTTCACTATAACAATCAAATAAAACAAAGAGATGTGAAAACAAATTGCAAACTTAAATCATCCCATAAGTATTCATTGTTATGACCATACAGAGGCTCCAATCCTACAGTCCTAACCCGGGCTCCTTGATTGAGTGCCTAACCCTTGCTCCTCGGGCCACTTTCCTGGATGTAGCTTGTCACCTGCTCTGACCTTCCAGCTGTCAAGCCTTCTGCTCATCCTTCAAGCCTCGCTTGCCTCTGGTTCTAGCTCACTGAGTACTGAGACAGTACACGCCCCTATGCCGGAGTGCCCTGCTCTACCCTGCCCATCATTTCAGCAATCCTACTTCAGAATCAAGCTACTCCTACTCCGTGGCCCCAACCCTGAGCTCAACCAGGCCACAATATTGTCAAGTCTAGGCAAGTCCAGGTCTCTTTCCCCTGGGCCTTTAACTCTCTGTTCTGTAGACTTTCAAAATTCCCAGCTGTTTTCATCCCACTTCACGTTTGGAGGGTTCATAGAGGGCAGTGGTTCTCAACACTGACTGCACACTGGAGCCACATGGGTGCCTTGAAGAAATAACAACGCCTGGGGCCCACCTCTAAAGATTCGGATATCATGGATTTGGAGTGTAGCCTGAGCATCAGGATTTTTCAAAGCTACTCGTGTGATTCCAATATGTAGCCAAGGGAGAGAAATACTGAGACGGGAGGTTGTTCCCAGCCAAGCTGTAACTGGGATAGGAGTGAGGGCCTTCCGCCTGCATTGGGTGTGAGGCCAAAATCTACAACAAAGGTGAGTCCTAAGAAGCGGCGTTTTCTACACTGACATTACCAATCCTGCAGCCAAATCTTCGGGAGACTGATTCAGAATGTCAGCCTGGGACAACTGCGTCTCCAGGTCTCAGGTGGCAGAACTCAGTAAAGACAGGGATGGTCATGGCAAGGCTAAATCCAGTCCTCCAGCTGGGTGTTGTTTATATTCCATCCTGGCTTTGAGAAGAGGGTAGGGCCCTCATAGTTAAAGATAATGGGTATGGTGTTCCCTATAGCAGACAAGAATTGAATTTTTATGAGCCCAAAGGTCGATTTTTAGCTTATGCTTATTCGTGCACATCTACAAGTTGGGGCTCACTTTGGACCCAGAAACTCTTGGTCTTCCCCATGTCCAAAGTCTTTGATAAAGAATCAGAAATGAAGGCGGCAAGGGCCACAAAAGCCAACTGTTCATTTTCCACCTGTGGAAGCTGGGGCTCAGAGAGGGCAATGGCTTGTACAGGATCAGACAGCGATCAGAGGCTGAGTCAAGAGTAGAGCACAGGGGCTGGCCTGGTGGCACAGCAGTTAAGTTTGCACGTTCTGCTTCTCGGCAGCCCAGGGTTTGCCGGTTTGGATCCCGGGTGCAGACATGGCACCACTTGGCAAGCCATGCTGTGGTAGGTGTCCCACATATAAAGTAGAGGAAGATGGGCATGGGTGTTAGCTCGGGGTCAGTCTTCCTCAGCAAAGAGGAGGATTGGCAGCAGTTAGCTCAGGGCTAATCTTCCTTAAAAAAAAAAAAAAAGTAGAGCGCAGGGCTCCTCTCACATCAAACAACAAGCATGGAGTTGCCTTGGGTATCACGTATTTAAACAGAAGTCAAGAACTATGTAGCAAATTCTCTTCAAACAGATTATGTTGTTCAGAAAATTTTTGACTGATGCAGACATATTTTAAGCTCTTCCTCCATTTTGAGACCTAGAGCAAGATACTTGATTAACAGTCGGCGCCCAGCAGGTGAGAGCCAGCTGCTTGCCACTTATTTAAAGGGTAAAAAGAAAATGAATCAGAGTTTTTCCCTGGATTTTTGTTTTCAGGTAGCAGGAGAGGAATCAGTGAGTTCCAACAGCTGTGTCCTGTGATTTCTGGGGAAGCGCAGTCAGCAGGCTGGGACGCGTTTCTCACCAGATCCAGGGTATCGGTCTAAGGACTCACACTAGAGTCATGCTGACTGCAGCAGATATTTAATATTTCCCTGTTGGTGAGTGTCAGGCCAGGGGTGAGCCACCAGAAGACCCATGTCCCTGGAAGACTTTGGTCGAATAAGCAGACAAAGCAGTAACAATAATGCATGGCATTGCCCTTTACAGTTTATAAAACACTTCAAGGCATTGTCGTAGCTATGTCTTAGAAATATATAAATCTTGCGAGAGTCAAAAAGCAGGTAGAAACAACGCAAGCTATTTTAAGAGGGGAAAAAAAGACCCTTTATGAATGCCCTGTGATTTGAAGATACCCATTTCTTAGGTGTCAAAACTCAGTTCAGCAAGATCATGTGACTGTCAAGGCGACACGAGAGTAATGACAATGACAACGGTTCTTGTGTCCCATCCAGAGCCTATTTTACTGCCACACCTCAGAGGCTTGAAGCAGAGCAAGGCAGGTGGGGTTGAAGAGGCCAGGAGGCCGAGTTGGCAAGAACAGCCCTAAGAAGCAGGTTTGCAAGCCCCAGCTGCAGGACTGGGTGCGAGGCATCCTGGGCTCCTGGGTAGTGAGGTGGGTGGAGATAGGGCAGACCCTGGGGCGGCGGGCAGCCTTAGTGGAGGCAGAGGGCCACTACTAACAGTGCCTCTGGCTCCTCTGTGGGCCTAGGGTGTACCTGCACTCAGGGCATCTAGCCAGCTGAGCTGAGTCTGGCTCTGAAATGACCACTCAAATATAGCTTTGACCCAATAAAATAACTTAATGGGATTTCTCACTCTGACCAGATGGCTGCTGGCCCGGTTGAGGATGACAGACCACACCCCTCTGCCGCACCCTCGTCCTCCCCTCGCTAGAGCGCAATGGATTGGCTGGTGGCAGGATTTGGATGATGTTGCCTATGGTTTGTGCCTGTGTTAAACGCGGATGAATATTGTGAGACTCACATAAATTGTTTAACATAACGAATAAAAGTATTTCTGCACCTTTTCTCTGTGTTGAGAGAATGGTAAGATAGAATAATGGACCTGGCTTTAGAGAAAATCAGATATATTGATCTTTTCATTTGTTTGGATGCTGGGAGCTTTCATACTCTGAATAGGAAAGATGAGCAAAACGCATAACCAACTCCATGCCTCGTGCTTGACAGCATTCTCCTCCAGGGCCCAGTGATCTTGGAAGAAGCCTGAAGCCAGCTCTCCTGGTCCTGTGAAGATCGGCCCTTCCCTCACATTTAAAGCGAGTCGTTACACAGCAATGATACAAAGGCTCTGATGTAGAAAACGAAACCCTGCATTTGTGAAAACGGGACGTTTCTTTAGTGCAGACTCTCGTGCCCGACTGTCTGGGTTCGAATTTGACTCGGCCACTTACCATCTGTGCGCCTGTGGGCACGTTCCCTACCCTTCCTCTGCCTCAGTTTCCTCGTCTATAACGTGGGAATTACCTCACAGGGTGGTTGAGAACACTAAATTCATTAATTCATGGAAAGTGTTAGAGGGCCTAGCACATGGTATATACTCACCAAAAGTCAGCTTTCTTACTATTGTTACGTGATAATTCCTTCATTCTGGATTATTTTCGTGGTCTTCTCCCTCTGCTTCTGTTTGGTCCCCCTCTGTCCAAGTCCTTGCTTATCCAACCTATTCCGTGTCTGCTTGCTCGCGGAATCTCCCCACGAGCGACATGCAGTTCCCTACCCGACAGTTCACACCGGGAAGGTCCTGGTGCAAAAGGAAGTGGACATGCTTATCGCTCACATACGATACCTCTCCCAGACCACGGGTAGCTGACACACTGCCCGTGCATGAACTGTCTAGATGCGGGCGGCGGGGGGCACAGAGGAACACACAGAATTTGGGGGAAGTTATTAATAGGTTTCAGAATGAAATTAGAGTGTAACAGTTAACAGACTTCCACTTCATAAAATAATTCATCATCTCTATGGGCATTTTTCTCCCAAAACCTGTGGGTCATCCCAACCTGGCCTTGGAAGTATCACAGAGTGAGGAGCCCCCTGTGGCCACTTTAGTGTGTGCTCATAAAAATGAGTGGGAAATTTGAAGATCAGGATTTTTAATAAAAACTTTTATAGAAGCACACAACAATACCAGGAAGCATTGTTATAAGCAAAATAACATTGTCCTCACATGGTATCTATTTGTTGACCTGAATTTGTATAATTAAAATGGCAAAATAAAACTCTCAATATAATTATGATTTGGATGTTTTTAAAATAAGAATTTCTGCCAAAAATTAAATAAGCTTATAGACATCATATTTCTTTTGTTTCTATAAAAAATATTCACTTATACATGATATTTTTATAATAAGAGATAATGAGAAATTCTGGACACTGGTACTGACATGGGTACATGCCTGTAAGTCACTCAACTTTCTAGTTAGAGAATGCTGCTTTAAAAAAGTAGAAGATTGCCAAGAATAATAGCTTATCTAATTGAAGATCATTAGAAACAAATGAGAGTAGATTTGTGAGTTGTGCTAATGATGCATGTGTGATGTGATATCCTGGTGTTGAAATATGGTGAATAGCTGTCTTTCACATCCCTAGTAGTTGTTGTTTGCTATTATGTTTATACTGTTTCCATTTTTTTTAATATGTATATGTCGTATTGGGGGTAGTGAGGTTGCAAAATTGGTTCTGTGCTTTGGGAGAATTAATCTAATAACCAAGTATGAGTTGATTGAAAAAGCAAAGGAAGATCTTGATAGAAGATGTTTTGATAAAGGGAAAGGAAAAGCCTGTAAAGAGAAGGTTTAGTTTGTTTAATATCTGATTTAAAATATCAGGTATTAGGTGTTGATTCAGTGGAATTATGTCGTTACAAAAAAGATGAAATGTCAAAGGAAATATATTTTTAAAGAATGCTAGAAAAATATATTAAACTTCAAAGCTGGCTTAACAATTAATAAAACTTTTGAGGATGTCTTCTACATAGGGAATTTAAAGCACTTTATCATGTGTATATTTGCAAGGTGATGCAGTCTGAAGAAATAATCCAGGAGAAATCTAAAAGAAAAAATAATATGAAATCATCATGAGTGATTTTCATGCAAATGTGTCCGCCTGTGTGACCCCGTAGCACTGATCCAGTGACACTCTCTTGTCCCACCGCTGGTTGTCCTTTCTCAGGAATAAGGCCAAGCGTGCCCCACATGCATCTCTCCCCTGTGAAAGTCCATCTTCTGCCCAGGACCTCCCTCTGGCCCCCACGTGCACTCCCACCAGCATGTGCTGGGCTACAGCCTCTGCAAGCCGAGAGAGAACCACGGCCCAGGAGGGCAGGCTCTCAGAAGGCATTCAGGGCACAAGCGTGGCCTCTGGGCTTCTTTTCTTCTCTGGCTCCTGGAACAAAGAATAAAGGAATAATTGGATGATAGTTAAAAGTTCCACATTTAGTTCAGCCTCATAACAAATGAACTGACATTTTTTTTTAAAGTTAATAGTTTGGGATGGTTGTAATGGCTCCTTGTAATAGGCAGTAAAAGAGTTTTGTGGATTGAAGCCAAACTCACCTTCAGTGGAAAGCACAGGAAAGTAAACGCTCAGAGAACTTGTACACTGGAGAAGAACGGTTCATGACATTTCAACATGATGAAGGATGGTGAAATGCCATTTGGGGATTAATTCTTAACCCATATGAGCTAGAAAGTCAAGAGAGAGAGAAAACTAAACCTGTTCTTTTATCTGGCTTTGGAATGGAAAAACAAAATCCTAGGGGAGCTACGTTTTCCCTGGAAAGTGAGGCCCTTTGCTGAGATCATGCTCTGATTTAAAAAAAAAAAAAAAGAGCTTTTTACAAAGTGAACTTTAACATACACCTTCATGTGTACTTCTATGATTCTACTGAATACCTTTATGCTATTTCTGCAAGTATATTATTCACGTTGTTCTAAACTTTGGCATCTAAAATTACACATATTTTTGACAATTCAAAGAGGATAATTGTAAGTTTCTCTTATCTCCTCTTTTTATTAGGCAAAATGTAGTGAAGGCACATTTATTATTTCTGCAAACACGATAGGTACTCAATCATGTCTGCTGCTCCTGTACACTCTGCTGCCCCCGTGAAGTCCCCATGCTTCTGATTGCTGCTCTCCCCAGTAGGTTGTCTCCAGGCCCCAGGGGTGGCTTTATAAGGCTTGGATGGAAGCTCGGTGATTTAACTGCAGCCATTTTAAGGTTATGGCCCAGAAAATGCTAATCAAAAAAGTTAATAAAATGAATAAAACGAAGGTCGAGAGGAGCACTTCTTAGGTCAACTCTTCCTGGCTTCGTGCTCAAAATGCTAATCAGTGTTTATTCATTTGGCAAACATCCCCAAGTACCTACTATGTGCAGAGTCTGTCTAAGGCTGGAGACACAGAGATGTGAATAACATAGTCCTTGCCTGAGGAAGTCTACACGCAAGCAAGCGCAGGAGGTCAACCTCTGAACAAGTTATCATAGTGCTGTGTGAAAAGTGCTGTGTCACAAACAAGTGTGACAAAGTTACATCAGATAGGAATATTCCAACGCAAAGGACAGAAAGAAAAACGCAAACAGCAAAGCTGATTTATTAGCTTACACAACTACAACAGGTACTTCTGCTCCAAGGTGAAAATGGATCCAGCAGCTCAGTGTCACAAGCTCTTGGTTTCTCTTTATCTTTCTCTCTGCCATCGACAATTATAGATAAGTTATGGGCTGAGTTGTGTCCCCCAGGAATGTGTGCATTGAAGTCCGTACCCCCAGTACCTAGAATTTGAGTGGATTTGGAGACAGGGTCTTTAAAGAGGTAATTAAATTAAAATGAGGCCATATAGGTGGGTCCTGATCCAATCTGACTGGTGTCCTTAAAGAAGAGGAGACGAGGACACAGACATATACAGAGGGAAGACGAAGCGAAGTCACAGGGAGAAGATAGCCACCTACAAGCCAAGGAGAGAGGCCTCAGAAGAGCCCCACCCTGCCCACACCTTGATCTCATACTTTAGCCTCCAGATCGTGATAAAGTTAATTTCAGTTGCGTAAGCCATCCAGTGTGCGGTACTTTGTTATGGCGGCCCTAGCAGACCAAAACAAGGTACCATCTCAGGCTCCGTGGTGGCCCCCTGTCAACCTTGGCACCACCGTTGGGGCTATGAAAGTCCATCGGCAGTTGCAGACTTCACAACTTCTCACTCTTACCCAAGTGCAGTGAGAGGAAGCTTCCAGTGGCTCTCCACAAGTTGTAGGATTCTCACTGTCTCCTGGGCCTTTGTGTGAACAATTCCTGTGCTTGGGGAAAGGGATTCATGGATTGGCTTACACCAACTAGCACCCACCCTTGAAGGTGGGTGGCATCAATTCCATCCAAACCACATAAGGCGAAGTCACTAAAGGAAAATCAAGGTATGTTGGTGAGGTGTGGCTATGGAGACAACCAACAAAGCTCCACAGAGGCATCAAGTGAGTTCACCCGGACAGGCTGGGCAAGGGGGTCTTAGAGAATGACTAGACATTCACCTGGTAAACAAGATCTCCAAAGACAGTCCAGACAAAGGAAACAGCACATCTGAGGACACAGATGGCACAAAAGGGCCTGTTGTATCTGGTTGGGTCATCATCTCATCCCAGTTTGCACAGGACTTTCAGCTTTTAGCACTGTAAGTCCCACAAGCAAACAGGTACAGGAAGTCCCACATCCCAGCCCCTCAGTCCTGGATCAACTGGGATGGTTAGAGAGTTATGAGCAAGGTTCATGGGGCAAAGTGGCTGGAGATAAGATTGGGAGGGTTTTTGAGGCTAATTTGGAAGAACCTTTCATGCACATTAGTTTGGACCAGAGAGAAAAGCTGTAGTGTTCCTCTGCCACGTTGAAAACATAAGTTAGTAGCTTGTTATTCTGTGGAGGGTAAAGGGACTCTGTTAACAATCGGAATTCCATAGACATTTTGCAACTGGACCCATTTCAGGAAGTTCATGGAACTTGAGGGCTATAGGGCATTCGGGAACAGCAGCAAGTCCCAGGGCGACACTTCTGACTTGGAGGCACTGATCCCTGGAGTCAAAGGTCAGCACCGTGCTGGGCACATCCTGAGGCTCCATAAATGCTGCTGGATTCTTGGTTACCAGACTTCCCTTAGGAACTGGAATTCTGTCTTCACCCTCAACTACCCTCTCTACATAACTGTCTCTTAAAACTGTCTCTTTCTCTTCTTTTAACTTCTTCATGCCTTTGTTTCCACCTGCCCCCGGGGGCTTCAGACTCACTACACCTCCCGTGGACTGCTCCCCTCCCCTCCACTGTTAGTCTTCAGCCCACGGCCGGGCGTCTGCGGAGGGTGCCGCCGGTCTCCCAGCTCTAGCCTGCACCGTGGAGCACACTGCAGCCCTGACGAGAGGGCCTGGGAGCAGAGCGCAAATCCCACACTTAGAAAAATAATGTTTATGTATTTCCACATGTATGAAAATACAGACACAAAGTTTCTAGAAGTACATACACCAGACTCTTGATAGTTGTTATCTTGATGGTGTCTGGTGGGAAATGGAGGGAACTGTTACCACTGTTGGCAGTCTGGGGAGCAGCGCACCAGACCTCCCCACTAGCCCCAGTGCCGATGCAGGTACAGCGACAGCACTCAGGGCTGCCCCAGCCTGGCTCCCGCCCCACCTCCGCCCAGCCTGCCTGTAAATTGCAAAGCCATCCTACCACTGCTGCATCTGCAGGGTCTCTGGAGCCTGTCACTCTCTATTTCCACTGCCGTCACCCTGTCGAAGCTCTCATTAACTTGCCCCTGCTCTGCTCAATAGCCTCCTAACTCACTCTCACTTCTTTCCTCTCTCCCTCTATGCATCCGATCTCCCACAGCGTCCAGATTAATCATCCTAACCCTAGATCTGATCGTGTTATTGCCTTGTTCAAAAACCTTCAGAGCCTCCCCATTGCCTATAAAAGGAACGCCAAACTCCATGATCTGGACTGAAACTAAACTTCTGGTCGTTCCCTTGGGAACTTGTCTTCCCCTGAGCTCTAGTTCGTATTGATTTCTCTAACAGGAATGCCATCCCACTTAGGCATTTCCATCCATTAACATTCCTCTCCTCCAGATACTTGCACAAGGGTGAGAAAATGTTCACGCAGGATGTTCGTTGTAGTCAAGTCAAAGGCAGGGAAGAAGCCAACTCTAGTGTCCACTGGCAGGGGACTGATTGAGTAAGTGGTCAGGAGCCAGCGGCCGCGGGATGCAGCTCAGCTGTGGAGATGACAGAGTTGTGGTTTAGCATAGAGGCCTGGGGAAAAGTCTACAGGATATTGTCAGCCAAAAGAGTAGGCTACATAATAGTTTATAAATTTTTTTTAAAGCACATGTATTTGTAGAGCTTTCTGGAAAGACATCATCAAATAATAACAGAGGTAAAGTCTAGGTGGTTGAATTTCATTGATGATTACTTTCTCCTTGGTATTTTTCTATTTACTTCAAATTTTTATAAACACAACCACAATTATAGAAGTTACATTTATTGAGGGCTACTTGCCAAGTATTGTGCCTGGTGTTTTACATCTCATAATTCAGTTAGTCCTTGCATCCAAACTTTGAGGGCAGTTACTATCACCCTCAGATTACAGGAGAGGAAACCCTGTGGCGGGGGGTGGAGAGGTGTTCCCAAGGTCACGTCACCAGTGAGAAACAGAGAAAGGATTCAAACTTCTGTCTTTCTCACTCCAAAGCCCACACTCATAAACATTATGTACATAATAATGACGCATGCTTTTTACAAAAGAATAAAGCTGCTACAATGCGTTCTCCCAGTCTTATAAGGTCACACTCAGTTACTCCACTGCCCAAAACCTTCCATCATATCCAGAAGTATGACACAGTAGGAAGATGAGAATAAATATATATATATTATTTTTTAATATAAATAACATCATTCTATATATTAAATTATATTATGAATATATCTGGTTGTTTATATTTCAAAGTGCATCCTGGACATCTTTCCATGTCTGTCCATGTCAATAATTCTCAATTTATTTAACAGTTTCATAGTAATCTATTATAGAGATGTGCTGTGATCATTTAACTGGCCCCTCTCAGATGGTCCTTTACGTTGTTTATAAATTTTGCCATTGTAAACAACATCAGAATGAGCACTCTCATCTACATCTGTGTCTGTGCACATGTAAGACCGTTTTTACAAGATGTATTCCCAGAAACGGACTTGCTGAGTCAAAAAAATGTGATTTTTTTTCCTTTTCCTGTACCGGAATTAACAAAAAGTTTTCACTGTAGTGAAAGAATCTGTCTAAGCACCAGCTGGTTGGACTCTTGTGTGGCCCCGTTTCCCACTGACAACCTCCCCAGGTGTTGACAACTGTCTGCACACTTGTCATTCCATTATCTCCAAACTGACTTGTGGAAAGAAAGCACACTGTACTGTGAATTGGCTGAGATCTGGTGACTTCTTGGCCACCAAGTTGTTGTGTGACCCTGAGCAATAAATGATGCCTCTGGTGACTTCCATTTCTTCTTCTATAGATAAGATCTTTCCAGCTCTAACATTCAGTGTTTCTTGTCTCTAAAGACAAGCATATGTTTTGTTATTCTGACTCAGATTTTGAAAACTAATATACGTATCATAAAGGGTTATCCTGCCTCATTGGAAGTTCAAATGGTAGGTGAGAAGGCCCTATTAAAAGCATTTACAAAGGTCTGCAGTAAAGAGTTCATTATGGTTCATTAAATCCCCTCCCGCCTTTATCCACTTCAGTTACTGTATTTCCTGTAAATGGGATTTGCGCCAGAGTCACGTTAACACCATCCCACATTCTGCTGTGCTATTACCCACTGAGCTTCAATCAATTGAATGAAAGAGGCCTTTCCAAGTGTATTGATTTTCATTTATCTAAATTCATCTGTTTGCTTTGCTGCATGTTCACACGTAGGAACAAGGCACAGCTAAACTTCTCCACAGAGTTCCTTTTGTCCCTTTAACATTTAACAGTAGAATATGCGTATGACAAACACTGGCATAAGAATTTCAGAATATTCACTGGAAATAGTTTTCTGTGGGTGATGTAAGGGCCGGATCTCTTTCTCACATCAGAAAGAACCCTGCCTCAGCGGGGTACTACAGCCTTTCTCGCTGCATGAGCACCCTCCACCTCCCCACCCCAGGGGGCTCAGTGCGCCCCCCCCCCCCCCGAAACCAAGAGTGTTGTCAAGACCGTGATACTTCTGGGCTAAAGCTTCGCTCACTGTCAGGAAGCTGAGTATTCTACTGCTGCTCTGTGTAGAAACACTCCTGCTGCTTTGGCAGAGATCAGACCGAAACCTGAAGAAAGGAAGTGCGCAGTAGAGAAACAAACACTTCCAATGTCTTACATTCTAATGTCCTCTTGCTACAAGCCTGGGTTGATGTGTTTGACTATGTATGTGTGTGTGTGTGTGTCTGTGTGTGTGACAGAGAGAGAGAAACCCTTCATCTTGACCCATAGTTAGGATTTGGGAGGTAGAAAGCATCTTAACAACTTTGATTGAATTGTTGTGTTCATCACTGGATGACGTGTGGCTATCTGGTGCAGGATTAAATGAGATGTCCTAGTCTTATGGTAAATAGGTCTTGATTTCTGCTCAGGGAAATACTGATATTTATTTAACTGGGGAATAGATGCTGGTTAAAGCAAAGCCAAGGTCAATATTTCCTTTGAGTTGCAGTAAACATTTCTATTCATTGAAATAAGATTTTCTGTTATAGCTAATGATGAAACATTATCCAATGCCAGACCAGGAACTACGATTATCAGGATAATTCTAAGGCATCTTTCTTTTATGCTTAATGCTATAAAGGATGATCACCGTGGGTCTCAGCAAGATCTGATGGGAGATATTGGCATAAAGTCCGGCTAAGCCTGAGTCCTCGTTGTGAAGCAGAAGATAAATGAAATTCAGTCATGAAAAGCAGGTTCTTTAAATACACCAATGAGCAGATATTATTGACTTAAATAAAATGAAAAATTAACAAGAGTTTAAATATGAGCTAATTATTTTCCCTCATGCATTTCCGTATCACTTTCAGCGTTACACAGTTTTGAGAGATTATTTATAGAAACAATTCTTTAGAAAAAAATTTTCCTTTCAAAAATAACCTTATCATAGTAAGTAAAAATATTTAAATGTCACTTGGTTAGGAACTAGGAACAATATAGAGGTAGATCTTCAGGGAGATTACAATCTAATTGGAGAAAACAGCAGATACATGCAGACACAGTATTGCGCGGCTGTTAAGAATATGAGAATCGGAATCTTAATGAGGTGGAATCTCAGCTCTGGCACTATGACCTCTGACAAGATTTTCTGTGACTTGGTTTCCTCATCTATAAACATGGGATAGGGGCCGGCCCTGTGGCCGAGTGGTTGGGTTCGCGGGCTGTGCTTCGGTGGCCCAGGGGTTCGCCGGTTCAGATCCTGGGCGTGGACATGGCACTGCTCGTCAGGCCACGCTGAGGTGGCATCCCACATGCCACAACCAGAGGCACTCACAACTAGAATATACAACTATGTACTGGAGGGCTTTGGGGAAAAGATGGAAAAAAAAGAATGGGATAATACAAATGACCTCATAGGATGATAGTAAGAATTAAAAGTCTGCAAAGCACTCAACAGGTGCCTGACTAAAGGAGAGCCCGCTGGAAGTGGCAGCTTTTTTAATGATGTATTACTGAAGTGACAGATGAAACACTCTTACGGAGGCGACTCAAGGAGCTACACAATTACTGGATTTGGAATAAAATAGATTATTTTGTCTTAATTTCAGAGAAGAGAGCTCTCACAGCTGGGTTGCGTGGTCAGTCAACTCTTTAAAGAAGAGGTAGGATTGGAACTAGAGGATGACAGAGGAATGGGATCTTCTTAGCTGGTAGATAACGCTAGAGGTGATGTGCATTAAAGCTACCAATAAAATAGATCACTGCTATGTCATCTATTCAGCCACGGCCCTGCGCACATCTGCCTTGATTTGCTCTTCTTGATTAATGACCATAAACATTTCCTGAAGGTTTTTCTAAAATTTTTGCAACCATTTCTCCTGCGTCTCCTTTGTTGGCACCTCTGCTGCCTGTTTTCTTTTATTTCCCCTAAATGAAAAATAACTTTAAATAATAAGTAAATAAAATAAGAAGAGTGAAAGTCACCCAAAATCTCATCTTCCAGTTAATACATTTAATATACAACCCTCTGTTAATATTTTGAGGAAAATCCTTCCAAATCTTTCTGTATGTCTCTGTCTTTCTATTTCTCTCTTCCTCTCCCTATGCATGTGCACACACGCACATGTCTAATATGATCTAAACCAGGTCATACTGTACGTGCTTTTTGTAATCTCATTTTTTCACTGAAAAATATGCAATATGCTATAAATATCTTGCCATGTCAAAGAACAATTTCATTATATTTAAATGGGTTTATCACATTGTTGTAAAAACATTTACGCAGTTTCAAAAACTCTTCAATGGGCATTTTGGTTGTTTCCAGTTTTTCTCTATCAACAAAAAAAGTGCCACAGTGCTACAGTGACCATCCTTGTGCATTCATTTTGGCTCACTCATATGATTATCCCCTTAAGAAAAATTCCTAGAAGCAGAATAAAGGGATCAAACAGTACATGCGCATTCGCAATTTTGGTATTTAGAACGAGAAATGACACATAAAGACACCATATTTTCATCTTAGAATACTTTTAAAAAATGACCCAAATCTTAACTTTTCGTGAATAAATAAAACAACTACCCTTTTAAAATCAATGTTTGAAACTAAAATTTTAAAAGTAGGAATGCATAATTAGAAACAGTAACATGTAATTCTATATAAAGCAATGTCTTAATAGAAAAATTACGGGGAGAAAAAAATGATCAAATTGGTTTTGTTGTAGGACGTCTTGCAAATTAAGCTAACCAGTTGTGTAGCCGACTACACAATTAAATTAAGTAACTTTCTAGCATGATTGGCTGACATTTCAATGAGTCATTGCGGAATGTTGAACTAAACTATCATTTAAGTCTCTTGCGCAGAGAACCTGTAAGCCAGGAACCGTCTCGTCCACGCGGTGCGGTTGTTCCTCTTACTTCTCCTGAGAGGACGTCGAGCAGCTTGTCCTTTTAGTCGTCAGGGATCTTGCCGTCTGCCATGCGTGCCGACGCGCCATCAGCACGACCTCGCCTGCTCCAAGCGGGGCTGCCAAGTGTGAAGTGTTCCATTGCCGGGCCTCACGGTATGACGTGATATTGCCAAATTTGGCTTATTTGTCAGAATCCATGTCACTTTTAAATTTAATTCTTAGTTTTACCATAGTAGACTGGATTTGATGATTCTGTCCTATTGGAACACGTGTCCCTTTGCAAAACCATTTAATTCTTAAACCCTGTCATTTCCTTATATTACTGTAAAACTTTTAGAATTCGAAAAATTCTGGTCCATCATTTCTCAAAGCTTGACTCTCAAGGTATGTATGCCCCCAGGTAATAATAATGTATGTGTTATCCAAAAAAGGAATGTGAATGAGTAGATATAAATCAATTTGGGAAATCCTGGGATAAAAAGCAGATCTTTTTACTGAAGGATATTCATGAAGCTACGTGTGCTAAGATCCTATATTATATTCAACCATCTACAGACTGATTTGACTTTGAAGTTCATTTTTTTAAGTATTCATTAAAAGAGTTATTTGTGTTACTAGTTAAGCAGGCACAAATTTAATCCAATTTTAATTAATCCAAATTTAATCCAATCTCCTCAGATTCAGGAAGATTAAAGAACCTTGATATTCTTTATAAAGAAAAATAAAATTTCTATTTATTTATTTTAAAATAAAATAATTTTAAATTACTGCAGTTATTGCATCTCAAATATGCACTGTCCATCAATAGAGAAATCCTGAGCATTTTATTAAGGAATACAGGATTATTAACAACTTTGGTCTATCAATTCAGAAACAAGACCAATTTTAGAAATTTGTAACCACTAGAAGCCAATATTATTGGAAAGGCATTCAATGTTAAATCAAAATATGAAAGTATAAACACTACATACGTAAAACACAAACAGTAAGGTCAAAGGGGGGAATTTTAAATCCCACATGTTTTGGAGGTGTGATGGAGCATGGTGTCATGGAAAAAGCAACCTAGATTAGAATTCTAGTGCTGTGATTTATTAGCTGTGTGACATTAGAAATTTCCTAACCTCTCTGAGCTTCCATTTCCTCATTTTCAAAATAGGAATACTAATAACACTCTCCTGACAAGGTAGTTGTGAGAATATAATGAGATAGTTAATATCAAAATCAATGATGCTCAATCAACAAGTATTTATTTATGTCCTTTCTTGCGGATGGAAATGTGCAGGAGCGGGCAGGCCTTAGTGGAGGGCCACAATGAGCACAGGGGAACTGACATATTTTGGAAAATAGCATCTTGAAAAAGCCAGGAATTTGATCAAGCAAATACCTCTCCCTCAAACCAATCCTGAAAAAGCTTCTGATGGAGTCCCTGATTAAGTCTTTCATTTATTCAAAGAACAGGCAATTGCTATATTATCATAAACTGTTGTGGAACAAATAACATGAAAAAAACTACCCAGTGAAAACCACGAAGCAAATATAACTGGATAACCCACATATATGTTACAAAAATTTAATCCAATTCCCCTTATTAATGTAAATGTTAAGTTGTTAGATTAAATCCTAGCCAAAAGAACTCAACACACAGTCAAGTAATACTGCAACATGACTCAGCAGGTTTTACTCTAGGAATGCAGAGATAGTGCAATATAACGAAATATTTGCATATAGTACCGTATCAACTTGTTCAGTATGAAAACCCACATGATCATCAATAGATGCAACAAACGAATGTGATAAAACTTAACACCATCTTTCCTAAAAACATTGAAAAATCGTAATGAAGATACTTAAAATTATAAACTAACAGTTAATATTATATTTGATCATAAACTATCAGCATCATTTTTAACAAAATTAGAAACAAAATAAAAATGATTATGGTCACCATTATTGTATTGAACAAGATTTCCAAAGTTGTATTAAATCAAACACATGAAACAAATAGCAGTTGTTTTTTTTTTTAAAGATTTTTTATTTTTTCCTTTTTCTCCCCAAAGCCCCCCGGTACATAGTTGTGTATTCTTCGTTGTGGGTTCCTCTAGTTGTGGCATGTGGGACGCTGCCTCAGCGTGGTCTGACAAGCAGTGCCATGTCCGCGCCCAGGATTCGAACCGACGAAACACTGGGCTGCCTGCAGCAGAGCGCGCGAACTTAACCACTCGGCCACGGGGCCAGCCCCAACAAATAGCAGTTTTATACAGCGGAAAAGAAAAAGGTGGCATGCTATGTAATAGACAACTCAAAGATGTAAGCAAACAACCATTTGACGTGGTAATTCAGAGAAGTTGCTGGATACAAGATGAGCATACAAAAATAAAAGATATTTCTATATTTTAGCAATAACTATTTGAAAGTATCATCCAAAACTGTCTTGTTCACACTCACAACAGAATTATAATGTACCCAACAATAATCTTAGGGTGAAAATGTATATCCAGTTTGAAGAAAACTATACACACAGACACACACATGCACACACGATGAAATGAGCGTTTGAGAGATAGAAGAGCCATGAATTATTTGCTTTCCTGGATGAGATGACTACATGTCAGAAGACATCATTTTCCTCTCCTCAAATATACATATATATCTATAGGTGTGGGGGTATTTAGGTAGAATTCAATCCCAATCAAATTCTTAATAGGATTCTTGTCAGAATTGAATAATATCTTCTGAAAATTCAACCGGAGAAAAAACAGTTGTCTACACAAAACTCAGGATGCAAATATTTACAGCAACATTATTCGTAGTTGTCAAAAGCTGTAAACAACCCAAACGTCCATCAGCTGGTGGATGGGTGAACAGATTGTGGTATATCCATATAATGCGAATACCGCTCACCAATAAAGAGGGACAAAGCACTGATACATACAGCAAAGCAGACACATCTCAATAGCATTATGCCAGGAGAAGGAAGCAAGACTCAAAAGCCTACCTAATACGTGACTCCATTTATGTGACACTCTGGGAAAGGAAACTGTAGAGAAAGATATCAAACCAGTGTTGCGGGGTTGGCAGCCGGGAGAGGAAATTGGCTGCAAAAAAGGTGCGAGGGAACTTTGGAGGTGGTGGTTGCTATAGGACTGCAGAAGTGTATCCAAATTCATAGTACTGTCGACCTAGAAAGGGAGAATTTTACCTAAATAAACAACCAAACAAAACACACACATATACTTAAAAAAAAGGTGAATCATTAAAGTTCCCTCTGGAAAGGAATTGTCTCTAGTCCTACAAGATATTAAAATGTATTTGAAAGCAAAGAGTTAAAGCAGCGGTTCATGTACAGGAGGATAGACTGATCCCCAGCGGAAAAGATATGAGCGCAAAGCCAACCCAATTCTACATGGAAATGAAGTGTGTGGGGGAAAGAGGCCTCGTCCCAATAACAAGGAGGAGTTCTTCAGGAAGTTGTCGCATGGTAACTGGTGATGCGCTTTCACTTTAGATCTGTGCCTCACGTGCAATAAAATGTTTCACAGAGACTTTTACATGATCAGTATCAAATTTTAAAAAATAAAATAATTGGCCAGGACTCTAAAATTTAGAAATATTATAAACAAGTGACAAAAATAGATCCAACTGTCTAGAACATATATTCCCATATAAACAAGATTTTAAAAAGAAAAGCGATGAGTAAGTAGAAGGTATTCCCAGTGAAGACAGCAAAAGAGTTATATATTTGCTACCCTACAATGCAACACAATTAATAAGAAAATATTAAAACTCTGCAATAGAAAATTGGGCAAAGTACTTCATCACATCAGCCACAAAAAGGTAAAAACTACCAAGCCAAACTTATTGAAATAGTTTAATATGATAAATATAAAAATGCACACTATTTTGATCATGGCATGCTATTCTGTTATGTGCACAATAACATCGATGAGCTCTTTCCTTGGTGCTGATAGTAGGAATTTGTACATCCCATTCAGAAAGACATTTCTGAAGTACAAAAGCCTTCCTTCTTCTGGTTACTTTTTACCTTATTAATTATTCAAATAAAAGAAAATGATACCTACGTAAAGGCAGTCATCATATTTGTAACAATGAGAAAATGGAATCAACTTGAATGTTAACCTTTGTCCCAGATAGAATAGCGTGCAGTCACTGCAATTTTAATTATGCAATCTATAAAACAGCATGAGAAGCGATTGTTATAATCCTCAATGACACATGCAACACTGTGTGCACATTATCTACACAATTGTGTTTTTAAAGAGATGTAGCAGAGAAAAAAGACGGAAAATACCGCTTAAGGATAACAGCAAACGCATACAGAGCTCACACTGTGCCAAACAGTATTCTAAAACCTTATGTGTAGTAGCTCGTTGAATCCTCACAACTCTATGACTTCCATTTTTGCCAGTTAGGAATTCGTGCTACAGGGAGGTTAAGTAACTTGCCTAGGCTACGCAGCTGTGAAACACAATTGCCAGTGGTTGAACGCAGGCAGGTTCTTAACTGTTCTCCTCTGTTGCCTCAATGTGCGGTACTCCTGAAACACAGAAGCAGATGCGGTTGTGTTGCTGCCACCCCTGACTTTTATTTTCCAATCTTTCTGTAATATTCCTAAGTAAACATGCACTTTAAAAATGTTTTCCTGGGAGACATTTAACAGCTTCAGGGGAAGGATGGAAAGTGTGAAGAAGAAAGAAGGAGTGACAACCACCAGTCTATGCCAAAGGAAACTGCCCACAGGCCCCAAGGCTGAAGGGTCCGCCAGGCCTTCTGATGTGAGCAGCTGGGAAGCCAGCAGGGGCTCTGAGTGGTGTGTCAGGGCAGGGGACGGGGAAGGGCTGTGCTGCCCTTCGACTAGGTCTCCCGCTGCAGGGTGAACGGGGAACTCAGTGGAAGACCAAGTGCACCCTATGGAGTCCTCTCTCACTCGCCTGGGCTCACCCTGTCAACGCCATAGGCAGCGAGGATCCTGAGTCACTGCTCCCAGCGCATGGGCATTATTTTTATCATATAGAAAAATAGAAAGAATACTGGGGGTGGTTCTGTTTTCTCAGTGGACTCAGTAAAAATCATATCACCCCAGGTCCACTTGGAATAGTTACACCAATTGTATGTACGGCTATAGGCCAAATTACTTATTAAAGTCCATTACAAAAGTATTGACAAAAATTGTGTAATTTATCGCCAGTTATTGAAAAAGATGAGACAATTTGCTGTCAGTGCTTTAGGCTGCAGTTGAAGAAAAGATCAGAATTATAAAAATTGCCCATATTTTTAAAAATACCATTAGGGAAAAAAACATTGACTCTCTTACTTTGTTATCTAAATATAAAGTATGCTTCTTTTTTTTGGCAGAAAAGCCAGCAATTCCTGTAATAAAAGTTACCCTGGAGGATATGTAAGAATAAGCTTAGAAAAAGATGAATAAAAGAAATCATAAAGAATTACTTGGAGCTATAGTTGTTGATCATGAGGATTAGGTTTGACAGGAAAACACCCCTTTGGGAAACCTATTAATTCTCACAAGCCAATTTTGCTGCACCTGTACAATTGTTGCAGTGCTGAAAACCTATTTTTACTGAATTTGGGAAACAGGCTTCTAACGCCCCAAGATCTACCCTACAGGAAACGTGACTACAAGATTCTGAACATGCAGACAAGAAAAAAAGCCCACCACCAAAACATCAAAAATCTAAAAGTTCATAAACATCGAAAGGATGAAGCATCTGGATTTGCAGATATTTTACTCTTGATTTATCCATATACTGAATTTCAAAAAGAGACTCACTGAAATCGAGAAGAAACTGGCACGGTTAATATTTCAAGTGCTAAGTAATTGATATAACGTATTTTGAAAAGATCATCTATTTTGTGAAGAATTTGATTCCCTTCTTCTTGCCCACCCCAATGGTCTTCCAAGCTTCAGTACAGATAGCCTCTTATTCCAAAATATAGGTTAGAATTGTCTCTAAATAAAAAATGTCTGGTAGCTGATGGACACCAATTCACTCTAAAAGCAGGCTATTCCTTATCTCTCGTTAAGTGTATTGATCTCCTTTGAAACATTTTTCCGTAATCACTAGCCTCCGCTCTCTGATGTCCTAGAGTCCTGTTATTACAGATACAAAATCAAAATACCCCAGTTCATAAAGGACCTCTAACACCTCAGCGGTTTGGTTTTAGGAATGTGATCTCAGCTTTGCCTGGTTTCTGACTATTTCATAGACTCTGTCAGACCATAGAGCAACAGTATTAGGGAAGATGGACTGTGTCTGCAAGGTGTGCTCCTGGTGGTCTTTGATCAGTAGGCTTTCATGATCCCAAAAATGATGTGCCAACACATGCTGCAACTGGAAAAGCAGTAAGGCCCTGATTCATAGAATATCTTTAAAAATTAAGTATATTTGTATTGGAAAATTGCAAAATTAAGTTTTGCATTTCAGAGAGCATAATCTCCAACACTCACTACTTCAAAATCTTTCTAAACTATATCCAGATTCAGTGTTTTAACAGTAATAGGATAAAGATGTCCAGATACAGAAATAGAAAGTATAAATGGGTTTCAAGACTTGTGCTCACAGAGCCAGACAGGTAACATGAAGGAGTGAACCCAGACAGATGTTAGATAAGATGGGGGGGAAGCTCTAAGACACAGGAAGAACAGGAGCATTCATGCCCACCTAATGGCCAAAAGAAACCCATCCACTGGACAAGTCTGGCCCCTGAGGATGCCAATCAGAGACCTCCAGTGCAGACAATTAGATCGAATGTGTCCTATACCCATCCTGGGATGTCTTTTGACTGTTACTTTTAAAATTAAACTTTGACCACAATGAGATACCATTTCACACTCAACTAGGACGGCTATGATAAAAAAAAATGGGCAATAACCGACAAGTGCTAATGAGAAGGCAGAACAATTAGAACCCTGACATATTGCTGGTGGGAATATAAAATGATGCAGCTGCTTTGGAAAACAGTTTGGCAGTTTCTTGAAAAGTTAAACATGGAGATACCATATGACCCAATAATTTCACTCCTAAGCATATACCCAACAGAATAGAAAGCATACATCCGTGCAAAATCTTGTACACTCATGTTCATGACAGCATTATTCATAGATAAAATTCAGAAACAACACAAATGTTCATCAACTGATAAATGGGCAAACAAAATATGGTACATCATACAATGAACTATTATTCAGTGCTGAAGCAGGAATGAAGTGCTGCTATGACATGGATGGACCCTGAAAACATTATGCTAAGTGAAAGAAACTAGACAGAAAGCCACATGCTGAATGATTCCATTTATGGGAAATGTCCGGAATACGTAAACCCATAGAGATAGAAAGTAGATTAGTGGTTACCAGGAGCTGGAGAAAGAGATGAATGGGAGATGACTGCTCATGGGCACAGCGTTTGGGGGAGTGAAGAAAGTGTCCTGGGATCAGACAGCAGGCAAGGGTGCACAACTCTGTGACTGGACTAGACACTGCTGAACCATATACTTTAAAAGAGTGAATTTTATTGTATTTAAATTGCAACTCAATAAAAACAACTAAGCTTGATATGAGCTTATTTACTTTGTGGTTTGACTTTCTCTTAAAAGCTTCTTGCTGGCAAATATAGAACACCGCCCTCCACAAACCCAACATGCATCTTTGAGTTTCTTGTTCTTAAATTTTCATACATGTGGTCTCACTTCTGCATCTGTTTTTGGCAACTTCAAAAATGTTTCATTATCTGGGAGTCACTCCAGTTGAAGGTAATTAGGAAAAGAAGAATTTGAGAGCTGGGAATAGAAACAGGAAGGAAGGAAAAAGTTATGGCAGGAGTTGAAACTTTTATCGTGAGGTCTTAGGAGAAATAAAGGAAGCTGTGGGCAAGCAAACCGGGCAGCGGTCCACACTTCTACATCTGTAGCAAAGCAGATGTGGAGCTGTGTAAGCCGGAGACCTGGGGCTGTGCTCGAAGCTGCACTGGGGGCCTGTGGAGGATGTGAGAAGCCTCTGGAAGTCAACAGGGCAGAGTTGGAAAAACTCAAAGAATGTTGGAGTGAGGGGCTGGTCAGAGAACAACTCTGCCTCTCAGTGGGCACTTCAAAATGACTTTACAGGGGCCAGTCTGGTGACACGGTGGTTGGGTTCCCACATTCCGCTTTGGCGGCCTGGGGTTCGCTGGTTCGGATCCCAGGTGCGGACCTATGCACCACTTATCCAGCCATGCTGTGGCAGGCATCCCACATATAAAGTAGAGGAAGATGGGCATGGATGTTAGCTCAGGGCCAATCTTCTTAAGCCAAAAAGAGGAGGATTGGCGGCAGATGTTACCTCAGGGCTAATCTTCCTCAAAAAAACAAACAAACAAAGAAAATGACTTTACAGGCATTTTAATGAGACTTCAAGGGAGAATCCAAGATGTTTCATGGCAGTCAAGGTCTGGGCAATCACAATTGGCTGTGTCATACTCACTAGGATTAATTTATGATGTATAGCATGCTGTCGATATGATCTTGAGGTGATAGTGGCTTGAGTTTATTGTCATTAATATTTATAATGTCTTTAATCTCCATCCCTCTTCTAGAAGGTCTTAAATTCCTCAATTTAAGATTCCCTTATAGAGGGTGTTTCGTTTGTGGTTACAGAGGAAATGCTACCTTTGGTTGACAGAGGCTCCAGATAGCTGACTACAGAGAGTTTCTACAGGAGTAGACCCAGTGATTTAATTTTTATTGAAGGTATCACTATGTACTATGATGCATGGACCACACTGCAGAAAACAAAACAGAGCAAAACAAAAACTAAATCTATTTATATAAAAATATGGAATTTTCTTAAAGTCTCAACATAAAGCATTGTCATAAACTATGGTAAATATAGATATAGCAATTTTAAAAGTTATTTTATCTGTCATATTGGTTTATAACATTGCGTAATTTCAGGTGTACATTATTTATCAGTTTCTGTATAGACTGCATTGTGTTCACCACAAATAGTCTAAATTTTATCCATCGCCATATATATGTGCCCCTTTACCCCTTTCCCCACCCTCCAGCCCCCTTCCCCTCTGGTAACCACTAATCTATTCTCTTTGTCCATGTGTTTGTTTATCTTCCACATACGAATGAAATCATACAGTGTTTATCTTTTTCTGTCTGGCTTATTTTACTTAACATAATACCCTCAAGGTCCATCCATGTTGTTGCAAATGGGACAATTTTGTCCGTTTTTTATAGCTAAGTAGTATTCCATTGTATAAATATACCACATCTTCCTTATCCATTCATCAGTCGATGGGCACTTGGGTTGCTTCCATGTCTTGGCTACTGTGAATAATGCTGCAATGAACATAGGGATGCAGAAATATCTTTGGATTGTTGATTTCAAGTTCTTTGGATGAATATGAGGTAAAGGGACAGCTGAATCGTATGGTCCTTCTATTTTTATTATTTTGATAAATTTCCCTGCTGTTTTCCATAGTGGCTGCATGAATTTGCATTCCCACCAGCAGTGTATGAGGGGTCTCTTTTCTCCACATCCTCTCTAACATTTGTTATTTTTTGTCCTGGTAATTATAGCCATTCTGACTGGTGTCAGGTGGTATTTCATTGTGGTTTTGATTTGCATTTCCCTGATAATTAGTGATGTTGAACATCTTTTCACATGCCTGTTGGCCATCTATATATCTTCTTTGGAAAAACGTCTGTTCATATCCTCTGCCTATTTTTTGATCGAGTTGTTTGTTTTTTTGTTGTTGAGTTGTATGTGTTCATGATATATTTTGGAGATTAACCCCTTGTCAAATATATGATCCACAAATATTTTCTCCCAGTTGGTGGGTTATCTTCATTTTGTCTCCTTTGCCTTGTGGAAGATTTTAGTGTGATGTAGCCCCATTTGTTAATTTTTTCTTTTGCTTCCCTTGACTTAGTAGACATGATATTTGAAAAGATGCTGCTATGACCGATGTCAAAGAGTGTACTGCCTATATTTTCTTGTAGGAGTTTTATGGTTTCAGGTCTTACATTCAAGTCTTTAATCCATTGTGTATGGTGCAAGATAATGGCCTACTGTCATTCTGTTCCATGTGGCTATCCAGTTTTTCAAACACCATTTACTGAACAGACTTTCCTTTCTTCATTTTATGTTCTTGTCTTCTTTGCTGAAGATTAACTGTCCAGAGATGTGTGGCTTTATTTCTGGGCTTTCAATTCTGTTCCATTGATCTCTGTGTCTGTTTTTATGCCAGTACCATGCTGTTTTGATTACTATAGGTTTGTAGTATATTTTGAAGTCAGGGAGTGTGATACCTTCAGCTTTGTTCTTTTTTCTCAGGATTGCTTTGGCTATTTGAGGTCTTTTGTTCAATATAAATTTTAGGATTCTATGTTCTATTTCCATAAAGAATGTCATTGGGATTCTGATTGGGATTGCATTGAATCTGTAGATTGCTTTAGGTAGTATGGACATTTTAACTATGTTTATTCTTCCAATCCATGAGCATGGAATATCTTTCCATTTCAATGTATCATCTTTAATTTCTTTCAATAATGTCTTATAGTTTTCATTGCATAGGTCTCTCACCTCTTTGGTTAAATTTATTCTTAGATATTTTATTTTTTTTGTTGTGATTGTAAATGGGATTTTATTCTTGACTTCTCTTTCTGCTAGTTAATTACTGTATTGAAATGCAACTGATTTTTGTAAATTGATTTTGTACCCTGCAACTTTGCTGTAGTTATTGACTATTTCTAATAGCTTTCCAATGGATTCTTTAGGGATTTCTATATATAGAATCATGTCATCTGCAAACAGCAAGAGTTTCATTTCTTCCTTTCCAGGTTGGATTCCTTTTATTTCTTTTCCTTGCCTAATTTCTCCAGCCAAAACTTCCAGTACTATGTTGATTAGGAGTGGTGAGAGTGGGCCACCCCATCTTGTTCCTGTTCTCAGAGGGATGGCTTTTAATTTTTCACCATTAGGTATGATGTTGGCTGTGGTTTGTCATATATGGCCTTTATTATGTTGAGGTATTTTCCTTCTATACCCATTTTATTGAGAGCTTTTACAATAAATGGATGTTGGATCTTGTCCAATGCTTTCTCTGCATCTATTGAGATTATCACTTGATTTTTTTCATCATTCTATTAATGTGGTGTATCACGTTAATTGATTTGCTGGTGTTGAACCATCGTTGCATTCCTGGTATAAATCCCACTTGATCATGGTGTATGACCCTTTTAACATATTGCTGTATTCAACTTGCCAATATTTTGTTGAGGATTTTTGCGTCTATGTTCATCAGCAATATTGGCCTATAGTTTTCCTTCTTTGTGTTATCCTTGTCTGGCTTTGAAATCAGGGTAATGTTGGCCTCATAGAATAAGTTAGAAAGCATTCCATCTTCTTCAGTTTGAGAAGGATAGGTATTAAATCTTCTTTGAATCTTTGGTAGAATTCTCCAGAGAAGCCGTCTGGTCCTGGACTTTTGTTTTGGGGGAGGTTTTTGATACTGTTTCAATCTCTCTACTTGTGATTGGTCTGTTCAGATTCTCTATGTCTTCTTGATTCAATTTTGGGAGGTTGTATGAGTCTAAGAATTTATTCATTTTTTCTAGGTTATCCAATTTGTGGGTATATAGTTTTTCATGGTATCCTCCTATAATCCGTTGTATTTCTGACATTTCCGTTGTAATTTCTCCTCTTTTGTTTCTAATTTTATTTGAGCCTTCTCTCTTTTTATCTTGGTAAGGGTTTGTCAATTTGTTTATCTTCTCAAAGAATCAGCTCTTAGTTTCACTAATCCTTTCTACTGTTTTTTTAGTCTCTTTTTCATTTATTTCTGCTCTAATTTTATTATTTCCCAACTTCTGCTGACTTTTTCCTTTGTTTGCTCTTATTTTACTCTTCTCTTAGGTGTAGTTTAAGATTACTTATTTGGGATTTTTCTTGTTTGTTGGGGTGGGCCTGTATTGCTATGAATTTCTCTTATAACTGCTTTTGCTACATCTCATAAGAGTTGGTATGTTGTATTTTCATGTTCATTTGTCTCCAGGTATTTTTTAATTTATCCTTTGATTTCTTCATTGATCTAATGGTTTGTCAGTAGCATGGTGTTTAGTCTCCACCTATTTGTCACTTTCGCAGCTTTTTTCTTTTTCTTTTCTTTCTTTCTTTCTTTCTTTTTTTTTTTTTTTTTTTTTTTTTTGCTGAGGAAGATTAGCCCTGAGCTAATATCTGTGCTAATTTTCCTCCACTTTATATGTGTGTCACTGCCACAGCATGGCTGATGAGTGTTGTAGGTCCACATCCATGATTTGAACCCTCGAACCCGGGCCACTGAAGGAGAGTTCACCAAACTTAACCCCTGCACTATGGGACCAGCCCCTCCCAGCTTTTTTCTTGTAGTGGATTTCTAGTTTCATAGCATTGTGGTTGGAAAAGATGCTTGATATGATTTCAATCTTCTTAAATTTATTGAAGCTTGCCTTGTTTCCCAACATATGGCCTATTTTTGAGAATGTTCCATCTGCACTTGAGAAGAATATATATTTAGCTGGTTTTGGCTGAAATGTTCTAGATATATCTATTAAGTTCATCTGATCAAGTGTTTCATTTAAATCCACTATTTTTCTGTCTGGATGATCTATCCGTTGATGACAGTGGGGTGCTGAGGTCCCCTACTATTATTGTGTTGCTGTTAATTTCTCCCTTTAGGTGTATTAATAGTTGTTTTATGTACTTTGGCGCTCCTGTGTTAGGTGCGTTTATATTCGCAAGTGTTATGTCTTCTTGGTGGAGTGTCCCTTTTATCATTACATATTGCCCCTCTTTGTCTCTCATTGTCCTTTTTATCTTGAAGTCTACTTTGTCAGATATAAGTATGGCAACACCTGCTTTCGGTTGTTTGCCATTAGCTTGGAGTATCGTCTTCCATCCCTTCACTCTGAACCTATGTTTGTGTTTAGAGTTGAGATGTGTTTCCTGGAGGCAGCCTATTGTTGGATTTTTTTTTTTTCTAATCCATCCAGCCATTCTGTGTCTTTTGATTGGAGAATTCTATCCATTTACGTTTAGAGTGATTATTGATATATGAGCACTTAATACTGCCATTTTATCTCTTGTTTTCCAGTTGTTCTATATTTCCATTGTTTCTCTTCTTTGTGTTTCTGACTGCCATTTTATTTAGGTGGTTTTCTGTGGAGGTTTTCTCAGGTTTTTTTTTTTTTTTGGTACTGTGGCTCTGCTCTGGTGTTTTTGTTCAATGGTTACCTTGAGGTTTGTATAAAAGATCTTCTAGATGAGATAGTCCATTTTCTGATAGCCTCTTATTTCCATTAGCCTGAGTAAATACCATCCTTTTCCTCTTCCCCTTATGATTTATTGTTGTCATAAATTATTCTGTTTTGTGCTGTGAGTCTGTGACTAAGTTGAAGAGTTTATAGTTACTTTTGATGCCTTCCTTCCATTTACCTTTTAAGTTATAATTAAGTATCTGCTACCTTGTTCTGAAAGGGAGCTGAAGTTTTCTGATTTTGGCTATTTATCTCCTTGCTCATAGCCTTGCAGACCTTTGCCCTTTAGTTGCAGGTATGAGGGCATCCTTAATCATTTCTTGTCGGGGGGGGGGGTTGTTTGTGGCTATGAACTCCCTCAGCTTTTGTTTATCTGGGAAAGCATTTATTTCTCCATCATATCTGAAGGATGGTTTCACTGGATAGAGGGTTCTTGGCTGAAAGTTTTTGTTTTTCAGTATTTTTAATATATCATTCCACTCTCTCCTAGCCTTAAGGTTTCTGCTGATAAATCTGCTGAAAGCCTGATAAGGGTTCCTTTGTAGGTAATTTTCTTCTGCCTTGCTGCCCTTAATGCTTTTTCTTTATCATTGGCTTTTGCCAGATTTACTTTTATATGCCTTCAAGAAAGTCTTTTAGCGCTGATGTAATTAGGAGTTCTCTTAGCTTTGTGGATTTGTAAGTCCAGTTCCTTCCCCAGGTTTGGGAAATTCTCACCTATTATTTCTTTGGACAAGCTCTCTGCTCCTTTCTCCCACCCTTCTCCCTCTTGACTACCTATAATCCTTATGTTGCTTTTCCTAATTGAGTTGGATATTTTTCGAAGAACTCCTTCATTTTTTAAAATCTTAGTTCTCGCTCATCCTCCACCTCAAGCAAGTCTATATTTTTATCCTCTAAATCACTAATTCTTTCCTCCATAACATCAGCTCTATTTTTCAAGAATTCTAGATTATTTTTTATTTCATTAATTGTGTTTTTCATATCCAGAATTTCTGCTTCATTATTTTTTTATAGTTCAATCTCTTTTTTATAGCTTCAATACTGAGAGAAGTATCCTTCTTCTCATTAATTTTATCCCTGAGCTCATTGAACTGTCTTTCTAAGTTTTCTTGTAAGTCACTGAGTTTCTTTATGACAGCAATTTTGAATTCTCTGTCACTTAGATTGTAAATTTCTGTGACTTCAGGGTTGCTCTCTGGAGAATTGTCATTCTCCTTCTGCTCTGAACTGTTGCTGTAATTTCTCATGGTGTTTGATGAACTAATATTTCTCCAGGGCATCTGTGGTAGTTTCAGGTCGCAGATTCCTCCTGCTGCTGCTGCAGGAAAGTAGGAACTGTATTTCTGATCCCAGCTTCTTTGCTGGGAGTTGTGGGGTATTGAGGGTGCTGGTGCCAGCCAGGAAAGCGTTCGCCTGGGTGCATAGATTTGCCACCGCCTCATCTTCCAGTCCCACCAGCCACTGTGCTTGGAGAGTGGGGCTTCTTCAGAGGGTCTGAGCCTGGGCCACTCTGTGGGACTGCAGCAGCACTGTGCTCCCCTGCTGGACAGGAGAGCAGCCACATGGGGGCTCAGGGCTGCTGCTGCCTGCTCCACAGTCATGCCAAGATGTGCTCCTGCCTTCAGGGCCACAGTGGTATCGCGGGCACTCACGCCAGCTGGGAGAGTGGTCATGCATGTTCACAGGGCTACCAGCATGCAAGGCAGTGCTCAACTATCTCTACCCCTTCCCCAGGGATATCCCTCCCCCTTCAGATATTTAGCTGTGTGTCTCTCAGGCGTCCTGTTGTGTTGTGTGGGGGGTCACTGAACAATGAATTTCCATTTAGTTGTAGTTCAGTGGTGGAGAGATAAAGGGAACAGCCACTCTGCCATGTTGCTGACATTACTCCATATGTAGCAATTTTTTAAATGATGGTTACAAAGGTTTTAAATGCTTGAGGAAATGCATACATATTAATATAATGTTAAGCCATAAAAACAGATTTTCAAATTTTATATAAATGCTAATGTCATAAAAAGTTAAGAATAGAGACTAGAATTTAGTGTTGAAGTTTTAATAGTGATTATCTCTAGAGAGTAGGATTACTAATGATTATTGTTCTCTTTTAAATTTTTCTGAATTTTCCATATTTTCTCATGTATTATTTTTCTAACTTGGAAAAAAACCCCAAATATGTGATAAATAAAATTCAAAAAATCTAAAAGCTGAATCAAGCAATACTGAGTTTCCCAGGTGCCATTGGCATGGTTGTGGTGCACAGAGAAGAAGGCTAAGACAGCAGGATTCTGTATTCAGGAAGTGGAATAGCCTTTATGTCATAAATTTTGCAATATTCCAAGAAGGCTGTTCTTTTTTTCCCCCTACATATGGTCAGATTGAATCTGTATATGGTTAGAAAAGTTGCTTAGCTTTTTAAAAATCAAGTCATTTATTTTTCATAATAGTAGGCAAGGTTGCCTAGCTTTTAAAAATTTTTTTATTCAATTACATTTAATAGTGGATATTTAGACATGGGAGCTGTATCTTAAAAGAAAAATTTCCCAAATGTCAGGTCGCCCCTCTACCCACATTTTGCAAATGACAAAACTAAGGCCCAAGAAGGTTAGACCACTGGCTGGAGGGCAGAAGTTTGCTCAGTGAGAGAAGGAAGGCTAGGCTCAGCAGTCCTGATCTGGCAGCTCACAGGATCCATGGAGCAAAGGATGACAGATGAAAAGAGATTCATGGGGCCGGCTCAGTGGTGTAGTGATTAAGTTTACGCTCTCTGCTTTCATGGCCTGGGGTTTGTGAGTTCAGATCCTGGGCGTGGACCTACATACCACTTACCAAGCCATGCTGTGGCAGCATCCCACACACAAAACAAACGAAGACTGGCACAGAGGTTAGCTCAGGGACAGTCTTCCTCAAGCATAAAGAGGAAGACTGGCAAAAGATTGGCTCAGGGCCAATCTTCGTCACCAAGAAAAGAAATAGATTGATATAGGGGCCGGCCTTATGGCCTAGCAGTTAAGCTCAGTGCACTCCACCCGGCAGCCCAGGTTCAGTTCCCAGGCACAGACCGAGACCACTCGGTGGCCATGCTGAGGCAGCAACCCACATACAAAATAGAGGAAGATTGGCATGGGTGTAATCTCAGGGCAAATATTCCTCAGCAAAAAAAAAAAGATTCATATAATTTAAAAGTTAGTTTCTCTATTCATTGCAGATTGCTTGGAACAACTTGCTATTTTCTGGTAACTAAAACAAAAGCCTACAAAAAAAGGCATGTATTTTTTTGTCAGAGTAAAAGCTAGGCAGGAAAAGACTCAGCAGCTATGAGGGTATGTGTGGAGGAGATGAAAAGTGCTCACAGCGCCTGTGACTCAGGTTCCAAGTGCTCCCGTATGTTGGGTTGCGTGCTCCATATGGACTGAAGTCACTGAGCCTCTGCAGTGCGCCAGCCTCTCTGCGAGTCTCCCTTCTCGATACCGTCTCCCTGAGCCTCACAACCATGCTGTACAGAAGATGTTTCCATCTGTGTTCCAGAATTGGGGAAACTTATTAGGCTCATAGAGGTTTTGGGAATTTCTCACGATCACCTAGCTAATAACTAGCCAACCCGGAATTCCTGTGTAGACCATGCGACTGGAGTCCACCACCCTCCTGAACAGAGAGAACGATAGCTGCCGTTGGCTGAGCTCGCAGCCTCCGATCCCAGCACCCTTGAATACGGCACGTTCCCCACTTGTAGCTGCTTTAGGTGGATTGTGGTCAGAATGAATTTTCCTTCGAGGTTAGAATTAAAGAAGGCTCCATCCTGAAAGAGACAAGAATGGAAGATATCTCTGGTTTGGTACAGTGTATGTGTCTGTATGTATAATAATCTCTTGCTTCACTTTTCTCACAAATTTCTAGAAAACGTTCCTCCCTCAGAAGATGCCATCATTAGTATTCGGTCCTAAGAGTTTACCCAGTAACTGTTTCACATGTTTCTTCAGTGCCAAAACAAAGTGAGATAAATATAATTTTCTTACTGTTTCTAGGCTGACAATTTCAATCATGGCTTATGGAGAAGGGGTAAAATGGATGACGGTTTGGGAGAATTTACTCGTTTCTGTATAAAATACCATATACCCCTCCTTTCAGGGAAAAAGAACAGTACAGTCTCTCTCGTTTAACAAGAACTGCTTCAAACAATGCCCCCTTTCTCTTTCCCATCTTCCTCTCTGGCTAAACCAAGCTCTTTCCTTGTGTAAGGTTGCTCGTGGTGACCTGGCAAACAAAGTCCACCCTGACATCTGTTGTGACCCGCAGCCACAGCAGCTGGGATCTTATTAGAAATGCAAATTCTCAGGCTTCTCCCCAGGCCCTACTGCTTCAGGATTCTGGAGATGGGAACCCATAAAATTGTGTTTTTAAAAGTCCTGCAGATGATTCTTATGTACCCTAAGTGTGAGAGCCACCCACATATAAATTATTTCCTTTTTAAAAAAAGAGTTTTAGATAATATAGACCAGAGCTCTAGAAAGATCACTAAGAGTGAATCTAGTCATATAGTTCTTGCATATTCAATAATTAAGCTTAGCAGATAAAACGCAAGATGCGCAGTTACATTTGAATTTCAGATAAACAAGACTTTTTTCAGTGTAAGTGTGTCCCATACAATATTTGGGACATATTTATACCAAAAAAAAAAAAAAATTGGTTTATCTGAAATTCAAATTTAACTGGGTGTTCTGTATTTTTATTTGCCGAATCTGGCAACCCTATCACCAACATATGCTTCTTCAAGGGGGCTCTGAGAGGCAGGAGTGGCTGCAGGTTGGTGGGCCCAGTGGCCTCTCTCGTTTTGGTTCTGCAGCGGGTCATGCTGGGAAAACAGCACTGTGTAATCCATGCCTGTGCCTTTTATAAGCACCTGGCTGCAGGCTGTGACGTGAGAAGACAGTAGCTGCTACACTTAACATTACTTGGTCATTTTGTATCACAGAAAAGATAATACCTTTTCTCCCTTTTAACCTAATAGCCTATTAGGAAGGCACAAGATGTCCTCCCCATCAATCCCTCCAGGGAATTTCAGAAAATCAGGCAAAGTGAGACAACATAAGACGGAGGTTGGGGAGTATGATTTGTACCACAGCAGAGCAGCAGCCAGCATGCCCTGACTGAGCCAAGGCTAAGCTTCTGGCGAAGCTGCATGTGCGCATAGATGCGCATTTGGATGGGCGGGTGGGATTCATAAAAGCTTGGAAAATGAATACTTACCGTATTCCTACTCACGTCAGGCACTGCGCATGAGTCTTTGCATAAATTACATTTCATCTTGATGTTATTACAAGAACATTCTTCGAGAAAGAAATGTTGGAGACGAGGGAGATACGCACTGAGGTCAGCGTCGCTCCTCCATCCTCTGTCTCGCCCGCCCAGGCAGAAGAAGGCACCCAGCTCTATTGACTGCCCATGCCCTTCCTCCCAGGGGGAGGCATGAATACCTTTCAAAAAGAGAGAAAATCCATGCTAAAGTGTAAGGAGTTTGGAATTAAGTTAGGAGGTTGCCCTGAGCAGGAATCCTGGAACAACGAGCTCCTGGAGCCTTGGATGACTCCATGAGATGCAGCAGGAGTCAAGAGAGACTCAGCTGAACGTGGCTCGTGAATTTAATCATCCTGTTGAGTAGCCCAGCCTACAGGCACCAATTATAAAGCACTGGGAAAATTATGGCACACGTATTCCTTGTTAGGTAGTTCACATAAACATGTACTTCTTTTTACATAAATCTGTACTTCGTAGCCAGTAATAGAAATAGTTGACATTTTGAGTTTGTTTTTCTAGTATATGTACACTTTCGCTACTAAGGATTATGGAGAAAGACATAGACAGCCAAATGCCAACACCCCTTTCTCCACCTCTGAAATTCGAGAGAATTTGAATGGAGACATGCATGGCTTGACATGGAGACCAAATGGCCTCTTCTACCCTCCAGCTCGGGACAGGCGCAAGTGACAGTGGAAAAGGGCCTGCAGTCATATTGCTGGCAGCGCCCAACAGTGAGTAGGACATTTTTGTTCAATTACAAATGAGCAAATGGCCAGGCAGTGGGATGAGGGGCAATGGCAAACAGAAGGGGAGAGGACGGGAGCCTCGGGGGTCTGGACTGGCTGCTGTGGATTTAAGGAGGAGCAGGTCAGGACTCCCACACCATTTGTCACTTGCCATAAAACTTAAGCAAAATATTTTATCCGTCTTCAAAGCAGCCTCCCAAGCAATTAGTTTAACTGCATTTGGGGATCCCTGACAGAGCTCCCACAGTTTTTCACTAGCCATTAACCAGGCAGCTGTTTTGGGGGTTTTTTTCCTAAAGAATTCAAATTTAGTAATCACTTTTATGGGTACTTAAATTGCCCTTGTTATTTCCGCTTCCCTATGAGAGATGCTGTTTTCGTGTTTTCTAAGTGAAAGACAGAGGGTTGATTGACACAGCGATCTCGCTTTCTTCACTGCGTCTAGACAGAAACCAGTTCAATCTGCAGAGAGCACTGGGAGAAGTGAGAACAATCCAAAGTTTCCAGAAAGCTTGTGAAGCATGAATTACTTTGTAACTTCTCGCCTCCTACTTCTACCAGATAGAGACACACTGGTATTCAGAATTGATTGGAAATAAAATTTTTGATAAATTTGATAATGGTTTTCAAATATATTCTGTACCAATAACAGTCTTGGCGTACTGTGTGTGCACGGCTGTATGCAGATTTACATATGTGAATATATGTACAAAGATATATATATACGTAAGCAGATATACACATACGTATATGTGTTGGTAATCTTCTGGCACATTGTAGCTGCTCAATAACTAATAACCATTACTATTACTGAATACAACAAAGCCCCATCATGATGTGATCAGTGGAATCAGAAAAAAAAGAAAGTGAGGTCACTTTCTTGTGCAGTGAATTAAAAAACACAGTATTTTCAGCTGGTTTGTAATGTCCCCAGAGGCGCGCAAAATGAAAAGAGTGAAGCTTCTATTGTACCTAAAGAGCTTGCTGTGCACTAAGACAATTCCAGAGAAGTCCCACTTGCTCTTGCATTCAAAAGCGGGGGTGGGGAAGAGGCCAGAGCCCATCGCTAATCACAGTCCATGCGAGCCGGCTTAAGCACAGGGTTTATACTGCAGCCTGAGTAGTTGAAAATTATGATGCATGCAGGTTATATGTTAGCTGATAAACCAAATCATTCAACTAACTAGTTACCTCATTTCTCAAATATTTAATACAAACGAAAAACTTACTATTAACTACAGTTAATAATACTGTATTGCACATTTGAAAGTTGCTAAGAGAGTAAATCTTAAAAGTCCTCACCACAAGACACAAAAAATTTGTAGCTATGTATGGTGACGGATGTTAACCAGACATTGTGATGATCATTTCACAATATATACAAATATCAAATCATTATGTTGTACACCTGAAGCTAATATAATGTTATATGTTAATTATACCACAATTTTTTAAAAGTATATTCTAATGTTTACCCTTAGGCTATATCAATATGGCATCATTAAAACGGGCTGAAAAGTGAAAATTCAGTTAAAGAGGGAACCGGTGCAGTTAGACCTCCTGTGGCAGGGGTAACGGTGGCCAGAGGTGCATTTCTCATGGTAGCTGGGGTGTTCCAAATGCACAAATGGCAGTGGCCGACGGATGCCAAGAAGTTTTTCTAACTTGGAATCAGAATTAGGTGGGTATGTCATCATGTGGGGTGAAGGGACCTCATCTATATTTTGTTAATATAACTCAAAGAAAAGTTTCTGTTTGCTTAAATACAGACATTTATCTTCTTCGAAAAATAAGATGAGAGGCTCTGTTTAAATATTGCTCATGTTACAGCTTCTGTGGATAAACCCTGCATAAACAGTTGCCTAGGCTGATTAAAATCACATATTATATACGAATTAAAACTATTGACCATTTAGGGGAACAATCACAGAGCTCGACAATGCACTGGCACAGAATTCCATCAGTGTTTTCTGCCTGAGCCAGAACAAAATGACTCCGATTCTTACAGCTCATTAATTTCCAAGCTGGGTTATTAAGGATGATAACGTTTAGTTTTTCAGTGTGTTGGGTTCTCCTCTCCCTTTTGGTTTCTAAAGAGTAAATGGACATTTTACATCCAGGACGTGGATAATAATTTCACAGCTCTGTCTGTAACACCCTATATATTTGACCTTGAGGAACAAGCCTCAGCCTTCTCTCTCAGCCAAACAGAAGCAGAGTTCTCAGAATCAACAGTTGGTTCCTAGGGAATTTCAGGAAATTCTTTTTCCCTTTCTCCCTCACTCTTCCTGGGTAACCAGCCTTTCTCCTCATTGTCTCAGAATGGTGTGAGTGTCTGAGAGGCAGGGAGCAGATGAGACAGGCTGAGGAGCCAGCCCGCCTGGGCTCAGATCCCCAGTCACCCACTTACTTCTCTGGGTAACTTTGAATAATTACTTCATCTGTAAGGGCCACGTTCCTCATCTGTAAAATAAGAAAAACTCACATAGTACCAGGCACCTAGTAAGCATTTAATAATTATTAGTAGGAGGAAAACATTCCAGAAATCTCTGAAGGGCTACATTTTGGTGGAGTAGAAAGAATGGTGCTTTGAGAACATAAAGTGATTTGTTGTGAGATTTTGAGCCAGTCACCAATATCTCTGAATACTTACTTTCCTCTAGGTAAAATGGGAAATGTAATTACCTTATGGGCTTGTTAAGGGGGGAAATAAAGTAATACACTTATAGGAAAAGTTGCTGAAAGAGCACAGGCTTCGGCATCCCAGGGAGGGTTTGAATCCCAGCTCTCCCACTTATTAGCTCTGCGATCCTGAGCCAGTTGCTCTCTTTCTGTCTCCTTATTTGTGAAGCAGGCATCGTAACACCTCCACTGCAGAGTTGCCACGTGAATTTAGGGTTAATTTTTATGAAGTTCCTAATGTGTAGTAGGGACTTGATAAATGGCAGGTGCATTATTGTATGAAATATTTTGTAATCTATTAGCACTATGCAGATAGAAGCTGCCAATTTCATCATGACTATTTTTGCTCTTCTGGAAGATGGGTCAATAAGCTCGTACCTCCAGCCCCCATCTGTAGCCTGCAGAAACCTTTAACAGTTACCACTTCCCAGGAATGCCAGGTGTATGTACCGTGAACTTTGAAACTTAAACATCTCATTACTTGTGAAGTCTCAGAAACACAATGCCAAAAGAAGACATCACCTCAGGAAAGCAGCCATGTCAATGATCTGCTTTCTGCAGCAAGAATCAGAAATCTGGGCTAAAGACATGAGGATTTATTTATCTCACACAGGAGAAGATGCCAGAAGGCAATCCCGAGTGGGTTCCACCACTCCAAAGCACCATCAGAGGCAGCAGGTCCTTCTGTCTACCTGCTGTTGCTTCTTCTTCAGGGCATAGCTTCCATCTTCGTAGCCGCTGTGCAAACACATTCCAGGAAGGAAGAATGTGGGCAGGGCAGCAGCTTCTCCTTGTATCTCATGGACCAGAGCCAGGTCCAATAGCCACTCTAGCTGCAAGGGAGTCTGGAGGGAAGGTTGACTAGGACGTACCGTTGCCCCGGATGAAACTGGGATTCTAGAAGGAAGCGAGCAGCTAGCACTGTCTGCCACAGTGGTCTGGACTCCTGAAGGGTGTGCTGGTGAGGACGAGTGCTGGCCCTCCAGGAGAGCAGGTGTCTGCTCAGGCTGCTTCAGAAGATGACTTTGCACTGAAGACTCTGGTAATTCAGAGATTCAGACTGTCTTCCTTTTTTTATGGTAAGAGCAGATAGCATAAGATCTATCTTCTTAACCAGTTTTTAAGCATATAGTGCACTATTATTTCACGTGGAGTAAGGCGCTGTTTGCTTTTCTTGCTTTGCTTAGTGGGAAGTGGGAATGCAAGTCTACAATTGAGAGAAGCAGTTCATATCTATGGTGATTATTTTGTTTTGGTTTGGTTTAATCATTTTTGCTTTTCTGAGGTTTGCAACTGTCCCAGATTTCCCAGCTGATACCCTCCTCACAGTGGCTCTATCCCCCTGGTCCATGGCTAGATTTCTGTCTCCCCAAGGGAATTTGTGGACATTCCCATGGACACCAGCCTGGACCTCTTCAGGGCTCTCAACTGCAGTGTGTGGAAATCCTGGGGGACCAGGCATGGCTCTGGCAGAGCAATGAGCAGTGGCCCTGCACCTCACGGTCGGAGCCGCTTCCTTCCACGTGAAGAGGGGGACACTTGACTGAAATGTAAATCCTACTCAAATAAATGTGGCCCAACCCCATACAGGCCATAGGTATTGCTATGAATTCTCTGTCTGAGAAGGGAAGATAAATCAAATACATAAAACTGAGATTGGAGCCGTAAATACAAAAAATAAATGTTAACATCAGGAACAGGTCTGTGTGATATAAGCGTTCCTAAGAAAAGTGTCTATTCCTGTTTGCTAGAGGGATCTCAAAGGGAGGGGGAGTCACCTTCTCGGTGCAAAAGTATCCCTCAACACAAGGGAAAATAAGAAGTGTGCTCTACTGATCTTGACCCAGTGGTTGAAGTTTTCGTATTGCTTCATCTTTTAAGGTCTCCGTTAAATTATGGATGCTATAAAGAGTAAGTGACATGTTGATTAGACTTTATATTCCATAACATTTGATCTTAAATAAGCTTATCAAATTAACTCTAGAAAATTCCACAAAGTTGACGTTTTCCTGGGAGTGGGGATTGGGTTTTCTTCCTGCATCCAAGGACCTGGCCTAATATGGGCAGCCTGGCACAGAGTGGGCATCAGTGCTTGTTGGCTCAAATTGGTGGAGGGGATGGGGGGTGGGAATGAAGGAGGGGAGCGTCTGAGGAGGCCAGAGCTGACAAGGCAGATAGCTCCCTAGGGGCAAGTATGGCAGCTAGGAGGAAACTAGAACTATCTGGAGAGAAAGAAGCCTGGAGCAGCCCCATAGAAAATAAGCATCTATTGCGTGTATTTGGCAAGAATTATACTGCCGCTTGGTATCATCAAAGTGGAGATCAGGAACCAATTGTGCAATGCCACACACAGACACAAACCACCATGAAGAGGATAAATATGGGTCATCAGGTCCAGTTCTAACATCTGCCTTGGATTTATTTTTAAATAAAGCAGGTCTTATTAAAGTAATTAGCCTAGCTGTGAGAATTTTGCCACTGATGCTGGAGTTCCCAAGATAATAGAGCACATGTTGAATAAGAAGATAGCTCTGAGCCTCCATGTTTCCCTGAGGTCCTTTTTTAGAACATGCTTATGGCCCAAATGCATAAGTTTTGAGCTAATTTCGCATTTTAATTGCTCTTCCTTGTCTGTGCACAGTGACAGAATGCAAGCCATAATACTGATGAGTTTCACATTTGATAAACAATATAAAAGTCCTTTCTGTCTTTTATTCTAACCATACAATACTTTTAGAGTATGTTCTTTTTAAACTCTGTTTAAAGATAGAGTGCTGACACTCACGTCTTAGAGAATAGGAAACAGTTTGCCCTGCCCTTTCCTTCTGCATGTCCACCCCCTCCATCTCTGTGATCTGTGTCCTGTGGAATGAGACTGACTCAGAAACATTTATTTATTTCAGGAGATTTTTAATGTAAGTCTAATATAAAAGAGTCAACATCCTGTGCTAACTCATTGCATTACATACACACACGTAGACAATCAGTAAATTTATCCAGCAATGACTTGTGATAAGGAGATAATTAACCATCCTCCTCTTTACAGTGGAAATGCCTTGCTCTCGGCACTTGGAAAAATAATGGGAAAGAATAGAAATAATTGGCTAAGCTTTTTGGGAAAGCAAAGTGGTGGATGTATCAACATTGTAAGTATGTATGCTCTCTGACCAGCATCACGCCCAGGAATCTGTCCTACTGAATTGCTAGCACGTATGTACAACAATGAATGCTCAACCCTGCAGTACAGCTTATAACAGCCAAAGGTTAGGAACAAAATCTAAATGTTTATCATGAGCAAAGTGATCAAATAAACTACAAGACAGCCACACTCTAGATTATTCCAAAAAGGATGGTGAATGGTACAGAGGTAGTAGAAAGAGCAGCAAGACACATCGATAAACAGGGTGGTACTATAACCGTGCACATGACGTGGGCTCCTTTAAATGAGCAATCTGCATATTTGTGCATTTTTGCGTATGTCTGTAATCTTGTAGGAAGGAGGTTGGAAAGATGCACACCAGGTCATCAACTCCGGTTCGTTCTGGGGATTCTGGAGAGCAGAGGGGTTGAGTGTGAGGAGGACAGTCCACATTTTGCTGAGATAACTCTTTGTAATTTGAATCTTTTACAATGAGAATGCAATGCCAAATGCTTTTGAGTAATTTTTAAAAACATCTTGGATCTTTGCTTCTTCAGGTTTAAAAATAAAACAGTGTGCACTATTTTTACTTTCAAATAATAACCAGCACCTGTGAGTACTATGAGTTGATGTACAAAAAAATAATATCAGGAAGATCAAACAGAAGTAAGAGTAATTAAACGAATTCTTAGAGCTGGGTATGCTACCAAACAGCACACACACACATGCGCACACACTTACACACTTTGTTCGACTTCATTCAATCACTTATTGAAGTGATATTTAGAATGTGCCTACAACTTGTTAGTGCTAAAATAAATATATAAGTGCTAAGATAATGCTGTGCTAAGATAAGTGTACAAATACATACACAACAAAAATATAAACACTGGGAAATAATGAACCTGAGATTGAACTGATGTCTATTAAGGTCTTCCAGAGTGTGGATATAGAAGGGAGCCCTCATGTACAGGAGGAAACGAATTGTGTCTGAGATGCGCACTGCAGATTCCACAGGAGAGGGTTTGGGTATCCTAGGGTGGACTGAGAGGAATGACTCTGGGTTATCTACAATAAAGCTGGCGCAGTGACCAGTGACACAGAGAGATGCCACCAAGGGAAGGGGGATAGACTCAGTAAGTGGATATGGCTCCACGTCAAGAAGTTTAGAATCTGATTTTTCACATATTTCTTAGCTTTACCAAGTAAGATCCTGGCTTAAATTTCAATTTTAAGGGAGTCATTAAATAAGAAGAAGTGCCATTATTAAAATTAGTGGGAGTTTAGAAGTAGACATTTTGCAAGTTCTGGGCAGGCAGACAGAGAGCAGTGTCACGGCTGGGCCCCAGGCACCACACCTTCAGGAGAGGCAGACTGAGCAGGCCACGCCGGGGCTTAACTCCTTCCACACCAAGTGAACGTGGAGAAAGAGTGTCTGTAAATGTTCTATCATGTGCTCTCCACAGCTACATTATGAGATAGCACTTATCATATAGTGAGGCTCTAATATGTGATAACTAATATGTCATACCAGCTGCTTACACAGACTATCTTACTTAATCTTCAAAATTACTCTGGAGGTATGTATTATTACCATGTTACAACGGAAGAAACTGAGGGCCAGAAGGGTTGGGAAAATTGCTGATGTCAGCACACAGCAGAAATAAGATGCCAAACCATGTGTGTCTAATTTCAAAGCCAGTGTACTGTCTCCTAAAAGAAGAAGATGAAGAAGACCAAGACGATGGGAAGGAAGGTGGGAGGGAGGGAAAGAGAGAGAGAGAGAAAAGAAAGAAGGACGGAGGGAAGGAAGAAAGAAAGCACTATTTTCAATTACATTGTTTTACGTGTTAAAAACTGAGGACCAGAGAGGTTAGTTAGTTTGCCAAGGTTAACTAGCAAGTGGCAAAAGCCAGACGGAAGCTCATGCCCCTGAGTGCCCTGCCCACCGCGCCGCGGCTGGCTCGCCCATGTCGGGAAACAACGAAAGCATGATAAATCTGACAATTCATTATGTGCTCATTTTACATCTGCATGTTTTCTCTAAACCAGTGCTGGAAGGGTAGAAAACTGGTTCAAAAATATTTTTTTCTCTTTCCCTGAGAGAAATAGTTTTTTCAATCAAGTTATAATGCCAAAGTAAACAAACTATGTATTACACATTCAAATTACAGAGCAATAAATAATTCTCAAAGGTAATAGCAATGATTTCCAAAAATTCAACTGACATCCCAAATTAGATCTACAGAAGATCAGCCAATTAACTCTGCCAACAGCTCTCTCTATTTTGCTATCCTCACTTGTATTCTAAAATTTTGTTTATATAATTACTTCAGAACCATTGGGGAAGTAAACTCATTTCTATCTTTTTGGGAATAATTGTCTTGTTCAAAGGGCAGCAATTCTAGCTATGAATATGAAAAAGATGCAAAAGAAGAATAACCAATAATTTGTTTTACCAAAAGAGAACGCTGCTTCAGCTTGCAAGGAAAGAAAGGGGCTGGAAGGCTAACCGGAAATCATCGCAGCATTTCACTCAGATGATTGGCAGAGGCAAAGGAAATAGCATTGGCCTCTGGGTTCTCCTTCCTAAGGCGATAACCCCCAGGTCTGGCTGGAGGAAGAGTCTGCGACGCGATGGCTTCCCTATGTGGAAATTCAGGAGCGTCTCCCTTTCCGCACTGGGGAGAAGGACAGTGTTGTGTTCTTACTACACAGCTTCAAAATTCCCTTTCCTCAAGACTAAATCATACTTTGCCTAAAGAAATAATCAGTTACAGAAAAACATTGAGGGACCAGTATGCTCACAGCAGTCCTATTTGTCCTGGCAACAATTGGAAATTACTAAATACAACAAGAGAACGACTAAGTAAACTGCGGTGCAAACGTGTGCCATGTTTCTTTGATCCTTAAATGCCACTGACTGCAAGGTGCAACCTCATTTTGAAGGCTTCGTTAGGGGAAAAAGACGCAGTATATTATATATTCACCAAATATTTTTGATTAACCAACACTGCACTTTATCTGTACAATTACATCCTCTCAGAATTGAGGTTGGCGTCTTCTTTATTTACTTCTCTAGGATGAAGTTCCATCTGAGTCCCGTGGCCCTGGGCTTGTTATGTTATGGAATATAAAGTCTAATGTGGCTCAGCAGAGGCACGCAGCTTTTCTCCCCCAGGCCCTGTCTCTAGCCCACCCCGTTAATACGTCCGTGATTGACCATTTAACTTCTAGGCATCTGGAAAGGTCTCCGAGTTCTGTCTGCGTTTCCTCTTCGGTTAAACTGGTAGTTCTTTCCTCTCCTGAATTACTCACATCATGTATTAAATAGCTTCCCTTCAAAGCAATCTGGAAATTTTTGACAGAAGTATTCAGTGACCGAGGGGCGGAGCATCACAATGCATAAATCAGGCACGTCTATTCTCCCAGCTTTTAAAATGCCATGATCTGCTCTAAAGAATTTGGTGATTCCCATTGCCTTTAATGCACCTGAGGGTGTGGCAGGCTCTCTCCTGCGTAGGCAAGAACTTTTCCTTTCAAAGCCCTGTCACATTATGATAGTTTTGAAGTCATTAGGAAATCACTGGGAATCATATTTAAGTTAAAATTTCAGTGCACCTGGTGTTGTCAAGTCTGCTGAGCTGGTGCTCAAGTGGGCAGGTGCTTCTCCACCAGGTGGGGTCACAGTCTCAGCTAAGGACGACTGTGGACCGTGCACTCCTCTGCCGGGCCACCTGCGTGTTCCTTTGACCTGATCACTCTGCATATTCTAATTTGAAAAGCATTAAAATGCTAATAAAAAGATTCTTAGAAATAAAAAATATCAGTAACAGAATCTCAGTCAGCCATTTAAAAAAGTCGTGTTTAAAGAATTTTCAATCACAAGTGAAAGTGTTCACTTACCAGGTGTTGGCCCTGGAATGAGTTACTTAACATCTCTGTTGAAATGAGATTATCTACAGCAGAGGGCTTTGGTGAAGATTAAATGAAATGAAGCAGTGGTTCTCAAAGTGTGGCCCCTGGACCAGCAGCATCAGTGTCACCTGGGAATTTGTTAAAAATGCCCATTCTTTAGCCTCGCCTCCAGGTGACTTTGAGGCATGCTAAAGTTTGTAAAGCACTGAGATAAAGTATTCAAGACACCTAGTGCGCAGTAACAATCATAGCTACCGAATTCTAAACATATAGTACGTGAAGGGCGCCATGCTAGGGGTTTTCCATGCCTGACATTACTTACCCACCACAACAGTCCAGCGCGGCCCCAGACGCTCTCTGTAGGTGAATGGCCTGAGGCTCCGTCAGCTGCACTCAGCTTTCTCGTCTCCAGACAGCGACATCATAGGCCACAGACTCAGTCACCTGGTCAATCGCATGCTTATTGGTCTCGTTTAGTTTATCCCCTCATTTTATAGATTTAAAAAAGTGATTCCCAGAGAAGGAAAATGACTTGCCAAGAGTCAAATAGTTAATGGAAGAGCCTGAAATAGAACTAGAATCTTGAAGTTTCTACTCCGGGACTATTTCCATCCATCACACCACACTGCCTCTGATTTCAATGTGGACGCTCTGGTTTAAACCATCAAATGGATATACATGAAATGTCACTCTCAGAATATGTGTTTCGTTCCAGGAGAAAACACTTTTTCCCCCGAGAATACTCAAGGCCCTCAGATATGTGCCACGGCATTTCAAAAACTTCTCTCCAGTGCCCACTTGTATTAAGATTTATATAGTAGACATTCCTTAAGTATTTAGCATACTGACTGTATCAGAACGTTCTTGTTTCCTTGAAAACAAGCATAATTATTTCATGCCCTAAAGAAAAAAGACCAAAAATGTTGTTGACCCCAGTATCCGCTAATAAGTTGCAAATTGTCGGCAACTTTTTAGTAGTAGAATATTTACCTAAAAAGCAAAATGTTATTTAGAGGTTCCCCTCAACCCCATTTTTCATAGTTTTATCATATACTCATGCACTCAATTGCTTATTTACAAATTAAAAGCTGGGCTACTTGTGTGGGCTATTTCAGGTTCCAGTCATAAATTAGGTCTTTAATTTTTCCAAGAACTTGTTTTAATCAGTAAATTATTAATGTTCTTGATAGAGATATACAGAGGCAGTCATCTTATTATAAAGTTTGAGATTGTACAGAAAAACAGTCTGTAAATTCAGCGTTTTCCTGGCAAACCTCAGCACTCAGAGACTGGGCCGAGGCGCGTGGTACTTTGCACTTTGGGGAGGCAGCTGTGCGGCTCAGTGTTCAAACCAGAGACTCACTCGTGGACCAGGACACCTGAGAACGCAGCGCGAGAGGCTGCAGTCCCGCCCACTGCTGTGACTTCACATGGTCTACTGCCCCTAGCTGGGAACATTTATTTCCTTATCTATTAAAAAGGACGGTCAACAGTTGCCTGATTCTAAAGTTGGAAACTAAAGAAATTCTGTAGCTTCAGTAGTTTAGGATAGATTCATTTACTTTATAATTCCCGTCATCCCAAGCCTTCTCATTTTCCCAAAAAGCACATTCACATTTTGTTGCTGATAAAGAACACAGAGGGGCGTGTTTACTTGCCGCCTGCCCAGGATAAGCAGATAAACAGTGTCTGCGTTTGAAAAATAGCCCAAGGCTGTAGACTTCCATTTTATGTGTTAGTTACTTACGTGGTGTTCTCACAGGTTGTGTAAATACCATATACTCTGACCAAGTCTTAGAAGCTCCTGCTAGTAAACCACGTGGTACAGCAAAGTCATTCTTTTTTTCACTCGAGTTGTGCTGCTTTCTCAATTTCATATATAGCAATTCTAAAATTTAATCATCACACATTACAAGAGCAGTAAACGACCTTCTTTCTGTTTTTCCTAGTCGATACCTTAATTCATTTGAAAACTAGTCATATCAGTGTAGCACTTGACGTTTCTAAAGCATTTCCTACACATTGTTACTTGGTCCTCACGTGTACCCTACAAGCTGGTGTGATGGATACAGGCCTTCAGGGCTCCAGACTTGTTCACGGCCCCACAGAAAGTTTTGACTCAGGTCTCTGGATAATGAGTCCTTTTCAAACTTCAGCAATCCATCATTTTCTATAAGTCAGGTCACTTTTCCTTCCACTAATTATTCCCACTAACAAACTTGATAAAGAAAATTTTCAGTTTGTAGAAAGCCAATGAATGTGAATTTGAGAAAAATTTAATAATGGAGTTAATGTGAAATTACAAAAGGGATAAAGAAATCTCCTAGCCACCTACCAACCCAGTCTCAAATTTGTATGAGATGAAGACACACCAACCAAGTTCCTGGGAGGGGGAGGAGAGGAGATGTAGATTTCAGGTTTATCTGTAATGCTGCTCTCTTGGGGGTGTGGGGAGCAGATCCTAAATGCGGGTCTGTCACGTTTACATATGGGGGGCCTAAGGGTGATTGTTCTGTTGGGAATGGAAGCGGTGAAGGACCATAAGTGACGTCTCTTATTCTCCTCCCAAATTTCTAACCAATTGAGTTATAGAGGGCAGACATACTGCAACCAAAATCAGCTTTATTACTGACAAGACCTGGATGGATGCACGTGCCTTAAATGTGTGGCCAGCCACAACAGCCTTTCTAACATTTACCTCTTAATTAGACAGATTGACTTGCCCAGGTGCAGGTGCGTTTGGGCAACTGCAGGCTCCCCACACAGGGGCAGACGGGTCCCAGCAGGCTGATGCAGGAGGGACAGAGAACACTAGCAGAGAGGCTGACTGTAGGAAGAGACGCTCTGCAGGGGGCTGAGGGGAGCCTGGGAAGTTCCTTCTCCAAACTCCCCAACCAGAGAAGTCACGTTTTCTCCCCTGGGGAGACACTGGAAGTGTCCCCGTACTTGTCCTTCCTGAGGAGTGGACTAGTCATCACTCCACAGAAACACGGAGCAGCGCTGGAAATGAAGTGCTCCTCCCTGACGTTAGGCAAGATCTGGGGACAGGTGAGCAGCGTCCCTTACACACAGGTGGCTCCCCTAGGCCTAGTGCTACTTGGAGGTGCCTCCCTTCCTTTGGGAGGTGTGGTGACATGTTTTCTTCTGACAGCTCATAGACTTTTTGTTTGCTTGCTCCCTTCCCTTTGGCCAAATCCCAGACAGATGAAGCAACATGAAACTGCGGCCTCTTCCAGTTTGAATCCCTGGAATAGATTTTGTTGTCCTTTTGTTGGTCTTACTTTACGTGATGAACAATAGTAAAGACTTAGGGACATAACAATATAGATTTGAAGCCGTGGAATGACATCTTGCTTGATATTTACAGATGCTATTTTTCCAAGGCATGTACATATTCCTCTGGCAATATCATAAAATTTTGGTCACCACTATCACCACATCAGGAATCATGGAAGCCACAAGGGGCTCCCCCTGGCCTCCTGGACTCAGTGCTGCTGGCTCGGCCTCAGCCCAGCCCTCACCTATGATATTCTGAGTGTGTAGCCACATGAGTGCCTGTTAATGGCAAGGCTCTCAAGAAAAAACGATAATCGAGAATTTCACTCCTGAACTTCCTTTTGACCAAATAGCACCAATTATACCCTTTCAAAATTCAATTAAGAAATATGACCTTCTCAATTTGATGTCACCAACAGCCATTCAGAATTGACAGAAGCCTCTCTAGTTGCATAAAAGTAATTCACCTAGCATTTACTGAGTAACCTGGAGGTGCCAGGCACCACAGATAAGAGAGGAATAACACAGGCTTCCTATCTTTGAGGAACTCAGAGTCTAGACAGGGAGAAAAATAAATATAAAACCAAATAGTTAGGATAAAAAGTGAAAGATAAGTTGGTGCAAGAAGTGAAGGACCTTCTATGCTGAATTACGAGTTTGAACTTGACCCTTTAGCCACCAGCAATTCATCATAGGCTGTTGGGAAGGGAGTGACTGCTCAGATTTGGGTTTGGGGACCCTTAATTTAGGGCCCTGGAGAACCACGGACAGACGAGAGAGACAGGAGTAGCACAGCAAAACTCTGGGGGAAAGATGACAGGAGCCCAAATTCAGGCAATGAGAAGGTGAAATGGCCACTTTATTTTCAGATTGTGTTTAGTGAACTTGAAGTTCTGTGCAAAGGCTACAAGTGTCATGAAGAAACAATGTGGGGAGTCTTCAGCCTGGGGGCTGGTGAAAAATTGTTCTGCCCAGATTCCTCTCCCATGGCATATCTCACATCTGGAGCCAGAACCAGTTCTTTCCTGCTGTGGAATTAGAGGTTTCTACAGTTTTAACCCGTCATGGTGGTTGCTGAAAATATCAATATAATTTTAAAGTATATTTGCATTTAAAATAACTTAAAACACCAGAGATTATAATAAAACTATATACATTCAATAGGAAACTGATCCTAATAAATCTGGGAAGGCAGCTTAACACACTAGCCCTTTATATGCTTATTTTTAATCCAATGATTCCTACATTTTGCTTTGTATTATAGCTTATGCATACAAGTCTGATGAATTTTTTTGTACCCCCCCAAACTGCCTGCCACAGGGCCTTGCTTCTAGTAGAGATTGTGTACCAACCAGGTGCCAGATACTGGGAATCCATCGGTCCTGGGGAGCCTTCCGTGAACAGCATGTAATAATCCCCATCTTCCCCGAGTTAGCAGTCCGCTGGGGACGTGGGAAATTTCCATAAGTGTGAGGAAGCTGGTGACAAAGGAGGCATGGGAGACGCTAAGGAAGCCCAGAGCACAGCGTCTGACCCGCAGTTAAGGGGCAAGGAAGGCTTCTCCAGGACGTCAGACTAAAAGCAAGCAGAAGTAGGGGGAAGAAGAGGGAGTGAGGAGTGTGCCGTGCAGAGGGAGAGCATCTGCAGAGACAGGAGGACGGAGGAGGGAGTGGTGCATTTGCTCCCTGGAAAGAGGCTTCTGATGGCTGAGGTGCAGAGCCAGATGGGGATGCAGTGGTTGAGGGCAGCACGACGAGTCAGGTCCAGATCACGGAGTCCCCTGCATAGCGTCAGCACAGGGGCTGGCACAAAGTAAGCACTAGAAAATGACCCAATAAGTGAGTCACTGTACTTCAACTCACTTTAATATTCTGTCTGCCCAGATCAATCTATGAATTCCATGCAGTATGATGGAAATCTCAGCATGATTTTCCAAATAATTTGGCAAGATGATTTGAAAATTTATACAGAAAAGAAAAAAGCTCCAACCAACAATTATGAAGAAGAACAAGTTTGAGGGATATGCCATGTCTGAAATCAAAGCTTATTATCGGGGCTGCCCTGGTGGTGTAGTGGTTAAGTTCATGCACTCCACTTCAGTGGCCTGGGGTTTGCAGGTTCAGATCCTAGGTGTGGACCTACACACCACTCATCAAGCCATGCTGTGGCAGCATCCCATATACAAAATAGAGAAAGATTGGCACAGACATTAGCTCAACAACAATCTTCCTCAAGCAAAAAGAGGAAGATTGGCAACAGATGTTAGCTCAGGGCCAATCTTCTTCACCAAAAGCAAAAACAAAAACCCTTATTATTAAGCCGTAGTAATTTTAACGGTGCAGTTTTGATACAAGGTTAGATAAATTGGCTGACTAAACAAAATAAAGAGTCCCAAAGGAGACCTACGTGTATATGTGGACGTGGCCATTGACAAAGCCTGCACTGCAGACCAGGAGAAAGGAAGGGCTCTTTAGTGAATGGTGCTGGACCATTGGTTTTCTATAAGGAAAAGATGACGGATCTTTATCTCTCATCATACACATAAAATCAATCGTAGAAGCATTAGAAACCAAAGCATGAAAAGCAAAACCTTTAAATCTTTTATCAAGTAAATTGAATGTATTTATGAGCTAGGGCTAGAGAAGAATTTCTTAAATACAACACAAACAAAAAGCTCAAACGCAAAGGACAAAATTGATAAATTTGACTATGTTAAAATTTAAATTCTACGCATCAAAAGGCACCCTTTTAAAAAGTGAAAACACAAGCAACAAATATAACTGACAAATAATTTCATATCCAGAGGATAGAAAGAACTCCCGCAAATCAACATCAACAATAAAATATAGAGAAAAAGAACAAGCGACAGAGGAGAGAGAAGGAGGAAGGAAAGAGGGAGGGAGAGGAGGAGAGAAGAGTTCAGGAAGGACCAGAAGAAGTGTGAATGCCAGAAACTGAAAGGATGTCAGCCTCACTAATCAGGGAAATATACATTAAAACCACAATAAGATAGTATTTCACACCTAGTAGATTGGCAACAATTTAAAATTCTGACAATACCAAGCGTTGATGAAAATGTGGGTCATCTAAACATTGCTGCAGGTGGCGTAAATTCTTACAACACTTTGGAGAACCATTTGTCAATAAAAGCAAACTTTCAAAGATGTATATCCCACAGCCCAGCCTGGGGCCATTCAGCCACTACCTAAGTGTCCTGGAGAAACTCTCGTGCTCGCCCACAAAGAGGCACGTGCCAGATGGCCAGGAAGTGCCGTTTGCAATAAAAAATAATAGAACACATCAATTGTAGTTTAGTCATACAGCGGAATACAGCAGTTAAATGGATGAACACTTGCTTGTATCCAACTAGACAACTCTCAAAAATATATTATTGGACAAAAAGTAAGTTACAGAATCATACAATAAGACATGATTTATTTAAATTTAAGATATGCAAAAATAGTACATATTATTTAGAGGTACTTAAATATGTAATTCCAGTTTTTAAAACTATGCATTGAATGGATGAACTATAAATTCACAATTGTAGTCACTAACGCAGGGAGAAAGAGGGGAATTTGATCGGCAGGGAGCGCACAGTAAATATATCTACTGTGTATTTATTGTTTTATTTTCAAGCTGGGTGATGAGTGGCATATGGATGTTTGCTATATCATTCTTAGTATCTTTTTATATGCCTGAAATATTTCATTATTTTGTTAAACCTGATAAGCTCAATTCAGATAATCTTCTGTTTGAATCACCGGTTGCTTAAACACACTTACTCGCATTTCACACAAGATGGATTTTCACATTTCTTATTTCATTTTACCCTCCTAGTAGCATTATTTTAGAGAGAGGACAAAGTGAGACTTAGATTAAGTGACTTTCCCAGGCCAACTAATGGAAGGACAGACCAGGCCTGGAATCAGCTGCTCCACCCTCACCATGGCTGCCACCAGCCCGGCTGCCCCCAGCGTCAGAGAAAGAGCCGGTGCCACGAAGACAGGCGGAAACGCTCGAGTGAAGGGAGAGAGGGGCTCCAAATAGCGTCCTCCACACAGAGCCGGGCAGAGATAATGTTTCCATGGCAGAAGCTGTTGGTCAGTAGGGTGAGACTGTCTGCCCCACAAGTGACTGCGGAAATACAGGGACGGCGGGGGGGCCTGATCGCCCCCTCTGCTCACATTTCAAGGCGCTAATCCTAACAGTCCTTGTCACCAGCATTGCAACGCTCCAAATCCCCACTCAGAGCGTGAACAAAGATTGATCTCTATTTGCAAAATATTGCGCCTGTTTGACGACAGCATCCCACAAAAACAAATTAGGTGAGCTCGGTAGTAATTCCTGTGTGAGATGTGAAACAAACCTGGCATTAGGCAGAAAGACGTGATAATGGTTTCAAAGTGGAATAACTTACGGATGTCTGGGAAGCAGCCCCTTTTTCCAGCCCAAGCACCTTTCACAGGCACACCGGTGTTCCCACAGGCAGGCCCAGAACATGAGGGATCAGAAGACGGCCATCATCATAGAGAGCTACAAATGTGCATGAGAAAGGCCTTTTTACTTCTGTTTAGCAAAGAGAAATGCACACAATATAGCAATTGATGATACACTGAAATTCTTATTTGCTGACACACTCTCATGACTACTAGGCTCGTGGAATTAGTCACCAGAATGCATTCAGCTAGTTCAAATGAACTCCTGAAAGGAACTGCACGTTCGTTCATAAAGTACTTTATAATGAATTATTAACGAGGCTTCAGTCCAGCCAATACATGGTTTATGAGCAAATGGAGATCGCCCTGCACTGAGCAGTCAGCACGGCTCCACCTGACAGCTGTCCCATTCTGAACGAACGGACAAGCCACTGCTTCGCTGCCGAGGGGGAAGCCCAGCAAAGCTGTGGCTCGCTTGTCTCGTGTGACTTCTCTGAGCGTCGGTGCTTGTTGATCTTCTATCATAAAAAGGTGAGAATAGCCAGAATACTTTGCGTTAAACGTTATTTTTATTGAAGACTATTTGTTCATTGCTTCTAAATATAACTGGAATTTCACCCTGCCCCATGGCCTCACGTACAGCTAATATGCTGCACGTTCCCCTGAACTCCAGGCTCAGGTACCCAGTGGCCTACTCAGCATCTCCAGGAGGATGCGCAATGAATGCCTCAATCTCACCACATCCAAAACAGAGCTTTCCACTCCTACTCCCAAATGCCTTCTTTAGCAGTCTTCCCCACCATGTTGGTTAACGACAACTCCACCCTTCTCATTGCTCAGGCCAAAAACCTCGGGGCTTATCCTCCTCAATTCCTTTCTTTTCCTCACATCACATCTGCATATCCTTATATCCAGTATTTCAGAAAATCTTAGGTATCTTCAAACAGCGGGAATTTGACCACACCACATCTCAGCAGCTCCTCCACTGTGACTCTATTTTAATCCACCATCATTTCCTGCCTGGATTATTTCAGTAGTCTCAAAACTCCTGCCCCTCTTTCTGCCCTTGGCTCCCCTTCAGCTTATTTTCAACACAGCAGTCAAAGTGTCCCTTCAAACAACTAAGACAATCATGGGACTCCTCTGCTCAAAACCCTTTCCACCTCTTTCAGCACACAGGCCAGATCTGAGCCCCCATTACCAGCCCCACCTCATCTACTTCCGTTCTCTCCCCTCGCTGGTCTCTCTGACTAAACCTGAGACTGAATGAATCATGGGCTCTGTTTCTGGGTCTCAAGGTCAGCGCAGGCCTGTGGGAGGGGCACAGGCCCAGGTTTCACCCAGTCCAGCCACTTAATAGCTCACTGAGCCAGATTACTTACTTTCTTGATTTCCTCACCTGTGAAAAGGAACTAACACATACAGTGGTTACATGATAAAATAAAGAACATAAACCACCTGCCAGGTACTCTGTGATCAGTACAAGGGAGTTGCATTTATTATCATTTCTTTGTCTTCAGTGGAGATATTTGTTTATCATAGTATAGTTTTGAAGCTTATATGGAGCAAAAACTATTTTAAAGCCTTTGAAAAGCAGCAGTGAACACCACTGAACATTTCACCTGTCATCCAGCCTCTTGGTATCTGTGATACAGTACGCTTGCTAACTCATCTATTCATTCATTTGGCAAACATTTCTGGAACACTTACATTGGGCCAGGCACTGTTCTTAGCACAGGAGACATGGGAGTGAGCAAAAAGATAGAGATTCCTGCTCTCCCAAAGCTTGAGTGTTAGTGCAGGGCAACACAAAATAGTTAAGATAGATGAGAGAAATGTGTAGAATTTGGAGGTAAGCGCCAAGTGAAAAAGATAAAGCAGACAAAGGGGATACAAAGAGTTGGGGTGAGATCTTGGGCTGGAGAGTCAGGCACAGCCCCACTGTCTCCCTCTCAGACCATTGCTGGGTCCCTGGGGTGGCTCCCCACCCTCTTCTTCTGGAATCCTAAACACCCGCAGCCCCCAAGGCTCTGCCCGCAGCCCCTTCTCCGGTCCCCTCCACTGTCTGCAGGTGATCCAGGAAACACTTTGACAGCTTCATTTATTTCCTCCCAGGGACTGGCTTCCAAATGTTCACCTGCTCAGGGCAGACTCCCACTGCTGTCACTCCTGGACATCTCCATGTGCACTTCCATAGTCCACTGTCTGCAGTGAACTCATTCCTCTGCCCCTTTGCCCAAGCCTCCTCCTGACCCTGCTCCCAAGCTCGACACCTCAATGGACTCCAACTCCTCCCTCTGCTTTACTAGCTTAGGAGAATCAGACGTGCAGCCAGTCAAACCTACTTCCGTAAAGTCTCTCGGATCCTTCTCCTCCTTTCCAGCATCTTCACGTCCGCTAACTCAGCATTACCTCTCACACAAAATTGCCCTTGAAAAACGTTTCTCTGTCTCTACCTCCCCTACTCGTCTTCCACTCTGCTGCCAGATGAATTTCTTAAAAGTGGAGTTTTGATCATGTCCCTCATCTGTCCCACGATGTTCTGCTTTTGCCTTTAATATAATCCCTAGTCCTGGCAATAAACATCCTCCACAATCCACCTCAATCTTCCTTTCTATCTTCATCTCATGGTCCATATCCTCCCCAGTGCTCAAACTCCACTCTTTGTTGCCTCTCTCACACGCACTGCTCATTGCAGCCCAAGCGTCTGCTCGCAATGACCACCATCAGAAAACCCTCACCCTCCCTTCAGTCTGTGCGAACCCCACTCATCGTGTTAGCTGGTGGTCCCCAAAGTGATGTATGTGTACTACTGGGCTACACGAGATAATCCATTTAGGGGCAGAATTAGAAAATAAAATTCCATTTCCACTTATTTTTTATACTGAGCTTTACTAATATGCGATATGCAAAATGATGCTGACGCCTCATCAGATGGTATGTTAGACAGGAGGTGTTCTGAAGGCAAGAGGACGTTCCCCAAACAATGCGTGTTGGGGTGCTCTCGCTCTTTCCCAGTTCCAGCAGATGGTGGGAAATTTCAGTCTAAATGGGCCCGATTAAGTGGTTTTATGGATTATATGATCAGAAAAAGGAGAACATTATTATTCTTGACTCTGAGCTGAGCTATGATGATAAAGTCTTTTTATCATGCAAAAGTTCTGTAAAAAGAGTTGGCAAATTTAAAGCTGACTTGGCATTTTCTTCTTTCAAAAAAGATAAGCGTTCTGAATTCTCTGGCCTTTCCTGTGAGGAACAATGGCTGTGGGGACCCCGCTCCCCTGCAGATATTTTAAAATATAAAAATGCACACGTTCAAAAAAGGTGGTATTTGGATCATGGGTGAAAAATTAGCTGTCCAGAAACATTTTGCTATGGAGAAAGCCTTTGAAGAATAGTGGTGCAGTGGCACTCTCGTTACTACAATATGCCATTGCTACGGGTGTGTGTCACCTATTAAAAGGTCTCATCTGACACTTCAACATCTTGGAATTTAATTTTCTGACCTGCTTTAAAATTTTCTAAATAAACAGTTCCAATGGTTTTTTTGGAACCCATTTGTACGTGTGTGCGTGTGTATACGTGTGTGTGTGTATATACGTGTGTTTGTGTGTATACAAGTGTGTATCCCCCACCCAAACCTTCTAAATAGTTTCCCAGAACAACTTTGGGCGAAAGTACATACTCAAGGAAGGTAGCCAACTAAAAAAGAAAAACAAACCTTCAATCTAACTGGTGAGAGGGATGAAAATAGACTTGGTAAGTGCAGCCATCAATACACTTTCCCATTTGGAGCCATACATCTCGAGCAAATGTTCAATGGGGCGTTGTTGGTAATTGCAAAAAAAGATGAATTAACCTAAATGTACGCCACTATGGAAATGGAAAAATAAATTGTGGCCTATTCATACAATGTAATTCCATACAACTGCAAAAATGAGGGACTAGAGCTGAGTGCAATCATGTGGATCATTTTTCAAAACACTTCTTGAGCAAAACCAAGAAGCAAGTTGCAGAAGGATACACAAACATTGAGAGACCATATACATGTCATTTAAGAACCTATAAAATAATATCAAATGTTGAGTTTATTGTTTTAGATAAGTCCATGTGTGACAAGAGTAAAGACACAGGCGTGGGGTGAGATCCACCACATTCAGAAAGCGGCTGCTCCTGGAGGAGACAGGGAGGGCAGGGTGAGGGGAGGTGCCACACGGCGTCCGTGGTTATCTGCATGTTCGGTTACTCACACTGCGTGGTGGATGCACAGATTTCCCTTTTATTATTCTCTGTGCTTTTACGTACCCCTGAAATATTTCATAATGAAAAATGTTTTCTGCTATTGAAGATGGTTTTCTTTTAAAATTCCTTTGAGAAAATTACAATGACAAACTTGTAGACTTATATCCATGGCAAAAACATCTTGAGATGCTCTATTAATTAGGGCAAGTTGGCATGAAACTGCTGTGGCTTTCTGAAAGAGTGGGTTATCATATTTTTCTAACCATTGAGGAAACTCCCTGAGAATGTTAAATATAAAATAACAGAAAGCTAGACAACCTCCAGGGGTATAACCTCTCAGGATGTAAAAGCAGGTAGAAATGCAGGGGACGGCCTGGGAGCAGGTCTGTATTTTCTACTGTGGACTTGAGGCATCTTTCTATGTTCCTCCAACAATTTCTAGTACCACAATGTCTTCCATATCCGTAAGAAAATCAAACAAAAACACACTGGTATTGATAAAGCAATCCATTCTCATTAAATCAGGTCAAGGTTGATTTCAGATTAGATTTTCCAAGAGACCCAAGTGAAAATTTGGTAGAAAATCCACGTCTGAGCCAAGATAGTGAAAGCTCTCTGTTTGTTTAACTTGGGGAAATATTTCTTTTCAATTTATTTAATAGATGACTTTCATTTAAGAAACCAAACTCTATAATACTAACAGTGTTCACCTATGTCTTAGAACTCAAGAAGCAGTATTTAATAAAACAAAACGTGACCAACTTAGCAGAGTTAGGACAGGTTTAAAAGCTTGTGATTGCATTTCCAACCTAAAGATGAGGTGAAAAAATGAAGAAAACGTGGATTCAAAGTCTACCGAAAGAGCCCTGTTGGCCTCTGTCAAATAAAGGAGGAAAAATAATTAAAGACAGCTTTCAGCGTGGTGTGGAGAGGAGAGGCTCCAGGTCAGAAGGACCCGATTTCGTGCACGACCTAGACGAGTCATTATGACTTTGCCTAGCTTCACTTGCCGCACTTATAAAATGACAATAATAAAATTATTTTGAGGATCGAGTGAAAAAAAACCATGTGATTTCATTATTATATACCATTATTCATTTTTTAAAGTGCCAATCTGCCCCAAATGTCCAAAAGACCCCAGCATAAGTTCAAGAGACCCCAAGAACTCAATGTCATTTTCTGAATTACTATACTCATCGCCAAATGATTTAGAAAAAGAGATCACAGAAGACTCACTTTTCATAGATAAAAGACTAAAAAAATACCTTTTTAGAAAAAACAGTTTTTGTTGGAAAAAAATGACTAGCTTATTTCTGCTAATGGCTTTTTCTTTCTTTTGTAAAAGCAAAATTATAAAGGCCTTTAGTGCCCCAGGTTTTAAAAAATTTACGTTTATATGATAAAAATATATGGTCATTTAAAGAAAGAAGCTACAAGCCTTGAGATTGTAAAAACAATATCTTGGGCGATACCTCGAGTCTTAGGGTCTAGACGGAGGGTAATGGGGGATTCATTCGCTGCAAAGACAGAGAGCAGACCCTGGAGGAATTTTCAGTCATATAAAAAAGATGAATACATACATGAAATTAAAAGCCATTGGGTCCAGGGCCACCACGCACAGTTGTGCAGTTGGAGCACAGCACAGCGCCAGGTGGTGCAGCTCACATAGATATGATGGGGACAGAATGGAGCTCACTGCTGGTGTTGGGTACTGGATACTGTGCTATTGCCAGATACAAACATGAGGAAGGCACAATCTTCCTGATCCAAAAAACCCCAGTTCAGTGGAGAAGGCAGTACGACAGACACACAAGCAGCTAATTACAAAGGACGGTGGGTGTGCAAAGACAGAGACAGGCCCAGAAGAAGAGAACCTGACCCAGCCAGCGAAGGCCTCTGCTGAGACTGCCTCCCTGAGCTGGGAAGCGTGAGCGGCAGGCAGTGGGCAGACGTAGGAGAGGGGCTCTCCAGGCAGATGGGCAGTAACGACGGAGGCATAGAGGCGACAAAGGCGCCTGGCGCATCCACCCAGGGGCAAGCAGTTTGGTGTGACTGGAATGAAGCATCTGACTGCTCAGAAAGCCAGACTGCCTTCGCTATGGTCTGGGATGATAGTCACAGATACGACCGCCAGCTCTGGAATGCCCAGTCGGTGAAGTAGTGTCCTTCCCACGTGCCTGTGCAGACCCTTAGACTAACCTGGAGCTCGATGGCTGCTCAGGACCATTTTTGTCTTCCGTTGCACCTTCCACTAGACTCATGAGTCCTGCTGATCACTTTCTAGTTCTTGGTTTATGAGAACTGCCTTGCGTCCGTACCACGGGCTGCCGTCAACTAACTCTCTATCCCAATGAATTAGACCTATAGCTTCCTTACGATGTTTGAAAACACACCATCAGCATTAAACTCATTTTCTTCCACTTAAAATAATATGTATTTGTGTTTATATAATTACATAAGTGACAGAGTGCATCATAATTTACTTAACCAATTTGCTCTTGTTAGATATTTTGCTTTTTTCAGTATTTACTACATACCATAAATAATGAGATGAACAACCTTATATGAACTCTGTGATTTTAAACCTTTGTTCAGATCTGTGATTTTCTCCTGAGAATAAATTTAGAGAAGCATAATTGTTGAGAGGAAAGCAGATGTGTGTTAAAAACACTTGATATCCTGCCGGATTGCTTTCCGTAAAGGATCTTCCAACAGACCTGCCCACCATCATGTAAGGAAAGTGCCTGTTTCTCCACCTTCCTAATTAGTGTCAATCCACACTGCAAGGCTGCATCGACGAAGCGGCCCCACGTCCTCCTTGGGCACAAACAGGCAGCACAGAGAAGATCCCACCAGAGGACAGATGTTCTCATGCTGATTAGAAGAAACACACTTGTATATTGAGAAGTGAAGCGAGCAGTGGAAATTCGACGGCAGCAAGCAGTCAGAGGCGAGGTCCTTCCGGTGCTGTTCACCCTGGAGCAGTGTTTGCCCCATACCAACAGCAGGCATGACCTCTTTTGCCCACATTTTAAAATCGGGAGATTTAACATGAAAATCTAGATTTTGGGCTTCTCTAGAAAAATACTGGGACATCTAGAAACACTATGCCCACAGGTACAACCAATTAGAGCTAAGAAGTGCTGGCTCCTTTAGCCAAGGCAGCTACCTCCAGGTGACCGCGTCCATGTCTCTCCCACCTGACTTCACTCATTTATGTGACCTGCCTGGCCCCTGTCAGCATTTGAATTTGAAACCCCACCATAAGTCCTGCTTTTTCACTGGAATAATAGTAGAATTCTGTTGGAACATAACAGTAACACAGAGTTAGGTAAACTGAAGATCCCTCCACGGCCTCTGAAATCTATCAACAATGGTAGGGTTGGCTTCTGTGCTGGCCCATCCTATCCACCTCTACTTTACAAGGAGATTTTACCGCAACAAGTTTACACAAATATATACATAATTCATGTACGAAATAAGCATTGCTACCAACATAACTGCTAATCTATTATCAGAAATATCTGTGACAATAGACTTCAAACAAGAAATACCAGCATTTTGTTGGCGCATACTTTCCAATTTAATTCAAACTCAAACTGCAGTAAGCTTACTTGGAAAAATAATAGCCAATTAAAAATTTTTAGATATCTAGGCTGTGATCTGAGCACAAAATTATATTCATTTCATTAAGTTCAAAAGTTTAATTAGTCATATATCTGTGCATGTGTCAGAATCCTGCAGGTAGTTATGCAAGACCGTGCGGAAATGAAAGCCTGTGAAATAGGTGTTCTGAAGTCTTTTCAGTTGTTAACGTAGATACAATCATGCAAAGTAAAGATGGCAAAACCCTCAGGAGAAAGCTGAGCAAACGATAGGAGTATAAGCCCATAACTCTGTCCAAAGAAACGGGCCTGAGGCTTTATTTTAATAGATCTTAGTTAAACGTATCAGGAGGATTTATGCTAAGGCTTGCAAGTAATACAGAGTTCTTCTAAAGCACAAGGCATGGACCTTAAGATGTCCCATCTAAAGTGATTAATGTGACAAGAAAGAATGTTTTAAAGATTTGTTTTATTTCAGTGACTTTTAAGATAAAAATAAATTTCTTCCTCCTGAAGGCATCTATTGCCCTGTGAACATGCACGTACAATGGCCATGGACGCCATCGAGGAAGGATTTAGAAGTGTGCCCGATGTGGTTAGCTTCAAACACCATTGTGTCTGCTACTCCAGCTTTCCAAACCTCAATGTCCACTTTAGTTTTTTATTTCTTAGTTGTTTATCGAGGGGAGTTTCAAACATAGACAAAAATAGCTAGAGCGGCATAAGGAACCTCCGCATACTCCTCCACCCGCCTCCGTGACAGCCACTAGCGGCTAGCCCTGCCGTGGCCACGGGCCCACCGCCTCGCCCCTTCTTTATTAATTTGAAGCAGGTCCCGGACATCTTAACGTTTCAGCCATAAACGTTTCAGGATGTATCTCTAAAAGATAAGGACTCCTTTTCTTAAACATAACCACATTACAATGATCACATCCGAAAAAAGAAATATTTCCTCAATATTGTCAAATATTCTATAAGTGGTCAAACTTCTAGTTGTCTCATAAATGTCATAACTTTTATGGCTTATTTTTTAAAAGCAAGTTTTAATAAAGGTACTTTTGTAGTTGTTGCTTTGTCTTTTATGTTGTTTTATATTGATAGATTTCTCCTCCATCTCTTTTTTCTTGAAGTTCATTTCATAAAGAAAATGAGGTTTTAAAACAAAAAACTATAGAAAATACAATTCAGTTTTTGTCTTTCAAAAAATTAGCATCTGAGATTAAAATAGGAAAAAAGAGAAATGAATGTATGTCAGTATATGTGTGTAAATGTGTATGGATGGGTAAGTGTGCTTCAGCATCTTTTTTAAGAATATTTAACAATGCGTCCCTCGTTTACGCTTGCATGCACGCGTTTCTTTGCTCTTCCACGCACGCGTCCGTCCGCCCACCCAACAGCGCTCTCTGAGCGTTCTGCGCCGCGGCGCTCCTGCAGCCAGCGCGCCTGCCGCGCGAAACAGGGCGCTGCTCCCTGCCCTCAACCTGCTGCTCACTTAAGTCAGAACAGCTAGATCAACGCTGTGGCCTCCTGACGGCTCTTCCTGCTTCCACATCGGCCACATTCCCACCTCCAGACCTCTGCATTTGTGGTTCCCTCCACCTGGAAGTTCTTTGGTACTCACTCGCCACCTCCTTCAGGTGCTTCTTCAAATGTCACTTTGTTGGTGAAAACTTCCCTGATCCCCTTCTTAAAATTATGACACACACACGCTCACATCCGGTTCTCCCCGTGGAACTCCCTAGCTAAGTTTTCTTCACTTTTTCACACGCTCTATCTTCCTTGTTTATTCCTTTATTGTCTATCTCCCTTCTCCTCACTAGAGAGTATGCTCTATGAGGACAAAGAGTTTGTCACTGCTGTATTCCTAGTTCCTAAAACAGTATCTGGCACATAGCAGGTGCTTGGTAAACCCTGAATGGATAGATGAAAGAATCAGTGACTCCCTCCCCTAGAGAATTAGGGAGCCCTCTGGATGATACCAGGTTAGGCATAAGTCTTGCCCTTGAGACACCAAAAGACACAATGATGCTTTAAAGATATGTCTAATAGAGTTATGAACTGAAGTAGGAATGGTGGTGTGCAGTAAGGTGCTTGGTAAATTGAGACAGCAGTCAGCTAAATCACGGTGTGCCCAGGATGCTCAGACATGGGGTACAGAGAGGATGCCTGAGAGGAAAGAGGCATGGTTATATGTCATTTGCAGTTTTCTTTGGTTTAAAATAAACACGGTGCCTTCCTGGACTGAGGTGGTGCTAGGACGTGGGGACAGCTTCACCTGCAGGACCGCGCAGATTGCCTGTGGGCATGCCCAGGGTGAACAAGGACATGAGGGCAGCCTGAATGGGGTAGTGAGTGAATCTCCCCTTAAATGGTTATTTTTCACATATTTGTCCAACATCCACTTAATGAGTATGTGAAAAAGTATTTTCTATTAACAAAAATTGCAAATCTTTTTGTATAGACTCAGTGTAGGTATTTATTTCATTTCCCGATATACCACTATATTTTGACATATTTAGAATTGGTTCACATCACAGTTTTTGTACCACTCATAACTAGACAGTGTTAGTCATCAAACTCACTAAAAATAAACTTCACTTACATGGGCATGTTCAAAATATATTTAAATTTTCTTTTCTTTTGGACTTCATGTTGGCAAAATGTTCCCCACTTTTCTCGCTTTGACTTTTATATATTTTTTTCAAATGAGACAACTTCTTGAGAGATGTGTTAAAGGATCTAAAGTTGAGTGAATTAAATACATAATTTGTTCCTAGGGAAGCCACCACTGTGTGCTTTTTCCGGTCTCTGAGTCAGCTGACGCACCATCTGAGTCGGGGCTGTCAGCTGGCAGGTTGCGGGATGCTGGATGCAGGTCTGTGATTCCAACATCCACAGCAGACGTTGGTTGCATGGAGGGAAAGTGTCCTATTTTGCTTTTGAAGAGAGCAGTTTTCCAGCTGGTGCTGGACCGATTGACATCTTGCCATTTTGTAAGGTGTCACATATGGAAACCTGAGTTATGTCTAACCACCTCATGGAGAGAACTGGGCATCTTGAGCAGTCTGGTCCTTCCCACCGCCACTGCTGTGCACACTGCTGTGCAGTGTAGACTGGCAGTCCAGGAGAAGTCCAATACTGTCCTTGTCTGCAGTTTGTTAGGGTAGAAGAAAGAGCAAAAGGAGGTCTCTTTACCAGTTTTAAACTCTGCCTTGATCACCTTATGTCACCACGCTCCTACATCAAAGTATTATAGCTCCTCAGTTAATACACACCCCAACCCCCACCCATCACCCCCCCCCCCACACACACACACACAGGTTTCCAGCTTTGCCTAGAAAATATGCCTAGAACCAAACCTTTTGTTCACATGCCCTCATCCTTGGGGTAAATTTTCTTTTACAACTTTCTGGATCTTCTGTTGACAATTGATCTCTATCAGGGCAACTTCCTCACAGGAGAAACAGTGAACCTCAGAACAGACAGCATCAAAATCTTAATCCCTCTCCCCCAAGGAGATCTGTGACCCCCATGCAAACGTCCCCCTCCTCCTCCTCACCAATATTTGTTTTTCACAACCAAGAAGCATGGGAAAACAGGGCCCCTGTCAAGCCAACAACTGTCCAGTACACGATTCCTCAGAGAAGTATCATTTGCCTTCCATGCCCAGAACTAAGAGGGCCACTTAAAGGGAGTCCTCACCCAGAGATCTCTGCCCCAAGGTGAAGGTAGCGAACAATGACCGAGTAACCAATCGAACTCTGAGCTGTGAGCACTATGGGTTTAACGCTGGGCATTTGTGCTGAGTGAGACTCTTTAATCACTGCATGCTCTTCGGTAAAACTATTTCATCAAACTGTTAGAGGCTTTGTTTTTGACTTAAAGTGTCAACCAGCTATTAATAAAGACTTTTTGACGGGGTGGGAAGAGCTGAAGTTTAGGTCTGGCCATTGTCGCCATCTTAAATGGCGCAGAGAATCTATTAGACTAATGTGCATTTGGAGCAGGCAGATTTTTTTTATAAACTGTTTTCTAATTAAGTGGGTTTTAATTGGGGAGGGTGAGTGATGTCCAGTGTGATCGATCTTGTTAAAAGGATATATCTTTCATGCATGAAGCTGTAATATTTCAGCCATGAGATTAGCACTGTTACATTGCAAATCTCATTTAAATTGTTTGCCAAAGGCTTGAATTAAAAACAATTTATGATAATATAAAGTCATCATGGCCACAAAGTGATGACAGATAACTTTTACTGGGTTTCAGAATAATTGTTCATCCAACAAAATGGTTTCCAAGTCAAATTTGATATATCTGTTAAAGAAAATGCTTAGTGATATGCTAATTACCTTCAGTAGTTTATTACTTTTAAGAAGCGTTAAAATTAGTCATATCTAAAGAGGGAACTCCAGTTCCTTTGTTGCAATGAATAATGCAAAGGTTCATTTAAATTCATGCAGACCTATTTATAAAAGAACACCTGGGTAGCTTTATTTTGAGCTTAGAACAAAACATAAAATTGTTGAGAACATGACATTTAAATGTACTCATTTACATTCTTAGGCAGATCAGCAGTGGTAAAATAGCCTTGCTGAGGTTCCAGAAATCTAGATCCGTGAAGCTCTAACAGCCAGCAGCCTTAAATCAGGGGGAAAGAGAAGAAGGATAAGGTCATCCAGATCCTGGTACCCATCCTGTTCCCAGATGGAAGGAAAAGGGGCCAGGTGCTAATCTCCCTGTTAGTGATGCAGAGAGAGCTGCAGGTGGCAGGGACTCTGCTTTTGCTCTGCTCTTACTCTGTCGCCTTCCTTTCACCCACTCCTGGCTTAAATGTGTCCCTTCCCGCACTCCTTGTCTTACCACACACACTCGTGTGCACACACACACCGCCCCCCCCAACCTTACCCTTGTTGAAATCTCCTCCCAAAGTTCTCTTCCCATGTTTCTGGGGACAGTTGTTTTCATGGGCCACACCAGCCTCAGAACACCCTGTCTCCTGAGCTGAATCAAGGGCAGGGAGCCTGGAGCACCAACTCGTAGTGGGAGCGAGCTGGATCACCAAGGGAATGAATCTGACATTTCCACACCCAACGCCTTAACCTGCTCCTAGGGAACAACAGGGTCCTCAGATGAAAAGTGGATATCAAAATAAAAATCCTCACCAGAACACTCCAACCTCTGTTAACTAACTTTTCTATGTGGACACAACAATTTCTATATTTGGAGCAGATTGCCAACTTGAGACTAGCTCCCTTGCAACCTCTGGTGTCAGCTTTCAGAGTCAATTAAAACTCAGAAACTGAATCCTGCTATTTACCGATAATAAGTCTTCGTACCCACATCCATGTACATCTCTGCCATTGTTACAGAGTGTGGATGCCAAACACGACCAGGTGTGCGTGATGGAAAAACTATAGAAGTGAAAAGAAATCCAAATGAGGGAACATCGTGGTTCTTTCAGGCACATCAATCCTTCCCTGCTTACATACTACTTTTATTAATAGAAAATCACTCTCTCCTCTCCTTAACTAAATAAAATTTGAACAAATATTGAATGAATATTAGATTCAAGGAAGACCAAATCACTAATCAGGGTGGAGGCCCAAGGTGTAAATTAGAAACTAGGCTGGAAGTAAGGATGTGACATCTGAGTATTTGAAAAAACCACCCACTTTTGCTCACTCCAACCTACTTTCTTGGTCTTCCAGCTGGCGGCCACTCCCACATCATCTGAGGCTGCAGCAACCTTGCCTCCCCCTCAGCACTCTCTCCACAACACTTGGACCAGTAACCTCAAGTCTAAGCCCTGGAGAGAGCTGCTGAAGGAGCTCGTGCTGGCTTGACCTCCATCTTAGGCCTGGCACTGATGCCCTCATTCAAGGCTGGGTGTCGGCCCTCTTCCCTCATCCCCAGACCCCAGCAGGTGGTCCGCCTTTTCTCTACTCCTACAATCTCTCCCACCACTAGTCTTCCTGCTTCCTGAAAATGTTCATCTCCTCTCCTCACTCAGGCTGCCACTTCCCCATTGTGTGCCCTGAGCAGATTCACTGCTGGGTTTCACTTTGAACCTCTCTCCATTATGTGTCCTTGGAGGGCTGCCATGGAGGCCCCCCACGGAAGGAAAAGTAATGAGTTGGCAGCAGGCATTAGCAGAAACTCTTTTCTTGCTTTCTGGAACACAGGCAGCCCAGACAGGGGACAGCACTTCACACGGCCCTCCATGTGTGCGCCCTGACAGAGGGGCCCTGACTGTCTCTGTCCTTGTCCCGTGTGGACACTGCCCTGCCCGGAATATCAGATTCTGCTCACAAGAGACCAAGAGGTTGAAATTCACATGCAAAGGGTCGTGTCGCCCAGGGAGTAATAATTTTTAACGTGGTGACAACAGCCACATTTCTGCCTCTAAAATTCCCAGAAATAAAACCCTCTTCTTAGAGCTCACTGCCCTCATCCAGGCCTCACAAAACTGAGCCTAGATACTGGTGATACACAGTACTTGGATTTATCTCAAGACACCCTAAAAGATTTCAAGATTATATTATAGTGAAGGTTGGATAATTTTTAATTAATAAAACCTTTATGGAATAATTTTTAACTAACGCTTATGAGAATCAGACACTACTTGTAATGACAAATCATCTTTTAAAATGCAAAGTGTGCAGGCATACTGGGAAACAACCACATCAATTACTCCCTACAGCCGTTAAAATGCTTCCTAGAGATGCTTCGTGCAGTCTGCACCACCTGGGATGCCCTTCTGCGTTCTCCCTGATAATCTCAGCCCAGCATTCCCTTCAAGACCCAGCGTAAGTCCCAGCTTTCACGGCCCTTCTCTCTCCAGCCCTGCCAGCGCACACTTGCATGGAGGTTGCTTCATAATTGTTTAGTTCTTCTTGGGTTAACGCGGTCTCTTCTCTTCTTTGTTTTCTCACAGAGCTTAGTAAAACAGTTTAAGTACGAAAGACTAAATATCCACAGAATACAAAATAACATACGTATAAAAACTGATAGGTTAACGGCTAAATGATCAAGAAGATCAATTCATCCATTAATCAGTCAATGCACAAATGCATAAATTTGGAAACCTGATCCAGAAGGTCATACACTGAAGCTAAAGTCTACCAGGTAGTGTTTTCCTCACCTGGAAGAACAGACTCGGATTTGGAGGAACGAGATAGGAGTCTGCACTGTGCTGCGCCATTTAACCAACAGTAGACAAGTTCTTTTATATGTCTTGGAAATAATTTTCTCATCTTTTTTTAAGCACAATACTAAATCAAATGAGAGAATGAGTGAGCAAAGGCCTCGTAAATGATGTAAATGTTAGTAATCACCAGTATTATTTAAATGAAGAAGGAGGAAATTGGGCACAGGAAAATCTGTGCGGTAAGCTGGGAGTGGAGATTCTGCAATATGCACTTAGAAATATAGTATTTGAACCAAACAAAGGTATTGTTTTTCCTTAATATGCAGCATGTTTGCATTCTCCAGCTTATTAATTTGTAATTGATAGCAAAGCTATAAGTGGCTCTGGGGCTCGTGGCAGATCTCACGCTATCGCCTTGCTGCGGAGCAGCATAATCAAGTGGGAGTGGAGAAGACTTTTTCTTTCTGTCGGCAAGATGCTGCTTTTTTCTGAGTATCTTTTAGCTGCTGCCTATTTTCTAATCATTGGCATAAATATAAAAATGGTGAACAATGTTTATTGTTTGCACAGAAGTGAGTCTGAACCGGGGGCTTTTACTGCCAGTCGTTCCCAGTGCAATCTCAGGGAGGGAATAGGCAGTCAGACATGATTTATCTGACCCATTATTGAGAAAGAAACGAGAAAAATCTAAACACCATTTGGCTCACTCATGTGCACATTGCAATTGCAAAACAGTGAATTATCTGAATTTTGTCATGATTTTCTAGGCTACAAACATATTTAGTATCTGAAAATTTGTTTTTATTTCTGCCTTTAATTTCTCATTGTTTAATCGTAGGAAGAATACAGAAGCAAAATAAATGTAATGGCATTTCATAAAGGAAAGATATCTAAAAAGCAAACTGATGGCTGTGCTAGAAAATTAATCCTCTAGGCTTTCTTGGGGTGAGGTGCATTGTGCCAAGTGTCATGACCAAACTCCAGCTAGGGTAGTTACTTCCGTCTACACTGCCCACAGGAAGTGCTGCGGTGGCCTGGGCTGGCCCCTGGACTCCACCACATCACTAGAACCATTGGGTAGGTGGTCTGCTCAGCTGCTGCCCCATGACTGCATTTCAAGTGAAGATGAAGCAGGCTTGTGGATTGAGTGAGTTTTAAGACCCTTAACAAACTCCAAATCACAAAATGTACTTTTAATTATTTTATGGCCAACAATTATGTTGTTCATTTGAAGAAACAATGCAGTGTTACACTACATAAAAAATTAGCCACAAATGAATTCCTTTGCTAGATAGTTTAGTAGCTAATCAGCTTCTGTGCCTGTCTCGTGGATTCACAGTCTGGTGAGCAAGATGGACATATCCGAAAAATAGCCCAAATGAATGTATAAATGATACCCTGAGAGGAGGGATGCAAAGGGAAAGAGCAGGGTTCCGTGAGAGCACATGGCCCAGGAAGTTGACGGGGGCGGGAGGGTCAGAAGAAGCTTCAGTTGAGACCGGAGGGTGAGAGGGCGTGTGGCCAAGGCGGGGGTCAGGAAGGGGACAGGGAACAGCAGGGGTGAAGTCTCTCCAGTGAGAGAGAACACAGTGCAATGAAGGACGCAGAGGAAGGCTCTGGGCCCCCAGGAGCAGGGGTGAGGGCAGGTGGAGGGAGGCAGGAGGAGAGCACCCCAAGCCTTGTAGGGCTGCCAGTGTTCCTGGAAGGCTTCACCCCTGAGTTTCAGTGGGAAAGATACATTACAAATAAAATTAATCTTGTAGAATTCAGATAAGGCTCCATTCCACTTTCACCATATTTCTTAGTTTATTTTTTAACACGAATAATGAAAGACTGAGCACTACGTTAGGTACTTTAATATATCATCTTGTTTTCTTCTCACAGCAACCAGTGAGGCAGGTATTTTTCCAATTTGGGTGTTGAAGGAACAGACTCCGTAACCCGCCTGAGGTTTACAAGTAACATGTGGCAAGGGGGCAATTCACACCTTGGGGGGCCTCACTCCACAGCCTTTTTGTTGATCTGTCTGCCCACGTTTGTTCCCTGCCCCTGAATACTGAAGTCGCCTCTGGAAGTATTTGGTCATTGTTCCAAGGAAACATTCAAGAGGATCCCTTCAGGTCACTGACGGGCTGTTAATGCTGCAGTTTTAATCTTAGGGTTTTCAGTAAGTGTAATTGAGGCGCTTAAAATATACCCCTGATTCTGGAGTTTTCTAGCTAAGCAGAGAAGAAAGGAGGCAACTTTCAATGTTTAGCATCTTCTATCACTGAAGAATTGGCTAGAGATATACGTACATCAAATCACCACGATGTACACTTTAAATACCTTACCGTTTTATTTGTCAATTATACCTCAATAAAGCTAAAAGAAGAAGAAGAAGAAGAATTGGCCAGAGAAAATAGATTGGAACAAAAATAGATTTGTAACAAAACACTGCAATTAGCAATAGTGCTAAACGTAGATTTGGGAAATCCAGCCGCAGCCAGCCCCGAGCCTCTCTACGGCTCAGATGACTTGGTCATCTTCATTCTTTGCAGACCACAGCCAATTGCAAGGCCTGTATGATAAAAGAAAACTAGACAACAATCTAAAATATGTTTTTTTGAAATAATAATTTTTGAAATGAAATATGTTTATTTCATTTAAAGATGCTTTTCTTTTAATAGTTCACCTTTTCCAGAGGTCTCTGGATTATTATAGTTATTATATACAGTCAAGGGTCAGTTTCTTTCCAGGGCAAAATGATCTGCTTCTACTTCTGAACTTTCTCTAAGATGAAAGAGCCATCCTTAGTCATGCCTGCAAATGAACTAAGCAAGCAGTGTGTTTGTGGTGTTGATGCCGAAGCAAAGTGGGTGAAAGTGGGGTGGGGATTTGTTAAAGTGTATTGACTGCTGTGACAGATAAAATCTGAAATCTCATTGTTTTGACCCAGTAGAAGTTAATTTCTTGCTCTCGACATCTCAACAGTGGCAGGGAGGGGGCTATGGTCCGTGCATCCTTCAGAGATGCAGGCCGACAGAGGCTCTGCCCTCTTCAACCTGCACTCCCCAAGGCTGTCCTGGGCGTAACCCCCAACTAACAGGTGGGGAAAGAGAAAGTGGAGGATCGTGTGGGAGGTGTCTATGGGCCAGGCCTGCAGCCACATTCCCATGACCGATTAGTCACACAGCCGCACCTCACTGCAAGGGAGGACGGGAGACGTGGTCTAGCTGTGTGCCATGGAGGAAGGCAAATCGTTTGGGAAACAAGCAGTGAGTCTCAGTCACAGGAAGGATTTAGGAGAATTTTTTGTTTTCTAAAATTTATATTTCATTCTGATAATTCAGGATATGAAGAAATATAATCCACACCTTGACATTAAAGCCAGTTTTACATCCTTACGAAGTCCTCTCTGCTCATCCAGCCCGCATCTCTGACGACCATTATGCAATTCTCCTTTCACAAGAAGCTTAACACATCCTCTTGGATGCAGACAGAAGCAAACATGATGATCTCCATTATTCTGCTTCCAGTTTCCTCCACTATAAAACGAGCATTGTATTTAATTTAACATTTATCGAGCATTTTTTATGTACCCTGATTCAGAGCTAAAGCAGCCACCGTATTGTAAGAAAGACAATGACAACAGTATTATGATAGAAGCAAACAAAACTGCATAATATAGTGTACATACCCACAGTAGGACTCAGCACGCATTATGACATCCAGTAATTCTTGGTAATTTCCCCACTTCCATCTCTCGGATCCTCGGCTCATTCACCAGCCCATCACTCTTCCAAAGGCACATATAGCTGTGCAGGAGGGTCCGTTGTTACCTTTAGAAAGACCTCTCAGGCTCCTATTCCTCCCCTGGAAGCAGGGCCAGCTGACCCCCTGCGGGGGCCCCAGCCTCTCCGCAGTTCTAGCCCAAGCTGGCTCCGGCGTGAGGCTCCCTCCCGGGTCTCTCCGGCTCTGGCTCTGCTAGCATGGGTCCTCTGGTCCCCGGTCAACAGGCCCCTGTCTCACACCTGCTTCTTCCTGCTCAGTTCCTGTCTGCATTATCAGCACTAGGACTCCCATAAGTTAGCTGTGGCCCCCTTGGGGACCCCAGGGTAATAGAGAGAAGACATAGACTAGTCTGGATCGTAGAATCCTAGGAAAATGCAGTGACCTCATCACGCCCACTGTCATTAGAGAAGGAATGAATTGCAATATCTAGAAGAAAGGTCAGCAAACCTTTTCTATAAAGGGCCACTTAGTCAACATTTTAGGCTTTGCACATCACTTAGTCTCTGTCTGGTAGTACCTGTTTTTTTGTTTTTCTCCAATAATTTAAAAACATAAAAGCCATTCTTAGCTCACAGGCCACACAAAACCAGGTGCGAGGCTGAATGTGGCCTGCAGGCCGTGGCTTGCTGACCCCAGGTCTCGAGCGGCATTGTCCAGTTTGGTGGTCTTCAGCCATGTGTGACTATTTAAACTTAAGATCAAGTGGTTTTAAATTGTGTAACATCCTACTAGTCATAATAGTCCAACGGTCATATTTCAAGGGCTCAAAACCCACACATAGCTGTTGGCTACCATGTTGGACAACAAACACAGACTTTCACCACAAGTTATTGTTTTTTAATGATCTGGGCTTTTAGTGGAAATTAGCCAATCAGCCCTTGAAACCTCCCTTCTAGGTCAGAGCCTGAACTTCATGCCACACACACTCTTCCCAACTTCTAGCATCCATCTGTAAGGCCAACACCACGATGCCCTGGGTTCCCCCAGCAAATAGAGGAAAAGTGAGGAACCCCAGCTCTGACTATCTACCTGCAGCCAATCACAAAAGAGAATGGAAACGGAAGACAGGACATTAGAGAAGACACTATCCCTACCAAAAGCAGCACCGAGAGGGCAAAGAGGGGAGGGAGGGCGGTTCCAGGGCAACTGGAGCCAGCTCCTGCCAGCTCCTGAGAGCCAGTTGTCAAATTTTCGGGAATTCTGTGAGCCTTTTGTTAAACACAGCCGTTGTTTAAAATAAATAATATAAACTGACAATGAAGTAAATTACATTAAAAACAAAGGTAATAAATGCATAACTCCACTCTTCCTAATTATTTTACTACATTTTACTATCATCTATGCACTTGAGGTTATTTATGCCTATTGCACGTTTGACGGAAATACCCCATGAAATTTGTGGCCGCACAGCTCTTCCCGAGCCCACGTCCCATGGCGTCGTGTTGCTAGTTTGAAACTGGCCTTGGTGGGAGTATTCATACCACAGACAAAGGCAAATACTGCAATCAGCGTTGTTTGGGTTTTTTTTCCTATCCCAGAGAGTCAGTTATTAAACATTTACCAGGACACCATGCTCCTGTGCAAGCTGAAAAAAAAGGAAGGAGAAGAACTGAGGGATGTTAGAGTTGTAAGGCACCATCAAGGAAGGACCGGGGAGAGGAATTCAGACCAAGGGGGTATGAAATTTCCACTAACTACAGACCTCTGCTCCTGAAGCTGAGTGCCAGTTAGAATTCCCCCAATTCTGAAGGAGCATCACCACAATGGAACTTCCTCTACACCTTGACACAGCCTGCCACAGTGCTTTTCAACCAGGACACCCGTCACCAGGCCTCCTTACTGCCAAACACCTGTCTTTCGGGGCCTCTGTCAATTGCTTGCCATTTTGCGTAGCCCTGGCTCCTCACCTCATCACCGCTCAGACCTCACAGATTATGGACCCCGTTCAGTCACAGCTGATGATGTTTGCTTCCCTCCAGTCTTTTCCCCTCTGGATCAATCTCATTCTCTCAGATTTTCTTTCTGATCATAAATTCTTGCTGTTCCTAGACTAAGAGACACCTCATCGTGCTGTACCCACTGGCCCAAGGCTGACCTGACAGCCCGGTCATCTGACCCTAACCTTCCTGGTCTGGACAGTCCTGTTGAGGCCTTTTTCAAATCTCTTTCCATCACATGGGTGCGGCTACCAAACCATAAACATGGCATCCGTGGAAGGTCAAGGAAGGCTGGCCTCAATAGAAGACTCATAACGACATCTTAGCGCAAGATTAACTTTTATGGCTACATTTAAGTTTGCAAAAAGTATTTTTATAAAAATAGAATGATGTTTTCAAGGGGCTTAGAAGAAATTAACTGTTGTAAGTTTAAAAAAAAACTAGTCTAAGTATAGTTATAAACAGCAGAAACAAATGTGTGTACTGTATGAGAGGTAATTCGCAGATGATTAAATTAAAGTGACGCATAATACAGAAGCCAACAGGCACAAACTCACTTAACTCTTGACACAAATTATTAAACATCATCCTTTTATTGTGACCTGGTCTGTACACTGTCATGGGTTGAGGGAGATTAGTCACGTTGCTGGAGGAACAGACGTTCTGTTCTGAGGGAAACCACGAGAGCAGAGCCCATCACTCATAGGTAACTATAATGATTGCAATGAGAAGTCCCGGGACTTCAGAAAGGAAGCCGTGTAACATAAGAAGCTGTAAACGAGATAATCCAAGCGTTAGCCAAGAGTGTTGAGAAAAGGGAAGGAAATTTGAGAGTACACCATGAAAAATTCAAGTACAGCAAATAATTCAAAAACAATTGCAGTAGCAGTTTTTGCTGATTAGAAGTAATATTGGACTAAAGTTTTATTATTTTTTCTCACTGGTGATGGAAAGAATTGACTTTTATCCCCCTTGTTATTTTCCTTACTTATAAATTATTTATAAAATAATAAATTAGCTAAATAAAAAGATATTTGAATGCCCTCTTTCAAATTCTTTGTATAGAACTAGGTCTTGGGACCTTTTTAAGGGGCCCTTTTTGTTTCTAAACACTTAATGCTGCCTCCTGTGTGACAGTGGCAATAATTTACTGTACATTATAGCTTGCATTAGCCGAGAAGCTAAAGAAATATTTAGCCTCAACCTTGACATAGTGGAAGTACAGCCATAAAAAGATAGAGAGGCAGTGCAGCAGCCTCAGGTATTTAGGTCTGAAACAGCGTTGGCTTCACATGTCTGTACCCACAGGTGCCACTGCTATCTTTAAAGATGGGTTTTAGCCATAACGTTGGAAGAGACCATTATCTGTAACTGGCTACAATTTTATTCATTGATGAGATTATTAAGTGAAAAGTCAACATTATTTTTATTCTTGTTGGGGTCCCTTTACTTTAACTAACTTGGAATGGCTTCCAATGAACAGATATTTGACGTTTTAGAACCTTTTTGTCCTTACTTTAAAATAATCCTTTGCATATACGCTATCTGTGCCTCTGTAAGAATGTGCTTATTCAAACAAAGTAACCTCATGGACAAGGCCTCCATCTGCCCTCAATCTGGTATATTCAGTAACACCCTTTTCCCTTCTTCCCTGGATGCTTATACAAATGCACGTGCATCCCTCCAAGCAGTATATATCCCCATGAATACGTGACACTAAGAAAACCATCAAGATATAAGTCACTGGCCTATAAAGATGGCATATAAGAAAATGCAGTGCCCATTGGAAATTAAAATTTATGTGAATCTAGCTACACTCTAACGGGAACTTTTTTTCTAACTTTTTTTCGTAGTCAATAATACTAATCAATTTTCAAAGATCGGCAATCAACTTAGTGTTATTTCTTGTTTATAACATTCTCTGTTTCAAATGGGATCTAGAACGCATACAAAGATGTGTATAAGGCAATAGTGCTATTAGAACAAAAGTAAAGCATGTTAACAAATAAGAAAAGGGGAAACAAGAGTAACAGAATGTAATACATGTGTCATAATTATTTTAGTACACCAGAGGTTAATAACCTGGAATGGACTTGCGATAGACTTAAGGAAGAAAGGGTAAGAGATGGGATGAGTGATGAGCCACCGAACGTTTGTAAAATGCGGTGGTTATGCTTGGTGCACATTTTTCTGCCCCTTTCCCCTTCATAAATCTTCTCTACAATGACAGATCCTTGAGGCTATATACATAGTCCTGAGGTATCTACGGAATGTCTATACTGCGTCCTGGGACCATGTCAGAATGCCTCAGTAAAGATATAACAACAGGATTTCACTTTCCATTCTGTTTCTGTTTTCTTTTGTACATTCTTTTCTCCTCTGGATGTTTTCCTTACTTAATCATTACTATGTGAACTAGATAATAGAAGGGGGAAAAAACCACTACCGTCACAGCACGTACACTACACCAGATGGGAAACAAAAATATGTTTGGTATAAATCTTACAGTGAGAACTGCAGAGACTCTGAAGAGATGGGTGCTCTCCGGGAGACACTGTCATTTCACATCATTCTAAAGAAATGAGAGTTTCTTTAAAATTAGGAAAGACATGTAGATCCCTACTCTCCTTAAAGTTCAAAAGCTTAATTAAAATAAATATATAAAGTATACATATACACATAGATACCTTTATTTTCCTTTCTCTTCTCTCCTTTCCCCATCAGGATTTCTGAAGTATAGAAATAAAGTACTAGTTCAAAAGAGGAATTCTTAATAGCAGCATATTCACTGCCTTTCTTAATGTCACCTCTGGTTTTTCCATTTCTTGAATTTTAATGGTGTCTCTGCTACAAAACAAGATATTTTTCAAAAGAGCAGAGAATAATGCCTTTCTTTCCAAGAATTGCCAGTGCCTTGGCCATTTTTCCTTCCTATCATCTTAGCAATGCATGAGAAGTCTTCCTACCCACAGGAATTTTCCTACCTGCTACCTGAAATAAGGTAATTAAGGGACGGGCTCTCCTAGGAGCACGTTGAAAAATTTTTTAACTCCCTGAAAATTGATTTCACACTCAGTTACCAAATTTAGTCCCTCTTCCATTTTGCCCCTTCGAGGCAGCTATCTTGAGTTCATCTCAGTGAGGTCCCCGAAATCCTGGGCCACTCTTAAAATGACATCTGGGGGAGTTGGTCAGTGTCCCACTTTCAGAAACTTTTACAGGAGAAAAATCTGTATTATCTTTACCAAGGAGAGATTTAAATGTAGGTGAAAGAGATGATTTTTCAATGAAATAATGGGGAAGGAAGGCCAGAAATATAAAATGTCTTTGCTGCATTGCCTGGATGTAAATACCTTGAACGTCCAGTTTAAGTTTCGTTTGTCTGTTTTTAATGTTGTGAGTGGCCGGATGCATGAACATCCTTTAGCATTGATGGAAGCAGAATGAAGAAACTCATGACGCTATCTTCGCAATTTTCTGGTGTTGGCTGAATAGATTCTCTAAGCTCAAACTAGAAAACCCAATTTGTTTGCCCCTTGTGCCTGAGAAAAGCTGTCCACAGACCTACCAGTGCCTCCAGCTCTGCCTGTGTCTGCAAACTGGTGTCATTGTCTTATCTCAATCTGCTTACTTTAAAAAAAAACAACTCAAAATCCTCTCTAAACTTTCCTGTTTGCTTTGCGCTGTTCACAGTTCGACGTAACATCACACAAGGGCAGCCACTCCTTACCTCTAACTACGGAGCTTCTTCAACATGTACTCTTAGATAAAAAACAATTTTAAGCAGGGAATTGGAAAGTGAAAAAAAACCCACACTGTCAAACTATTTCTGTAGACCTGAAATATTTTTAAAAACTGCAAATATGCAAATAACCATATACAGCAGTTTCCATCAAATTAAATAGCTGTGTGTCAAAGGTCAGTCAATACACCAAACTGTAACCATTTCCAAGAGGACAATTTTCACTCAAAAACTGCTCAAACCTTCTTGCTACAGGTTTTATTAAGACACCTATAATATGTTTCATTTTGTAGAAACTGCTATGCATTGTATCTTTTAATAAATTCTTTTTGTCCCTGCTTGTCCTTTTCTTCCTCCCCTTTCCATCCCCTTCCTCCCTCTTTCCCTGCATGCCTTCCACCTTCTCTCCCTTTTACAGCTCTTTGACTGTTCCAATGCATTTGCGGGATTCCATCCCATGCTTCTTCAGAGAGGGAAGAAGTCCAGGTTTTGTACAGTGCGCAGGCACGATGTTTTAAGAAAAAGAGCCCAATCATTGGTGATGACCTAAAAATGTACTTTCTCTCCTCGGACTTGGGAATTTTCACTATAAGAACAGCTATTATATAGTGCATTTTTCCAGCAAAGTACCTGAAAGGAGGCCAATGCATTCTAACCGTCACCTGTATAAATGAGAAAAATTTTGAGCTGAAAACTGGTGATAGGATAAAAATATTTCCAACGTATTTACAATATACTTAACCCTATATGGGTCCTTTGTCCCAAGGGGAAGCAGATTTTCTAAACGGCCTAGCTTATTTTCGGAACACACAGACAGCACTTCAGTAACTTAGCAAGACTCCCGTGGTGCCATCTTGGCCTCAGCTGTAGCTCCCGTCTGGAAGGGGAAAAAATGGCTCTCTTCATCTCTGGCAACATGACCCACAGAGGGTTGGAAAAGAATTTCACACTAACCTTTTCTTTTACTTACATATATGATGCAGGTGTAGATCCCTCAATGAAAAGAAAAGGGAAATATGGTCTGGATAAACATTTACATTTTAATTTTCTCTTAATTTCTTGAGGCCCGTTATGTGTTTATCAAAGCGTATAACAGCTCTAAGTTAACAATGCAACAACGCGTCGTTAAATGTACACCAGATGTTCCTTTTCTGGCACCTATTACTGAGAGCCCGCAACTTGCCTGTCAAGGAGAGGAAAAAAATGTGTATTCTCCTTTAATAACCAACACTAACCCATCAAACCTAGAAGCAATAACAGAAAGGCTCTGCCACATTGCTTTGATAAAATACTGCCTGGAAACTCATTAGTGTAACGGGCTGCAGATGGACCAGCATCCCCACTCCTCAGCCACATTCTGGAGGAGCTGAGTAATAAAGACGCTCGACGGAAGGTTAAACCCAAGGATTGAGCTGCTGATGCAGTTCCAAATGATGGGCACGTCAGCTGCCCTTGCGAATCACAAATACAGAGGATTTGCGAGTTAAAGGAAATTGACGGCAAAGAGTATCAGCAAGCCCATTCAGAAAACCGGTAATTTTTTTGGAGATCATAAACTAAAATGATACAAAGAATGTTGGAGCAGATGGCTACAGGGGCATAAACATTCTAAAATGTTTGAGTTTTTTTAAAGGAGCTTTTTATGGAAGATGTGCGTTGGATCTTGGAATGGATTAAAAGTAGGCAAGTTATAACTAGTTCTTCATTTTTCTCTTGTCTGATTAATTTACCTCCCAGAGAGAAGTTACTTAAATGGACTTTCACAGAGCCACTGCAGCAAATCCCGTGAAAAGATGACGCGTTTCTCCTGTGGCTGATAGATTTATGGATAGTTCTCCAGATCAAATCTCAGCCTGGAAAACTGGTGATGGGGGCAGGTGAAGAACAGAAGTGAGTGGGAATGAACGTACGAGGAAAACTGGTGCTGTTCCTCAATTGAACCAAATTAATTGATTCAAATCTGCTTTCCTGTTTTTTTAGATCTTTTTTGAAGATTGGCACCTGAGCTAACATCTGTTGCCAATCTTCTTTTTTTTTTTCCTTCTTCTTCTCCCCATAGCCCCCCAGTACATAGTTGTAATTCTAGTCGTGAGTGCCTCGTGAGTGCCTCGGGTTGTGCTGTGTGGGACGCCACCTCAGCATGGCCGGATGAGTGGTCCCATGTCCACACCCAGGATCCGAACCCACGGAACCCCGGGCACCAAAGCGGAGTGCAAACTTAACCACTTGGCCGTGGGGCCGGCCCCTCTGCTTCCCTGTTTTGTAGGCAATATTATGAATTTTAGATTGCGAATGTCTTCGACGTAAAGTGGAATCAAAACTCTTTAAATGTTGGAATGTTCCATGCAGTTGCCTTCTGTGAGGGGAAATGTTCTCTTTTACCCAAACTGATAAACTCACGGTTTATTCAGGGAAAAGAAATCAGAAATAATAAAGTTAAAAGGAGCTGTAAAATTGCTTTGAAATATGCAGAGCACACATTTTCAAGGCCAAACCTTTGCCCAGCCACAATTTATGGATGAAGTTCAGAGCGTGAAAGTGGCCTCCGAGAAGCTCGGGCCCTGGGGCGGGGTATTTGGGGTTTCATCTCTCTTCTCCTTTAATTCTCCTTTCCTCCTATTTTACCTTGTAAGTGAAAACAAAGTGCATTGAAGGTCTGTTAATGTAGTATTAGCGTATTGAAGCTCTGACTTCACCGATGAAATGCAGAAATCCTCTGTTGGGCAATTTCCAAAGGTCATTTATTCAGCCTTTCAAAGTGCTGTTTAGATGGCTCAGGTGACACTGGGCCTTCTGTTGAAAGGAATCTGGGAACGGAGCTGATAGCAGGATCTGTGACACCCACAGGTCCATTCAGCATGAGGCGGGATAGGATGCTTAATGATCCATTATATCCTCCCACAAAGGAATTTCTGGACCTGCCATTTGAGAGCTATGCCACTGAGCTATGATTCCTGTAATTGGAAAATGAAGTTCTGCCTCCCACTGCGTGATCTGTTGAGTCTTTCAGTACTGAGACGAAAATAAAGAAATTAGCATAAATAGCACAGATTACAGACATGGTTGTTTCTGAAACAAAATTAATAAAAGCAACTGACCCAGATGTTTTGGGACATTTCCAAATTCTGTTGGTTTGAATATATTTAAAGGATTATTATTCTGAGCACTAGGAACTAGGGTACTAAAAGAATGGTTTTGAATAAAAATGTGTTCGAAGCTTTATATATACATAATACATACAAAAAATATATAACACATATATAATGACATATATAATACATACAGAAAAAGCATGAATCACAAGTTAACAACTGGACACAACCGTGCACCACCAATTAGCCCTATAAACAGAACAGTATTGGGACTCAAGAAGCCCTACAGGGTCCCCTCCCAGTCATTGTGCCACCTTTCTCCTTGAAGATAATGATTAGTCTCACCTCTGTCACAATAGACTAGTTTTGTTTCTAAGCTTTATATCACTACCATCACACATTATATTTTGTATATTTATTTATATACATATCTGAAACCTTTCACTAGCTTTAAATAGCTTTATATAACTACCATCATGCATTATATTTTGTGTGTGTCTATATACATATATATGAACTCTGTCACTCCACGTTATGTTCATGAGATTCCTCCATGCAATAATTTTTCATTTTCACTGCTCTGTAGCTTCCATTGAATGAATATACTACAATTTATTTATTCTAATGGTTAAGGATATTTGTGCTGCTATCAGTTAGGTTATTATGAACAATGCTTCAAGGGCATTCTTACACATATTGGACAGATACCTGTCCAATTGGAAGATATTCAGCTTTGGTAGATAATGCCAGTTTTCCAGCATGGGTTGTACCATTTTCAGTTCCACCCTAAGTATGTGAATTCCTGCTTCTCAAATCATTGTGTGGTCAGTTTGCTTAAGTTTCAGCTATTGTGGTAGGTGTGTAGTGTATCTCATTGATTTATTTTCCCTGATGATTGATAGCTGAACGCTGTTTCACATATTTACTGGCAATTTGAATATCCTCTCTCTTATGTAGTCCCTATTTAACTTTCTTGTCAATTTTTTAAATTGCATTGTTTTTTTCTTACTGATGTGTGAGAGAATTCATTACGTATTCTATATATGTGTCCTTTGTTATCTTTATCACAAATACCTTCTTCCATTATGTAGATTGTCTTTCACTCTTTAAATGTGTCTTTGATGAAAAGAAGTTCTTAATTTTTTTTTTTTTGAAGAAAGTTAGCCCTGAGGTAACATCTGCTGCCAGTCCTCCTCTTTTTGTTGAGGAAGACTGGCCCTGAGCTAACATCCATGCCCATCTTCCTCTACTGTATATGTGGGACGCCTGCCACAGCATGGCTTGATGAGCTGTGTGTATGTCCGCACCCGGGATCGGAACCTGGGAACCCCAGGCCGCCCAAGCAGAACGTGTGCACTTAACCGCTGGACCACCGGGTCAGCCCCAGTTTCTTAATTTTAATTTAGTCAATGTTTCTTTCATATATCATTAGTGTCTTTTGTGTCCTTTTTAAGAAATCTTTGCCTCCCCAGCATCATAAAGATATTCCCCTGTGTTATGTCTAGAAGCTCTATCATTTTATTTTCACATTTAAACCTGTAATCCATCTGGAATTGATATTTGTGAATGATCAAGAGGCATTTTTTCCCCATATGGATATTCAATTTGCCCAATACTAGGTGTCAAAAAGATTGCCTTTTACAGACAGCTGGGCAGTGCCTCCTTTGTCACAGATGTGTAGATATATGTGTGTGTAGATGCTGTCGGGAAGAAAGACACTTTCCCTCCTCCCTTTCGAAGTTCTTCTGACTGGTCTAGGAATTAAATTGACATGAGACAGATTTAATTATGCACTCATGGAACCCCAAAGATATAAGGTTCCCAGACATTCAGGAAATTGAGGCTTACACGCAGTCCTGAGCTGAGGAGAAGGTGTGCAGGGGTCTGAGACTTCAAAGGGGAGGAAGACAATTTACAGGAAGATGGGAAAAGCAAATGTTTGGTAAACCAATGTTTGCGACGCCATGCAGAGACGAAAGGACGCAGAGAGGACTTTGACCAAACAGGCCTTCCTAAGTTTCCCCCACCTGGCTTATATGCTCTGCAGATGTCTCTGATGACAGCTCTTCTTCCTGGAAGGGGCCCTTAGTCTAAATTCTTGAAGGCAATTAAAGGGAAGGTAAAAAGCAAAACTTCCTGAGTCTTTTTGTTTCTTAAATATAATTTGAATAATCCTTAAAATAATCTTCATGCCAAAGAGACACATTTTGGGGTGGCAAATGTTGCTGCCCTGTAATCTGTTGGCACATTGGAGTTACTTTAGATCTATGTGTCAGTTTGGGAACGATTAGCATCTTTATAATATTGAAACATCCAATCAGTGAACTGAGGGAGTCCCTCCATTTCTGTAGGTCTTTTTTATTTTTCTCAAAAATATTTTTTGATTTTTTTGTGTAGAGGCCGTACACATTTTTATAAGATTTACTCATAGGTATTTTATGTTTGTGATGCAATTGTAAAAGATATTTTTGTTTGTTTCATCCTATGTTTGTTGCTTATATAGAAACATACAAGGCAACCTTGATAAAATAACTTTCTAATTCTAGTGGTTAATGAGTCCTTTGTGTTTTCTACATATACCACCATATTGTCCATGAATAACAATTTTCTTCCTTCCTTTCCATACCTTGTCCATTTCGTTTATTTTTCCTGCCTAATTCTACCTCCAGTAAAAGTTTGAGTAGAAGCGATAACGGTGGGCATACTTGTCTCGATCCGGCCCTGGGGGAGGGGAAGGGGACGAGATTTACAGTATTTTACTACTAAATATGATATTTTCTGTATGTTTTTGTAGGTGCCCTTTATTAAAGAAGTCGTTTGTATTTAGTTTGCTAAAAAAAATTTTAGCTTGAATGTATAGCAAATTTAACAAATGCTCTTCTGTCTATTGAGATAATCCTACGATTTTCTCAATTATTCTGTCAAAGGGATCAATTATGTTGATTGATTGAGTGTTAAACTAATCTTGTATTCTTTGAATAAACCCATGTTTGCCACAATGTATCATGATCCCTTTTATATATTCTATGTTATTTCCTAATATTTTGTTTGGGATTTTTCACAATTATGTTCATAAGTGAGACTGACCAGAATTGTTTTTTTGTAACATTCTTGTAAGGTGTTAATGTTAAAGTTATGCTGGGCTCAAAAAAACCAAACCAAAAAAACAAAACTAGGAAGTGTTCCCTCTTTCTCCATGCTCTAAAAGAGTTTGTGAAAAATTGGTTTTGTTTCTCCCTTAAATGTTTGAAAGAATGTTAGAGAAGCCATCTTCTCCTGAAGTTTTCTAAAGGTTTTTATTTACATATTTTATCATTTAATGTCTTTAGTAGTTAGAGTATTAAACATATTTGTAATTTCTTCTTGGCTTAGTTTTAGTAAGTTTTTTTAAAGAATTTACTTATTTCTTTTAAATTTTCAAAATTATTGTCATGCAGTTGCTTATACCATCTGCTCATTCTGTTTTTGAGGACAACAGAATCTATATTAACAACCCACTATTCATGCTTATATTGATTCTCTCTCTCTCTGCCCCACCAGAGATCAAATGTTTTTCCAGCCCATTCTCTCCCCTATCTCTTCCTGGCATATCTCCAATGATATACGTTAAACCTTCCGATATTCACTCACAGGTGTCAGAAGCTGTTTATGTTTTTTCCATTTCTTTCTAGCTTCTTCATTTCGGGTTATTTCTATTGATCTCTCTTTCAGTTCACCTCCACTTTCATCAGTCATCTCCTTTCTGCTAATTACATCCATTTTTAAAATTTTCGATGTTGTATATTTTTCAAGTTCTAGAATTCCATTTGATTATTTCTAGTGTCAATTTCTCTGCTGAGATGTCCTATCTTTTCGTTCATCATGAGCCTATTTCCTTTTCATCCTTGAGCGCAGATACAATGGCTGCTGTAAAATTAGATGGTGCTGATTCCCACACCTGGGAAGTGAGTGTGCCCACTTTCAGTCTCCACTGACTGTTCTTCTCTTGAGAATAGGTCACATTCTCCTGCTTCTTCATGTGTTGAGGAATCTTGAATTACATGCTGGACATTGTCGTTGTTATGTTGTGAGACTCTGGATTCTGTGTAGCCCCTCAGAGGAGCACTGATATTTTCATTTCAGTAGGCCTTTAGACTGGTGGGAGTGAGACTGCACACTCTATCTCCTGGGTGGCAGCTCAAAGCTCTGTCCCATTCTTTTCTCCTTGGCTGGAGTCTGCCCCACGCGTGCCTGGCTCAGGGCTCAGCGAGAGATTTGGGCAAAGATTATACATAGAATTTGAAGCTCCCCCCTCAGGTCTTCTCCAGGATTCTCCACTCAATTTCTAGTGACTGTGGTTGTCCTTAACTCCATTCCCCAAATCTTTAGGCGAAAAGATTACGGGTTTTCTATTACAGTTATAGCTGCCCCATTGGTATAAACTGAATGTTTGTGTTCCCCACCACCACCAAATTCAAATGTTGAAAGTCTAACCCCTAGTGTGTCTGGAGTTAGACATGGGGCCTCTGTGGAAGTAATTAAGGTTAAATGAGGTAATAAGAGTAGGGTCCTGATTCAACAGGATTAGTGTCCTTATAAAAAGACACGCCAGAGAGCTCTTTCTTTCTCCACACACATACAAAGAAGAGGTCATGTGAGATGGCGGCCATCAGCAACCCAACCAGACACCAACCCCACTGGCGCGTTGCTCCCAGAATTCCAGTCTCCAGACCTGTGTGAAAACAAACTTCTGTTTCAGTCCCCCAGTCTGTGGTATTTTGTTACGGCAGGCCAAGCAAACTAGTACATCTGTGGAATCCTGATTTCACCTCTTCTCAGGGTAAAAGCCATAAAACTAGGCAAATTCCCTTCTCCCAGAAGTTGACTTCCTTCCAGAATCTATCTATCTGCTTTTGTTCACTCTCCAATGACCTCAGTTGTTGGTTTTCATATTTTATCCAAAGTTTATACATGTTATCTGAAGAAGAGTCAGGTCTGCTATGAGGATAATATCTTAATTATCCTTCTTTTTGTGTTTGTTTGGGAGGCCTAATTTACTAAGTTCTTTTTTCCAATCTGCTGAAATGGACTTAGATCACTGGTTTTTTGTACACTTCTTGTTTAACATGGATAATGTGGTTAGTGTGCTCTTCTCATCTTTTGTATTGCTTATTAAACTTTTCAACTGCTTGTTCTATTATTTACTGAATGAGGCTATTAAAATCTCACACTAAGCTTATGGAAACAACTATTTCTTCTTTTAGTTCTGATTTTTTGCTTTATATATTTTCAGTGTATGTTATTAGATTTAATTTTTCTGGATTTTAATTATTCTATATTTTGGAGAATTATCCTTTTTAATAGTATAAAACATACTTTTTTATCTCTACTAATACTTCTTTCTTTAAAGACTATATGTCTGATATTGTCTGATATTCTTATAAATAACCCAACTTCGTTTTGCTTAGTGTTTGCGTGAAATTTTTCCATTCCATTTCCATATAGAAAGGAAAATCTTTCAGTTTTCTTATATTTAAGTCCTTTTAAAATGAGCAGCATAAGGTTAGATTCTGTATTTGTCTTTCACCTGGCTATCTGCACCTCATAAGTGGAATACTGAGGTATTTTGTCTATTTACATTTAATATTTTTACTGACATTTTTTGGTTTAAATCTATCATCTTACTATCTGCTTTCTATTTGCCCATCCATTCCATATTTTGTTTTTACCTCCTTTCTTACCTTTTATTGGGTTAATTAATCACATATTTTAAAATATCTATTCCATTCTGCCGGCTGGTTATTTATAACATTCTGTTTAATATTTCTAATAGTTTGACTTGAGGTTTGCACTTGCATTCTTGGCCAGTTGGAGCTAATAAAAGGTCGTTCATAGACCACTGCCCAGACAGTGCAGGGACCTTAAAACAATTGAAATCCTCCTCCCACCTCGTACCTCATGTCCTGTTGTTATTATGACTTTAATTCCACATATATTTAAAAGCTCACAACACACTATTATTATTATTTTATAGTGCCAAAATTCATTCGATTTACTCACATATTTACCCTTTCTGTTGCTCTTTAGTCCTTCTGTACTTCCCTGCTTCCATCTGGGGTCATTTTCCTTCTGCCTAAAGAAATCCCATTAGTGTTTCTTTTAGTGTAGATCTACTGGTAACAGATTCATCTAGTTTTGTTCTTTGTTTGTTTTATTATATTTTTGCCCCAAAAAATCTTTGTAATGTCTTTATTTTTGCAGGATATTTTTGCTTCATATAGAATTCTAGATGGGCATTTTTTTCTTCTGGTTTTTGAAGCTATTCCAATCACCTGGCTTCTATTCTTTCTTTGAAAACTTTGCTGCCATTGTGATTGCTGCTCCTTTGAAGTAATATGACTCATTTCTCTAGAGTCTTAGGATTTGTTCTCAACTTCTGTTTCAGCAATAGTCTGTGATGTGCTTAGATATGATTTTCTTTGTATTTCCCCCCTTACTTTTAGTAGCATCTTGAATCTAATGCTTGATCTTTTGTCAGTAGGGGGAAATTCTTAACCATTGTCTCTTGAAATAATACTTCTTCCCTGTTGGCACACCAATTACATGTATCTTGAACCATTTTACCACATCCTATATGTCACTTATGCTCTTTTCTGTATTTTCCATTCTTTCATATCTCTACAGCTTATTTTAGATATTTTTGTCTGACCTATCTTTTAGTTCATGCATCCTTTCTCTATCTGTGTCTTATCTGCTGCTAAATCCATCTAGGAATTCCTAATTTTGTTTTTATCTTTCAGTATTAGAGTTTCTATTTGATCTTTTTAAAAGATAATTTCCAATTCTCTACTAAAATTTTCCATCATGCCATTTAATTTCTAACTCCTTTTCTAATATCCACAATATAAGATCCCCTGAATCTATTTTTCTGGTGCCTATTTTTCCTCTTTCTTTTTATTTTTCAATTCTTATTTTTTATATGCCTGCTTGTGTTTGATTAATTACTAGATGTTGTACATAATCGAGGTCAGTCAAGGCTCTGGTGATGACGTTGTCCTTCAGTGAGGATTTGCTTTTGTTCCGGCGGGTATTTGAAGAGGAGTCACTCACTTCTCAATCGAGAACTGAACTTGTTTAAAGCTGAGCTCCAGCCTTTGTGAGGCCTGGTGCATTTCTACTTTGCCCTCCATCATGAGGCACAGCCCTTCGGGAGTGCAACCAAACATCTGGAGTAGTGAGCCCTGCGCTCCGCTATTCGTCCTTCAGTCCCATGGGACTGCCAAGATTCTGCCTGCCTTCTCAGCCTCTCGGCTTCACATTAAAACTCCCAAAGGCTTTGCCCGATGGCAGCCTCCTCTCTCTAGGTTCTCCTTCTCTCTGGGGTCTTAGCCCCTCAAAGTTTTCTTTCCAAATCAGTTTTTCGATTTATTTTTTCTTCCAGCTTTTCTCCTTTATCTCAGGGGTAGGGCTCAACTAATGACAATTAGTCCACCACAGCCAGAAGTCTCCAATATATTGTGATGAAGAAATGTTTTTAAACCTTAAGATTTTATCCAGCCTAACAGAACCACAAACTAAAAATTGTACTTTGACATATGTTAAAGAACCAAAGGTTAATCTCTCTCTGAATTTTGACCCAATTTGTTTAAATATACCAGTAACAAAGTTAAAGCAATTACTTTCACTTTATTTTTCAATAACTTTAGCAAATGTTAGTTTCTTCATATTATGGGATGAGCACTCTTAGGAATCACAGGTCCACAGCGCATGAGACAGACAGGGTCCCCACTCTCATACAGCTTACGACGTCCTACACTTACAGAGCTGTAAATCCAATATGGTTTTAGCAGCTACGTAGCTGTTACAAAGACGAACATATAGTGGAATCCTTCCTTCCTTGCATTGTGTGAGTCAGCTTCAGCTTGGGATCAGCTACCAAAAGACTAACTATAAAACCACCCTCCCATCTTTGCAGAACAGGCATCACATGGAGGTGCCCGAGTAGGTGACATACGGGCCCAAAGCAAAGAGGCAGACCCCATACCAAGCGAAAAGCAGCTACTTGATGAAAAAAAAATAAAGACAAAAAACAGAGCAAGCGTTTGTTTGAGCCTACTGTAAGGGAGAAAAATCAACTGAATCCAATTCTGTACTTAGGCTGAACTATACAACTCAGTCATGGAGGCAGACAGTTAACTATTGCAAGAAAAACTACGCTACAAGGAAATGGCGCCCTGACCGACATGAGCGTATAGCAGGACTAGCATGTGGTCCACAACAAAAATTAAGCCAAATCTTAGTAGTCAAAGAAGAGTAACCTGGCCCAGACCAGTAAATTGTTAGAGATTGATATCACTCCCACCATATGTGATATTTCTGCTTATTCCAGATGATACTAAGTGTTGGGAGTTAACTTTATATTCTTTTATTCCATAAATTATTTAGTTATTCTCAATGAGATCTTTCTACTGTGTTCGTAAAGTCTCAAATTAAAGGACCACCAAGTTATCCAATACCTCAGGGGTTGTTAACACGAAGACCTGCGTAGGAGCTATCAGTGAGTTGAAATTTTATACCAAATTTTGTGTGGATGTGTGACTAAGCATTTTTCTGGGGAGAGGGTTTAAAGCCTTCTTCTGTTTCTTGAAAGAGTCCATAACTCCAAAAAAGTTTCAGGACCACTGCTGTCCCATGAGGATCTGGAGTCAGGTGCCCAGAGTGAATGAAAGAGGGAAAGTAACCCCGCAGAGTCCTGTCTCCACAAGGTTTCCTTTCACAGAGTATGCCGGGCTTCACGATGGAAAGCGACAATCAGCACCGCTCTCCGGCTCCTCCGAGCTATTGTTTCAACCCAGCCACCTCAAATAGTCTGCTGTTATAGCAGTTTTTGTAAACTTGGGGTCTTTTTCTGCCTTATGTCACTAGCTTTAGTTTACTGGAAAAAAAATCAAGATTGGGAGACTGTTATTATGAAGGAAAACAGACTTCTTCCAGTAGAATCAATATCTATAAAAATTGTTCTCCCACTACTAATTTTTAAAATAGCAATGAACTATAGAATAGTTTCATTTTAAAGCCTATAGGTTGCTCCATACAAGTTTTTAAAGCTCATATTTTTTTCAAATATGGCATTTGTTAAATGTTACCACCATTGAAATTTTTATCAGTATACTGCTATTAAAATGTAGTTTGTAGTTTTCTAACTCAGAAAGATTTAACAAATTTGAATCAAACTTGCTAGAAAGTAATCATGAAGTCAAGTTGATCTGCAATATGCTGGTACGTGAAACCACACCAGGGCTGTCAGGGCTGCGGGAATTCAGATTGGAGTTATACCCACTTGACATCACTATAATACGGCATTGCATTATTTACAAAATAGCTTTTGGCTAGACATTTTGTGGTACTTACAAAAGGAGAAATGTGAAATTACCTAATTTGCGCTGGCTTCTGGTATAGTAATTTCACGTGAACCGATATTCCTTTAGGCTGCCACGTTGCATTTTAATTAGAATCCTTCATTTTTGGACAATGACTGGAGAATAACTCAGCCGACCTTGAGTTTCTTAATCGTCATTCCCTGGTAATGAATGAATCAACAAAGGGAGTAGTTTTAGTTTCCAAGTCTGAATCTAAATGTGACATTCCTCCACGTTTAATTGCAGTCCATTCAGTTTTAAAAGACCATTTTGCAGAATAGCTAGGGCTGAATGGAGGCAATTTCTAGAAACATTCCTTACATATAATCAACATGACCCTGAAAACAAATGCTAGGGCATAGGATTATGTGATTAGTATTTTTTAAAGCACTTAATCCATCCTTCTTGAATTTCAGTTATTTTTTTTAAAGGAAAATCACTTTCCTAAATATAAGCAAATGCAGGTCTAGAAATAGTTGAGACAAAATTATCAAATAGCATTAACGTTATACCTGTAATCAAACCCCAGCCCCATATGTAGCCTTACCATTGATTTGAAGAACTTCCTTTATTACCTGACAAGCTTGCTCATTCTGTCCATTCATTTCGATTTTGTTGGGCTTTCAGCCATGCCTGTAATGTTGCTGAGGAGTAACATATCTTTCATAACCAGAATCATAAATCTTTCTTATAACCATGAGACTATATCTTTATGGCCATAGATCATTTTAGTTACTGTCAAAAAGTGCCATCATATCACGTTACAAATTAGAAAACCGAAAGACAGTGCATGGTGGCAATACCTATTATGTGTGGGCAGGAAAATGATTTTCCTTTCTCATAAGCCAACATTTCTAATTACAAATACTTTTTAGACACATAGAAATGATGTGGATATGTGTTTGGCCAAATTGTGAAAGCACAACTAGGTTAATGTGAGGAAATAAAACTGATATTTATGAAAAAGTACTCTTTCAAATGGAGACGGTAAAAAACAGACAAGGAAAAGAAGGAAATTGACCCTTTCAATTAATACGGATGAGAGAAAAAGATTACCTTTCTGATCTCAATCTCCCACACAAAGGTTGGGCATAGATTCACTAAGAGACAACTCTTGAGTTTCTTCTTGGCCAGAACTGACGGTCGTCCAGACGTTCAACGGATGCCCCTTATCGATGTTCTGAATGTATGGTCATTATTAAGTTACTCATCCTACGAAAAGAAAATAGAAATTTTGATTAATAGATGTTAAACCTTTTTGTTGTTTTATTTAAACCCTCTTCTTGCTTTCAATCTAACGTAACAGTAGTTGCATATTTTTTTTCTCTGCTTTATCTCCCCAAACCCCCCCTGTACACAGTTGTATATCTTAGTTGCAGGTCCTTCTAGATGTGTGTAGTTATATTTTTAAAGCACTTTCTTTCCTTAGAATTCATAGTATCTGCTGTGTCCTGGACGTCACAAAACCATGGAAGAGAGTTGGCTGTGGCCCTCATGTCCCATGCCTGTCCCCTAACACAGCTGTGCATGGAAGGGCTTTTACGTGATGGGGCGTCGAGGGAGGGTGGTGGAAAGAGAAAGGGAACTCAGGCAAGCTTTTGTGCCCCTCTTGTCTCTTTGTCCTTAAATGCATTTCCCAGCTTCCCCTGTACCGCAGGGGTGCTGATCCTGGGAACTCAGGCTTACCAGGCTCCTTTGCCACCTGGCTGCCAGGCAGCTTTAGCAACGGGAAATACGAGAAGGAGACAGGAAGCAGAAGAAAGTGAGAAGCCAGGTTATTTCTCCTCCTCTCACCAGCTTTCATGGCTACTCCAGCAGCAGCAGCTCTGCTCCATGCCTCCAGCTTTCTCTGGGCATGTCCACTGCAGTTCCAGCTTCCCGGATGGCCCCTGCTCCAGGCTTTGATGCTCCACCCCTTTCCTCTGTCTCTTCAGCCCCACGAGAGGTGGTCATCCGGAGGCTGCTCATCTCTGGGCTGCCTTGCTGTTCCCTGCTTGCTCTTCTAGTGCTTCCAACCTTCGTAACCAGGGCAACTAGGGCATCCCAAGTTGCTGTTACAGATACGAGGTCCACTTCCCTCTATATGCCCCGACCTGTAGTTTCTTTATCGAATAAAAAGGAGTCTGCAATCCTCGGAGAGGGAGAGGAAATGCAGTGACCCAAGTTGACATGGATAAATAAAAGTTTTAAGGAAAAGGAGAATACAGGTAAAACTGACACTTGCCAGCACTACATACACACGTGCACACAGACACACAGACACAGACAAATGCTAATTGAAAAAATAGGCAGTTAACTTTCTCTGCATAACTGGTCCTTCCTGACCTCCGCTTTCTTTTAATCAAAAGCTCAGAGAGATGGATTCGGAATAGTACTGTATCACCATTTTTCCATGTAGGTCCCCAAGGTCCACGCGTAGAGTTAATTCCCCTCTCTGGCTACCAAAGATGCGAGGAAGAGCAGTGTTGATAGTGACTCTGGCCCTGGTTGTAGCAGGAGGTTAATGAAGCCAAAGACATGTGCTTGGAGAGCCTGAAACTCCCACTGAGAGTTAATTTTGTTTGCCCATTTCCTAATGGTCTATGTAGTCATTAGGCTTACTGCTGTTTAGCACTTGATTCATTTTCTTTTTACTTTTGCCTTTTGTTATCCAGGGGTCAGAGCTGAAAGCATCTAGTACTTAAAATTACTGAGTGGTTTTCTAATGGTCACAGTATGTGGGAACTGTACACTCTGCAAAGCTAAATGTCATTTGGCACAAATTATCCCAGGTAATTTATAACCAATCTAACTGCCTTTTCTTGATAAGCAAATTCAGTGTGTGTGTGTGTGTGTGTGTGTGTGTGTGTGTGCACACAGGAGTCAGAGTCAGCCTTTGTGTTTTAAATTAGACTTTCATTCCCTATTGAAAGGCATGAATTGACCTGAAATTTATAACCATCTTTATGATACAAAATAAGTGTAATTATTGTAATTCAAATTAGAAAACCAAGAACATGCTGCAATCTGGGCCACATGTTTCTATCCCCTGGTGACTGCGTTTCCCAAACCAAGATCCAGGACACGTGTTCTGGTAAAGAACTCCCTTTAAAAATGTTCTTAACTCTTACTTATATAATCATTCTTATAAGGGTATAAAAATTCAATCACATTTTATGCACACTTCCTAATTTTTAAAGAGAATAAAATTTTTGTAAATGAGGATTAGTCTAGAAGTTCCCAGCGTTGACGCCCGTGCCATCTCCTCTTCTTTCCTCTGAGGGAGGCTTCTATCCATTGGCCTTGTTTGATCTGTCGATGGTCACTGCTTCCTCCAGAAAACAATAAAATTCTTTGCTCTTAACACTGGAATGACAGGCATTTAAGAATCTAAATTCACATGCAATCAAACTGGAAGCTGGGGATTGGATAGCTTAAAATATCCCCTTCGTTCCGAACTACAGTAGTATGCTCCCGAGAGTAGGAGGAAAAATCACAGTACATAATCTTTCCCCCATGGAAAAGATACAAACTAGCCTGTCCCAAAACCAGATTAAAATCGGTCTAGTGAAAATAAGGAGAGTCCAAGCCACATCTTTTGTGCAGCAAGTTCTCTAAGTGAGTAAAGGTTTGAGGAGGCAGTTCCCGGGTGGGACCTGAGGCTGCTGAGAAGGGCATCACTGGCCAGGGGATCCCCGAGACATAAGCATCCAGTTGAGAACAATGTGAGCCTGAACGGGATGTGCCATGTGAGCTCCCTCTGCACCTTCATCTGGGATGCTCATGTAGGAAATAGCCTGCGAAACCAGCTAGCAAGGACCAGAAAGAGACAAACATCAACAACCATAGGGAGGTTTCAGGAACTCTCGAGAAACAAAATTCAAAGGCAGTTCTCCACGGTTCTAGAAAGAAAAACAGAAAATATGCATCTGAACTTTCACCTTGAGAAGTTGTGTGACTTCTTAAATTTTTGTAGCTTGTCCGTGTCTATTACTTATTAATCTGCTTTTCTGACAGTAAATAAGAGCAAATCCCTTAAAAAAAAAATCCTGCTTCTTCTTGTTTGTAGGACAATAGGAAAGAGAATTTGGGGAGACCACATCTAACTTGGTATCCCAGTTTGGGGGTGAAGAATTCTGAGGATAAGAGAGGAAAGGAGGAGAGTAAATCCTTACAGTTTGAGGAAAGGTGCTAAGGAGGGGACTTCCGGCTGACGACGTGGGAGGAGAAGGAGCCGGCAGTTTAAGACCTTTTCTCACACAGAGCTCTCCTCAGGAGCCCTCTGGAGCTCACTTTCCAAGCTCTCTGACTCCACAAATGCAACAGTGCCAACACGGCCTACATGAGAACAGGTTTGCTATGAGCGATTTGGTTATGAGGTCTTTCAATCGTATCTTCCAATCCACCTCCCTTGTCCCATTACAATCCCATTAAGAGCCAAGCCTGCCCCATTCCTTTCCTGCACAGCTCTGTATCGTCTCTGACTATGGCACCCACACCCTTTTCATAAATAGAGTAGCAGTACTTCTCATGCCGCCCTTCAGCTCAACGCCATTCCCAAAAGTAGTGGACAAAGGAATGGGCCCAAAGGACAAAGGAATGGAATGAGGGCAAGATGGGTTTGGAGAGCAAGTGTTTGGTACCTGTTTTCAAAAGGAACTTCTCTCTCAGAACTGAAAGTGACTTCTCAAGAGTTGGAGACCCAGCTCTGCTCAGACAGAGAGCTCCCGCTTGGGTCTCTAATTACACCCAAGGCCCGGGTCTCAGCTCCAAATCCTTTCACCTTAGAGGATGGAGTTGTCTTCAGTAGAGAGTCATTGTCAAGGATAGAAGATTTTTCTCTTTTTTTATCCCAATATTTTATTATGAAATTTTTCAAACATACAACAAACAGAAAAATTTTAGCGTGAACACCCGTATACTCACCACCTGGATTATACTGGTACTATATTACTGTACTGGCTTTGTTGCATTTCTAGCCATCAATAAACCCACTGTTTTATGCATTTCAAAGTACAGACATCAAAACACTTCTTCCTAAATACTTCGGCATGTATATCAGTAGCTAAAATGTAATAATTGTTTACAGATTTTAATGTAAAATTTATGTATGATAAAATTTACAAATCTTAAGTGTATATCTGCTGAGTATTCTTTAATCTGCTGTTTTCACAAACGTACACATCTGTGCGATGCTAACTGCTGTTAAGGTGTAGTATTCTGTATTAAGCTCTGTCCCGCATTGCCATTGTCCCAGAGGGTTCTTTCACGCCCTTCCCGGTCACTCTCAACCCTCCAAGCCCCCCTAGGGTCATCAGGTCTACTGATGTTTCTTCTTAGACAAGAGTATTTCTCATGCTTGCTAAAGAGTCATGCAAATAATGGTTTTAGTGATGAACCTTTGCCGTCAGTCAAACTTCAGGGACATTTGGCTTCAACACAAGAAAAATTTACCATTTATGAATGACTGATTATTGTAGATAAATGAGTAAAAGGAGGATCATTCTATTGCATAAGTCATCCTCACCTCCTGCCCATTGATAACAGATAGCCTGGCTAAGAAATAAAGTATACCTGGTCTCAGCTTGATAAATCAGCAGTTTCATTTGTCTCACGATGGAGGGTCAAATGAGAAGATCTTCAGTTTCTGAATATGGTCCCCATGTGATTTCTGGTCTGAGAATACAGGACAAAAGAGAACAGCTTTTGATATTACCAATGAGCTCTTTCGGTCCCAGTCACTCATACTCATTTATTAATAATATTACGGGGTCCTAGAAAAAATGTAAATACAAGAACTCATCTTGCCAAATGATTAACCACTCCTGGGCGGAAGTTAAGAACCACGAAAGGCACATTTCTTCTTCCAGGCTGGGTAGGAAGTTACTGTTGCCCTGTGCTCGGTAGTGGTACCCTAGTGGCTTATGAGAGCGAATTCTACTCCTGAAGTATCAACTGCGGATAGGAGGTAGCTCTCTGGCACGTTGTTTTTCACATTAAATGGAAAGTTTCTGACTCCTGTGCCATCTTTCCATCCACGGTGTGGTCTTTTCTCTGATGTTCGTTGGTTTTGTTTTCTGATAGCTGATATCATTCCTCCTCTTTATCCTATTGAGTCACTTTTCTTTTACTGTCTCTTTACCAAGTCCTTCCACAACCCCCCCTGCCCCATGCTTCCTTTCCCTCACATCATTGCGTGTTTTATTCCCATGGTGGAACTGGCTGCTGCTTCATATAAATTCCCACTCCTCCCATTCTCCCCGTCTCTCTCCAGTCACCCCCATTCACCTGTTATCCTTTTTGTTTCTCTTTCCTGCTGCTTAATGACTTCTCCTGCTGATGAGCTGTGCTCAACATCCTGAGCAGCCTGAAGCACCTGCGAGCCCCTCCCTGGGCGCACTGCTCGCCACGTGCTCCAGCGCAGACGGGGGCCGGGCTCCAGGTGTGCGCACTGCAGGGGGGCTCTGTCATGACGTGCACATCTCAAACGTTCCATCAGTTTTTTGGTTAATGAACCTCTGTGCTTCCCATTTTTATTTCGTTTCTTTTTTTAAGTGGAAGTTTGATACTTTGGAAAATATTTTTCTGTTGGAGACATTTTCAGTGCTTTTTGGAAGCAGAAGCAAACCCAGTGTTTGTTCACGTTACACACCAGAATCAAGTTTTTTTGTTACGACTAACAGTTGGGAGGGTGGAATAATACGAATCACTGATGTTTGTCTAGCACTGTCCTTGTCAATGCGTTCTCAGGCATCAATCGTCCCATTTGAGTCTAAGAGCAACCCTAGCCATTATTCTCATGTTTCTCACTTTAAGTCAAAAACATCTGCGGGCGTTACTGAGGGAGTGCCTCAGAACAACTGTATGTCAGCTAGATGGCAGCTGAGCCGGAGAACACCTCCATAACACGGCTAATGCGAAATTTCCCTTGCTCTTTCCCCACTGGGTTTTCCTCCCCTGGATCAGCAGTTAGAATACAAAGTTTCTAGGAGGCTGGTATCTTTCTTAAACACCCTGAGGTGTTCAGGAAGTTGTTCCTACAATAATTCATCAGACGCCCATACATTGTGTGCTGGGACATTTAGACACATCAATGCCGTCATGAATATACAGGCAATCCACTCTTGACCCTGAAGATGTGCACCTAGAAAAATTGTATGTAGATCAAATTACCGCACGTGAAACCACACTGTAAAACACACCAGGGTAATATGCTATTTAAAGAAATACTGAAGTTTACCTTTGTAAAGAATTCTTTCATGATGCAAATAATCCACATTTTATTTGTAAATTTAGGACTTTAGGCATGAGTTTGTGTGAAGTGAAGGACACATCAATTTTAATGGACTTAAGTAGATGGAGGTCCGAGACACACTTTTCTGAACCACCCAGGGGACGCCAGCAGCTGTTCAGTGAAACAAAGGGACAAATTAGTCCCTCTGGAACAATGGAACTCTGCCATTATTCTTAATATGAGTTGATGTGACTATAGGAGGTCTTTTCCCCTCTCCCATAGTGGTTTTCCCTTTCCCAGTAATTGTTTCCTCAGAGTAAACTTGAGCTTTATATTTGTGAAAAGTGCAAGGCATTCTTTTCTAACAAACCACACGAGCATCAGATACCCTTGAACTAAGTACACAAGCGTACACAAGTGCTCTCTTGCATTTCCTGAGATGAGGTTCAAAATGTTACCTCTAGTCTCTGAACGCTCCTTAAGCAGGCTTTGCAGTTCTTAACTTACGACCTTGGAATCAACTCTAAATTCCCTCAATTCTTTGCTCCCATTTTCAGTTCATGGACAAACAACCACAATGCCCTTGGATTATTTACGTACTCTCTGTTTTCATCCCCTATGCCACATTCCACTTTCAGTAAATAATTTTCTATCTAAATAATAAATAATCACCATCCTTGCTCAGAAAGGTATTTCTAAAACGCTCACTGCTGAGGAAAGTTACACAGGGTTGTCCCCTCTCCAGTGCAGGCGAATGTCCTTCCCAAGGAGCCAACCTCAAGAACTTTAGAGCTATGAGAACTTTAGAGCTACCGTCCTTGAGGAAGTGAGGAACCCACTCATTACCCATAGCTGTGCGCAGAAACGACTGCGGAGAGAGTAAATTTGTCACGGCTGCCAGGATCCTTTGGAGCGATGCTCTCTGATTCCTGTGGAAAATAGATCAAGACAGAGACCTTGAGTGCCCAGATATGAGGAGAGTTTGCTGACTTCATAGAGTTCTAGACCAAGCCTGGAGAGTTCAGTATTGCCTTCGTCCATGCCCGGGATGGACTTCCATGGGGATTTTATAAGTTCCCAACTTGGGGTAACTTCACAAGTTTGCCCCCAATGTCTCCCCTACAAAACGAAACCACGTGGAAGAAGATACGGAAATTATACTAAGAGAGACAAAATTAGTGAACTTGATGCTACAATTGTTGCAATTTATTTATTTATTTTTGAGGAAGATTAGCCCTGAACTAACATCTGCTGCCAATCCTCCTATTTTTGCTGAGGAAGACTGGCCCTGAGCTAACATCTTCCTCCATTTTATATGTGGGATGCCTGCCACAGTGTGGCTTGACAGTGATGCTTAGGTCCACGCCAGGGATCTGAACTGGCGAGCCCCGGGCCACTGAGGCGGAGTGTGGGAACTTAACTACTATGCCACAGGGCAGGCCCCCAATTCCTGCAATTTTTACCTTTTTTCCTAGGACATCTCTCCTCCTCTCTTATTCTGTGACCTCAACCCATCCTTTGGTATTGTAGTTAGACCATGGCCAAAATCCTTCACTCCCCATGCCACACTTCTAAAATCCTGAATTTTAGATTTGATCAAATGTATCGGAAAAGACAAATATTCTTCACCTTTCCCACGGACAGCTGTCTTTGGGAGGGGTGTTGTTTCTACTTGTGTTAGAGATCTTTAGACATGTTTGCTTTAACAGAAAGATTGTAACTCAGTTAGCTGGGAAAGAAAAGTAAAAAAGGATTGCAGCATGCAGATGCTGTTCTTAAGGTAGCGTCGGCCCCCGGCAGCGGGCTGGGGGCGGGGAGCACGCAAGGCTTGAAGGGCCGCTGACGCACCTGCGTTGATCGCTAAATTCCTTTACTGTTCAACTTCCATCTGATTAATATTAATGCTCAAATTATATCTCCACAATTTTCAATATAGAAACTTAGAGGCTACCACAATGTTACTTCAGGAGAACGAGTTATAAGCCATTTTTTTCTTTATTTTTCTCTATTTTTTAAATGTTCCACAAGTAGCATATGCTACCTATATAACTATATATATAATTATACTTATATTTATTTATATTTATATAAAATACTTATATTTATATAGAAATATAGGTAGCATATGCTACCTATATAATTATTTTTTAAAAATTAAAACCTGTGAGAGGAAAAGCAGTAGATCTATATTGCATATCAAAATCTAAATTTCCTCCTTGTCGCATCTCATCATATACACTTCTCTTTAAGTATCATTATTGGATTTCTGCCTCAACAAAGCATTTTCTGCCCCCTGCCTTCCACATCTTCCCCACTCCTTAATATATAACACGCTTATTCTGAACTCCTTTAAGCCACCTGCATTTCTCAGCTGAATCTCAAAATTCACCTTCTTCAAACAATCTTTCTTTATCAGCCCCATCTCAACTCAAAATTCACTTTGCCAAACTTCTGTACTCTGTGCTTACACGTATTTACCCATATGTTGCTTAATAAAATATGAAAATGTTATGAAAGTATAATGCACAAACCAACAAGTGCATGAATCCTAAGTGTACACTAAGAAGACTCTTTACGAAGTGAAATCCAGATCAGGGAACAGAACACCATTAGCAGCCCAGAAGCTCTCATCGTGCCCCATCCAGTTACTTCCACCTCACCTCCACCAAGAGGAGCCACCATCCTGAATTTTCACACCATAGATTATTTTCACTTGTACAGTGTATACTCTTTTATGTCTTGCTTCTTTCATCCAACATTATAATTTTAAGATTACTCCATGTTGTTCCATATAGCAATACTTTGTTCATTTTCATTGCTATATAGTATTTCATTGAACAATTATTCCTATCTGTTTGAATTTTGATGGACATTTGGTTTACTCCCAGTTTGGAGCTATTATGAATAGTGCTGATGGAAGTACTCTCATACATGCCTTTTGCAGAACATAAGAGCATTTTACTCAGGTATTTCTAGGAGTCAAATTGCTGGATTGTATATGTACATAGGCTCAGCTTTAATAGATAATTCCAAATAATTTTCCAAACATACTATGTTGCTTTCAAACTGTCTCAAGCTGGAGCTCCCCGCTGGTCAGTCCTGATTAGGCAGTCAGTGTTGACACCCAGCCTGGTGGATGGCCATGTCACGCCTGACTCCAGTGCTCAGCCTGTGGGTAGTAGCCACCCACTCCTGTCTCTGTGAGTGTGTGTGGGAGTTTCTTCAGGGTGCCTGACTCCCACATCTGAAGGGCTACAAAGCTTACTTCATCTCATCAACCCCGGCTAGTGAAAAGGCGAGTCGTTTTTGTCCTTGTGATGTACTCATAACCAGCCATAAACCCACTGAGAGCAAGAACTTTACACTATTGAAGTTTTCAGAAGTTCTCCTCAACTCATCCACGCCACTTTCCATCTCCCTTAAAGAATCCAGCTTCAGACAGTGATAATATGACAGTGACACCCAACTCAGGACTTCTGCCTCGGGCCTCGGGGCTTCCCTTCCCAGCAGCTCGTTTCCCTAGTTCCTGCCATAGTAGCAACATGGCGGCTCCCCCCTCTCTGCTTCTCCAGGAGAAGGAGAGACAACAAGTGTGGATACGGATACTGTATTTGTTAACCGTCTTACACTGAGGGGCTTCTCCATCTTTTTTGGATTCATAAGTTCTATTGACACTAATAGCCATCAGATGTTTTTATGGAGGACGCAAGTCTCTATATTTTGTAAGGAAAAGCTAATAAAATGCATTTTTTCTTTCCTTCATTTTAAGCTTTAAACAAAGTGGACTAGAAAGTTCCGTTTGATGAAATGACAGCATATAATGTGGTTACAGTAGATGCACGTAACGTACGTTTACCCTCCTCGCACCCTTCATCTGCCTCATGTAATGAGCATCTTACTGTTGAACTGCTCACCAGTGACCTTCACAGCAGGGGAGCCACTTCTCTCATCCGCATCAGGGCCAGCATGGCTCAGAGCTTGCACATCCTATTCTGGTGAAGGAATTCTTATTTACGAAACAAATAGGAAATTTCTCTCCAAAGTCGTACATTTCCGAAAGATTACACGGTATTTAAAGAATAAACCAATTTGCTGTCCTAATACTTTCCTGACTAGCACACGCTGGAATGTGGAATTCATTCAGGTGGGAGGTAGGGCAGCCTTATGGAATTGACACTCTGCTGGACACTGGTCTTGTGACTTCGGACAAGCGCCTTAGCCCCTCGGCATCTCAGTTTCCTCTCAGCGCACAAATGGAATGCTATTTGCCCTACTCTACTTCACACAATGTTAGAAGAAATACAAACAGTTCTGTAATAAACATTTCATGCACATCTGTTTGTATAATAACTATTTATTGAGCCCTAATATGGAGCAGATATTGTTCTAGGTACTAGGGACACTGCAGTAAACAAAACAAACCCAAGTCCTACCTTTACGAACTTCCACTCCACAGATACGCAAATACATACAATGTGCACTACTGAGAAACACCAGGGTGAAAAAAATTAAGTGGAGGAAGGGGATAGAGACTAGAAGAGCTAGGAAGACCTCAGTGAGAAGTTGACATTCAAGTGAAAACTGGAAGGAAATAAAGAAGGAACCGTGGCGACACCTTGAGGAAGAGCATTCCAGGCAGCCTTCCAGTGTAAAGGCCCTGAGGTGCAATGTGCCTGGTGTGTTCCAGGAAAAAGGAGCCCAGCGTGGCTGAAGCAGACTGAGTGAGAGGAAGAACGGTAGCCAATAGCTTCAGAGAGGCAAGCAGGAGCGAGCCCAGAGGGCCGTGTCTCCACGAGCGCAGTGCGAGAGCGTCTTCAGGGCTCAGTGCGAGAGCGTCTTCAGGGCCTGCGCCTCAGGAGTTGTATCGCTGGGTTGTAAGACGTGAGCATCACAATCCTGCTAGTTATTGCCAAGTTGCTCCTAAGTGTACACTTTTACACTTTCATGAGCTTTTATTTGAATTCCTGTTGTTCTACAGCCTTCCAATTCTTGGTATTTTCAGCCTTAGATTTTGGCCATCTGTCAGACATGAAATGCTAGGTATCATAGTCTCAGTGGGTATTTCCTTAACTACTGGTGGGTTTGAAGCTCTTTTGCTCAGTGTATTGGTCACTCCAGTTCTCCCCTTTTATAATCTGTTCATATTCTGATTGTTTACTAAGCCGTTGTTGGTTTCCTGTGGTCATGGGCTGCGTCACACGTTATGACGCTGAGCCCCTGTCAGTTGCACACGCCGCTGCTGTGTCCCCGTGCCTGTGGCTTCTCTACTCTGCTGGGCTCAGTGGTGCTCACTGAGGCCTAGAGGCTCTAAATTTTAATATGTTCAAATTGTTAATCTTTTCCTGTGTGGTTTATGCTTTTTGTCTTGTTAAGAAATTATTTCCTATACACAAGATATTTCCTACCTCTACGGTTTCTTTTAATGATCTAAGATTTTAGGTCTTATGTTTAGGAATTGTATTTCCCTGGAATGGAGTAAGGTAAAGAATTTTTTTTGCTACACGTGACTAACCAACTGTCCCAGTTCCACTTTCTTGGGTTTTTTTTTTTTTTTTTTTTGGTAAGGAAGATTGGCCCTGAGCTAACATCTGTGCCAATCTTGCTCTACTTTGTATGTGGGATGGTGCCACAGTATGCCTTGATGAGTGGTGTGTAGGTCCATGCCAGGGATCCGAACCCACAAACCCCGGCTCTCAAAGCAATGCATGTAAACTTAACCACTCAGCTAGAGGCTGGCCCCTCCTACTTTCTCTTTAGAAATGGCAGTTTTCTAGTTTATTGACTTTCCATATATGTAGGTACCTCTCTGGCTTCTTTAACCCCTCCCATTGGTCAAGCTTTCCTTCCCCACAACAGTACCACATTATCTTAGTTGCTACAGCTTTACAATAAACCTTGAGATATTTATTTGGGGAAATGGCCAACTGCTCTCACCTTATTCTTCTTCAAAATGGTCTTGGCTATTCTTGACCTTTTGCTCTTCCATACAAGCCTTTAAATCATCTTGCCAAGTTCCACGGGAGAGCCTCTCGGAGATGTCATTAGGTTGCATTGCATTCAGAGTATTCACATATTTATGAGACTGAGTTACTTATTACAAGCGCAGCATACCTTTTTGTTTTCTTAGGGTTTTTTTTTTTAATGTCATTCATTAAGGTTCATAACTTTTGCCGTATACTTTGCACACATCTTTTGTTAGATTTATTCTTCAGAGCCATTTTTGCTGTTGATTATAAATGGTGCTTCTTTTTGTATTTTTGTATTTTGTCACTGTTCCTGGTGAATAAGAAATGCAACTTTTTTACATTGGTCTAATATCCAGTAAGCCTGCTAAACTCTCTTATTAATTCTAATAATTTTACTAAGATGCTGTTGGGTTTTCTATGTAGAAAATTGTATCACTTGAGAATAAGAACACCTTTATTTCTTCCTTTGTGGTTCATGTACATTCTGTTTCTTCGTCTCATTCTAATCCATTGACTGGGCCCTCAGAACAATCTTGAAGTGGAGATAGAGGATCTTTTGTTTCCTTGTTAATTTTTTTCCTTTTTTTTTTTTTCTGAGGAAGATTAGCCCTGAGCTAACTGCTGCCAATCCTCCTCCTTTTGCTGAGGAAGACTGGCCCTGAGCTAATATCTGTGCCCATCTTCCTCTACTTTATACGCGGGATGCCTACCACAGCATGGCGTGCCAAGGGGTGCCATGTCCCCACCCGGGATCCAAACTGGTGAGCCCCAGGCCACCAAAACGGAACATGTGAACTTAACCACTGAGCCAGTGGGCTGGCCCCAGTATTTGCTTATATTTAACCTCATGTTTTCCAATTCCTCTGTTCATTAGTCCTCCCTATGCCTCTGTTTGTTCTTCTAGAATCAATGTAATTTTTCAGAGAGTACATTCTTCGTGAGTTCATTCAGTGATTGCCTCACAGACTTTTTCACCACAAAGCGACTATCACATTGTCTCTCTTGAATGACAGGTTGACAGGTGCTTTCTCAGCACTCAGCTCCCGTGTCTGCTGTGGAGGGTTCTGCTGTTAATCTAACTGCTGTCCTTTGAAACAACCCGTCTTTGCTCCCGCTGTTCCTGTGATCTTTCCGTTTGTCTTTTACGTTCTGCAGACGCACAGTAATGTGTCCACACGTGGACTCGGTGCTATTTATCTGCTTGGGGTTTGTAGTGGTTCCTGATTCTGATTGTCCAGTTTGTCTGTCAGTTCTGCAAAATATCAGTCAGTATCTCTTTGAGTTTTCATTCTCCTCCCTTCTGTTTTCTCCACCTGACATTCCAGTTAGAGACTTTGTTACCTCCTTTTGCCTGGAGACAGGGTTTTTTAGTCTACTCTTTTGCTGAAGTGTGATCCTTCTGTAATCCTGGCTGTGTGAAAGGGCCTCAGTGTCAACTCCTCATTTCAGGTGGGCCCCAGGCTGTGCCTCCGTCTCCCTGCCTACCCCTCTCTGCGTCCACCTGTCGGAGCACACGCGCTCACTGACTGGCAGCGGCGCCTCCTCTGGGAGCAGCTGCAGCCCCCACCACTTCCCGCTCTATCTCTGGCTGTGCCCGGGGCTCCCCTCACATTCCCGAGACCTCGGGAGCACGTCTGAGAAGAGATCTCTTGCATTTTATCCATCTTGTCTAGGTGTTTTGTAGTTGAAACATACACGTGCAAAATCTAGATTACTGCATCACCAAAAACAAAACTCTAGCTTGTTTTTTGCTTTTCGTGTTTTTTTTTGTGGGGAAGGTTCTCCCTGAGCTAACATCTTCTTCTGTTAGTATGTGGGATGCTGCCACAGCGTGGCTTGATGAGCAGAGTGTAGGCCCAGGCCCAGGATCTGAACCTGCAAACCCCAGGCCACCCAAGCACAGCACACAGTCTTAACCACTATGTCACCGGGCTGGCCCCTAATTTTTTCATTATAATTTTAAAATTCCTCAGCCCTTTCAATTGCCTTGGTCACATGATTAAATAACAAAACTGTCATGATTCCAAAGCACTTCTCAGGCATTACAAAATGTTACAGAACTTGTTCGCCCTACTGTCAGCTAAGGATTTATTTCCCAAGTCCTTCTCCCATCAACCAAGGGAGAAAAAACAGATGCATTAGCAGGCATAGGGTGAAGTGTGAGCCCTGTCGGTTTACACTCTGCTCCTTCTCTTACCCAGTTGCTGACATTTCCCTGAAGGTTTAAATGATGTTCATTTTGTCAAATAATTTCACTAACATTTCTGAGCGCCCAAGTTCACTGTGCTCAGTTTGCCGGGGAAGCACCCATCTCAAAGTGTGAAAGGCATCAAATTCCTGAGAAAAGACACTGGTTGCTCTAAGGAGCTTGGAAAGAGTACAACTCCCTGAGCCTTCACCGTGTTGACACTTCCCTTTCTCGTGTGTGAATGGGCAGTCTGGCTGGCACGAGGAGCCTCTCCCTCAGGCTCTTGGGAGCACCCACCGCCGCATCCTGGGAGACCGCGGGATGCGCCCTGCTGCGTTCTCACCCGCGGCTGCAGGTGTCCTCAGGGTGTCAAACCACTTTCCGAACAGACTCACTCACTCTTCCACCTCGAAGGCAGCTGGCGGGGAGGCCAGACCTCCCCCTGTGCAGGTGATCACCCTGATAGCGGGGCTTCACTGTGAAGGACGGAGGGTCAGCAGAATCGCCACAGAAAACCCTCGGTTTGCCCAACAACAGTTAAAATTTTGCAAAAAAATCACCAGAACATACTGATCATTTGAGAAAGAGGTGATTAAAACAAAATATTTAAGCAACTTTTCACATGGATAATTCCAAAAAAAAAAGTTTTAGCCAATGTCTAGAGCAGCGCTTCTCAAAATTTACTGAGCACAGAAATCACCCAGGGTTCTTGTTCAAAATGAACATTCTGCCTCCGTAGATGGGTTGGGGGAGGGGCAGCTGAGATTTTATCTACAGACTCGTGAGCGAGCCGCACTTTGAGAGACAAGGCCCTAAAGGACTGAGGCCAATGGCACTGTCCACTAGCCACCAGCCGCAGGTACTGACTGAGCGCTTGAAATGCGGCTAATCCAAATCCAGATGCGGTATAACTATACACACACGCTGAATTCTGATGGCTTAGTAAGCAAAAAGTATACAAAGTGTCAGTAATTTTTTATTTTGATTACATATTGAAATAATATTTTGGACCTATTGAGTGAACTAAAATATATTATTAAAACTAATCTCACCTTTTCTTTTTTACTTTATTTAATATGACTACTAGAAAATTCTGAATGTCACATGTGGCTCACGTTTGTGGCTCACACCATTTCTGTATTCGTTTCCTGTTGCTGCTTTAACAAATTATCACAAATTTAGCATCTTAAAACAGAACGGCGGCGCCAGCGGGCAGTTCTGGAGGCCGCGGTCCTGGGCGCGGAGCAGCCTAGGCCCGAGGAAGGGTTCACGTCCTCGCCTTTTCCAGCTTCGAAGGCCACATGCACTCTTGGCTGATGGCCCCTTCTTCAGAGCCAGCGGCACGGCACCTTCAAATATCTTTCTCCGTGTCCCTCCCTTCTCCCCGCCACCCCACACACAGCTTCTGCTTCTGTGGTCGCATCGCTTCTCATTTCTGGTTCCCCTACCTCCTGGGTGTAAGGACCCTCGTGATGACATTGGGCCCACCTAGATAATCCAGGATAATCTCCCATCAAGAGATCCTTAACTTTATCGTCTCTGCAAAGTTCCTTTTGCCACATAAAATGACCCATTGACACGTTCCAGGGATAAGGACGCACAGCATCTTGTGGGTGGCGGGGGTGGGGAGACATCATTTAGTCTACCACATTTCCATGGACAGCACTGACTCACACAATTCATCAGTTTTACATTAAATGATAGCCAATTATGTGCCTTTATCACTAGACAAATGGAGTCAGGAATATAAAATAAAGCATTTTATTATTTCGGTATCACAATGCTAAACATTAGTTTAACACACCTAAATTTGCTTTTAAGTAGAGTACTTCTGATTTCAGCATAAATTCAGTGTCATCTAAGCAGGTATTGTGGTTGTAAATATTGGCAAAAAATCCAGATTCCTGGATTCTCCTTGTAATTCAAGCTATTTTCTTGGCCCTCAGTTAATTCCCTGTTAACTGACACTTAAGGAGTAATGAATATAAAGAATTAATGAATGTAAAGGATAAAGTCTGGGTCGATGAGTTAAAATCCAGTTATAGCATAATATGTCTGAAAGACTTAGAGTACCTTTGGGGCCTGATTCACCTGGTAAATTATTCATAACTGTATCAGCAAGCATGGGGGCCGGGGCACTGCGACATGCAGAGCATCACGGGAAGACTCTGATGTGTGTGGACCCTAGGAGCTCCCATCATGCAGGGAAATGGACAAGAGCGCCAATGGCAGACATTCCGAAGAGGAAACGAAACACGTCAGCTGCATAGTGGTGATCACAAGGATGGCAGAGGAAGGAAGAGGCGCGGCCTGGTGAGGTCCTCTCAGCTCAACACGATCAGGGAAAGCTCCCTGGAAGAAGGAGAACATGACCCGGCTCTTTGAGAATAGACACAAATCCGGATCCCTTAAGTGTTGGTTCCAAACAATTATTACTCTTCTATTTTGTTTGAGGCACATTTTTAAATACTAGGATTGATCACTTTGAGTTTTTCCCTGTTTTTCCCCCCTCATTTCTTAAACATTAATCTTGGAGGTTAGATCAATGGAGGAAATGAAGGACACAGAAAATGAGGGCAAGAGAAAAAAAGAAGAAATGGAAATTATTGCAGTTTTTCTCCCACACACAACACAATTAACACGTGCTTAGATTTGAGGAATACAATCATAAACTAGCTTCTCAAAATCACAGAAACTGGCTGATGTTCAGTATATTGAAGGCACATAGTCTAACTTGTCATACATTTCAAAACATTTAAGATTCTGCTGTTGTCTAAAAACACACCACTCTTGCAACAAATTCCCATATTCATAAATTTTGCATAGATCCAAATTACCCTCCTATCTATGTGCTCATCCATCCATCTATAAATAGCAGCTTTATCCCAAGGGCTGTATCAGGATTCCCATCTGAGGACCTGGGCCTCCAAGGGCCCATTTTGTCACGCTTACCCTTTCCTCTAATTGCAACTGGAAATCCTGGACATTGTAGATGCGAACATCAGAGGACACAAAAAGTGGAGTAAAGAAGGCAGAATGCTGGGGACCTCGGGACCCACTCAACAACAGTGCTGAGTTTCTTGGGGTTTCTTTTTGCTTCATATGTCCCAGTCTGGGAGCTGAAGAAGCCAGCAACCCGGAAACACCAACAGGTGAGGCAAATAAGAAAGCCCTCACCAAAGGCTTGCTCTCTCAGCCAAAGGGACAGCAAGAGAAGCCTAGTGAGGCAGGAAGCTTTCGGATGACAGCTCTACTCCAGCTGGACACTACTGAAAACACTGTGACCCCAGGCCCACCCTCCCAGCACAGACTGAGGGCGGAGCCCGGACGGCACCCTCTCAAGGCTGTACCAGGAGCCCTGTACACTGAGCCCAGTGCAGAAGAGGAGGCCCAGGCAGGTGCTGGGCTTCTGTCCCTGCTCGCGAGCTACGGTGATGAAGACTGTGGAACTGGCAGAGGGACAGACACATAACTCAGTGAATATGAATCGACAATTCCCGCAAAACGAAAGGTTTAACTTTAACAAAATTATCGTGCTACGACCAACTTACTCAGATAGTGTTTATTTATTCTTTCCTTCTTATGAAAAACATTACTGAGGAGCTGAGGCGTTTTCTCCCTATATACAATCTTCACACGTTGAGAAATCATTGTTTTATATATGTAAATTAAAACTGAATTGTGGGTCATATTTATGTAACACTTAGCCTTATGTTTTCAAATATTTTGAGTATGATTTGTGAAGTCGAAATCCAGACGCAAAGCCAAAATTCAGTCAACGGTCTAGATAGTTTTAATTAGACTAGATTATCTAGATAATTTTGCAATACGACCAAATAAGAACAATTTGTAAGTTCAGAAATAAGGGTTTTATTTATTTGTAGTTGTTTTCCGAAAAGTAATCACAGACTAGCTTAAGTGAGACCCTGAGTCTGAATTATCTGTGTCAACAAATAATAAGATTGAGATGGTCAGGGCTACATTTGAAAGTGTACGTATAAGATATATGGCACACTCTTTTATTTTCTTTTAAGAAAAAAAGCATACTCTCAAAACTCAGCCATTATTCTTAACTCTTGGGAACTTTAATCCAAGACAGCTCCCTAAATGCAAATTAGCATTAATTGCTGGTAATCGTTCTTCTCTGATACAGGGGCCTATATTCAGTTTTAATCAGTAAGCACGCCATCCAACTGGTTAACTTAGTTTTTACTTTTAACACAATATTTCATGGATATGTAAATAGTTAATTCATTTAAAAGTTGTGCATCCTTCAGCAACATTTCTACAACCGTGTAACTTTTGACCTTCATTTATAGATATTACTAATACCAGACAAGTGTGCAGTCGGATTAAAAACACACTTACAGGAGCCAGCACTTACCCTCCAGCAACCCCTTAACTGAATCGCTGTGCAGGTTTTCCGGGAGTGTGGTGACTTTCTCAAGGTCACCGGGCAATGAAACTCAGCCAGACTCTAACCCACATATCGCAGCCCCCAGCCAAGCAAATTTTCCGTCACCAAACTGACATCTTGCAGGTGAATATTTCAAACCCATAAAGTAGATCCATTGATTGAATAACGCTTTCATTAGGAATTGATACTCCTCTGGCAATACCTTCTCAAAAGATGAATTTTTTTTTTTTTGAGGAAGACTGGCCCTGAGCTCACATCTGTGCCCATCTTCCTCTACTTTATATGTGGGACGCCTGTCACAGCATGGCTTGCCAAGCAGTGCATAGGTCCATGGCTGGGATCTGAACTGGTGAACCCCAGGCTGCCAAAGTGGAGCATGTACACCTAACTGCTATGCCACCAGGCCAGCCCCAAAAGATGAATGTTCTTAAAAGCACTGCTCCAGTATTGAGGAGCACAACATTAGGGGAACATTACGGACGTTCATCTGAGAGGCGGGCTTCGCTGAATGAATGGTATACAGTTGCTTTGACTTCGCCTGGAAAAGGAGAGCTATCTCCGAACCCAAAGCTCAAGAGACCAGGGAAGATGCAGAGGAATGCATACCTGGAAATGGCCTGGTAACTCTCCAGACTGTGGGACGCTGCTGTGTAATGCAGTGTGATCTCCCAAAGGCCTGGTGCTCCTCGTCAGCCGCACTCAGAAATCAGCGTCTCCAAGGTGACCACCGCTTCCAGCTGCAGAGGCTTCTCCAGGGCAGGAACACAAGCGTCTGCCAGAAGGAGATTATGACGTTCGTTTTGTGCGTGTTTTAATCATTCCCCAGTTGTCCTCTCGCCCATTGGAGCACAGCTACGTCCTCATTACTTGCATTCTCAACGTGCCAATTACCTCTTTACTCCCCTGCTGAGTACCTCTTCTCTAAGGCGTCCCAATAATGCATAATCGCCCAGGTCCAGCCTGCAGATCAAACTCCAGTGTAATCTGCAAACCCAAGTAAATACAAAGCAGCTTGCACAGAATTCAGACCTCACCTGGTGACTAAGTTATCTGGTTCTAGCTTTCCCATTTTCCCATTTTCCCATTTTCCACCTAATGTTCTCCCCACTGTCTCTTCACAACAAATATTTGCCAAGTCATTTTGTTTTTTCAAGTGCTACTTCAGCTTCTCTTTAAAAACAGTCACAAAAATCTTTTATTATTTAGAAATCTAGGGGATGTGTCGCCTCCTTGTCCTTAACTTCTGAGTACCATGCTGGCGAGCAGACACCATGGCACTCTAGGTCTTAACTCTGCCCCTCCCGAGACACAAGCAGCCAGGTGCCGTTCCAGAAGGCAATGAGTCGAGCCAATTCTGTACCCTATGGAAAGGCTTTTAGTACTTCTTAACATTATCTTTGTAAGAGGCTCAAATTTATGTTTGTAACAAAGTATTCCACAAATTCTTATTCAGTGACTAGAATAAAATGTGAGTATAGCAAGGCTAAAGAGCCACCACGTGTCTGAGAAGCTAAATCAGAAACATTACCAGAAGTTTTTCTAGCCTAACCCAAGTCGGAGGCCAGATGTCACGCCCTGCACCTGGCTGGAAAGGCAGGGTGACTGCAGGGCCCATAGGCGGGTCGGCCGGTGGGCCATCCAGGCCAGGCTTCCGGAGGGCCAGGCCTCCTCAAACGTGATCCCCTACAGACTTTAGGAGCCCAGGAACACCATTAAACATGTGGAAAATAGGGGAACTATGTTCTAGGGGAGAAGTTCTCCAAGTGTGGGCCCCGGACCAGCAGCATCAGCGTCACCTGGGAATTGGTTAGAATGTTGGAAACCCTGCAGGTGGGCCCCCACCACCTGTCCTCAAGAGCCTTGGATGTGCTCTGAAGTTTGGGAACCGCCACTCCAGAGAAGCTCTCCTCAGCTGGTCTGACCTCGTCTCCTGCCACTCCCTGCCCGGCTCCAGCCACACTGACCTCCTTGCCACGCCCCAGCCGTGCTCTGCCTTGGGACTTTGCACTAGCTGTTCCCTCTGCTTCAAACACTGTTCCCTCGTAGAGCTGTGCAGCCAGCTCCCTGAGCTTCTGCACAGCCTTGCTCAAGTTCTGCCTTCTCCCTGAGGGCTGCTCCGATCGATGCCCCTAGGTTAAGTTGTCTTGTCCCTTCCCCGGCCCCGCCAGCACTCGTAACCCCGCCTCCTGCTCTGAATCACCGCTTACACAGTGATAACTCACGTGCCCATCGTGCTTCTTGCTTACTGTCTCCCCTACCCAGAATACAAGCCCCGCTATGGCAGCAGTCTTTGCTCATCCCCATTAGTCTGAGTGCGCGGGATAATGTGCAGCACATAGCAGGTACTCACCGAGCGATTATTAAATCAATGAACTCAAAGGAACCCAGGATCCTTAGAAGGGAGGAAAACACTGTTCCAGAGGCAATTTGGTAGTCTCTTCACAGAGGAATCCTTTCTCATAAGCTGTGTACTTGCCACCAGCTCCATGCTGTCACGCGCATCTGGGTGGGTGCTGTGTGGGAAGGTTGGTGGCAGAAGACGTAGAAGAGGTCCAAGAATGAGGCTGGGCAGGAGTTAGGAATATCTGTGCAAACTCCCTCTTTGAGTATATTTTTGCCTTTCAGTTTATGATATCTGAGTTTTTGAAATAAATATATGTTAACTCATTTAATCCTCCTAAGAGGATTATAAGGTAGATGCCTCACTTATCCTCCTTGCATAGATGAGAAACTGGGCCACTCTTTCGCCCAGGAAATGTCACTCTTTTGCCCAGGCTCACACAGAGGTACATGGAAGAGCTGGGATCGGACCCAGCAGCCTGGCTCTCCGCGCGGCTCCTTCAGCCGTCCTGTATCAACGTAACTAACAATGTTCATGGCTACACCCTGTGTTAGCATGTAACTGTTTTGTCTGCATTTTTTATAGTTCTATCCTCCCTGATAGGCTGAAAAATCTGAAAAGGGGCAGCATCTCTTATTCATCATCTCTACTTACCCAGTGCTCAGCATAATCTTATTGGATGATGGACGGATGGATGGACAGATGGACGAATAGACAGGATTTAAGTTTCAGGCCAGTTACTGCATTCAGCTCTAAGATACACTTCAAAACCTGAAACTCCAGAAATTAATTAATCAGCTTTGGTTTTTCCTCAATTTAAATTTGTCAAATAAGCCTGAGGTTTTGTAATTGAAAAAATGTGTAGGTGATCAGATAAGAGAAACTGAATGACAAGGACAGTTGTCTCCAGGGACTTTTGGCCTCAGGAACGTCTATCCCCCAACCATCCTGCTTCCTCCTCCAGAAGATAATAGGCAGCATCAGCGAGAGCACAGGGGCTGGGCTGGGCTCTGCCTGTCCGCGTGAGCTCGGAAGGATGAGCCGGCTCAGCCTCAGTGACTGCACCCTAATTTCCGCAGGTAATCAGGACCCAATGATGGAAGCAAATTTAAAAGAACTAAGCCCAGAATTGATAGCATGCAGAAGGAATGCAAATGGCATGTGGCTGCCTGACCGTCCCAGGGAGTCCTTTACCCCGATTCTTCCTTCCTGCCTCTGTCTCAATGTATTCAATGCTATTTTCAGAAGACATTTATTAACCTTTCAACCTGAGTTCCTAGAGATGGATGGCATCTCAGCAGTGGCCCTGAGGATGCTGTAAGGCCCAGTCTTCTTCTCACCCAGGATGGCTCCATCTGGCTGGCCTCATCTCCAGCCTCTGCTCTTGAGTTGGCCGGAACGAGGACTGCTCCCATCACCACACAGGGCCCGCGGCTGGTCCTTCTTCTGCACCCTCTATGGCTGCTGCCCTCAACTGCGATGATGAGACTGGAAGCTCCTCCATCACAGATTCCAAATATCCTTTCTAACAGATGTCAGTAACTTATCCCGAAATAAGCAGAGTGGCACGACGAAAGGTGCCAGCGTTTAGGAAGTGTACTGGGCAGCCGCTGACTTTAGGAAGGTGGTTATCGATCCTCATTAGACTTACTGCCTGCGTGTCAGCAGAGAAAGCATCTCTCCACACCTGGGGAATCTGAGCCTGCCCCTGCTGATCCTAAGTTGCCGGCTCCCGAATGCAGTCCAAGGGCAAATGCCACTCACCGCCCCCAGAACCACTTAGGAAGCTTTTCAAAAATACCGATTCCTGGGCCTGGCTCTGGAGATCCTGCTTCATCAGGTTGGAGGTGAAACTCAGGAAGTTCTCTGCATTTTTTAAGAGCTTCCCCGGGGATCCTGACGAACAACCAAGTTTAGGAACTACTAGCAAGACTTTGAAGCCTGTGTCATCTTCAACTGTAATAGACTTTTTAAATGAAACTATCTTTATTTTTATTATGAAATGTTACATTCTCATGTTAACACTTAAAAATCTAGAAAAACATAAATAAGAAACTAAATATCACCTCAACATTTTATACCCAGAGGTAATCACTGTTAAGATTTTGGACAACATCTTTCCAAACAGCTCAACATGCAAATATATATTTTAAATGCGTGAGTTTTCTTAGATAAGCTTTACGCATGTATAATAATCGTTCTATTAACCAAAAGTATGTATTCTAGTGACAGGATTTGGCAAAACTTTCACAGCAGAATTAGAAATAATGTCGGAGGAGCTCAGACAGAAGAGAGCAGCCTGTGACAAACTGCTCGATGAGTGATGTTCCCCCTTGTTCCGTGTTAGGACTTTGCAAGTCAGCGCTGCCGGAAGTATCAGCAATGAGCCACAAGGCTTCAAACAAGTGTTCAGGAGTCGGAGGCAGAGGGAAGAGACACTAGTGTCAGGGAAAAGGGAGGGCAGGTGAAGGAGGCATAGCTGCCAGACAAAACACAGGAGTTCACTTTTGAGTTCCAGATAAAGAAATAATTGAATTCCAGATACACAAATGATTTTTTAGTGTAAGTCTGTTCCAATTTGTTTATCTGAAACTCAAGTTTAATCGTGTGCCTTTGTTTGCTAAATCGGGCAGCCCTAGGAGGAGGGGCCCCACGCTTTGCTGGCCCAGGGTACAGGCAGAGGGCAGGCAGATGTGCAGCGAGACTCCAGGCCCAAGATCAAGGTCATGGCAAAGGCCCACGGGCTCCGGCGTGTCTCAGAGTCTGGCATAGCTCCGCCACATCGAGAAGTCAGACCCCAACCCACCACCAGCCTCACGCCCCAGCTCAGTGCGGGAAGGACCCACCGCTCAGCTAAAGCAGCCAGCTTCTACCTGCACCCACTCCATCTCTTTTCACTGTGTGAGTTCTCCCTCTCCCCGGGCACCCTCTAAGCCTAAATAACTGTTTACCTCAGAAAAGTTTCCCTTAATGATGACTTTGATTATTCCTTTAGTTAAAACTAAACTTTCCCAGGAAAATATAAATTTTAAGTGGGCGCTCCATTTATTGTCCTCCACACTTATCATTGTCTCTCTCACCATGTTTATCTCTGTTTTCCTTCCCTCTGCATCCTTGGGGAGCTTCCCGATTTGCGGAGGACTTGATTTTATCACTTCAGTTCTGACTGTACCGTCTCCAGGACGGAGCCCCTCCTGCCGCTGTGTTCTCGGCACCCCTGCGATCGTGACTGCGGTACCCGAGCCCTTCTCATCTCGTCCTGTTCGCTTTTTACCTCTCCTTATGTTTTCTGCTCTTGTTTCTTAGAGGCTATGTCTTTTTGCACTCTACTAAAGACACAAAATGGTATTCTAAAACTTTCCTCTGGTTCCTAAAGCCTGATCAAATATTTGCTATTATAAATTGAGTGTAGACTAGCCTTGGCCCAGCTCTCTGTCTGCTGGGGGCTGGTCAGATCCCTTTCTCACATCTCCAGCAAAAGCAGGTCCGTGTGCCTAGCTGCTGTCCCCTTATCCACCACAGCGAAGCTTTCCCTTCGTACGGGTCCTGCTGGGCTGAAGTGGGACCGTCTCATCTCTCTACTTCCTGCTTCTCTGACTTGTCACAGAGAAGCGATTCCTGAAAGCATACAGTCTCCAGCATGCGCTGCCACCCCGCCCCTTCCTTCCCCGCCTCCCTTGGGGAGAGCATCTCCCAACTTACACCCACCACCCCCTCCTCCTCACCCCTATTCTCTGTCCTATGTGCCACCCATGGGTGTTCTAATTCGGTAGGTCGAAGTACAGCTACCCAGCTATTGGTACAGAGATTGGTATAGACCCTTTGTATCTAAAACGGAAGACCCTGAATACAAATGGGTTGAAGGGACTTCCTGCCAGCTTTCAGCTGAGCAAGTTATGAGTGAGACCCCAGGTGAATTCCTCAGTCTCGTTCTCCGGGCCTAATGGTTAGATTCTGGTTGTCTAACTAATCCTGGCTTTTGATAATGGGGTGAGTTTCCATCTTTTGATGAGTTTTCTGTCTTCGTGGGCATTTTAGATCAGAGGAGGCTACCCACATTCCATTTGAAAGCAGAACTCTGAGAATATTTTTAGCTTGTTTCATTTTAATGCAGCCAACTTCATATGAAGAAATTTTGCTGGTTGGAGTCAGGTTAATTTGCCTGTCTCCAGGAACCACAAAAGTGTCCCGAGGCCTGACAGGCGGATATCAGTTAGAGAGATAATGGAGACAAAGGTGCTGGTCTGCGTCCGGCAGATAGCGTAAAACCTGTAGATTAGCCCTACCCTAGGCGTACCATAAAACCCAGGCTACAATAGAAAAAGATAACTGGGGAACCGCAAGGTACAGAAGGCAGTTATCAACGTCAAAATATCTTGGTTTCAGTGGTTTTGTGCTAGATGCAAATGCCCTCAAGTTACAAGGTTTTTAAAAATTCCTCAAATAATTAGTAATTCTATCGTGCACTATAAATTATAGCTTAGATAAGCCTTCCAAGCTTCTTAATACAGTTTCAGGCCCTTTCACAACTGGATTTTTCCCTTTCTCTCACACCTTGTTCTCCAATCCCTGCCACACACCCCCTGCCCGGCGGTAACACGAAACCTCTCCTTCCTGTGGCCGCGGCAGGCCATTCCTTCCACCGTGTCCTGGCACATGCTGTTCCTCTCTGTGCATGCCCTACGCCGTCCTGCACCTGGAGGACCCCTGCACATCCTTCAGGACTCGAGTTCAAAGTCTTTCTCTCTGTGCAATCTCTCGTGCTCCCCGGGCGGTTTGTGGCTCCCTCACGTTGTCTACCTCACACTTTGTACAAGCCCTCCCTCACAGCACCCGCGTGGGGTCGGACGCACGCTGGGCTGAATGAACAGGGGACATAATAGGAGGCGCATGCCGTGCTCACCTGAGCAGGAGAAACAGTCTGCGCGGCCCCTGCTCTTCCTGATCTTGCCTTACCTTGTTTAACAAAACGGGAGGAAACCAACTAACACTTGTTGAGTGTCAGCTCTGCCGGAAGGCTGCCCTGGAGGGGACGGAGGGCCAGGCTCTGCCACCGCTCAGCCGTCGCCCTGAGCGAGGTTCCCACCTTTGCGAGCACCGCTCCTCCTTCTATGGAGTGAAGGTAATAACAGAGTTCTCCTTAGAGGAGGGCTGTAAAGAGTGAAGGAGACGGAGTTTTAGAGCGCTCAGAAGAGCTCCCGGCACATAGTCAATATTCAGTGAGAATTAGCCAGTCATATTGATCAGTTGGAGGAGAGAGATAAGCTGACTATAGCAGGGTGGTGCCTGAGTGGAACCACAGAGAGACACTTAGTCCAACTCTGGAGTTGAGGGACGACAGGTCAGAGGAGCTGACCCTTGAAGAATGCCTCTGCGAGGAAGCGTCCCTCCTGGACAAGCAGGCTGGCCTCTGTATGAGGCACCTCCCCCAGCCCAGCACTCCTGGAGGACTGATGTGATTTAAGACCCCACTCCCCAGGAGTCTACCGCTCCAGCCCAGAATATCACAGTCCCTGGGCAAGAGTAGGGATCCTGGAGGAAGCCACCACTGTCACCAACCAGCTGTGTGAGCCTGGGAAAGCAGCTCAACCTCTCTGGGCCTCCAGGGCCTCATCTGTGATGCTCCCTTCAGTAAGAGATAGTGGAGTGATGAGAAGTCCCCGAGGAGCCACCCTCAGCAGATCAGATGACCCAATGCAAAGCAAACATAAATGAGGTTTGTCTTGGACAGATGGACACTCACTCTCCCCCACCTCTCTCTCTGGATGAAGAGATCTGAAGAAGAATGGGCCTGTTTGGAAATGCTGTGCCCTTCTCACCAGGAGTCACAATGAAAAGGCGGGGGTTGTACTGTGGGAGAATCTGCATAGATCATGTTTCTGGGTACCCCGTTTATCTGTTTCCAGGATGTTTGCCTCTGAAGTCACGGAGGGCAGAAGCCATAGGGGGGTTGCATCCAGAGCTGCCGGCTCAACCTGGAGATGGACTCTCTCCTGATGGCCTCTGCGGCCAGCTCCCCCACGAGCTGCAGCCCTCGCCTGCACAGCATGGAAAACGCCAAGATGACTCACAAACCCACTCTGGAAGTGCTCAAGGAATGTGCTCCACTGATCCCTGGCTGCTCCCTCTGTGGGGAAAGGAGCCCTGACACATTTCTAGAAAGCGACAGAAGCCCAGGATGCGGCTGTCTCTGCATCTTTGTCAAAGTATGGGTTAGATTAATTCATTGGCTTCCTGTGTTTATAGGGCTGAAGAAATGATAACTTTGTAGAAAAGGAAAGCGGTCAAACAAAAGAAGCTGGTGGCAGGCTCTGATGGCCAAGAGATAAATCAGGAAGAGAAAATCACCAAGTAATTTTTCCAAGGGGGTGTTTACTTTGTCTTTGAACATTTTTTTCTCGTGTTGTGTCCATGGGTTAATTGCCTTCTGACACTGAGTGACAATAAGACACGTCTGCCTGCTAAGACAAAGCAAAGTTAATTGAACAAGTTAGTAATGGAAATATTGGACTCAGTCCATTCCAGGTAAAATATGACACTTAAAATTTAGCCAAAGTGACTGTACACTCCTACATAGTGTTTCTAAGAGCTTGGCTTCCAAGAAATCAGCCGTCAGTCACCCAGAGTTCTGTATCCATCACAAACGAGGGACAAGGGAATCTGTAAACCCTGAGTCCTGAGCATCACTGGAGTACAGAAGGTTATGGCGCTCATCTCTAGAAAATTCACTATCAATCTCAAGCATAGAGGGAAGCTAATTGTTTCTATATCTAACCACAATTTTATTTCTGAATATAAACTCAGATGGCTGAGAGCATTCATTTCTGAAATATGTTTACCCCAAACACACAAATTGTTCAGTCTGCTCAGTCCTTCAGTAATGGAAACAGTGCCTGGTAAAGCAGGAAGCCTGGTTGTCCACTTAATCGGCTGTTATGATGTTGGATCTGCAGAGATGAAAAATGGGGAGAATGTCAGGTGTCCAACCCTATGGGTACTAAGGAGCCCCAGAGCATAACTCTCTTAAAATGCCAAAAATTTCCTGATTCTGAAGGGCTCTTTGGCTAGTATCTGTCATAAATTAAAGGCAAAGTACTACAATCACCCAGTCGTGCCAAAGCGAATGAGATTCAATTAGTCACTGGCTAGGGCATCATCTGCTGGTGGTGAGAATTGCGTGCATGCAAGAGCATCTATAAACGCTGGTCCAGGGAGAGCAGTCCTACACTGCTGACCCAGTGTGGCTCTGCTGGCACAGATGGAGCAATTCTCCAGCCTACTGACCTTCTCCTCCAACTGTCCTCAAAATGGAGGGACAGGTGTCCATGGCTCTTTCATCAAGGAATTCGGTGTGGGGGAGGGTCTGTATTGACTGTCTAGGGCTGTTCTTTCATTACTTGGTGAGTTTTATTGATGGCAAAGCCGACTACAGACTAAGCAGACAACCCCACATGAGTGACATCGGGGCATTCTTTAAGGGTCTTCAACTTCAAAGGGATCCGCCAACCTACTCCAATAAACCTGAAATTTACATGAGACGAAAGCCTTCGTTCCATAATCAGAGACAAGACTTAAAAGAGTGAAAGATTCAAAGGTGGGTAGGCTAGCAAGGGAAATGGCATCTATGGAATATATACTAAGCATTCTGTGATCTGTCTTACAAATATATTCTCATGTGATTGTCACAGTTGTACTTCCTAGTAGGAAAGAGAACACGCATTTAAACTAGTAATGAAGAGACTAATAAAGATATTATTTACAAATATGTATAGCAAAACTTAGGAAAACTGAAAATTGCAGTATCCTGAGGCTAGCAAAAGTGAGGAGAGTCCTGAGTCATAGGCCTACAGGGGCAGGAGTTCAGCCAGAATCCAAAGAGAGTACATGTACCAAAAGGGATCCCTGGCAGCAGATACAGCCTGGTGTGGAGTTGGGCAGTCAACCAGGAGTGACCCAGAGTGGGAGCGAGAGGAATAAACACTGCGTCCCCCTCCTCCCATCCTCCAGACTCCTGCTGGTGCTCTCCACTGGCCAAACCAAACCAGAATCCAGAGGAGAGGGAGATACTGATGTGCCTCCTACAAGCAGACTTGGCAAGGCGAGAAGCAGATCTGAAGGAGCACATGGATGACACCCAGCACTGCAGATATAGAATTACCCTTGTTTCACAGAGGAAGACCTGAGGCTCAGAGAGGGTAAGGTCCAGTCAAACGACCAGGATTCAGACTCACAGCTCCAAGACTCCAAAGATCTCTCTGCCACCCTGAGTGTAATGGATGCATTCTGAGTGGAATGCAGGACAGACACAAATTCACACTGGAGCTTTAAATGCCTGATGGTGGCCAGGGGGCAGGGGAAGATAAGCAGGTTCTCAGAAATGCCAGGATGGAGGGAGTGCGAGCCACAGAAGGTGAGGAAGGATATAAAAGGGGAGATCAGCGACACAGGGAGGCAGACTGCCAATGCCTGGCCCTGAAGTGGTCTCCCTCCCTTAAAGAGTCATGCAAGGCTGGTCCCCAGGCACTGGACCACAGTCAGAGCTCAGCATCAGACACACCGTCAGCAGATCCCTTAAGATGAAATTTTAGGCTTTTAAGCCTAGATTTTATTTCCCCAAAGCACCACTACTTGAAGAAAGAATACAGAAGTCTGATGTGAAAAGATATACTGCTTTGGTCCTAACCTAAAAGGAACACTAATGAGTAACTTTATAGTAAGGTCAGTATCTGCCATGAAAATGCCTGGCACTCAGTTGTCCTTAGGACAAACTAAACACAACACAACACGGAAGCCAGAAACCCAGTCAGGCTTCAGGGCGGAGTGGAAAGAGCCCTAGGTTCATTTGAATTCATCTTGAATTCAAGAACCTGTGTTGAAATCTCCATAAGTAACTTCCTAACTTACCTTGACTTCTGCCCACCGTCAGCTGTTTCCTGCTCTGCAAAATGAGGGAAACATCACCAGCTCGGTGCACCCCATATGCATTCATCGTGGAAATCCAGTGGCACAAGATACAGTTGTAAACTATAAAATACGTAAAATGTAAACTATCTTTATATTATGCAGACCTTATTTAAAATTTCAAAAAAAAAGCTTCAGTCCCAAAGCAAAAACCAGAGATTGGGTTAGGAGAAGTCTCCACTGTTTTAAGAAATTACTGATTACTAAACTATTTCCAGCCCCACTCAATACCTATAGCCCCCCAACCTAACCCAGGCTTGAAAGAGAAAAATTCACCTAAAATGTAAGTGTAGCTATGACTCAGTTTTTGGCCGTTTTCCTGATATATCTATGTGAAACGCAAAAATAAGCTAACATCTGTCTGTCTTTCCTCCGCCTTGTGCCTTTCCCTGTCCCCACGTTCTTAATGAAGTGCTAGACAGCATGTGAATTTCTAGTGGCGATTGTAGCATCTTCTTTTGAGTAAATGTAGTCTGGGGACCCAAGAAAATCATTTAGATAAGCTGGGCTCACATCTCCCTCTCCCCACCATTCCCTCATGTCAAGACTTAGTCATAAATGGAGGACAGCATGATGTAAGTGGCAACAGCGAGATGCCATTTAACCAGCATCGCTGAGTGCCTCCCCCATGCCACACTGCCCCAGGGGCTAGGAATGCCAGGTAAGTGAAGGCAGATGACAGTGCCGGGCTCAGGAAGCTCACTCACAGCCTGGGGTTGGTCAAGTGAAGCAGCGGCTGAGGTCCACTGTGATCTTTCCACGACAGCAGTGAAAACAGGCATATGACTTAGATCCACATTTGACGGTGTTTCAGCACCTAAACGTAACTTAAAGGTAAAAATTTCAAACTCTGTCAGCATGTTTTGCCTACGTGTTATTGACAACCCAGATGTTTCTCGTCATCAGAGTATTCGACGTGACACGGATTCAGATCCAGATCATCAGTTCTTACATCAAAATGTTCCAGGAAGTGATTTGAACATAATATCGACACAACCCAAGGGAGTGAAGTTCTCGTAGATGATGGACAGTAACCTCAAACAGTTAGATGATCAGATTGTGAAAGTACAAGCTACGACTGGACACGAGAAATTTCCAGGGATATTTGGTGACAGAGTCACTGATTCAATTTAAAAATTTTTGTTTCCTCTACCAGAGAAAAACCATCAACAGACACAGGGTGAACGAAACACGCACCCAACAGGGCTGCTCCAAAATGGCAAGCAGGGTGGCCCAGGCTGGGGGAGCCGAGATTTAGGTGAGGCTGAAACCTTTAGTTCCACAGTCGGAGACAAGACCTGCCCTGAGGCCTGAGAAGGAGGGTGCGCTGGGGAACAATGAGCATAAGCCTTCGGGACACGCCATCCGTTTTGACAAGGATTTAATCAGATACGTTACTAATCTGCCAAATTAAATTTCACAGTGACACATACGCAGGCATTAAAATGCTGGCAAAAATGAATTAAAATCCCAGTGATTAATTCAAGGTTTTGAACTGGTTTTGAACTCCTGCATGAACTCAGAGCTGGGAGTAATTGAGGCTTTTAGAATAGGAAGAAAATTCAGAGGTCTTTCTGATCAACGTCATCCTCCTCTAAGATGGGAAAACTGAGAATCTGAGGGGCTAATGGACTTGGTCCAGCTCACCGGAGAGTTAATGGCAGCGGCAGGCCTAGAAACAGTCTACACTGGAGGGTTAGTACAAAAGCTTGATAAGTCGGGACATGAAATGACAGCCAACTCAATAATGTGAAAAAAAACCAATAACATAGAAAAGGAACAGCTATGTTAAAGTTTGAGGAAGCAGAGTCATCAAACTGAAGAATTATAGTTAAGGCTTGTTGTAATAATTAATAAGAATTCTTTAATTGAAGACGACTGTCATTGTCCACTCTGCTCACATAATTATCTTCATGCGAGTGGGTAGGTGCAGGATCCTGGAGGGGACACCTGGGGCAGCCTCCTTCCTGAGACCTTGGAGACTCACTCTCCAGAAAAATAACAAGGCCCATGTCCCTACCCCAGGTTTGTGGGACACTCGTCTGCAAGCCCCACCATTCAGGGCTCTTCTCTGGGAATCCCAAATCTCAGCTCTTGGCGAAGAAACCACTGAGCTGCAAGGCGGCCCCCTGTCCAGGGCAGAGCTTGCCCTGTGCTGCCTGGCAGCGCCCTCTCCCAGAGCTTCCCCAGGCGGTTCCATCCACGATGTACTGCAGGGTCGGCAGTCAGGGAATGTCTTTCTGGGGGGTCTGACTCTCAAACACTGCAGATGGCATAGAGTCCGGGGATCCCTCGATTTCTGGATTCTACAGACAAGTACATCTTCAAATGAATTCAAGGCACTCACTGAGAACATTCTACTTTGCCAAGTAAGGACATTTTTAAAACATACATTCATATCATACAATAAGGATGATTTTAACTCCCGGAAAGTATAAAGGAGATGTATAATGAAAAAAATATAGTACTCTAAGTGGAACAGGTTCAACTTTATGAAAATCTATATTGCCCTTCTTTTTAAAATTTCACACTGGACTAGTGAAGACTTTGTCATGGTTATACCCAACCAGTCCATTTGGAAACCATCAGCTTATTCTGTTAGAAAACAGCCTTACCACCACATATATTTATTCAGAATATCTACTGGCTGCTTTAAGAAGAAACAGATTCCAAATAAGATGTGTTGAGAGACTTTACCGAAGACACTACTTAGGGAGATGTGGGCAGGCTTAAGGAAACAAGGGACTATGACAAGCATTAGCAGGAAGCTGTTACCGCCCAGAGGCCTGAGAACCACGGTCGTGTTCCTGGGACCCAGGACAGCCAGAGCCATAAAGGAGGGGCCAGGCAGATTTGGAATCCTGCAGTAGTAACACAGCCACTTCCAGAAAATCCTGCAAAGCTGGGGAAGGAGTGGCAAAGCTTGTTGACCTCTTCGTCCTCTTATCCTCCAGACTCTTGCCGGGCCTTTCATTGGCCAAACCCATCCGGAAGCCAGGAGGCAAGAGAGCCCAAATGATGTGATCTCCAGGGGTCAGCCTCTTGGGCCTAAAGCAGAGAAACAAGAATGAAGAATGGATCTGGTGCCAGGGGAAAAGGGGGAAATAGAAAATAGCCCACACAAAATAAATAATTCCAGAATTGCAATGTGACCATTCTACTTTTGAGCTCCTTCAGTTGTGAGAAACCTAAAATGCGTTTTTTTTTTTTTTTGAGGAAGATTGGTCCTGAGATAACATCTGTGCCCATTTCCTCTATTTTGTATGTGGGACACCACCACACCATGGCTTAAGGAGTGGTGTATAGGTCCACACCCAGGATCCGAACCTGTGAACCCTGAGCTGCTGAAGCAGAGTGTGTGAATGTAACCACTGTGCAACCGGGCTGGCCCCTTAAAACTCTTTTTATGGGCTAAAAAGCAGAAGAACAGGTGCGAGAGTGTTCTCGTGTTTCCCTTTCTTAGACCACTGTTTTCTTTCTAGTGCCATTTTCCTGCTGAAAATTTAAGTGCTGATGCGTGAATCAAATTCTAGACACAAATAAACTTTGTTCTGTAAAACTTTTTGTCCCAAATATGTTTGGGATTTATAATCAATAGTCATTCAGATCTGAGTGAAAGAGGGTCTCAGCAGCATGGCAGAGAGCTGGAGCCCTTGTAGAAGAGCAGCCACCCATGGGAGGAGGGAGGGAGAAGGGCTCTGAAGAGCAGGGATGAGTGCTCCCCAATTCTAAGAGGGTTTGTACTCCATACTGTAATGCTTCCTCCATTGACTCAGACTTCAGTAAAGTCTGACATACATGTTGATGTCTTCTAAGGATGGTCTGAGGGAAAACTGAAAATCACTGAGTTCTACTTGTGGCTTAGAGTGAAGCAAAGGAAGACAGCGGTTGTAGGAGGAGAGACCCTAGCATGACTGAGAACCCAGAGCAGCAGACACTAGGAGCTGTGAGGGACCAAGAGAAGAGGAGCCTCAGGAGTTCATAGAATGATCATGCAGGACAACTGAGGGAAACACTAAATTCAAGAAAGCCGAGAAGATGGATCTGCTACTGGTCAATGAGACCCGAGTGAGTCTGTTACTGAACCTAAAGTGAGTTCGCTCACCCGTTGTGCAGCAAGCCAATCTCTGACACCGGGTGTGGTGGAAGAAAGTAGGAATTTTATTTTTGCACAGCGTCGAGCAAGGAGAGAGGGCAGCTAACGCTGAAATCCCAAACTCCCCAAAAAGCTAAAAGGAAGGGATTTTATTTGGGGTTTTAGGTAGGGGAGGGGGCGCATATGGCCTTGCTGGTTGGAGCTTTCTCACCAGCCTGTCTTTGGCCTTGAGACTACTTGCAGAGAGGCAGAAGCCCATGAACTTGCTGGTCAGCAGCTTTCCCACCAGCCTGGATCTCTTTGTGGGGAGGAGATAATCCAGGTGCTTGTCCTTGGCAGTGTCTGTCTCCATGGAGGATAGTGGATTCTGGAGCCAGGAAGCCAGAGAGTAAGCAGGGAAGGAGTGTTTTGGTTTTAATCCCATATATGCTGGGTTTAATGTGGGGAAACTGATATTAGGATCAGTATCAACTCCCCCCTATTTTATGTCCATCTCTCAATCTTGAGGGATTTGGGGCAGCAATCAATCTAGCTACTTCCTGCTGAAATGGGGCGTAGGTTTTTCATCTCATTGAACCAGTATTTTAATAAGGTGGTGATGCAGGTGGGCTCCCAAAGTTCAGCCTGTATCATGTAAGTAAGTAACCAGGTATTTAATAAGAAGTTTTTCTAGAGAAAAACAGGGTTAATTGTTGGAGCAAATTATAAACCAGTTTCTGAGCCCAGGAGGCAGCCAATCAAGATTCCTAGAAGTCAGGGTCGAAGCATCTTTTGCAGTTTGAAATGTCTCTGATGGTGTCATTGGGCACTCAGGTAGCTTTTTGAGTGGCTTACACAGCAGTAGACATGAATCTCTCTTAAGTTTATATTGGGTCTTCCAGCTTCAGTTTGTAAGGCTTTAGGGAAAAGGGCAGATTTAGTTTTTAATGACTGCAAATGAAAATAATGGGAAAAAACCCTGAAAATGTTAGTTTGGAGGATTTTAGCCAGATATTTGAGGAGACAAAGAATTCAAGATCCAGTCCAATTAACAGAAGTAAAACAAAAATTTCAAAGGCAAATGAAAAAACTAAAATACAATATTCATAAACATGTATTAGAGTTTCTATTGAAACATAATCTTCCTCCCTAAAATCACCCTCTATTTCACTAGGCATAGCCAAATTAAGACTAACTGGTTTGCAAAATAAGTCTAGTTTTAATAAATTTGGCATAATTATTTACATAAGTACAGCAAGAATAGTAATTGATTATACAGGCTCTTTTAAATCTGCTTTTCTGGACCCTTATAAGGAATCTCAGGTTGAACTTTAAAGGCCTCTCAAGGAAAGCCAAGCAAAGGACCTGTTATCAGATTCTGCTTGCAGTACCTGCAGATTTGGGTGAATCCCTCTCTTCGTGAGGTTCCCCAAAATATTGAGGTTCCTTGTACCTGCCAGAGGGAGCGACATTCTTTGCTCAACCTTACCAGGTTACAGAACCCATAAGCACAGTACCAGGCCAATATTTCCAAGTGGCTTTATTCCAGAATGTCAACCTCCGTTCCTCAAAAGCTGTTTTATTATATCCAAGCCCATATCTTTTTTTAAATATGATGTTCCAGTCAAAGTCTTGGTAATATAACCAGTGTTTCCAATTGTGTCCTGTTAAAAGAAGAACAGATTCTTATTGGAGTTATGCAAACAACTATATTGCCATAAGAATAAGACTACTTACTCATCAGGGGTTTTTTACGTTTTGGAGTGCTCAGATAGGGAGGAAAAGACAAATGCTTCAATTTTGTTTACAGATTGCTATGTCATAGTTCTTTAAGAGAATAGAGAAAAAGGTTTTCTTAAATCTGAAAAAAGCAAAACATCAAAAATCAGCAATATCTCAATCAAAAAGTCATAAAAGTTATAATCATCCCTATTGGTTTATTCTGTCCTGTGTAATTGGTTCTTGATCTTAATCTTCTGTCAGCTGTTTGTGAGGTCATCAGTTTCTCTGTTGGAGTTCTGTAATTTTTACCTAGTTTAGTTTTATAGTCTGAATATTTATTGGAAACCTGTATTCTAGAGTGTCAGAGTCCTTTCCATGAATTTCTCTGAAGATGAAACATATTTGCAGAAACACCAAAGTAGAACAGCCACTGTTTATAAATAACAAAACATTCAAAAATGGTGATTGACAAAGGCATTTGACCATGTCTGTGATATGCAACATTTCAAGATAATAACCAGGATTATAGCTGACAATCAGAATAGATCAGATAATTTTTAAAATATTTATATCAATAACACTCATTTACATAACACCATTTAAGAAAGTTTATCATTATTTATTTGACAACGCTTCTTATGTAATTTAACATAAAAAAAATAAGCCTTATTAGTTTAGCATTTTTTTCTTATAGGAAGAGAGCAAATCTCTCCGAGAAGTCCCAGGGGCCCTCTGAAAATCCCCAGAGAAAACTTCCCTCCTCTTCCAGGTCAAAAGAAAGCTTTTATTCAAGACTTGAATATTTGTGTGTGGGGGGGAAGCTTGTCAAAAATATTAAAAGCTTTAAAACATTTGTTCAGATAGGAAACAAAGTTCACTTTGAAACCATGTTCAGGTATCTATTCAAAGTGACAACAGAAACAGTCAAGGGGAAACAGAGTTAAAATAGTCCCAAAAAGCCTTTTTATAATCTTTTTATCAAGAGCAGATTAAAAATTTAGGAAAATTAAACTTTTAAGAAAGAGGAAATCAAGTTTTAATTTTGTACCACTTTACTTTTTTTTTTTTTCAAAGATTTTATTTTTTCCTTTTTCTCCCCAAAGCCCCCCGGTACACAGTTGTATATTCTTCATTGTGGGTCCTTCTAGTTGTGGCATGTGGGACGCTGCCTCAGCGTGGTCTGATGAGCAGTGCCATGTCCGCGCCCAGGATTCGAACCAACGAAACACTGGGCCACCTGCAGCAGAGCGCACGAACTTAACCGCTCGGCCACGGGGCCAGCCCCTATACCACTTTACTTTTGACATATAAGTTTATTTACTTAATTGGATTTACTTTAATCCTGGCCAATTTGACCATACATAAATCTCTTCAGGGCTTTACTTTTACAACCCTTTGATTACTTTTTTATATTCAGAATTTGTCCCAGCACTTTAGGACAAATTTATCTTTCTCAACTCAAGAAACAAAAATATTTCCATTCTTTATATCTTTTTACTGAAAACATATATGTTACTTTCCATGTATATAGACCTTTTAGAAATATATGTTTTCTCACAGAAAGTTTCTCAGCATATATAAAACATGTTTATTAATAAACCTAAGCACTTTTCAGTCTCTTTGATATAAGAAACCAAAGGCAGACAAATATATGCTTAGTAGTTAACCTTTAATATTTTATCTTATGTGGAAATGACCTAGATACCCAATAAACTGTTATTATTTAATCTGACATAGTAAAGCTATAAAATTTAAGTTTCCAAAGAGATTTTGGAAGCTTTTTTTTAAGTGTGAAGACTATAAAACATAATTATTGTACTTAAAACTTTTACCCAGTTTTAATAATTACTCTTAAAAACTTCAAGTGACATTACAGCAGTTAACTATCATCCTCAGTTGTTTTAAGTACATATATTATAATATAATTATTATACATATAATTATACATATAATCATTGTTAAAAAGTTTTTCCAAAAACTTTTATTTTTTTACATCTATTTAGTTTACCTGTTCTTAACAATTATATTTAGATCGTCTACAAAAACTCCATGAGACATTAAACAAAATTAGCTATTTTTCTGAGTTATGAGTTTTGCTGATATATTTGTAAGAGAGATGACATGAGCTCATTTGACCAGTAAACCCAGGCTGTATGTCTGCATCATATCCAATGCTGATAACTTTGAGGACATGTTCATTTTAAATGAAACCAGCAAACTTAAACAGGCTTTCATTCATCAAAGATCATTTTATATCGTGTTAAATAACTTTGTCTCAGAAGTTTTTGCATATTCATTAAAGACTGCATTCCATTATGAGAGATTTTGAATCCTCTTCTGAAAGAGGTTTCTAGAATGGCCATTACAATTCCAAATTATCTCAGAAGTTGACTTATTTTTACTTGTTCAATTTTAGATCAGGAATTTTGGGGGAGTTGAAGAGAAGCTCAGCTTGCTGGGAAGCTCAGCAAGACAGTAGACAAAAGCAGCAGATTTGGCTTCAGCTGCTGGCATGGTTAATTATTTAATTATTTTCTCTTAAAGAGGCAGTGAAGTATTTCTAATTTTATTTAGAAGCCTCAAAAGATTAAAACAGGCTCCCCATTGTTGCAGCTGGCTTTTCCAATTGCATACATCAGTTTGGGTGAACTGAAATTGGCCAAAGTATATAAATTTTTACAAAACTTTATCTTAGTTTTACTAACCCTTATATTTTTAATTATAACTTACATTAGAATTCTATTAACAAGTTTTGGTATTACAAATATTGTTTAGCAGAAGCATTCCCAGTTAGACATAACATTTATTCCCAAAGAAAACACCCAGGCAAAGTTGACATAACCTCTTCATATAATATTAGCTTAAATACTTTAATCTTTATAGTCTTATTAATCTTAGTAGCCTAACTGTTGCCCCAAACAATTGTTGGTCAGGTTTTTCACTCTGATTTTTGCCTCCTGACCTTTTAAATTTTTCAAACTCGGGTAAATAGAACAGGTTTGTCTGATGTCCTTTAATGTTGGGGAGCCAATACGGGGGTCCCTTTAGCCCATCCAACCTTAGGTAGTGCTTTATTAAAACCTTTGTTTTAACTTAATTTGTATCTGTTCCATTTATCCCATTGGGACAAGTCCTGTGACTCTTCCCTTTCTGATTTCTCTTTGTTAACTTAACATTTTCATTAGCATCTGTAAGACTACAAGAAGCTGAGACCCCAGGTTTGAATAAGTTCTTAAGACTAGTCATTATAGTTTCCTCTGAATTTGGTCTTTTCATAGGTACCAATAAAACAGTTGTTGATCATAAGAGCTCTCTAAAAACTTTCCGAACTTGGGGATCCATCGTTTGGCCATTTTTTTCTCTCCAGAGTCTAAAGAATATTGTGGCCACGTGGTGTTACAAAAGAAAATCATCCCTCTTTAGACATTGCCTTATAGCTATAGATGGACCATCAGCCAAAGTTTTTCCCAAGGGGCTCTCAGGTGGAATAAATGCAGCACCTCCCATGTTAACACTTTTAAAAGGACAGACAAACAGACAAACAACAACAAATACCAAACAAGTGTGCATTCCCAAAAACCCTCGGCCACAAATGGAAGCCAAAACAAAGACCAAAACCAAAAACCAAAGTGCTTCCAGTCCCAGCTTAGTCCATGTCCTACACTCGGTGGGCGCCCAACAAATGAAGATCCACCATGCAGATCTTCCCAAATGAGCAAGGACAAGGGACCTCGGTTATGCACACCTGGGGGACTTACCAAAATTTGGCCGGGGCATCTCGACTTCAAAACAAATGGAGCCCACAGGGCTGCAAAGGTACCCATTATTTCCAGCCGGTCCTGTTGGAAAAGGTTAACACAAAGACAAAGACAAAAACTACCAGCTACTTACAAGAGACGTCTTCCTAAGTCCTAAACCTAGTTTCTTCCATCACCAAAGCAAGAGTGCCGTGGGCCAACGACGTCTGGCTAGCAGCCAGTCACTTGGGGCTGTCCCTGAGACAAGGGGCTCAGGCAGCTTCAGGACAGCTTCTAAGAGAGGCCTTTAGCCAGAGGCCGGTGTGCCACGGGCGAGATGTCCACCTGGGACATTGTCCCATCTGGGTCGCCAAATTGTTACCGAACCTGAAGTGAGTTTGCTCACCCGTTGCTCAGCAAGCCAATCTCTGACACCGGGTGTGGTGGAAGAAAGTAGGAATTTTATTTTTGCACAGCTCTGAGCAAGGAGAGAGGGCAGCTAACGCTGAAATCCTGAACTCCCCAAAAAACTAAAAGGAAGGGTTTTTATTTGGGGTTTTAGGTAGGGGAGGGGGAGCATATGGCCTTGCTGGTCAGAGCTTTCCCACCAGCCTGGATCTCTTTGTGGGGAGGAGGTGGTCCAGGGGCTTGTCCTTGGCGGTGTCTGTCTCCATGGAGGATAGAGGATTCTGGAGCCAGGAAGCCAGAGCTTAAGCAGGGAAGGAGTGTTTTGGTTTTAACCCCCTATATGCTGGGTTTAATGTGGGGAAACTGATATCAGAGTCAGTATCAATTCAACTTGCTATCTTTAAGGACCTGAAGTAAAATCTAAATTTGTGGATTAAAAGTTTTACGCCGCTTCCAGTGCTAATACTCTGTATTTTATAAGTTCCTCTTTTAAAATTTACACTTGTCAGAAATTAGCCCTCAAAATATATAAATGGAAACAGTCATAAGTAAAAAGAAATAGTGGCAGATATTTCACCTTTTACTAGGCCACAAAACTAGTACAGCGTTTGGACTAAGGCCGCTGCTGCTTCACTGAACGCAGCACACTGTTCATTTGCTTTCACTCTCTGTTTCAACAGTAATGTGTCGGATTACGGTTGAGTTTTAGATTCTTACTAACTTACTTGAGATTTTCAAAAGGCTTTAAAATAGACCCATCTATTCTCACTATCAGCCTGTTACATATTTTGGCATTTGTAATCACATATAAAATTCTCTTAGAGCAATGGGATATGACAGTCTAGCTCTGTTTTGAACACCCGGATGACCATGGATAAATTTCTTACCTTTCTGGACCTCAACTTCTCCAACAACAAATGAACAGACTGACTATCTAAGGCTCTGTGAACAAAAGATAGCTAGTGTTCTAAATAAGTCCGTGAATGACTCCAATTTTCTTTCTCTTCTTCCACATACTTGCTCTGTCAATTTAATAGCAATGATGGGAGAATCCAATGGTCAGCCATCTTAAACTTTGCAGCAGTTAATATGGAATCACTGACTTGACTGTTCTACTTTTATTTAAATGTCATCTATCCATTATATCCAGACTAAATATGAGCCAGGCAAATACTAGGTTTTAGGGATTCAAAATTAGAATAAAATAAACCCTTGCTCTTGAGGAGCTTCCAGCCTAGAAAGAAGATGGAGCCATAAATAAAGTTCTGTTCTCAAGTTAGAGATAAAGCCCAAAGGAAGTTAAGTGTAGTGATTAAATTTTCCAGTGGAGTGAGGGCATCACAAAAGGCTCCACAAAAGAAGGGCTGTTTCAAGTGGTCCTTCTTTGGTATCATTCTCCCTGACATCAAAATATGCTGCAAGGCCATAGTAATCCAAACAGCACGGTACTGGCACAAAACAGACACACAGATCAATGGAACAGAATTAAGAACCCAGAAACAAAACCATACATCTATGGACAGCTAATTTTTGACAAGGAAGCCAAGAATGTACAATGGAGAAAGGAAAGTCTCTTCAATAAATGGTGTCAGGAAAACTGGACAGATGCACACAAAAGAATATACTAGATCACTATCTTACACCATATACAAAAGTCAACTCAGAATAGATTAAAGACTTAAACGTAAGACCTGAAACCATAAAACTCCTGAAAGAAAACATAGGTAGTAAGCTCTTTGACATCAATCTTAGCAATATTTTTCTTTGGGTATGTCTCCTCACACATGGGCAACAAAAGCAAAAATAAACAAATGGGACTACGTCAAACTGAAGAAGCTTTTGCACAGTGAAGGAAACCATCAACAAAATAAAAAGGCAACCCACTGAATGGGAGAATAAATTTGCAAATGATCTGTCCAATAAGGGGTTAATATCCAAAATATATAAAGAACTTCTACAACTTAATATCAAAAAAACCCAAATAATCTGATTAAAAAGTGGGCAGAATAAACATTATTCCAAAGAAGACATACATATGGCCAACAGGTACGTGCAAATGTGCTCAACATCATTAATCATCAGAGAAACGCAATCAAAATCTCAGTGAGGGGGCCGACCCTGTGGCCGAATGGTTAAGTTCACACATTCCACTTCAGGGGCCCGGGGTTCACAGGTTCAGATCCTGGGTGCAGACCTACGCACCACTCATCAAGCCATGCTGTGGCAGGCGTCCCATATTTAGGAACCAGAATGATGTACAAGTAGGAAATACAATTATGTACTGGGGCTTTGGGGAGAGAAAAAAAAAAAACGCAATGAGATATCACCTCACACCCATCAGAATGGCTATCATTAAAACGAGAACAAACAACAAGTGTTGACAAGGATGTGGAGAAAAAGGGAACCCTTATGCACTGTTGATGGGAATATAAACTGGTGCAGCCACCATGGAAAACAGTATGGAGACTCCTCCAAAAATTAAAAATAGAACTACCATATGATCCAGCTATTCCACTTCTGGGTATTTATCAGAAGAAAATGAAAACATTAATTCTAAAAGATGTATGCATCCTTATGTTCATCATAGCGTTATTCGCAACAGCCAAGATATGGAAGCTTCAGTGTCCATGGACAGAGGAGCAGATAAAGAAGATGTGGTGTATATATACACAATGGAATATTACTCAGCCACAAAAAAGAATGAAATCCTCCCATTTGTGACAACATGGATGGACCTAGAGGACGTAAGTGAGATAAGCCAGACAGAGAAAGAAGAATACCACATGATTTTACTTATATGTGAAATCTAAAAACAAACAAACAAATGAACAAACAAAATTAAAACAGAAACAGACTCACAGCTACAGAGAACAAACTGTTGGTTACAAGGCAGAAGGAGGGTGTGAGGAAGGGTATAACAGGTGAAGGGGAGAAGAGGTACAAATGTCCGGCTGTAGAATAACTAAGTCGTGGGGGTGTAACGTACAGCATGGGGAATGTAGTCAACAATATTGTAACAACTTTGTATGATTGCAGATGGTTACTAGTCTTATCAGGTTGATCATTTTTAAATGTAAATAAATGTTGAATCACTATGTCATACCCCCTGAAACTAATACAATATTGTATGTCAACTATACTTTAATAAAAATTTTTAAAAAATAAAAGGTCTTTCTACAATGAGCAAGAGTGTGCAGGCAGGTGGCATGTTTGGAGAATAGTAAGCAGTCCACAGTTAACAGACCATGAGGTGTGTAGAAGGGAAAGAAAGTGAAGATAAAGTTGCAATGGTAGATAGAAGGATGGTCTTTATGTCATTGTGCCAAAGGCTATTACCTGTTCATAAATATCCATTACCTTAACAAGAGAACTCCCATAGTTTAGCTGAACACGTGGCCATCCAGCTAAAGACTTCATTTCAGTTGGGCTTTCTGGCAACTTGAAGTGACCATGTGACTAAGTTTTAGCCAATGAGATTATAAGTCATAAGTGCCACCTCCAGAATGTTCCACTAAAAAGCCTGGATATGAGTTCCCCTGTCTCTTTGCCCTTCCCACTAGAAGATGGAAGCAACAGGAGCAACCATGTAAAACCCAGAGATGCCAGGGCTAGCCCTGCTGGCCTAGTGGTTAAGTTCGGCACACTCCACTTTAGCAGCCTGGGCCTAGCTCCTGGGAGCAGACCTACACCACTCATCTGTCAGTAGCCATGCTGTGGTGGTGGCTCACATAGAAAAAGAGGAAAATTGACAGTGGCTGTTAGCTGAGGGTGACTCTTCCTCAGCAAAAAAACAAAGACCCTAGAGATGGCAGACTTGCTCTACTAGCCCTGGCCCATTTACCTCTGAACCTTACATGCGAGAGCAACATCTACCCTATTTAAGCTACCGTACTTTTGTCTTTTTGTTACAGCAGCTTACCCTGTATCCTAACTAATACAGCCACATCCTGGAATTTAGAATTTGTCCAATAAATGGTGGAAAAACCATAGAAGGCAGGGAGGGGAATGACCTGATGAAGCATGTGTGTGTAAAGGAAGAATTGAAGTAGAGAGAGACTGGAAACAGAAAGACAAGGGATGGAGAGATCCATACTACGAGAGGCTGCTCTATGCCAGACATTGTGCTGGACACTTTCTTAAAGATTGTCTAATGTAATCTTCACAGTAACTTTCAGAGATATCATTATTTCCATTTTACAGATGAGGAATCCCAAGCTTACACAGGTTAGGCATAGCCAGAGTCTCCAGCTGGTAAACAACAAAGTTGGAACAGACATGCAGGTTTGTCTGTCTCCAGAGCTGGTGGGCTTCCTCAGTACCAGCTGGCTCCTAGCTAAGAGACGCCGTGCAAGTGGGCACGGGGTGGAGTTGTCGCGACTGGGATGGTGGAGTGCAGGGGTTAAGGTGAAATGTGTTCAGAGATAGAACTGATATGCGTTGATCACTGACTTGGAGGCTCAGGCAAGAAGAATTATCCACTCACTTGTTCATTATCCAGGAATGAATCCAAGTTTTTGTGGATTTGATGACCTGTTTTTGTTTTTTTCTAAGTTGGATTCAACTTTTGTTGTTGTTCCTTTCAAAACTCGCCCAGTTTATTTCTGTTTCTCTCTCTGGGAGTCTCGTTTCTTGTTGTTCAGAGATGCTGGTAGTGGGCGCCTCCACAGGCTTGTCACCTCCATTCCCGTCAAGGGTCTCTGTCTCCTTTTCCACATCAAACACGTACTGTGTGGAGCTTGAAACCAACTCTCTCGGCAGCCTTTTGGAAAGCTGGAGGACGGGTGATTTTACTCCAGGGCATCATTAGCGAGGCATTTCACGCTTTGCTTGGACCAGTGGTCTGATTTGGAAAGGCATTTCAAAATCTCTGTTGCTGTTCCTTGCTTGCACGGAAGGTGGTTTAATTGAAATTGGTGCTCTAAATAATACAGTAACACTGAGATATAAAATTATGGTCATTGTTCAGCAAAAAGCATGGGGAAGGGTTTGGAAACCAGCTTGACCTTTCATGGTGGGTGTATTTGTGTTTTTTGAATGTTAACCTCCATAAATGATGTATCTAGCACTTCACAGGCTTGAAAACAACTCCATATTTCTTATGATACCTCACCCTCCTAAGAAGTAAGATGGTAAGAATTATTATTTCCAGTTACAGAAGAAGTCAGCTCAAGTGGTCAGGTGATTTGCCTGAGCTCTCTTGGCTAACAAAGTCTTAGAACTCAGAGAGAGTCGCTCACCTCCTTGGTCCTTACATAGCAACCTGCCATAAACGTGGAGCAACGTGTGGTAACGTTAAGAAAGCAAAACATAAGATCTTAGATTTCATGATAGTCTCTGCCCTCATACATTTGCCTCTTTCAAACAGCCCAGCGCCTTCTGTAAACAAATGCCATTATTTCCAGAGAGCGGAAAGCACCTATAACATTGCAGAAATGCTCTCATGAGAACTAAAAGCACTTTTCAGATAAGAAGAAAGGTTGTCGAGTGTTTCCAGGGCTGGAATTTCTCCTCCCAGAAGCTGGTTTCTAGGGAAGAACCTTCAAGGACTGGCCGTGGGCTGCATGGTAGAAAGCTCACATAGGCAGGGCAGAAATGTAACTCAAAACCAAAATGCTTCTTCTCATTTCAACCCCTGGGTAGACCATTTCACAAACTTCTAGAAAAATCTCTCAACTCCTTCAGCACGGTCAAGATCTTGGAGCCAGGCTGACAGTTCCTGTCCTCACCTGTGTCAGAGGTGAGGCCACTGAGAAGCTGTGCGACACATTCAGTTCACAGCTCTGCAGGCTGTCTCTCCACAGTGCAGCCACTGCCTGTCTCACCTTTGGATTTCCAGTGCCTAGGACACCAGGGCTCCGTAAATGTGCGGGGATTATAAGTAGCCCAGATGACGAATACGAGCCTCTACCAATATTTGGCCAAAGTGGCCTAAGTGAGCCCGTTCTAATTTTTGCATGTGAATATTTTGACCCGACAGTGCATTGGAGAGGATGCCATCAAAATACAGGGAGAGCCCGTGCTTCTGCCTCCACTCGCACCCCCGGCCGCCGCTCTGTCGTTCTCTCTGCTCCTCTCTGCCTTTCTCTTCGGTTCTCTGTGTATTTCTAAGTCATTCTCTCTCTTAATAAAATTCCTTACAACTCTTCTCATGGATTAGCTAAGAAATAAACACAAATTACATATTAGTCATTTATAAAATTTATTATGAATTAATCCTGGTAGGAATGATTAATATTATATTAGAATCAAAACTTTACAAGTACTAAAACTGTATTCAATAAACTTTATTAACTAAAAATTAGTGAAAAGATAAAATATTCCTGATAAAATTTAGTTATGAAAAAACTGATCGTAGAAAATTGCACTGTGTAGAAATAATGGCCATAAGAGAAAAACTCATTATGGACAAACCTATAATCATTTAAAAAATAATTGATCAATGACAAAAATGACCACTTGACATAAAATTTAAATGAAAAGAATTGATTCTGGCAAAAACAATTTTAGTAAAATGAAAGTGGAAAAATATGAAAAACCATTCAATGTACTCTATAGAAAATTAATCAGGGAATGAAATTGTCTGAAGGGTTTTCACTCCAGAAAATGCTTTCTTGAACCAAAGTATTCAATGTTGATATAATTCTGACTGAAATGTTGATATTAAAAATGTCGTTGGGGTCAAAATATTGGTGAAAATAACAACCACTAAAAAATCCTCTGCCAGTGACATGAGATCCCAGAAGCCTACAACTCTTCCCCCCGCCGGGACGATTTCTGCTTTGGCCTTGAGTTTTCATCTCTTTCAGATGAAGATGAAGACGAAAAATAGATCATTTTTCCCTTATTCCTAAAGTGCTGTCATTCTATCATTACCCAGATCATTATTAAAGTCTTTAAATTTTTTTAACTAAATTCCAAGTCAGTATAAATAAAGAGTTCATGAAAGTAAGTCAGAAATAAACCTGGGCAAAATTCCTTTTTCGATAAATAATATGAAGACTTACATAATTAATCATACAAATGACAGTTAAAATGATGAAAATACTTTGTCACTTTGACAAATAACAAAAATTCAATTTTCCTTAAAAACTAAGAAAAAAATCTCCATTTTTCATACCCAAAATTCTGCAGGATAGAAGATAACAGACACCGTTGGATCTATATGAAGAGTAGATTTTGAGGTGAAGTCCTCAAAATCTGACTTTTTCATATTTTATAACTGCTGGCCAGAGAGAGTATTTAAGTTACACTTAACATTGAACTAGACGCTCATCCAGGGCAGTCATAAGATAATGAAGCACACTCAGGCAATTTACAAATAATATTACTAATGGGACCATCAGTGTAAAATTGAGTTAATGAAACAATTAATAGGTTTGTGAATTTATTTTGTGCAAAATTTTTTCTCTAGTTCTGCCTATGTATCGATTTCACTTAAAACATTTAACATTGTTAAAGATATTCCTCTTTAAAAGCATTTTCATTACTTTCCATTTTCTGTTAAAGTGGTTGAGAGGACCACAGCTTGCCCTGCAGGGGCATCTTGACAACTCTTGGCAGAGCCTTAGGGCAGCGTCCAAACATCGCTGGCCAGGACTGCACGGTCTGGTTGGGGCAGCCACGACTCTGGGGTGAAGGGTCACCGTCCTGGTTCAGATGACTATGGCCAATCCTGCCGTTCACAGGTTAGATGGAGCTGTCAGTCATCGAAAAGAAGCTAAAAAGCAAACGTGGCCATTTTTACTCATTTCTCTGTATATGTAATATATTTGATTACACAAAACTCAACACTCAAAAAATGTGGATTTCATACAGAATCATTTACAAAAGAAAAAAGGTTGAGAGACTCTTGGAGCTGTGTTCTTTTGCTGATTTTTAATTATTTTGACCTATTATTATAAAGATAATAACAGTAACATCAGCTGACACTTACTGAGGCACTCACCATTCTAAGCTTATACGTATTTAATCTTTACTGAAACCCCACGGGGTAAGTGCTGTTATTATACTCATTTTACAGACATGGAAACTGGGGCTCAGAGAGGTCACATAACTTGCCTGAGGACGTACAGCTAGGACATGTGAGACCCAGGATTTGAACACAAACTGTGTGGCTTCAAAGCCTCTGCAGTGCAGCCTCCCCAGCGCGCGGCGGTCTGGGGAGAAGGGCGATCGCACACGAAGACTTAAGCCCCTTTTCTATGGCAATTGCTTGAGAACTTTAGGTTTAATGTGGAAGGCAACTCGCTTGCAACGGTCAATCTGAAGACCCTGATTTCCTGGGTCAAATTATAATGTGTCCTTTTCGTCATGGGGTTTTATTTTCTCATCTTAAAGTTTCCCTTTCCTGTTTGACTACAATTTAATTACTGTTAGGGGCTCAGGGCCCTTAAGAATTCTAGGTGAATGTCCTCGTCTTGTGTTCGTCCCACGCTAGGTGGTGGCTGCCTCACCTCTTTGACCCTGAGCACAGGGTGCTGGTACCCATTTGCATGTGGGGGGCTCGGGGAGAGGAGTGAAGGAACCAGACCAGCTCCACCCTTTTAATTCTCACAAGCCTGTGAAAGTGACGAAGTTCAGAAAAGCAACTCTGTAGTTTAGGCAACTGTGTTTAAATGAAAAGGTGAAGTGGAAGCTTAAAATTCAAATAAGTTCAATTCCTGGTAAGTTTCACTGGAAAACTATGCATTCGACCCCTAATAGTAACATAGGAACAACCTTTTATTCATGTGTTCACTTGCTTAACAGATGTTTAAGGCGAGCCTGCTACCTGCCGGGTTGCACTCAGCACAGGGACCACAGACAGACGGACTCTGCCCTCAGGAGCTTGGACAGACAGCCCTGAGAGGTACACGGTGCAGGCGTAGGGAGGAGAGTAGGTTCAGGGAGGGTGTGACAGAGGCAGGGTCGGTTCCCTTGGCTGATGGTCAGGAAAGTGTCATCAAAGGTGTGACGCTTTGGCTGAGTGTCCAAAGAAGGGTTCCTGAGGCAGCTGCGGAATCGGGTGGAGTGGAGGGCATTCCAGGCAGCAGGTCCGGAGGCACAAAGATCTCGGGCTGAAAACCACACGCATCTCTACAGGAGTTCTACAAGGAGTTGGGCTAGCGTTCGGTGGGGCAGGGAGGAGTGTGGGGGAAGGGGTGAGGCTGGAGGGGTAACCCGGCCCCCATCACAACCAGCCTCCCAGGCCACAGTAACAGTGCGTATCTTCTGAGGGCGGCGGAAAGCCGCCTAGAGTTTTAAGCAAGAGAGTGACGATATCCAATTTGCGTTTGTGACTGGTCACTCTGGCCACAGCGTGGACAGGAGGAGACAGAGACGAGGACCAGGGAGTGGATCAGGAGGCAGTTTCCTTAGTCAGACTCAGAGATGGGGAGGGTGAACTCAGGCAACTGAGAGAGCTACAGTTGGTCTACCTGGCACGTGCACAGGCTCTAGAAGAACGTGCCCCCTCTGTGCCGTGACGCTGCACTGGCCGGGACACAGACGACCCTCACCAGCCTCGGCCAGGCCCTCTGTGCAGTGCGCCAGCTGCCCGGCACACGCAGTGGCCTCAGCAACGGTGTGAGGATGAAGAGGACGGAGCTGAGCGGGACAGAACTGGGGGAAAGCGGAAGAGGAGGAAAAGATGAGCCCGGGACGACTCAGATTTCTAATTGGGGGGAACAAGTGAATGATGGCGGCCTCCACTAAGAGAGGAAGTTTCATAATAAAAAGAGATTTGAAAGAACAGAAAACCATGTCAAAATTAACGCTTTCAGTGCACACGTGCTGGAGAGTCAAAACATAATCGTCTGTCTCGAGGGGCCTCTCCATGGTCAGCAGGGCCTAAGTGTACCAGGAGAGAGCTTCCCCCGTACCCCCAGCTGCCCCGCAGCTCCGGAGTCTGTCTGACGTCTGTGTCCCGTCCCCCGCCATCAAACCTCGCCTTGCTGCTCTTTTTCCTGGGAAGCTTTGGGAACATGGAAAAGCAGAGGACAAGACCTCTCATAGTGCCCACCACACACTGCCCCTTCCTGAGAGCTGACCTAGAATACTATGACCAGAGTCTGGGGATCCCAAGCCCTGGGACAAGGTAGCATTTCTGGCACTTTCTCTTCTATCCAACTGGGGTACAGCAGGAGACCTATTCGCCTTCTGACAGCGTAACAACCACAGCAGAAACTACCAAGGTGATGAAGCCTGAGGTCTCGGATGCTTCCTTTCAGGAGCGCCAGGACTAAATGTGGCGCCATCCGGAGGGGACGGCGGCTCAGGAATCACTCAGTACCGGCCGATACAGGACTCTAGCAAAAATAACAACATCTCCCTTTGCCTGATACCTCAGTCAGGATAGGCGAGGCCGTGACATAGTAACAAATGACCCCAAAATCTCAATGGCTGGAACAACAGAGGCTTGCGTCGCTCATGCTCCGTGTCCCTGGAAAGTTGTAGTGGATGTGCTCCGTCAGAGCACTGGGGCTTTGCAGGTCCTACACCAACAATGAAACGTCGGGTGGTCTCATCCAATCAGAGGGCCCAAAAATGTCAGCTCCTCCGCATGCACGGAAAGCAGAGAGCCAGAAAACTCTGGCGAGCAGCTACAGCAGAGCGCCCGTCTCCCCTGGTTTCTCATCCAGGAAGTGAAGAGAGGAGAAGCACTTAGGACCTGGAAGTGTGAAAGCAGAACAGGTTGTCACAAGTAGGTTGTGGGTTCAGAATTAAATTAGAAGAGTCACACTGACAGCAGTGACGTTTCACAGAGCTCTTCCTCTAGATTACGCACCTGATTTCACTTGGAAACGTTTTCACCTCTGTAGGGACATGACGATCCCCACTTTAAAAGTGGGGAAACTGAGGCTCAGAGAGGTCAAAGAACCCGGCCAGCAGAGGTCTAGCTGAACGTAAAGCGCAGGAGATGCTTTATTCGGGGATGGAACAGGCTATTTCCCAGACCTTGACTTTTTACCTTTCAGTTCTATAATTTCACTCATGTTCTAACTGCTGATTCTGCACAGAGGCCTGAGGAAGCTGGGTAGATACATTTGGTTTACTTACAAATCTACTCAATTAAGAGCATCTGTGAGCATGAACTGCATGGACATGCAAATATGAAACGACTGTTTCATACTTTCAACTGCTTGAGAAAAGTATCTGTACACACGTACATTTGTGAATTCGATCTGTGTGTGATTAAAAGCTCCCTGGAAACTCTGAAAATCTAAGAGGCGAATTTGTACCAAGTGTTCAACTGTGATGGAGAGACTGTTAAGTATGTTACATTCCTCTTGTTTTCCAAAAGTTGTCCCTGTGCCAACTTGCCATCTTTTTAGATGCTGAAGTGGCAGTCCACCGTTCCTGCACGTTGCTGTGGCACTGAGCAGAAGCTCTGTTACCCATATAGAGTCGGGGATGTCCAACCCCGACCAGCAGCCCTCCAGCCCTGCAAGCGCTGGCCGTGACCCTCTGAACTTCAGCCCTTGTTTCGTGAGTCCTCTTCGGGCTGGGAGCACAGGAACTGCTGCTGTGGCCCGTCAATGGCACCCGGAAGCCGCAGTCCCAAGGCCGTCAGGGCGTCGCCTCTCCCAGCACTCTTCCGGGCTGGGCTTTCAGCATTCCTTAGCAAAGCCAACAGCGGCCATTTCAGCACTTCTAAAGGTGACTTGCAATAAAATATGTATGCAGGTTTACTTCAGGGCTCATAGGTTGAGCTGTAGATTTACGCCAGGTCAGCCATGGAAAGCCCTTCAATTAAAAAAGAAGAAAGAAATACAGAAAGCGAAGTTTCCAGCAGCATTTATCTTTGGATAAAAAGGTCATTTAGGCTTTTTCCTTTCTGTTTGATTTTTCTTTCTTTGAATGTGAATGTACTTCTTCTCTCCTCTTTTTTAATGGAAAAGAAAACAAAATTGCCCATGAAGATCAACTCACTGGAGTATTTCAAAAGGCCGGTTTACAAACCTCTCTTGCAATGCTGGAAATAAAGAGAAATCCTCAGGGTGGCCAACCGTCGCTTCACACGCCCTGTGCCTGGGCTGCAGGAGGCGGTGCCGAAAGCCTTCACCGCTCCGGCAGCTCCAAGTGCTGCCACCGGTGCCCCTCCCCTTGCTTAAGGACACTGAGGGATTAGCAGAGCCTGGGAGGTAAACCCCACCGAGTCGCGGCATCAGGGGCTCCCTCTGCCCGCTTTCTCCTCTTTTTTTCCCAAACCCCGGCACCCATCTCTTTCGAGGAAAACTGTCTTCCATCCTGCAAATGGGTCACCTTTGGCCTCTGCCAAACAAAGACTGCAGATTGCTTTCCACTTTTTGTCTGCCAAGAATTTATTGGAGTCCATAAAACAAATTTCTGTGGCTGGGGAACCTGTACCCTTTCTGTTTGTTATTGTTGTTGTTTTTAACCCAGGCTGCCGTCCAAAAGTTTGCAGCATGAGTGAACTGTCATGCTCTCTTCTCTGGTTCTCCTTGGCCTGGAAAAGCAAACAAACGGCAGTGCTTTGTGTAACATTATATATTAGAGGTTTCTAGTGTCTGGTATTTGCCTTATTCTCTTCAAAATAAAATCTTAAAAAGGGAGAAGACTAAAACATTAAGTCCATATTGTATAAAGCAGTTCTTTGCCAAATAGCAAAAGTATTAATAAAATCAAACGTATCTTCATAACACTGTATCTAGGTAAACGGAAGCTGCCTTTATCATATTCTATGAGTGGTACACTGCTCGGTCCAGGACCATGCATTCTCAGACCACAGAATCAGCTGGAGGCGGATCAGTACCGTCAGTGCCTAGAGTTCTCCCTCGTTTTGTTCCCTCCCAGGCTTAAGCGACGTCGGAGAGTCACTTAATTTTGAAGAATAATACTTCATGTGAAAGCCATTATAGACAAAATGTGTGATCATGTTCTGTCAATTTTACAACTGTTAAAATGTATCTCTTGGGGCGGGTCCGGTGGCGCAGCGGTTAAGTGCACACGTTCTGCTTCTCAGCAGCCCAGGGTTCACCAGTTTGGATCCCGGGTGTGGACATGGCACAGCTTGGCAAGCCATGCTGTGGTAGGCGGCCCACATATAAAGTAGAGGAAGATGGGCATGGATGTTAGCTCAGGGCCAGTCTTCCTGAGGAAAAAGAGGAGGCTTGGCAGTAGTTAGCTCAGGACTAATCTTCTTCAAAAAAAAAAAATGTATGTCTGATGCCACTGAATGTTCCGTATTTATCAGAGCTTTTGATATAGTCCAAAATAGGAATTGAATAACAGAGAAGAAGAGGAAATGACGCTTAGAACTACAGTGATAGGTCATGCTTACTTCTGTGACATAGCGTGTTCCTGTGAAGATTTAATGTATGTAGAAACGTTGACACGCGTAAAGCCCAGTTTCTGGGAAAAGAAATAGACAATGGCCTTCGTGGGAGTCTTGTGGAAGCTGGAAAGATGTACAGCGAAAGCAATATAGCAACCAGGCTCCCTCTCTCCCTTCACGCCCAGACTCTTTGAAGTGAACCGAACCTGAAATTCTTGGGAAACAACACACGTGGCCAGATGCTGTGAGGAGGGGCCGATTGAGGCAGAGCAGACACTGCTGTGTCCTACTCAGGGCTGTCCTCACGCCTGGCTGTTCTGTGTGGTCATGGGGTGTGGTGCCGAGTGGGGCTTGCTGGGTCTGGAGAGCACCTGGCCATGTCAGGAAAGTAACAGAACCAGGCAGAAGAAGCACAAAGCCTTTTCTTTTCTGTGATGGCAGCTTCAGCCTTTGTTTAAAGGAAAAATTCCTTCCTATCACGGCGTCCTTTAAACCATCTAAGTACGAAATTACCCTGGCAATCGGATTACACCTCTAAACTTGTATTTCTGCTATTTGCACAAATATGTTAAGCACGTAAACTATATCACATTTTAATATGCTCTTTTAAACGAGCAAACGCTCGACACATTTCTGATGCCTCCACTGAGCCATTGTTACACACTGTGTTTGAAGGACAGCATGGTCATTCGAAGTGATGGGGATGCTAGTTGATGTATCCTCCTGTCACTGGCAGGTGTGCCCCACACTGTCACCTAAGACCCTGCAGGTTCATAGGATGGAGGGTTTCCATGGCGGATAGGAAGGTGACGAGAGCACAGGAATCAGCACGAGTTACACCTGCTCCAAAGCAACAACTGCGCCAACACCAAGCACATTGTCAATACTGTAATGGGAGAGGATTCAAGAATTTCAAACAGAAATGCGCGACTCTTCCTTCTCTGAGTACTCTGGCTGAAAAGACGCAGGCTTCTGAGGGGCAGCCAATTCAGCCACAGGCCCTGAGGGCTCTTGGTCTTTGTGATTCCACACCCACGTCACTCAGAAATCTCCAGCGCTTTCTCTCTTTCATGTTGGTCGTTGGCTTCTCTGGAGCCCAGAGTAAAGCCAGCTTGGAGTGAAACCATTGTGCTCTCTAGCGAGGCTGCTAATCCCTTCATTTTTCTAATGAGGTAACAGCTATATTTGCCTCTTTTTAAAAAGGCAGCTGAAGCAGAAGGGGTGTGCGTGTGTATTTTAATAAGGACATCTGTCTCCCAGCTGCAAGGCCCCCAGCATGGCCTCTGACCCTTCCCTTCATCGCAGCAGCATCCCATTTTATCACAGAAGTGAAAAAGTAAGCAGTTCCAGAGACTTGGAAGACGATCCCACAGGAGCTCTGTTTTCTGTCAGCCTTCCCAGACCCCTACTTTGCTTCAGGCATGGGCCCAGCGAGCCGATGTCGTGCTTCCCAAGCAGGCAGGGTGCCAGTGGAACACACGGGTGGGGGCACAGCTGACCAGACGCTAATGGGGCCACGTGAGGCGCGAGTCCAAGCCCGCAATGTCAATACATCTGTCAGCCTGGAATAGTCCCCCTCCGGGTCAAAGGGCTCTGCCAATTTCAGACTAACATAACTACATAAACAACAGCTTCTGTAGGCAAAGAAAAGGTGCTGGGTCTGAAAGGAAATGCTATTTGTTTCGGATGATTTTCCTAGACGCTGGACATAGCTTTATTTCACAGAGTAATATATTAGGCTTACAGTATAGCCAGCATTCTCTTTATCCCAAGATCTTAAAGGCCTTTGCAATTTCATCAATCCTCACATGTGAATGCTCTAAAATGTTGGCTTCTGTACAAATGTTCCTGCCCTTTGACTCAATAATCCCAAATGTAAGAATTTTTGCAAGAGAATAGTTCAAATGAAGGAAATTTTATATATGTTAACCAATCTATAAATCAAAATTGGGGTGAGTTTATGACGAGCCAGATCTGAGGACCAAATAGCCCAGGAGAGTCCTTTCACGAAGGAAGGGAGAGCTCCAAAGAAGTGAGGGGGCGTGGAGTGGTCATATACCGTCAAAAAGCATGCATCACATATGATTGAAATGTGCCTTTTACTACAGTGACGAGATTGCCTAGCTGGCACAGCAATTCACACAGCAATTGATGGGCACAGCAGGTCACAGGTCTGTGGTCTCCAGCTGGGTGGTCACAGCAGGTCGGCAATCAATCCTTACTTTAGGGAGAAATGCTTGTCCTTAAGGAAATGCCATGTGGGGGAAGTTACATCCTTATCTTAAGGGCATTGTTCTTGTCTGTGGGACACAGCAAAAGCTTAAAGGAGATATACAACGCATGCTCAGTGGCCACGTCAGGCCCTTTTGGAAAAAAAAAGGTCAGGCCAAATTAGGTTTACACCAAATGGCTTCCTCATGTACTCCAATATCCCTATTGCTTGCCATTTATTTAACAATCTAGATATGCACATATATATTACACATATATGAATACATATATATTCAAAGATGTTCCTGTAATGTCATTTTAAGGTTAAAAGCAGCCTGAATGCCCTAGTCAATTCCCTCAATGGAACAGCGTCCGAGCTTTACAGAGAATACATTTGAAGACATGCTAGACTTGAAAATGACGAAACAGCGTATGTCTTGAAAAGTAAAATGTACGTTTGTTTTATACTGTGGTTAAAATTGTGTAAAAACAAAAAATGCATATGGACAAGACCTGAAAGGAAATATTTAAAAAAGTGTGCGTGGTGGGGGACGTATATTTGTCCGAGTGGGAAACTTGAGAAGTATATGCCTCTTTTGTTTAAGAGTTTATTTAAAATCATTACATTGTTTTTTGAATAGCAAAAGATAAAAGTAAAAGCAATAGTTTCCCACTTTACAAGGCAATGCTTCCTCCATTGTCTTTAGTGGGAAATGCACACACTCAGGTACCTGCGGGAGGCTGCTGTTACCTCCTGGCTTTTCCGAAGGTGTAAGGTTTGGAAGGCTTTGGGTAAAAGAATCCTGCAGAGAGAATATAAGGCATCGCAGAAAACCCCACTGGGGACAAGTCTAAGCTGTGCTCGATTCAAAAGGATCCATTCTACCCCACACCCCGACTCCCTCTCCCACGAGGACAGCCTAGCAGCGGGCCAGTAAGAAAGGCCTCTCGACCCCACCGCCCTCCCCACCTGCGCCTGAGCCTCCTGGCTGTAGGAGGGGCGCGATGCTCCCATGAGGCAGGAATTGGATGTTTCCACGTTACTGTATAAAATGGCAATCAGAGCACAATGGCTATGGAGCATCTCATACGTCAAAGGCACCTTATCACTATAAGGGTGAATGTATAGAATATAAATATTATCTATGGTGCCACATCCTAAGGAACTATTATAACAATGGTTAAGATGTATTGGACCTGGAACTGTGCTAAGCATTAGACATGCATTGTCGCGTTGCCTCCTCACTGCAGCCCTCTAAGACGGGTTCCATTCATAGCCCCATAATACAGATTAGGAACACGAGATTAAATGGAGCCCGAATTAAACCCCCTGTGATTCCAAAGCCACCGTCTAATAGACGTAAACTCTCTGCCTTTCCCAGTACTTACCCAGGCACTTTTTACAACATGAAAAGCCCACGAGGCTTTCCCTAGGAAAGACAGTGATTTCCTCTGACTTGTAGATGTGGAATATGAACCGTTAACTGAGGACGCCGTGGAATAGGGTCCGGACCCTCCCAGCATGGAGGTGATCTGTATGCAGGGTGGACAACTCCTGTAGGACAGTTGGAGAGCAGCCATGCAGAGATCAAGAGCTGAGAGAGACAGAGAAATAACTGACTGCAGGGGCATGCGTTTCACCTAAAATTCAGGGACCATGGACTCGCCCACTTAAAATGGACACCGGAGGCCATGGAGATTGGTGGCGGAAGACAGACAGGCACCCACCTACCCAGAGATCGAAAAGACAGCTACAAATAAGAGATTAGTTTAGATCAAGCAGGCACCCTTCAGCTAAGCGAATAGGAAGAAGCACCACCCGGAGGTTTCAGGCCGCAAGGAAGGGCTGCAAGAGCCTCAGACAAACAGCTTGTGGCCACACACTTGAGGGGCTTGTTCAGGATTTGGAGCATTGGCAAAGCTCCCTGAGTGGACCGAGGCTAACACAGCTGCCACTGGGGCGTGGTTTGTACCTCTAATTCCCTCGTGCCAGCATGAAAGTTAGCCACTGCTTCCCTCGGCGCCCACCCCCTCCTGCCTCGGCGCTCTACCGTGCGACCCGCCGCACTCCTCTCCACTAGACAACAGAGGAGAACAGGGCGGGCAGAGGCAGGGCTGTCTTTGGTGGAACAGGAGTGAGACGCTGTGAAAACCCCTCCCGGGTTAATAGTGCTTACCTCCAGGAGGATCTGACATGGGCACTGATCATCATCGGTACCCTGGACCGAACCTGTAGCACCTTCTAAAACCAGGGCTGAAGGACTCCCCACTCTGGAGCCCAGCCCAGGATTTTTTACCTTAAAAAAGAAATCAAAGGAAGCAACTTATTTACTTTGGGAAGGAGGTCCTGCGGAGTCCACGCTGACGTGCACAATCGCAGCCTGTCCCCTTCCGGCCGTGCCTCAGATCGTACCTGCAATCCCGCGCCTGCCTATGTTTCTTGGAGGGCCCGCCCACCCGTGTTTTCCCCAGCTCCCAGGGTCCACCCGGTCTTGTCCAGGGCACGAACGGCCCGTCATATCACCATAAACCCAAGAGGTTAAAATTTCGCCACCAAACAAAGCTTAGCAAGCAAAACAGTTTGCTGGGGTGTAGACAGTAGTTTGCCTTTTCACACTCAGGCCAAACCAACAGGACCACCCAGCTACAGGAGTCTCTCCAGTGCTGGTGTTCTACCCGCTGCTGCGCGGGTCTCTCCTGGGGTAGTCCTCGAGAAAGCCGGTCTCCTGAATTGCGTTCCTGCTCTCCCTTTGGTACACATCTGGAGATTGGCAAGTGTCCCAGGCATGACAGCGCTGGCAGTCAGCTGTTATTTGGCAGTGGGATTTTTGCAATTAATGAAAATTACAGACCACAGGTTTCTCAGAGCTACTTGGGAGCAAAGAATCTTTTAAGTTCTTCTAAAAGATTTGTCTTTTTTTTTGTAAACTGCATGGGAAGTGAATCTATTTAATCCCCAGTGACGGCCTTAGGCAGAGGAAGGGGCAGGAAAGCAACATTTCCTTGGCACTCACTGTATGCCAGGCACTGCTCCAGGCACTGCACCTCACTTAGGCCCCACAACAGCCTACAAGGAAAGCACTGCTCTAACACAAAGCGCGCTCCCGTGCGCCTCCTTCACCCACACGCTCTGCTAGCCTACCTCACTTCTGACACCAGACGGGTGGGGTTTCCAGCCATCAGCCAATTCCGTGGCACCAGTTGGATATCCTACAGTTTAACTCAGTTGCAACGCTACGTGGAAATAGCGTCAGCTCCCACAAGTTATGAGCTCAGTCTTACAACACTGTCCCCTCTTCGGATGCCAATCATAAGTCCAGATTGTCACCTGTGCTTTGACAGACTGGCTATAGATTGGAGGTTCCAACGACCCCCTCCTTGGGTTCAATTAATTTGCTAGAGAGGCTCACAGAACTCAGGAAAACAGTTCACTTACTGGATTACCAGTTTCTTATAAAAGGGTATAACTCAGGAACAGCCAGCTGGAAGAGATGCCTAGAACAAGTATGCGGAAACAGCACAGAGCTTCCATGCCCTCTCTGGTCACAACACTCTCCCAGCACCTCCTCATGCTCCATAACCTGGAAACACATGTGCTCCATGTGTTCATAACCTGGAAACTCTCCAAAAACTGTCCTTTGGGGTTTTTATGGAGGCTTCATTACATAGACATGATGGATTAAATTGTTGGTCATTAGTGTTTGAATCAACCACCATCCCCTCTCCGCCCCCCAGAGGTTAGGGCGTGGGGCTGAAAGTTCTCACCCCCTAACCAACTGGTTGGTTCCCCGGATAACCAGCCTCCATCCCTTAGGGACTTTCCAAAAGTCACTTCATTAACATAAACTCTGGTGCGATTGAAAGGGACTTGTTCTCAGTAACAAAAGACAGACTCTCATTCCAATTTTGCTGCGCTTATCATTTAGGAAATTCCAAGGGTTTTAGGAGCTCTGTGTCAGAACTGAGATGAAGACCAAATATATATTCCTTGCCATAAATCACAATATGACAACTATTATCATCCCCATTTTACGAATGAACAAATCAAGGCTCAGTGACATGAAATAATCGCCCAGGAGCCAACAATTGGTTAGTGGTTAAGCCTGGATTTGCTCCTAGGCCCATCTGGCACAGAAAGCCATATTCCTCCTACTGAGGTGTGCCAGGCTGCTTACATGGCCTGGCCAGGTAGAGTCTATGATGGAGAAGAAGCTGGGGCTCAAAATCCATATGAACTAGGACTTCTGCCCCCACTCTTATGGGTACTTTGCAGCACGGCAGTGGTCATCTTAAAAGCAACTTGATGAGCTGAATAAAATTGTTCTAAAAATCTGTTGGAAGGCTTCTGAGGCTGCTAGGACTTCAGGGCCAAGATCCTGAAGAGAAGAGAAACTCATTGAGGCGATCCCGATCTTGAGTGCTGTGCTATACTCCTCAGGGCGTTTGCTCATGCTTAAAAGGTTTGGGGCAGAAGGCAGCTGCTAAAAGGTAGATGTGCCCACTGGTTTACTAATATTGGATTCTTCAGACACAAACTTTAAGAAAAAATGATTGTTAGGTTCAAAAAAATAGATAACAAGATGTAGAACCTCACCAGAGAACGGGACTCTATAAAAAGGAATCAAATGAAAATTCTCGAAATGGAAAAACACAAAATTGGAAAGTAGAAGATGTGAACGAAAAGGTGCACCTATCCATTTAAACCCAGAATTGAGGAAAAGCCGATGACACGTGGACACTCAGCTATCAACCGGCATTCTCTGTGTATGAAACGGGCAATAAAACAGGGTCAAAAATAACAAATGACATGAATGACCGGATAGCATGGCCATCAAATTTGAAACATTAAACTTCCCAAAGCAGCATATGACTATTTTAAGTGTTTTTTTAAATGCTTTTACCTTAAGAAAACATTCCATTTTTCCTTTCTGGATAAATCTTCTCTGTTTGCTTATTTAGAGATTTCCTCCTCCAGAAATTGGTTCACTCCATCCCATTTTGTTACAAAACCTTTCAACTTATCTTTGGGCTTCTGCGTTAACGCTTTATTCCCGCCACGTCTTATTTGTTCAGGGGGTGGCCGGTTGGCTTGAAGGATAAATCGTGCCCGTAGCAGCCCTGGTACTTACAATCAGTAGCAGAGCGTGAGTTCCAGAATGAAAGTGGCTTGCTGCAGGACGACACTTACCAGTTGTGTGACCTGCGGCAAGTCACAAACTCTCTGACTTTATCTATAAAGTGGGGCCAATTCCCCTTCCTTAACCAGGTTGTCGTAGAGATTAAACAAAACAGAGCACATGAAAGCCCTTCGTAAACCACAAAGTCCCTTTCACTTGTTAGTTATGGCTGCTTTTGTGCCCGGACCCCTGCACAGAAAGCGGTAATTGGGCTTCATGTATGTTTGCAGACAGATCTTTATGTGCTTTTTAGACAAATTTCCACATTTCCTTCACTCGACATTCAACACACTTTTGTTAAACATCTGTTATGTTCCAGGATCCCTGACAGGTGCTCACGATGCAAAGATCAATAAGGCACACGCTCTGCCCGCAAGGACCTCACAGACCAGGAGGGAAGACACACAAGTAGATAAATAATTGCAGGACAGTGTAATAAGAACAAAAAAGGAGCTATCAACTCTTCTTTAAAAGTCAAAGAAGGCTGGGTTTTGAAGGATAAGTAGGAGAACACCAGACAGATGAAGGGAGTTGGGGAGACCATGGCAGCCAGAGAGAATGCGCTAAGACCCAGAGGCACGAAAAAGCATTGCACATGATAATTTCCCTTTGATTAAAATATCAGGTTGAGACCTAGTCTTGGTCACTGCCTTCAGGGCTCAGAGTGATGAAAGAGAAAACGCACAAACAATAATCTTGACTGATTTGTGGAAAATCAGGATATAAAATTACATACTATATGTTCTCAGCTATGGAATTGAAAAAAATAATAAGTATAAAAGTGAGTGGAAACAGACAAAAGAAAAATAACCCAATTAAAAAACAGGCAGAGGATTTGAATAGACAATTCTCTGAAAAAATATACAAATGACCATCAAGCACATGAAAAGCTGCTAACATCATTAGCTGTGAGAGAAAACCATAATGGGATACCACTTCACGCACACTAGGATGACTATCATAAAGTTTTAAAAAAGGAAATAGCAAGGATGTGGAGAAACTGGAGCCCTCGTACTTTGCTGGTGGGAACATAAAACAGTGTGGCTTCTGCGGAAAACAGCTTAGTAGTTTCTCAACAAGTTAAATGTAGAATTACCACGTGACCCAGCAATTCCACTCCAGGTACAGACCCGAGAGACTTGAACTCAGGAACTCAAACAGATACTTGAAAACTAATGTTCATAGCAGCACTATTTACAATGGCCAAAAGGTGGAAATAACCCAAGTGTCCGTCAGCAGAGGAATGCATAAACAATATGTGGTACATACACACAGTGGAATAGTATTCAGCCATAAAAAGGAATGAAATTCTGATACATGTTACAGCATGGATAAACTCAGAAAATATTATGCTGAGTGAAATAAGCCAGACACAAAATAACAATTATTGTTGTAATTCCACTTACCTGAGCTATTTAGATCACGCAAATGTTTGAGACAGAAAATGGAACAGAGCCAGGGGCTCTGCGGAGAGAGGATGGGGGTTATTGCTCAATGGTTGTCAAGTTTCCTTTTGGGATGATGGAAAAATTCTGGAAACAGATAGTGGTGATGGTGTACAACATTGTGAATGTACTTAATCCCACTGCATTGTAACACTTAAACTTAGTTAAAACAGTAAATTTTATGTTATGTATATTTTACCACTATAAAAAATGATTTTTTAAAGATTAGTGGTATGCCGGCCTCTCTCTCTTTTTCTCTCTCTCTCTACTTATTTGCATTCTCTACATTTTCCTTAATGCATATGTATCCTATAATTTTTGTAAAAAATTCTAAATTTGGGGGCTGGCCTGGTGGTGTACTGGTTAAGTTTGAGCACTCCACTTTGGTAGCCCAGGGTTCATGGGTTTAGATCCTGGGCACGGACCTACACATTGCTCCTCAAGCCATGCTGTGGGAGCAACCCACACACAATGTAGAAGAGATTGGCACAGATGTTAGCTCAGCGACAATCTCCCTCAAGCAAAAGAAGAAGAATGGCAACAGATGTTAGCTTGGGGCCAATCTTCCTCACCAAAAAAAAACCCCCCAAAAAGCTAAATTTTACTTTTCAAAAAAAGGAAGGAACAAAACCAATATGGTAAGATTAAAAAAATCTATGCTTTATCTATGTACAAAATACCTTGAGAAGGCAGAAGACACCATCTGGATTTTATTAGGACCAGCAACGATCTTGCAACCAGCTTGTTTGGAGGGTTCATAAAATGTGGCTGTGTGTCACCTTGCTCTAGGAAACCTCTCTGGGAAGGGATGAAGACCAGGTCCCAATCCTTCTGATCACTCTGCAGAGACTCAGCTCTGGGCTGCGGCCCCCACAGGGCAAGACATCCACAGTCTCCAACCTCAAAGAGGCACCTCTCCCTTGGAATGCAGCTGCCCAGGGGCCTGGGAGACCCTGCAGAGACTAGAAGTGTGGTGCAGAAGCCCTCCAGGAGAGAGGTGGAGCAGGGGTGGGAACAGCAGCGGTCTCCTCCCAGGACGCCCTCTTCAGGGTGTGGCCCAACACCTCGCAGCAAGGCTTCTCCCCTTTGACTTTAGGGGAAGCAGAGAAGCGAGTTCTGGTGTCTCAGTAAACTGACCTCTGCCCCCCGTGCGTTCCTTTTGTCAGAGCGAAAGCAGCAACTACATTGTCTCATACTGTATTGTGGCCACGTCTGTCACACTTGGAACCAAAGTCTTGGAACCCGGCCTTAGGACTGGATCATTGGGAGAGAGCCTGGGGCCCTGCTAGCTTGCCCAGGGTTTTGAGGTGACTTGGTTTGACTGACGGGCCAACTGAACTGCTAGGGGAGGAGAGTGGGGGATGAGCTCGCAATAGATCTGTCACTATGCTGATGACGCTCAGGACATTTCAAAGGAAAACAGGCTTAAACCACAACTCGACTTAGGGACATGTGGACCCTTACTTGAAAGCCCCTTAACTGTTGGGGTGCGTGGGTGAGACTGCTACAAAAGGTGCTGGGGAGGAAAGCTGCCCTTTCTTCTAGGATCGTGCCCAGAGGCCTGAATCTGCATTTAGTTCCGTGATCCAAGATGTCCCCAGAGACCCAGCAGCAGCGAGAAAGCCTCCTCCTGCCTGAGGCACCTCACGGCCACACCCTGGGGTTCCACGCGTTGTTTTCAAACTCTGAGGGCCCCGTGATTTCAGAATTGAACTGAGAGTTGGGACACAGAAAGTTTTAACACCACACTCGTTTTCCACGTAGTTTTCTCCTTTGTGATATCCACCTCTCTCTATTGCAGTGAATGTTCCCCACACACAAAATTAGATGGAACAAATAATTAGAAAGCAAAGACATCTTCAGAAAGGTAAGAAGATAGAATAGGAGGTTGCTGCATTCGTTATCTCTGACTGTAGAGCAAATCACCAGGAACTTAGCAGCTTACACACATCTGCTTCTTATTTCCCAGTTTCTACGGGTCAGGAGTCAGGCACGGCTCAGCTGGGCTCCCTGCGCCGGGTCTCAGGAGGCCGCAGTCCAGGGTCAGCTGAGCTGTGCTCCTTTCTGAAGCTTGGGGCTCCCTTCCAAGCTCCTGTGATTGTTGGCAAAATCCAGTGTCTGGTGGTTGTCAGGAGTCGCGGGGCCCTGTTCCCGTGTGGGCTGCAGTCGGAGACTGCTCTCGGCTCCCGGAGGGGCCTGAAGCTGCTTGCCATGCGGCGCCCTCTCACCAATGGCAGCTTCCTTCTGAGGCCAGTGACCGTCTCTCACTCTACTCCGTTAAGACAGTCTGCAACATAACATAGTTCCAGGAGTTTACCCTCTGTATTTACAGCATGACGTAACCTAATCAAGGGCGTGACTATCCTGTTGCCTCTGCCATGTGCAGGATGACATGAGTGGAGCCAGGTTAAACAGAGCCAGAGCAGCCTTCCAGAGGAATTCCCTTGTACATCTTGTTTTCTTTATCTTCCAAACTGGATCAAACCACTAACATTCCAAGAAGTCAGTAAGGACAAGAATATCCTGTCTGTGAGAACTGATGGCACTGGCCCTTGCTCATGACCAGATCACTAGCTAATGAATGAAGCACAGTCTGGCCCCTTGCCTGATGACTGAATCTCAGAACAATCTAGGCAGCACAAACCCAGCCTTACCTCTCCAGCACCAATGAACTCTTCTTTAATACAGCTCAGCTCATCCTCCCTTTTTCCCATAAAAACCCTGGGCCCCTCTCCTGTAATTCGGACAATTGGGATTTCTACCTGAATCTGTGCTCCCCAGATTGCAATTCTTTGATCCCACAAAAACATTTTGCCTCTTAACTGATTTATTTTTGACAGCCATATTCTGCTGTGTAGAAGCAAGTCACAGGGTCTGCCCAAATCCAAGGGGAGGAGATCATATTAGAAGATGACTCACTGGGGTCCCCTCAGGGTGTGTCTGCCACAGTTGCTATGGAAAAAGAGCCATCAGAGAACAAGAAAGGTCCTGAAGATTTAAAGCCAAAAATAAAAGTATTATATAGAAGAGGTGGAAAGCAAAGTTGAGTTAACCCTATAGAAAACAGAACAACAAGGACAAAAAGAAATTAAAAATAGGGGACAACGGATAGAAAAAAAAACTTAGGGGGCCAGCACAGTGGCATAGTGGTTAAGATCACGCACTTTGCTTTGGCGGCCAGGGTTTGTGGGTTCAGATCCCAGGTGCAGACCTACACACTGCTCATCAAGCCATGCTGTGGCGGCATCCCACATATGAAAAAGAGGAAGATTTGGCACAGATGTTAGCTCAGGGCCATTCTTCCTCACCAAAAAAAAAAAAGTTAGAACGCCAATTCAGGAGGCCCAACAGCTGACTAATAGAATAGAATGTCCCAAAAGAAAGAACAGAAGAAAACAGAAGGGAGAAATGCATCAAAGATATAATACATGAAAATTTTCCAGAACTGGACAACACAAGCCCTCAGATTGAAAGGTGCCACGGATGCCCAGCTCAATGAGTGGACTGGTTTACTTTTCGTATTGTTGGTGCAGTAAAAATAAGAAGGAGAGACAGGAAAAACTATGTAACTGTATTACTTTGGCTTAAAATTTTTTAATTAGTGTATCAGATTTCATCAAAACCCCTAAGAATCAAAGTTTTTCCAGCCCAAATAAGCAAACAGGAAATGCTGAACAGTTAGGAAGACATCCACCTCTCTGTTTAGGGCTGATTTAACAAAGACATACCAAATTTTATCTTCCTTTTCTTGCAACTTCCGCGCTGATTTTGACAGGTTCCCAAGGGCCTGTGCGCCACTACGGACCACTCACTTTTCTGAGTCCCCGAGTCTAGACCGTGGGACCCCGCGGGCTGGGTGGGCAGGAACTGTAGCTCCTGCTCAGACCCTTCTAGGACGCCTCCTCCCTCGGGTCAAGTATGCGTCATACGAGAATGAGGCTCTTCGTTTCTCTGCATAATTACCGCATTTGGAGCTATTCTTCTCCTCCAACGGTGGGGTTTTTTCCTTTTCTTTTGATTTCTTACATTTTGCAGCGACTGTCATCGCTATTTTGATGTTGTGGTTAATAGCAGTTTCAAATGCAAATTTGACAACACAAGCTGAAAATTGTGGGTGAGAAACAAAGGAACTCAACTTCCAGCCTGTGTGTGGAGAGGCTCCATGGATGCCCAAAAGCACACGGTCAGTAGTAAGCCCAGCCTTCAACTTCGGCTTTGGTATCCTAAGAAGAGCCAGGATTTTCTGAAGACAGTCCTCAAACCTGGGCTCCCAAACGGAGTCTCGGTTTTTCCCTCTTCCTCCACATTTTCCAGTTCTAACTTCGAAGGTGGCGATCCAGTGGGATCTGTCCTCCTCTTTGTATCATTCATCCACAGGTGAAAAGCCAACTGCATCACAACCAGAACTGCCCAGCAATGGCCAATCTGAGCAAGAATGGAGCTGGAGCAGCTGGCCGACCCAAGCTCTCCATTTAGCTGCTGGTCGGTGGAGAGCTGATGGCAAGGAGACCGCTGGCCAGGAGCTGAGGACTGGAGGGGCGCTCTGGGGCCTGGGAAGCAGCCACAATCCATCATCATGGGGGCATTTAGATGTCTGCACAACTGATAGGGCAGCACCTGTGCGCACCAAAACCTCAGCTGCACGCTTCGCTCCCGTCCATCAGGCCCCTGTGCGTGCCCCTCCTTCCCTACTACCTTACAAGCGCCTTGAGAGGAGACTGGGAATCAGACTCTGCTCAGTGTGTGACACAGCGCTTCCTCTGGATGGCGGCATGAATGAATAAATGAATGACATAAATTATTTCTTCTCCTTTCTAAGTCTGGCTTCCTTACTTTTGACTTAAAACGTGTTCCCTATTGAAATCAAACATGCCAAAACCAGGTAGGGAAGGACTTTTCATAATCATAAATCTAGTCCTTTAGGAACACAACAAGACTGAGAGATAAAAAGGCAGGAATCAGACTATCTTTTTTTCTCGAAAAAAGTTATCATTGGCATAATGGATGTTTGGGAGAAAGATGAAAGCAGATTCCTGGCTACAGTGTGTCCGTTTGCAGGTGGATGTGGAGTGCAGTGGGACAGGCTTCTGGCTAAAAATTTTTCTTTTGCAAAAAATGGAGACTTCATTGGCAGTGTTTGAATATTGCAATAGTTTAGGTTTAAATTAATACAAGAAAAATCAAACCATAAGCATCACACTGGCAAGTCTTTGTTCTCCTTGCCGAAGCTAATTGAAGAATAGAAAGGGAGAGAAATCCATAAATAGGAGGGAAGAAATTAGATGTGTTTTTTAGATCAGTTCTCAGAACCTTAGACATTATCAAGCTATAAGGATAAGGGATTGTAAAGGAATATCATTTTTATCTGGGTGATAAAATTTACATGTGGTTTCGTCCCCTAATTTAAATGTAGAAGGACAGGCATCTATACGGTGCCAACCCAGCAGGATCAGAAACATGAAATCCTAGTTAAAACACGTACTTTTCATCCAGAAAGAAACTGGCATAAAATAAACTGATAGGGGACGGCATTTTTAAAGCATGCACTGCACGGCTGCCCAGGACAAAAAGAGAATTCTGGTATATTAAAGTAATAATTCCTTTTGAACTATAGATATTAATGTAAGATGATAAAAGCAGACCAAAATAAACAATTTTCAAAGAAGAGACGGAGGCCAGAGTATCCTCTTGCCTCTCTAATACCTTACTAGTTGTCATTTTAGCTACTTGTGTTCTCAAAAGATAATTACCCAGAATTCGCTCAGCTGAGCTGAAGCCCTGAGCAGAGTTAACCTGTGGGTGTCACACTGTAGGCAGGGAGCAAATGCAGGATGTTTCTTTCAAAGCAACTGAATGGTTTACTTAATGCAAGAGCTGTTACCATTTGAAGTGAATAGTAAATTACTATAACTAGTCTCTATTAGACGTCGGGATATTTTTAGCTGTTCTTTAATAAGATTCTGAAAATAATTTGTGTCGCTCTAATCACATGTTTCAGGAGCTCTCATGTGCTAGACTATTGCTAGGCACTGAAAATGCAGAAATAAATAAGGAAGATGCTCTGTGTCATCCTGGGACTCAAGACTTAGGGCAGGGGATAGACAATTCCACAGATAATTCCAGTAGAACCTGAGAAGTTTCATAACAGAAGCACCCCAAAAGCAAGACCCCTTTTCTCTGCTAAGCGGGAGAGGCAGGAGTAGCCGAGGGAAGGTCTCTAAGGCGACCCCTGGACCACAGCTGTGAGGAAGTGGAGACCTTAGCCAGACAGGGAGAATGCCAACGCGGGAAATACGTGTGGTATTGCAAAAGCACAAACTCAGACCGGAAATCCTTAGAGGAAACTCAATGTTTAAATTAATGGGACACAGAAAGGCAAAAACAATTCCTTCCAGAAAAGTCATACATAGTAAAATAATTAACATTTTCCTTTTGAGAGTTATCCTTGCATTATGTTCTCGGTTGCTTTCAATAAAAAATATATGGACAATTTCCCAAGGATTAGCCGTGAAAATGCTTGGGAAAATTCCAAATTGGCCATTACAAGACATTTCTCTAATATTTAATATTTCTGTCCCTGGGAGGATAAATAATATGCTAAATGGCTTATACCCATAGAGTAAGACCAAGATTTGCTATATTTTAATATGTTTTGAAGAGTTGCATGTAGTCCATTCATCTATCACAATGTGGACTCTTCAAAATCATCTCCCAATAACTAGTTTCCCTATACAAACAGAAAACACGCTCGCTTGAGTCATGTGGAATTTGCATTCCTTATAAAGAGAAACGTTCTCTTGTTCTCAAGCACCAAGTCCTCGTTCTGAGCCCAGCTAAGAGTTGGGCCGGCCCAGGAGCTGTGGGACTATCCTTGCCTCCTGCATTAATGAGACAGAACTCATATAATACAACGTTACAGAACGTTTCAACCCTAACTCTGTGGACCGCTGTCTCCTTCCTGTAAACTGAGAAGGTGACCCAGATGGCCTCTAACTTCTTTCAGCTCCAGAAGTCATTCCACAAGTTTTTTATTTCATGCGTGGCATCCCAAACATGGCACCCTAGTGACTTTCCCCGCACGAGTCCATGAAACCACTTCTTCAGCACAAGTCTCAGCCATGGAGAGCAAGGTCTCGTCATCTGTGGCCTGCCTTGTCTGTCTCACTCAGGTCACAATCGTGCCTCTTCATCCCCAAGTGGAGCACAGCAGACTGAGACTTCTTTTTATAGGCGTTCACCCAGCAAGGGCGGCTCATCCAACTACATCAGTCTAAGTCCAAGTCAGAGTGCAGAAAAAATATGAAAGACCGTGAACAGTGAACAACCAAAGCATTAAAACGCTTTCTCCAGACAACCTCCTGTGGCTCTATTACAGGGAAAAAAATCACCTAGAGAAGGTGCCTACCTGCCATTTGGTAGCAGGATATTGTCTATATTGAGCCTGTCCCACTCGCTCTCTCCTGATTGGGTCTCGAGCAGGGTCCTCAAAGTTTTTTGATCATATACCACCTCCTCATTTAATATATACATATATTCTTACATTTTGTGAGTGCCTATTTAATATAATATTGAACTAATCAGTATGTAGATTATAAAATACAAAGAAAAGTAGAAATTTTAGAAGAAAAAGATTTTTAAAAATTAATAGATAGAAATGGAAGTTGCAATATTCTTCCTGAACCCTCGTGGGTTATCTTGAGTGCCCGACTTTGAGATCATTGGTTTCAAGTGCTGACTCTTCTGAATGACCCAGATAGTTACATCATAAACCTAGCCCTTTCTAATCTCTTGTCATTCTTAATAACTTCTTATTCAAAACCTTAAAATATTTGAAATTTTTTTTAAGTTCTGAATTTTGATATTTGTGCCAGACAGTCAGTTTTGCCTTTTTCAGTGAACGAAAGAGGTAACTGAGGATCAAGTTTGCCAGGCGAGTAACATCAGAGCAAGCTGTTATCGACAAGATTCTTGACCCATGCCAGCCCTCCACACTCTTACCCTCATCGCTCATTTTTCTCTAACATTTATTGGATCTTAGATAAAGTTTCCTTCTTATTAGAAAATCCTTTTTTTTGGTCGGGGGGGTTTGGTTTTGGTGAGGAAGATTGTCCTTGAGCCAACATCTGTGGCTTTCTTCCTCTATTTTGTATGTGGGACACTGCCACAGCATAGCTTGATGAGCAGTGTGTGGGTCCACACCCAGGATCTAAATCCACGAACCCTGGGTGACCAAAACAGAGTCTGCGAACTTAACCACTACGCCACTGGGCTGGCCCCTAGAAAATCCTTTCTTTGCGTGCGTATGAGGTAAGACAATAAGATAGTCCAGCAGTGACAGCGACTGCTATAAGATAGAAACAAACACTCCAGGATGTATGTACAGTCATGCATCACTTAACGAGAGGAATCCGTTCTGAGAAAGGGGTGTTCAGGTGATTTTGTTGTTGTGCAAACATCATAAGGTGCACTTACACAATCTTAGATGGTATAGCCCACTACACACCTAAGCTGTATGGTACTAATCTTATGGGACCACTGTCACCTATGCACTCCATCGTTGACCAAAATGGCATTATGCGTCACATGACTGTAATTGCATTTCATTCTTCCATGAGCCACTTTATTTTCTTTCCTTTTTTTCTTTTTAATTCTATTAATACTCAATTCATACACTAGATTGAGCCATTAAAAACTTTTGGCTCTTTCTAAACATCAGACCCATATAAATGCTGAGTTTTTTATCTAAAGATAAAAGAGTAAAGATTTAACCATCCTTGAGGCCATTTAAAACGTATCCTAGAATTCTGACAGTATCCAAACAGAATTGACAAATCTAGAATCAGTATATAAACAATTTATATATTAAAGGGAAACATACGAGCCTATGGTTTTTAAAAATCGACTTCATCATCAACCCTCCTCACAGACGTGAATCTCTCCGCCTAGGTTGGAAGGCGGTGTCGCATGCTGGACAGAGCCTTAGGAGGACTCTAAGCCAGAGTTCCAGTCTCCACCCCATCGCTAACTGGTGTGTGACCTTGAACAATTGAGTTGCTTAATCTCGGAGTCTCAGTTTCCTATTCTGCAAATAGACACTGTCTACCTCTTAACCTTGTTGTGAAGATGGAGCATTTATAAAGCAGTTAGTACAGGGCCCAGAACATAGCCGATACCCACTAAATGGCAAATATTTCTGCTACTCTTTTAAATCTTTAAAGATTATGTTTCTATCTCTTTTTTTCCCATTTAGTGCCTAGCACAGTGCTTCTCTGGAGTTAATGCTCAATATTTTCCGTTGACTAATATAGGTAATCTCCTACACTTGGTATTTTTATTTAACTTCATAGAAGTAAACGATGCTCTGATGCTTCTTACATTTTGGAGATTAAAGATAAAATAGTTTGACAACAACGTAACAATAACACAAGCAGTCTGTTTGTGCAGTCCTATATGCTTTTCCAGCATATGGAACATCGATTTCCAGGGTCAGATGTTATCTGAGCCAAAGTACAAATGAGAGACGGAGGTGCTCTGATCCCGACTCCACAGCCACCGTGTGTGATAGATCCGCAAATCCTTTCTCAGGGTCAATGCCACAGTGCCGGCCTCTGGGGGGCTCAAGACTAATCTTCTCCATTTGGTGATCTGGGTAATCCTTTGGCCTCCATCTTTGGGGATAAACCGCATCTTATTCCTGAGAGGGAAGCAGGGAACATCAGTTTTTTATCCATATATGGCCAGATTAGATTCTGTGTGAGAGTGTGTATGTGGACGTGAAAGACAAGCAGAGATATGAACTGACTCTTCTGTAACTGTCGGCCTTAATTTATGAGAAACCTAGGCCTGTATTTTAATGTTTAGCTCCAACACAGGAAAACAGGTTCCTCAAAAATGTCAGACGGAGAGACAGATGGTGCAGCCTTGCAGCTAGAAATGCAGAGGCTGCCTCCCCGAGGCGCACGGCCTAACCTGGCTCTGGCTGCATGGCACCGAATGGCCAGGAAAATTCACACACTCCAAGCCCCTGTGGGGACTGATAATGCTATAACGAGATCAGCTCTCCAGCTGAGAGCTCTGTCCGAACAGAAATACATACAAGGTTAATCAGTTCAGAAGCAGCTCTTGCCAACATTAGAAAGACAATGGTTAAATTTGCATAATCTGTTTGAAAGGCGGCATGTCACCATGGACAAATATTTGACTTAGAATCAGATTCCAGTGTTTTTCACTCACTGTTTATGTGACCTTGAAAAAGATGGCTAAAATACGAGCTCCAACTTCCTTATATGTAAAGTGGGGGAAAGAAAACCTACCTTATAGGTTTATCGGGAGAACGGAGCCAGAGAAAGGACGAGAAAAACGCCCAGACGACACCGGACATGTGGTAGCCCTTCAAGAGGTGACATTGCATCTGTGTCAAATAGGGAGATGAAGTTTCCTGCTTGGACTTACATTCCTGTATCTAGCTCATCCTTCCAACCTGGGATTTTGACAGAAATTGTAAGTTCTGCTTGTAGAACCATTTATCATTGATTAGATTTGTATTCTTCTGGATGGTTATTCAGCATTGATTTTTGCTGTAGCAAATATAGATTTGGAAGATTTACCTCTCTGTGAGTTTTTTTTGTTCTTGTTTTTGTTTTTCTGTGAGTTTTAATAATTATAACGTCCCCCCATGTTTGCACAGAGCTATGCTCTGCAAAAGGCTTTTCTGTCTATTTTCTTATATATCCCAGAGTTAGTATAGTTATGGTCTTAATTTTTAACATCGATTTCATGAAGATGAGTTTACGTGGTTTTCTCTGACTGGCTATGAATAGGGCTTTTTATTTTTAAATCTTCATTTGAAAATGGCAACCATATCCCGTAACCTGTTTCAGAAATGAAACCCAGATAGGGCAGTGTTTCAAAGGACATTCAGAAAAATTGCAGGCGTAGATTACGGAGCGAGTGTCTGACATTTGCCTTGTCTCCTAAGTGAGTGTAATTCACCCAAATGGGTGGCACGTGTGCAGTTTGCGGCACACTAGGAAATACTCAAAGGCCTTCTTCCACAGTGGATAGCCTGCCAAGGGAGAAAAACAACTGGAAGCCTCCAGGAAAAGAAAAAAGAAAAAACGCCAGGCCAGATGGTCCAGTGGTTAAGATCCTGCGCTCTCACTGTCACTGCCCAGGTTCGTTTCCCCATCAGGGAACCACACCACTCATCTGTCACTTGTCATACTATGGTGGCTGCATGTTGCCATGATGCTGAAAGCTATCACACTGGTGTTTCAAATAGCAGAGGGGTTACCCATGGTGGACAGGTTTCAGCAGAGCTTCCAGACTAAACAGACTACGAAGAAGGACCTGGCCACTCACTTCCAAAAATGGCTATGAAAACCCTGTGAATAGCCGCGGAGTATGTCTGATACAGCCCTGGAAGGAGAGAGGATGGCGCAGAGAGACCGGGCGGGGTTCCGCTCTGCTGTGCACGGGGTGCTAGGAGTCAGAATCTACCCGAGGGCACTAACAACAACAACAAAGAAAAGAAAATATTGGTGCTGACTTCTTTATGGACATTTTATTGTGGCACAAAGGAAGTCCACATTAAAGCAGAAGAAGAAAATGACTTTGTTACACCTTTACATTAAATGATCTTTATCACTTATGCTCTCAACTTGAGCCGGGTCTCCAAATAGAGTTCATTTTTGTGGCTTTATTGCAAAAGGAGTACAGCTCGGGGGACGCAGGGGCTGAGGGTTAGAGCCAGAGGACGGTTTTGAACTCCGCCCCTACCATTTACTGACTCTGTGATCAGTGATTTTTAACTTTTTTGGAGTTCCTGCTAACAGAAATGTAAAACTGCCAAGCACAATAAAAATTGCCTCATGGTTTATTACAAGAGTAAATGAGACGATACATATAAATAACCACCGAGGGGCCAGCCCAGTGGCGCAGCGGTTAAGTGCGCATGTTCTGCTTCTCAGCGGCCCAGGGTTCACCAGTTCGGATCCCAGGTGAGGACATGGCACCACTTGGCATGCCATGCCGTGGTAGGTATCCCATATATAAAGTAGAGGAAGATGGGCACGGATGTTAGCTCAGGGCCAGTCTTCCTTAGCAAAAAAGAGGAGGATTGGCAGTAGTTAGCTCAGGGCTAATCTTCCTCAAAAAAAAATAATAATAATCAAAAAAATAATAATAATCATTGATACTGTAAAGTGCTAAACAACTTCCCTGTCAACGTGGTCATATTACCGTGCACGGTGATAACAGCAGCCTGGTGCCGCACTCTAAAGGAGTCTGAGGGAGCCAGTCCGAATCCCCGCCCCTAGACACGCCCCCACCTCAGCCTCCGTGCACCTGCTGTCCACCGGCCCTCAGGTTCAGAGCACAAGTGTAATTCCTGATTCACACAGCGTAACACCCAACACATGAAAACTTCAACCACATCTTCCTAAGCCTACTCACCGCCGTTTAACTTTCTCCGAAAGATTTATGAATTATTCAAATTATATGGTTAATTTATTCAGTCAACAAACATCAGACAAGGGTTACCATGCGCAGGGCTCTCTGGAGGGCACTGCCCCATTGCTTGTCCCAGACAAGCAGAGGCTCAGAAGCTCTAAGGCGCGGCTGAAAATAAAAACCAAAGGCAGTATGTGAGGACATAAAATATTGAGTTGGACACGGGGACAGAGCGCTACTTGCCCACGGGTTGCAGACTGCGGAGCCAACGAGAGAGAAGGTATCTTGGACCATCCTATAGATGTCAGCCAGCCAAGAGCACCTGGCAGACGGGAGAGACTATGAGTAGAAGGAATCAGGAGCAGAAACGGCAGAGTGTGAGGTGTGTAGTGTGAGGAGAGGGGAGAGGCGGCTGCGACACTCAGTAGAATGGCTGTGGCAGGGGCCCGTCCTGCTCGTTTCAGTGGGGTGGAGGGACATATAGGTGGGTAAGCCCTGAACTTGAAGAAGGGTGGCAGTCAGGTGCGGGCTGGTCAGGGATGGGCTGTTGGTTGGTGAAATTTCTATGTGCTGGGTATTGTAAATAACACAGAGTGAATCAAATTTAGCCCAATCAAATTCAGACTTGAAGGAGAGAAGTAAAGGTTTAACGAAGCGATATTTAAGAATCAAATGACAGTACCTGCTATACGTGTTCACAAGAAGGTGATTGTTCTGATTTCCAGAAGAATTTCTTGTTTCCCAAGAAATCTCAATAAAATAGAATTTGTGGAGAATTTTCTGTGATCCAGAGTCTGTGCTCAGCTTCGTAATTTCTAAAACCGGATTCTGTAAGCACACCAAGAGCGGCTCTGACCCTCTGGGACAGACTAGAATTAGCCAAGCCCGTGAGATAGAGAGTGCCAAGAGACCCATTTACGGTGAGAGCCATTACTGTCACACATCCAGAACACTCAGATGGCACACGGCACATTCTCTCCTGTAGGCAGGCCTATCTGGGAAGTCAATTTGTAACCAGAAGGTAGCTGGGTGAGCACAGAATCACAACACGAGGAAACAGATGATTCGAATGTTTAACAGCATCAGGCTACACGAGCTGGCTGTATGCTTCCATCGCAGGAACGGCCTTAACTATCCGCAAAACTCCATAACTCTAGCTCCCTCTGCCCTGGCCTGGGCTTGGCAAGGGACAACTGATCGTTTTCTCCATGACTCATTTGTTCCACATTCCACCTCTCTGATTCCTTCTTCCTTAAATTTGTTTAATGCATATTAATACATATAAATAGCCCTGTGTAAACCATGAACACGCTGTTCCCCTTCCCCGTTCAACAGGGAACATTTCTAGGTTGTCAATGTCAACCTTAAAAAGCCACACCTGGAATTAAACAGTATTCCGGGTACAGTCTGACGTGCTCACAGAAACTACAACCCGTCCACTTATTTTCCTCAGGCACTCTACTTTCGGTAATGCACTCCAAGATAGAACTGGTTTTCTCCATAGCAAAATTGCATTGTTGGTTTATCTTGAGCTTCAAATAAACTAAAAATCCCTGGCTTTTGAGTGGTATTTTCCATTGGTTCCCATTAAATTTCATTTCGCATGCTTTGGCCCATCACGACAGCCTCCCAGACATGTTAAAACTGGTTTGTCACTGATCAGGAACTATGGAGACACACGGGTACACATTGTAGAGTGAATTTCTACAAGTGACTGTTTTCTCTACTTTATCCAGACTATCTATAACGCTGGTGTGACACAATGGCCTCGACCACACTCCTTCTTGACCTTCTTCTCTTTGTCCATTGGCACTTTGTGTGAGCCATTGCTCTTTTGCAGTGGTGACCACAGAAGGATTGAAACAAGATTAGCTAAAACACTCATGTCACACTGATCAGTAAACAGGGCTGTAAAGGTACTTATCGCTCCAAAAGTAAACAAGACAGAACACAATTCTGCAGACTGAATAATGCCAACTAAATTCAAATTAAAAGCTAACTTCATTAGTTTACAAAATCACAAGATTATCTGCTCTCCTTATTTTTCAAGTTCGGTTTTTATATTGTGGCACTTGAAATAAAAGCATTCTGCAACATGAGGCAGTAAGAGTCAGATTACCAATCAAACAAAAATATTGACCAATTATTGTATGCTAGGAATTTGGGAGAATAGACAAGCAGACAAAGATTTTGCCGCCAAGAAACTTACATTCTAATTCTAGTTGGGAAAAAGACTGTCATGAGACTATTGAACTGAATCTTGATACCCCCTCACTGGTCCCTTGAGCACGGCTAGGCCAGCAGCCTCCAAAAGTTTCTGGTAGAGAACATCCACTTAAACCAAACACACACATACAGATTGCCTTGATTGTGTTTTCTGTTTAATCAAATAAAGCACTATTTTACTGGAGAAAAAAGGCTGAGGTAGTTGTTTCATTTTTAGAAATTCCTAAGAGGACAAGACAATTCTCACAGGCCAGAGTTGGAGAAGTCATGACTCAAGTGTGGACTTAAGAAAGATCCTTGCCTCCAGCTGAGACTCCCCGCCCCTCCACCCCAGCTCGGCCCTCTGGTCAGACTCACCTGAAACAAGGAATGCTGCCTCTTCTCCTCGCCGACAGTGTCCATGCCCTGGGACCATGGTAGGCCAAAAAAATGCCTGTTGCATGGAAAAACAGTGGGTTGACTCTCGCCAAAAGAAACAACTCAAAGGTTCTTCCCAGAACAAAGGGATAGTCTACTCTCGACGTAAATCTCATTTCCCACTCTAGAATGAAAAGGCTGCTCGCAAACTCCAGAATGACTCCTGTCCTCTTCCAACAATGTCCAGATCTGCCTCCACCAGGGATCTCGTCTGTTTAGGGAGCTCATTCTGGCTGCAGCATGGAGGACGGATCGGGGCACAGCATCCTGGGGGCCAAGACCAGTGAGGAAGCCATGCAGTAATCCAGCAAAAAGATGGTGACATAGTGGCCATGTCCACAGGAGTGGAGAGGACATACGAACCTCAGAAACACTGATGAATGAAAAGAAACAGCCTTTGGTTGTGTACTGGATGGGCAGAATAAGGACAGGAATCAAAAGGTAGTGCCCAGATTGCAGCCTTGGGTGGCTGGGGGTGGAGCTGCCACCTGCTGTAGAGAAGGGAGAGTCTAAATGAAAAGACAGTGTGTTCAGTTTTGATAACATTGTACTTAAAGATTCTGTAGAATATCAAAATGGATTTGTCTATGTCTTAGGTTGGGTTCTTCCAACAGATTATGAGTCAAGAATTCATGTGCAAGTGATTTATAAAGGAAGTTCTCCCAGGGGAGATGAATAAGAGAGTAGGGGAAACAGGACAGAAACGGGGAGGGAGCCAAACAAGGATGTGATCTCAGGCAAAACTCCACAGAACACAGCTTTAGGGAAGACTGGGATGGGCGAGATACATCCCACAGCTTGGCAGCCTGGGGCAGCCATGGAGTCGAGAGAGCAGCTCAGACCGCTCTTCAAGAGAGAAGCTTCAAAGAGGAATTGGCTGTCTGTCAGCTGTTGGTGCTCTCAGCCTCAGCTCCCAGCTGAGAGGTACCTCCCAGGAGCCTCTAGCCAACCAAGCATAGAGGTACACAGTCACGGGCCTCATGATGACATTTCTGTCAACAATGGGCCACATACAGAACACCGGTCCCATGATATTAGTACCATACAGCCTAGGTGCACAGTGGACTATACCATCTGTGTTTGTGTAAGTACTCCAGGGGAGGAAGAAATTTTCCTCTACCCTTGCAGGTTCTTCCGGCTGATATAAGGAATTAAATTGACATGAGACAGATTATCAGGAGAAAGTCAAACAAAAGTTTAATAACATGCATATTTGAGAAACGCAGGGAAACTAAGAAACTCATCAAATGGCCAAAGCCCTCACCTTAAATAACATCCTCAGCTGAAGACAAAAGATGTTGGGGTGGGGAGAGTCAGGGAGCTCAAAGGGAAGGAAGGCAATCCACAGATAGGTGAAAAGAAGCAAATGTTCAGAGAACAAGTGTGTGTTTGGGCACACAGAAACAGAAGAACACAGGGGGAAGCCCAGCAAACAGGCTTTTCTAGGTTCCTCCTGCCTACCACCTAGCTCATGTTATGCTGAGATGAACGCTCACTTCCTGAGACAGGTTTTTCTTTCTGAATTCTTTTAGGCGGTTAAGGGGGAGGTAACAGGAAAGACTTTCTGAGTCTATTGTTTCCTAAAAATAATCAGCCTAAAATGATCCTCATGTTACAGAGGCACATTTTGGGCTGGAAAATTTTATTCCCCTTCATTATACTCGACAATGTTCGTATCATGAGGAAATCACCTAACAATGCGTTTCTCAGAACGTATCACCGTCGTGAAGTAACGCACGACTGTAATTATACTGACTCGCCATTTCTGGGACTTCTCCACGGTCTTTGCATGGGAGCACCCATGAGACCAGCTGAGACCCTCTCAGCTCTGCACTATAGTCTGAGGCTCACTCTACCCCAGCCTCCTTCCTTCTCTCTTTCACAGGTGTCAGATCCATCTAATGTCTAAAGGCCTTCTCTGCCTGCTCTTGCTTTCCATCTTCTCTGTCTTTCACAGACATTACCTTCCAAGAAGTACTTGCACTTCCAGCTCCATCTTGGCATCTGCTTCCTGGCAGACCCAACACAACACTCAGTACAAGGGAGCTGAGTTTTCATGCTTTGCCCCCTAGAGTCACTGGGTGAGAGTTGACAATGGGGCAGATTGGGGGTGGGAAGGGCGCACGTAAGCTCCCAGGGAGCTGCAGCTCTCCATGCAGGTAGGCAAAGCTACTCTGGTGATCTGAGGACAGCTCTCTGGAAAGGCAGGCTTGAGGGGTGGAGTAGGGAGCTGGGGGACACAGAAATACTAAACGGGGACCAGGAGGCCGAGGAGGTCTGCTACAGCCAGAAGGAAGCTGTGTGTCTATGTGGGTCTGGAATACGGGACGAAGATCTGGGCCAGAGACTGGAAGCTATCAGCGTGTGGCTACAGGGTGAAGACTAGAAGACAGACTGAGTAAATAGAGGGTGTTAAGGGAAGAGAGACAACAGCCAAGGAAAGAGCCAGAAAGTAAGTCAGCATTTATGGAGCAGAGAGAAAAGAGAAGATAGTGAAAGGGGAAAAGGCAGAAAGGCAGAGGGAAATCAGAAGAGAGTGTTGTCAGAGAAAGCCATGAGGAAAGAGAAATCCAGAAATAAGGAAGAGGTGGACAATGATGAATGCTTCTGAGGTCAAGCAATGGAGAGGACGGGGAGGCGACAGTCAACCTGCCCAGAGTTGAGAGTTGGATGGGAAATGCGGTGGAGACCCCAGGTGCCCAGGGCTCTTTCAGGAAGCTTGTCATTGAACTGAACGAGAGAAACGGGGCTGGGGGAAAGGAGTGTGGATCCTCCTCAAGTTCTCCGTGGTTGGAGGGACCTGAAGCGCCTGTGAGAATTTTCAGCAATGACAGTAAACTTCATACGGAGAAGCACCTCTGTGACAGCTCTGTCTGGATGAAGCGCTGGCCGGCAGTGTCTGTCAGAACCAATGACTCTGCTAATTGTGCGTCTTCACAGCCATTGCTCTTTGCCCTGGACAACCGTTATGGCTAACGTTCTGGTGCTTTTTACTACTTGTACCCAGGGGACCGGCCGGAGACAGTACAATTCTTCAGCACTGTTCGTGTTCCTATGTCCCGTCTGGAAGCTCAGTTGCATGTAGTTGCTGACAAAAACCGAGCTGGAAAACCGCTGCAACTAAATCAGCATTTCTTCCAATTTGGTTTCTTTGGGAAGCAGGAAGATTTTCCAGTTTTAAATACATTCCTCTTCTTCAAGAAGCTGTCCCCCGCGCCCGACAAGGAAGCTTTCTTTCCTAGAAGGTCACGGGGAAGCCCGGAGTCCGCTGCCGAGGCGGGGAGGGCGCGACCCCAGCCCCAGGCCCCGCCAGGCCCGCAGGACAGGCCTGCTCGCCCGGGCCTCCGGGGCGGCGCCAAGGGGCTGCGGCAGGAGCTTCCAGGAGCTTCCTGAAGGGCACGAAGACGGCGGGTGGAGACGGGCCCGCCGCAGCCCCGGCCAGTCTGGGTCGCTGAGCGGCGCAGGGAGGAGCGCTGGAGCCCGGGCCCGGGGCCGAGCGGGCTGGGTCAGGGCCCGTCCCGCGCGCCCGGGTTGCAACTTCAGCAAGCTCGCCCCCAGTTCTTACACTCGGGGCCATTCTGCTGACGTCCCGAGACGGTCCTGAGGCCCGCGCGGCATCCCCGGGCCCGGGCCGCACGGTGTGGCCGCGCCCCTGGTGTCCCACGGAGCCCGCCGGCGCTGCGGGCGCTACTGCACGGCGCCCGGCTCCCCGGGGCGCACAGGCTCCGCGCGCGCACTCCCCGCGCTCTCTGTGCCCCGGGAGCGGCCCCGCGACGCCGTCACCACCCCTGCGCCCCGGCACCCCGCCACCGCGGCCGAGCGTGAGCAGCAGACGGGAAGGCGCGGCGGGCCGGGCCGGCGGGGCTGGCGGCTCCTCGGCTCCCGGGCCAGCGCCCTCCCGCAGCGCCAGCTCTCGGGCTCCCGAGCGCGCCCTCGCCATCTCTCTCGGGACGTCTCGAAGGGGAGAGAGGGAGGAAAAAGTGCCGCCCGCTTTGTCTGGCTCTTCCGTCACTCGGTCCTGAAACTAACCCTAACCAACCACCCTGACCTCCACCTGCCCCACGCCCGCGGATGGAAGACAGGAGCCTGGAGCGAGGGCTCCGAGGGGCGGAGGCGCGGAGGACGCGAGGGCTGACTGCCGCTTGACCCCACGGTGCTTCCCTGCTCGCTTGCTATCTGCGGATGCTGCGGCCCCTCTGAGCATCGGGAGCTCTGCAGCCACTCCTCAGGACTGCGCCGGTCCCCTCATGGGTCTTCCTTTCCTCATCTCCGTTCTCTGCTGCTCGCTCTCTGTCACAAAGTGCTCACAATTTTATCGTGCGTGAGCTAGCAGATAAACGCAAACCAGCGGCGTCGTATTCAAATTCATAATCAACAATGAACGTTAATGGTTGAAACATCGACACAAAACTGACAATGGCTAAAACTGTACACTGTAAAATTAATAGTGAATAAAAATGACAAAAGAACCAAATCTTCATCACAAAATTTAGACCTGCAAAACTCAAAAAACGAACTTTGCAGAAATAATGGCCATCAAAAAATGACAGAAGATAGAATCAGTACAACTTTATATATACAATATTATATAGACAGAAAACTGATGAGCCAAATCTGTAAAATTTAAACAGAAAATAATTGAACACAATTCAATGCAAATAGTTTCAATAAGACAAAAATTTAAATAACAAGATAAATGTGATGTAAATACGTCATATGGAAAATTAAGAGATTTATATTGGCTTAATGAAGTCCGTTTCAAGAATAGCTTCCTCAGTGAAAATTCATCAATGTCATAGCTCCGATCAAGATATTTGTTTAAAGTGTCCGTTGCGTCAAGACAGTAGGACCAAAGTGGAGAGTGTCCACGCATCCTGTGTTGCCTAAAGTTACCCTGAACACAGCCCCCAGAGGGTTCTGGTTGCGCCGTATTTCCAGAAATTCTGTTTTCCCAAGACATGAGTACCATCTACTTGTTTTGATAGCATGGCTGCATTTTCTAGAACCACGCACACGCCCTATAAAATCACAAGCCAGCATCCTGGAGGTCGTAAATCGATGTTTTTAATTCATTTTCTCAAAGAATCATTGAGCTGGAAGGGACTTGAGAGATCATCTGACAGAAACCGTCCCGGGCAGATGGCGGTCAGTCCCCTCTTGGCCCTTCCTAGAACATGACAGACATGGAAGAGAACAGATAATAAGAAATGAACACTGTTGGCAGGGAAAAACAAAACCATCCATTTGAAATCGGAAAAAAGGGGAGAATTCCAAACTGCCATTCATAATTCCACTATTTAACTATTTTACTTGTGTTTATATAATCATTTTATGACTAGCCCACAAATTTCCCAGGAATAGGACGTAATATCAAAAACTCTAAAATGAAAGATTTGTTACAAATGTCACATAGTTACAAAGTCACTCTGAGTCACCGGATTAGGGGATGAGGAAGGTCTGGACTGGGGGTGGGGAGTCGAGTACGGGATACACTCTTGGTGCAGCGATGGATTTTCACAACCTCAAGGGAAGAAAAATGGGTAGTATTATTAGAATTTAAAATGTGCATATTTTTTGACCCCAAAAGCCCAATTCTGGGAAAAATAAAAGTGCTAGTGCATAGAGATTTATGTATAAGGCAGTTTATTGTTTATAGTGGCAAAAAAAAAAAGGAATCGGCATGTTCCTCACAGGACAGTAGTTGAACAGAGTACAGCACATCCGCAGGATGGAAAGTGATGCTGCCACACGCGAGGCTATCTTAGATCTGTCTTCATTGCACTGGAAAGAGGTCAATGATATTGTGTTAGGTGTTTGAAAAAGGAATAGGAGATATATGGTACAACCCCCTTTACATAGAGCAACCAAAAAAGCTAAGCGTGAGAGGCAGTATAGCTTAACAATTAAGACTATCTGCGTTTAAACGTTATGTCTGCCACACACTAGCTGTGTGACCTTTGGAAAATTACTTGACTTCTCTGTGCCTCAGCCTCCTAATCTATGAAATGGGGCTAATACTTGTGCTTATCTCATAGAGTTATATGTATAGCATAATATCTGTCCAGTCCTTTAAAAATACCACACATATCCTATGCACTTCTATTATTTGTACTGTTATATTTAATGTTTACATTCATATAAACAAAGGAGGAAATATGGAATTTATAACCTAAATAGCATGAATTATATGAAAGAATGGAATTAGAGGAGGAAGCAAAGACTATGAATTTCACATAGGTACTTTGCTTTTAACTATTGCAACAAATCTGTGTTACTTTTGCCATTCAGGTAACAGAAACTTTTTAAAAGAAACAAGAGAGAGAACTTTTTTCTAAAGGGTAAATCTCGAAATGTCAGCACGTATTTGAATGTCCCGCAGGTGGACACTATAGACAGTCAAACTCCTGGACGCCTTTTACAGCAAAGACCGTGGCCATGGCTTCCCATGTCCAAGAGCACGACGTCCTAAGCGGCTCCTCTACCATTAACACTAACAGACAGACGGTCCCCCGCCTACGACGGCTCGACTTACAATTTTCCGACTTTATGATGGTGTGAGAGCAATATGAACTCAGTAGAAAGCGCACTTTGAACACTGAATTTTAAATTTTGCTCTCTCCCAAGCTATGGACACGCGGTGCGCTCCCGCCCTCGTGATGCGGGGCGGCGGTAGCAGCCGGGCCCCGAGTCAGCCGGCGCCTCGAGGGGAGCAGGCGGGACACTCTGCGCCCACAGCCCCGCGCGGAGTGCCGCCCGCAGCGCAGTGTTCGATCACTCACAGAGACAGTCCACACTCTACTCTGAGAGGCGGTGCCTCGGGCGATCTGGCCCACCTGGAGGCTGACGTCGGCGTTCTGAGCACGTTTAGGGCAGGCGGGGCTGAGCTGTGATGGGCAGGTTAGGGGATTAAGTGCATTTTCCACGTCCGTGGGTTTATGGGGACGTGACCCCGCAGTGAGTCAGGGACGATCTGCAGTGGTTTGGTTATGGCCTCGATCGCAGTAAACTGCGTTTTGTTTCTATGAGTGCACCCCAGGTTTAACGATTCCCGTTAGCATCTCCCTAAAGAGCCGCTGCGGGATGACAGGCAAACTGCGTAACTGCGCAGGCCGTGGGCCTAATGCTTCGTATCATTTTCTGTTACTGTTTAGTAAGCAAACTTATATGTTACCAAAAACTCTACCACAAAGTAAATTTGAAAGCCTAGAACATTTCATTGTTAAACTGCTCAGAATGTTAGCATCAGTTTGCACAAGTGTTACAATTCAACTTGAGGACGCTAGTAAAACTGCTTTTTCTCGTGTGGTTGACCCGTATTTACATAATCTAAGCAGTTATTTAGGCTACTGTCTTCATCAGGATCTGTTAGAGTCCTCAACATATTTACTGAGGAAAAATTTTATTTGCATTTATTATTTTTTCCTAAGGCAATTATAGGTAGTCTTCACCACATTCAAAGTGTGATAGCTCTGTTAAGAACTGCGCACACTTTGGGGCTGGCCTTGTGGTGTAGTGGTTAAGTTCGGCGCACTCCACTTCGGCAACCCAGGTTCGTGGGTTTGGTTCCTGGGCGAGGACCTATACCACTTGTCAGCCATGCTGTGCTGGCGACCCACATACAAAACAAAGGAAGACTGGCACAGATGTTAGCTCAGGGCAAATCCGCCTCAGCAAAAAATAAAAAATAAAAAAAAGTGCATACACTTAAAAGAAAATAAAACCAACAAAGTCACTAATTTTCAGGTTTTGAAAATTAGCTTTACCTAAGCCAGTGGCAACCTGCTCTGTGTTTTCACTGGGTGTCTGCCCTGCCTGGTGGTAAGCCAGGGTGGTTCTTGACCTAGCGTGCTTGCATCTTAATGGGGAAGAGAGGAGGGATATGTACAAAGATCATTGCAGCCAATGAGAAATGTCATGAAGGCCACCACGGGTGTCATGAAGGAGAGTGGGCCAGGGACCAGGTGGCTAGGGAGTGCACAATGACCACTGTCAGAAGGACTTTCAGAGGACGTGGCTTCTCAGTCGAAACCTGAAGGGCAAGAGAGAGGCAGCCACGCAGAAGGAGAGGACGTGGCAATCATGGTCAAAACAAAGGGAGGCGACCTCTCAAATCCACGGCTGAGGTTAGCTTCTAATGATCACTAATTCTCACCTCTACGAAAAGGGGCAATTCCAAAGTCTAATCTCAAATTTTGCTCGAGAAGCCTAAATACACTCGCACGTGTTCCTGGGAAGTTGTTCTAGATACTTGGTGTCGGTCACTATTTCCTGCTGTTTTCTTCCTTCAATTATAGAATTTTGTTTTCTAGATTGCTAACATCCATAATTAGGGAGATATTCGCATGCAGTCCCATATAGATGTCAGAGAAACTCCCCACTCCAGCTGCCAAGACGCCTTCTGAGTTAGAGGTGTTTACACAGCAGCGAGCGCCCCCCTGTTCCCCTCTGGCGGGTGCTCTGTCCCCACAGCGGCCCGCGCACCCTCTCTCCGGTGGCCAGTTCCCTTTCCCTGCTCTCTTTCGGATTCACACTGGCTGTTCACTGGCCATTTGACTCTGCAGACCCACTGAACTTGCTGGCTCCCCTCGGACCTCAGTTTCCTCATCTATGAATGTAGGCGATTGGCCCAGACTGTCTCTAAAGTCTCTTTCAGTTCTAACAGACTGTGGTCTACGATTCACTGTCCACAAACCCTGCCCAGCTGACCTGGCCGGCCGCCGCCTGCTCCCTGACTGAGCGCAGAGACCTGCGTGCGCCCGTCCCCTGAGGAGATGGGTCTGTGAGGGGAGAAGGGAGCAGGTGGAAGGGGGGCTCTGCGCTGTGAGTTCAGGATGCAGGAGGAGACGGTGAGGTCGCCTGTGGAGCTGGTTTGTGGGTGTGGATGGAGTGATGACACACTTCAATGTCACTAAGTACCTCCTTGAAAAAGGAAGCTACTTTACTACATGGTCTATGACTTTATTTTAAGAAATAAAATTCCTCATAAATCATGCCAAGATGATCTACTCACATTCAAAGTGACACGTTGATTTGTCACCAATCGGTGACAGTGAGCAGTGCTGACCAGACGTGGACCCAGGCACAGCCCCGCCCTTCATGTCGTATCAGCACCGGCTGCCCCGATGCCTCCTTCACGGACAGGAAAGCTGCGCTGCCCACCACATGTAGCCCCCGTTCAGGGCAGTGCAATATGGTAGATAAGACGGTGAGTCTGGGTTCGAATCCTGATTCTACCACTTATTTGCTATGTGACCTTGAGTAAAATTCTTTCAGTTCTCTGATCCTCAGCTTTCTCATCTATAAGGTAGGAACCACAGTTATATCTACTTCATAGCTTTTATGAAAACTGGATATTAAACATCTGGCATAAAACTATTTTCTTTAGCTTGTTCAGGTTTCAAATATAAGGTATTGTCTCCATTTCACAGACGAAGAGGCTGAAGCTCAGAGAAGTGAGCGAGCTGCCCAGTTGCACTGCTTCAGAGTGCCGGAGCAGGACCCCAGGCCGGGCCTCCTGCTCCCCGCCACACAGCCCTGCGGCAACGTGTGCCCGCCTGTTCACCTGCTCCCTTCCAGCACACGGCCCTGTTATGTTGGCACTGTGAGTGGGGACGGGGCCTCCCTTGAACACACTGCCAACGTCAAGTGTACACACCAAGTAAACAGCTAGACAGAGTGGTTTTCTCTGTATTACCACACGTGTTTTATAAGCCTATATGTATCGAAAGTGCAGAAACATCACATCAATTATTTTGGCTAAAATAAACTTCAAGGAGATTAAGAATCACCACGAAAGAGAGGCAAGTGACCATCCTCAAGCAGAGACGGTGCCAATAAAGGGTACGAGGCCCGGATCCGTGACCTCTCCAGGCACCCCGCTGCCCCTGGCCGCCCAGGCCGGTGCACAGCGTGTGACTGGCTGTCCCCCGACTTGCGCACGGCAGGCCGTGGAGGGCATGCTCATCAGCTGTTATGCCATCAGCCCACAGGTGTGGTTAGATGGCAATAACATACACAGACATCGAGCACAGTTTACAGGCTGGTAGTCAAGGCTGTCAGTCACGCTTCATGTGACTACAACCAAATCTGTCACAGAGTCTAAACTGACCAATAAATCCACGTCAAGTGGAGAAAATAATTGAAGTGATAATAAAAGGCAACCAGCTTAGATTTTTATTTTCTCGGCAGAAGTCTCCGGCTGCCTGAATGCCATTTAGCTCTTCAGGAAACAGTGCTGAGGGTCTTAAGCCCTCCGGTCATAAGTGCAACAGTGGGGATTAACAGAGATCCTAGCCTCCTGAAGACAAGCTAACTGCGAGATCTGATTTTAAACTAATAGGTGCTGTCAATGGGGGAGAAGCAGCCGCAAGGATCCGAGGGGCATTTGGAGGCAAATTATGTGGATGCAGTTACCATGGTGATGGGTTTGTTCTCCAGGAGACAGAAGCTGGAACCCAGGAGAGACGCATGGAGGCAGGATGTCATTGTCCCAGGAAGCCCTTCACCCTGACCTTCTACTATGAAGCTTCCAGCATCTCATCAAAGGCCATTTTGCTCCCGGCATTGTCCTGGCAGGAGCAGTGGCTTGGGAGTAATGCCACCAAAGTCTGACAATGTTTCAAGAGAGGTGCCTGGCCTAATTCCTCCCACAGTGACTCACCTAGAAAGGGCAGCAAATTGCCTATCAGTGTGGACATGAGCCCTGACATCATAATGGGCGGTGTCTGAATTGCTTCACAAAACTCTGTAGCTCCTAATACTGACAATTCTTTCTGACTCAGAGAAAAAACTTGGTATCTGGCTTTTTCACGGTCCCCTTTCTATGACTGTGATGTCCAGATGACAATAGCATGGGTTCACTTCCAAATCAGAGGCTGAGGAACAGGAGTTAGCGTCTCCAGCCAGTGAGAGGTGAGAAACGTCAGGTATTAAAAATAACTTGAAAACCCCTGAAATGGCGAATCAAGTGCAGTGCACCCAGTTTTATAGACTCTGTTCAGATATTCTGATGTATATTAAAGTTTGAGAATGCATGAGTTAGATTAAAGGAAGGAACGGTGCCCTGTGTTCACTTGCTTCCAGAACACCCCACTGCTAACAGCCCTGCTGGCTTCTGCTCATCTTCCCCATCTTTCTGTGTTGGCCTGCTCCACGTTAAGTGCTTGAGCCTCTGTTCTTTATCTGTCCACACTCGCTCTCTTGGAGATCTAATCCAGTCTCATGGCTTTAAACCCATGCACACGCTGACTACTTCCAAATGGGCATCTTCAGTTCTCCAAACACCCACCGCAAGCCCAGATGCGCGTCCACCTGCTCGCTCGGCACCTCCACTCCGTGTTCCTGGACTATCACGCAAGCGAAAACCAAGTTTCTAATCTTTCCCCTACAAACTCCTTCTACCTAGAACCTTCTCTGGCTCTCTAAATAATTCCATTTTAGTTGCATGAGCCAAACACCTCATCGATCCTCATTGGCCTTTCCCGCTGTCTCATGCCTTTGGGGTCAGTTTAGGACCCTGTGAGCTGCGGTGATCCAACAGATCATAGGAAAGGGCCCCGTGAGGACAGACACCGTGGCTGCCCTTCTCTCTGCTGTGTGCCAGCCCCAGGCCTGGCACAGAATGGGCTGGTAGGAAGCTCACCAGAGAAGGGAAGTCGCCAGTGAGTGAGTGCAAGTGTCCTTCCGGCAAGACTGGGCCCTCAGCATATCTAAATGGCGTGTCTTTTTTTGATGGTTACCAGACGGTGCCAAGTGGATGAGCTGTTTACCCACATGGCACTGCTCCAAGCACTGTCATGCTGCGAGGCTCCACCTCAAAGTGCCACCATGGGCCTCACAAGATTGTTCACAAGGGCCCCCAGAACGGGTACAATTTTCAGGGCCTACCTCATTGAACACTCAATACTTCTGAACTTAGGCTAAGAAGACTGAAAATAGGGAACCAAAAATATAAAAATAATATCCCTGTTAAAGAATCATAATGCCTTTTTGTGGTGCTTCCCGATTTTAAAAAATCTGAGAAGACTAGATAAAGGAAAGTCATGACATATTAATGATCTCAAATGTGTGCTGGGATTGGCAGAACAGAAAGTGTCATGAATAATTCAAATACGACGCCAACTTTTTTTCCTTCTTGCAAAAGGTTGAAGCACGGAAAGTGAGTGAGGGAGGCTTCTGGAAAGACAGAGTCATCTAGCGTGTTGTCCAGTGACTGTCTTGTACTTGGAGGGTTAATGCAAGTTCAAGCAACATAGGACACCAGCCAGTCATTTTGAAGGGGTTATACTGAAATCTTTTGACACCGCATTTCGTTCCCTCTGACTCTGGCAGCTGCTTGAGAGAGTTAAGACTGAATGTTTGATGCCCAGTGAATCAAAGTCTGTTTTTGAACTCAAATTCCAAATCCTGAAGGAATGGTCACTGAGAAGAAAGGGGAGCAGGAAAGAGCTCTGGGGCCGTGGTTGGGGCCCTCTCTCCTTCTCTCCACGTGAGCAAGGATAGGAAGCTGGCGGGATGGCCCGAAAGGAGGCTCGGAGGACCGGTGACTGCGCGTAGGCCAGGAACAAAAGCCGGCACAGCTACCTTTGTGCTTTAATACTTTTTCTATGCTGCCTTTTTTCCTTAGACTACTTTTTAAAACACAGCTATCGTGTGCTGAAGAAGAGCAGAGACAATTTTAGCTGTGCACAGATTGTCACGACTTCACGTGTGAGCAAGACTGAATTTCTGTTAAATCTCTATACTGTGTGTACTCATACACACATACATGCAATACATACACGCACGTATAATGAATATATTTTAACAGTGCAGGAAAACATATTTTAAAAGGAAACTGCTGAAAATATGCTCAAGCCTCAAATTAATGAAGAATGAGGATCTAAGTGATTAAGCCAAGACTAAACCTCAGGAAAACTATGAAGTTAAACTTGTCTTTCAGAGACTCAGTAGAGAAGATAAATCAATAGGTACTTGAGTCAATCCATAAATTATCTGCTGCAGGGGCTGGCCCAGTGGCACAGCAGTTAAGTTCGTGTGTTCTGCTTCTCGGTGGCCTGGGGTTCGCCGGTTCGGATCCCAGGTGCGGACATGGCTCTGCTTGGCAAAAGCCATGCTGTGGTAGGCATTCCACGTATAAAGTAGAGGAAGATGGGCGTGGATGTTAGCTCAGGGCCAGTCTTCCTCAGCAAAAAGAGGAGGATTAGCAGTAGTTAGCTCAGGGCTAATCTTCCTCAAAAATAAAAAAAAGAAAAAAATTATCTGCTGCAGGTTGTCTTTTAGAAGGCCCAAAGGGATTGGAACCAAGAAAAAGGAGAGAAACCAGCCCACAGGATCAGGCAGCAACTGGGGAAAGAGCAATACATCCATCCATCCACCCACCCATCCATCCACTCACCCATCCATCCATCCACCCACCCATCCATCCACCTACCCACTCATCCATCCACCCACCCACCCATCCATCCACCCATCCATCCATCCACCCACCCATTCACTCATCCAACCACACACTCATCCACCTACCCACCCATCCATCAACACACTCATCCACCCATCCACCCACCCACCCATCCACCCATCTACTCACCCATCCACCCACCCATCCACCCATCCAACCACCCATTCACTCATCCACCTACCCACCCACCCATCCATCCATGCATCCATCTATTAACACACCCAGCCAGCCATCCACCCATTCACTCATCCACCTACCCACTCATCCATTCATATACTGAGTGTATACTAATGTCAGGCACTGTGTGAGGTGCTGTGGATATGAAATAAAACCCAGAACCCCTCACTTCACTGAGCTCTCAGCCCAGTGGATGAGAGAAACAAGGAACCCCAAAATCTTGGTTGCCAACTGCTGAGCTACGGCAAGGGAGGAGTAGGGGGCTGTGGGTATATAGAGAGGAGGCAACTATTATTCATCAGAAAGCCATCTGAGATTTCAGACTTTCAGGAGTCAGAATGCAACTCCTTTCTGTAGGGATTAAACTACATGGAAGCTGAATTTCCTATTTTATTTCCTTATTTATACCACATAGCTTACATAATCATTTCTATGTGTTTTAGAGGCAATCTCTAAATGTAGGTATCTCTCCATATATTAAGAACTGACATAAATAACTATTTTTCAAGCTAATGCCAAGCTATATGTAAACTATAAGAATAAATTTCATTAAAAATACTAGACTGTGCCCATAATCAACTAATTTGCAGACCTTTTAATTAAGCACCTACTATGTGCCAAGTCTGTACTAGGAAGTTTCACATGGTCATATTGCAGAAATTCTGAAGATTTCTGAATTCTGGTGAAGAAGATATTGTGATCCCTATTTTATAGTATATATACATATATATATATACAATTATGAGAGATGAGATGTCACAGGTCTCCTTGAAAGGAAGACTAAGACTTGACCTAAGAGCTTCTGATTTCAAGTCCAGCTTTTTGTTATCATTATTATTATCGTTGTCATCATCATCATCGTTGTCATTTTATCTCACCATCACCATGTATATCATAATGTATATTACAGATAGATATTTTAGTCACTAATAATTTGCAACATAATATACCCACGGCAAGTATTGTCTAGAAAGACGTTAAAGATTGTCTAATTCAGGGTGGCCTGCAAGTAAAATGTGTCCCTTTTTGGCTAGCACAGTGTTTTTGTAGTTTAATTTGAATTTGAATGTTTCTCTTGGATGTGTGTGGGGGGAGGGGGTAGAACCCCCGTCTGCAGTTGTCCAGGGCACCCACTCCCGACTGGATCCTATATGCTTTGAGTTAATCCCTGAATCCTGGTATAAGCCTCTTCTTTTACCAGTGAGGAAAATGATGCCCAAGAAAGTTAATTCACTTCCCCAAGTCACAGTGGTCAGTGGCCTTTGCTGGAGGACTTCAGCACCTGGACATGGAGACAGCCTCGCTCACGTGAGCATCAGCAGCCATCACGGCCAGGCAGCCCTGTGCGGCTCGAACCAGAGCACATCAGCATCACCTGAGCAGCTTTTGTTTGTTTTCTGATTTAAAAAAAATCAAAAGGACACTCTGTTTCTTTCTAATGGGATAAAAAAAATAATACATACACTTGCTTTAGAAGAATCAAACCATTCAAAGGGGTATATAATGAAAATCATAGTCCTCTACCCTCTAGGTCAAAACTCTTAATAATTGCATCCCTCTGGAAACTTTCCACACACAAAGAAGTAAACACATGTACCTGTCTTCCCTCTTATTTAAACTCAAATGACACCCACAGGGTTTTTCTTCTTTCTCTTAGCGTACCCTGTGAATAGTTACGAGCCTCCTGGCTGTTCATGTGGTTCCGCCTTACTCTTTTAATGACTACATAGTATTTCATTGATTGGAATTTCCATAATATATTTAACCAATCTTCAACGGAAGGATATTTAGGTTATTTCCAGTGTTTTGTTATTACAAATAGCTTTGTAACATATCGTTGCCTAAATATGTAAATATATTGATGGGATAAAATCTTAGAATTTCTGAGTCAAAGGAAATGTGTTTAAAAAAAATTGACAGAGATTTCTAAATTGCCTAATATTGGTGTACTGAAACCAGCTTGTACCAGCTAGAATAGCCAATTGTTAAATATTCAAGAATCTTGTAAGTTAGTAGACTGCTTATAGTTTGAAATCAGCTATGGTGAGAGTATTTATACTATGAAAACCTGGTCTTTCAATTTTTTTTTTTTTTTTCTGGCAAACCAGTTTACCAGCTCGCCACTGCCCGTAAAGATAACTAACGCTCGTCTGGGGAGGTTCTTGAAGTGGGGGGCCTGTCCCAGGCCTACAGAATCGGAGCATCTGTGGCTGGGAACCTGGAGACCCCGGACTCGTGCAGAATCTCCAGTGGGAGTTGAGTGCATCCCACCTGGACCCAGCGGCGAGGGAGCCTCAGTGGTGCTCAGGGAAGGAGGCGATGGCGGGGACCTGAGGGAGCTTTCTGGAGACGTTACTAAATTGGAGCTGGCGGACTGTTAAGGAGTTAGATACACAACGGGTCCTGGAGAGGTGTGGGAGATGTTGTCCTCAGCTGTGTGAAAAACAGACCCCTGCAAGGCCGAGCTCACAGGCGGGGGTTCCTCGCGCTCAGCTGCCCTCATGGCCATCTGTCCTCTACTCCCTGTAGGACTCACCTCAGAACTACACCCTGATCCTCCTCCCACCTGTCCTACTGACACGCTCACTCACGTACATACGCCAAGATAGGCACGCTTTCTCTTCTCTCCCCACCTTCAAAGTCCTACCTCAGCTCCGACTGAGTTAAATTTGAGTGAATGATCCCAAGGGCATTAATATACACTCACACAAAGAGGGCCCGTCTCTCTGGATTAGGCCCTGAGCTCACTTGTCACTAGAGCCTAGAGCTCTTGGAGGTCAGACAGGGCCTTTCTGACCACAAACATCACAGTGACAGAGAAATCCCACTCCCAGGCCCCACCTTCCCATGGATTCCAGGAAGGCCTCATCTGAGAGGCCGTTATAACCTTTCTGCCCAACACACGTCCCCCACAACATTACCCCCATGGGGCTTAACTCAAGGTGGAAGGGAGACCAGCTGATGGGGATCTCGATAAAAGCAAGCCACTTCCAGGAAAAGTGACAATCCTGTTATCTGGGCCATTCTACTGTTTTTCTTTCCACTCAATGACCGTTTGGTTAAACAGATTAAGATAACGAAAGGAGCAGTTCAGAGCAGTAGTCCAGCGCACAGATGATAGAGATCAACGGTCTGAGTTCATCTGCCAGCTCCGCCGTTGATTAGCTGCTTGCCCTTGGGTACGCTGCTTACTTGACGTGTGTTCCTCAGTTTCCTCGTGTGCAAAATGGGGAGACAGTAGTGTAATAACAGTACCGTTTTGTGAAGCTTAAATAAGGTAATATATGTGTGCACATGCACACGTACAGTGCTTAGAACAATGGCACATTAATAACTGCGACATGCAATAGCTATTTTGACTGTTCAGACAAAGTCTTTCAAATATTAATTCTCCACTTCAGATTGCTTCTCTCTTGATGGACAAACCCTGGGACGGGAAAATTAAGCCAGCTTCACTGCAACAAGAGGGATCTACATGATAGATGAGGGAGGGGGAAAAGAGAGAGAGTGGCTAGAACGCTTTAATGACAATTTCCAGCAGTTTCTTGCTCACACACACACATAAAATCAAAATTGTTCATTTTAACAAGCTATAGTGGAATCTAAGTTGCAAAAACAGTTGCTTTAGACTTCAGTTTTGACAGATCTTACAAGAGTTTTCCTTACTTTCAAAATCACTGACTCAATGTGAAAAAGCGAAGTATGAATGGGGCAGTACCTCCTGCTCCATCACTGGAGGCCTCTCTGCTCCTCTCTTTCTGTTTGGTCCTTCTGACGGGATTCAGGGAAGCCACGGGAGCCAGGAGGGCCAGGAGGCGCTGAGCACCGGGGGAAGTTGCACAGGAAACTGCAGGGAAAAGGGCGTTTCATTCCTGTCTCTCCCACTCGGCACAGTGCCCTGTCCCCAGGGGCAAAGTCACCACAAGAGAAACGAGTCTCCAGCTGGTGTGTGAGAGAGCGGGGAGACCGAGAGTATATTCCATATTTACTTCGACTGATGCACACTTGCTCACCGTCAGGACTGGGATTTCAATCCTAATTACAAAGCAGCTCTACTTCCTGATTTGTTCCTTACAAATGATGCGTTTTTAAAAAAGGGTTATAATGACATAATGTAAAATGTATTAAAACATCCCGTGGTGAAAAAAAAGCATAGCCTTTGATGCGGGGTCGGTGAGCCGAGGAGTAGAAAGAAAGATTTCTTAGACTCTCAAGATCTGGCAGTAGCGCTCTTTTATTTAGAGAATAGTGTGGAATAGCATGGGGACAGGACCCATGGGCAGTCAGAGCTTCTGCTGCCCCCGCTGGCATGGGGACAGAGCCCATGGGTAGGCAGAGCTTCTGCTGCTGCCCCTGCTGGCATGGGGACAGGACCCACGGGCAGTCAGAGCTCCTGCTGCTGCCCCGAGTTGAGGGTTAGGGCTAAATTTAAGGGATAGGTATGTGAGTCATCTCTTTACAAGACAAAGGAAAGAACATGAAAAAAAGTTAAAATGGTATCAGCGCCCGTATGGTCTGGCCATTTGGCGGTCCCACAACTTTTAGATAAGAATCAAACCGGATTGAGTAAAGGTTAGAAAGGTTAGACGCCACCACCCTAAACCAGTTACATGAGATTGCCAGACAGCAACCAACTTAAGTTCTTGCCTTCCCCGTTAAGAGCTTCTAGAGATAAGACCATTCCCCCTTCTTCCTGGCACAGAGAGGGAGGCATCTTCACAGATAGAGGTTTCCCTTAGAAATGTAAATGTTTCCCAACAAAGGGGCAAAACAAATTCCACTCCTTGGAGCCTGAATCTCATCTGTAGTTTTAAAACTAACCAGCCTAAAAATCCTCATCATAAGCCATTTTAAAATTAAGCAGCCTAAAAATCCTCATCAGCCTTAGTTTATTTTTGTATTCATTTCAATGTAGAAAATAAAACCTTATTTAATGAAAAACCACACATTGTGAAAGTATACATATTAACGTTAACAAATTCAATACAAGTTCCCTAATTTATGTTTGCTGGAGGAAACCTAATGCCAATTAGTGAAAACTGAATTATAGCCTCTTCTCAAGAAGTGTGTTTTATGATATGGGAAAGTGTTGCAGGCAAAAAGAAAGGCACAGAGACCTATAGGGTGGAAGGGGCACAATGTATTTATTAGCGGAAGGTAAGGAGTTCCGGATGGTGGAAGAGAGTATAAAAACGGCAAGAGGCAAAAATAAGGCTTGCCATGGTTCAGTTGATGTGTCAACTTGGCAGGCCTGAGAGATGCCCAGAGAGCTGGCAAGATGTGATTTGCGGGTGTGTCTGCGAGGGCGTTTCTGGAAGAGACTGACATTCGAGCCAGTGGACTGAGCAAAAACATCACCCTCCCCAGAGTGGGCGGCATCCTCCAGTTCTTGAGGGCCTGAATAGGAAGGACGGACAAATTCTCTCTTTTTGGGTTGGGACATTCATCTTCTCCTGCCTTTGGAAACAGGGCTCCGCATTCTCTGGCCTTCAGACTCTGGGACTTACACCAGCATCCCCACCCCCCGCCCCCCAACCCGTTCTGAACCACATCGCCGGCTTTCCTGGGTCTGCAGCTCACAGACGGCAGGTTAGGGGACTTCTCAGCCTCCATAACCGTGTGAGTCAATTCCTACAATAAATCTCCTCGTATATATATCTCTCTATACGTGTCCTATTGGTTCTGTTTCTGTGGAGCACCTCGAAGGCTGTAGGGGACACCTGAATGAGGATCATCAGCAACAAGTGGTCCTCAGAGTGTGGCCTGGATCATCAGCATCACCTGGGAGCCTGTTAAAAATGCACATTCTCTGCCCATTCTCAGATCCACTGTAGCGAAAACTCTGGGGGAGGGGTCAGCGATCTGTTTTAACAAGCCCTCCAGGTGGTTCTAGCGCTTTGATTCTGATGGTTTGAGAACCAGGAGTGTAGACCATGCTGAAAGGTTTCGTGTGCACACTGGAACCAGCCCAGAAACTTTCAATACAGCTGCCTGATCCCCACCCCGAGCCAATTAAATCTGGGAGCCAGGCTCTGGCGTTGGTGTTTTCTGAAAGCTCACCAGGTAATTCCAACACAGGACCAGGGTCGAGGATCACTGGTTTAGACTAACGTTTTGTAATCTTATAGGGAAAGTTTACTCTCAGAGGAAATTCGTTGATAACCGACTCTCTTCTAGTTTAAGCCTTGGGGACGCTGACCTGTAATTAACATCATCTGTTTTCTAATGGCCAACGCTAAATTGCCCGTGCCCTTGGCAACCCTGTCTCTATGACTCCTCGTAACAGAGTCCTCTTTGCATAGATAACATGAGGTAAACTTTTGTTTAGCTTGGAGGAAATCAAGTAAACAGTCAGAGAAGTGGGTCCAAAGTAACAAGATTTTTAAAATTGAATTTACAAAGCAATTATTTGTGATGGGGGGGTGAGGTGAATGGGGGGAGGCGGGGAGGTGACGGGAAAGGGAGGGACGCCAGTCAGCATATATGAAGTAAAATAAAACTTTCATAGTTTACCTTATGAATTCAGGAAATAAAGTAGCCATAGTCCCTTTGGTCTAATAGGCAGCTATTTCTTAAATTTCAAATATCATCTTCATTCATCACAAACCCCTGGATACTTGTTAGTGGGGCAATCTTCAATAACGATACCTACATTTATTAGCACTGACGGTGGGATCACTTCTTGGGGGAGGTGGTTTAGGTTCTAAAGACAGAACATACATTGAAAATCAGTCAAAATCACCTTTGAATATCCATTAATGGCTGAGATACAAGAGGCAAACAGGAACCAAGTCCCGGCGAGATCAGCCCGCCACGTCTGCACTGGCAGCCTGGGAGCTCCCGGGGGGCGGCGTGGACCGGCTGCTTGCTTCCAGTGGCCCCTGCACTTTGTGCTGGCGTTTCACACAATTCTCTCTAAATCTCCATCACAACCCCATGATGCAGATATCATTATTACTATTATTATCTGTATTTCTCTATTTTCAGATGAAGAAACTGAGATTTAGAAAAGTAAGTTGCCCAAGGTCGTGTACTGGAGCCCAGATTAGCATCCAGTGAGTGCATGCAGCCACAAGACTCAGATCCACCGCTTCTCTAAACAGGAGCCAATTTAAAGTAGTTTTTTTTTTAATGAGGTCTTTTTACCTTCATTTCATTTCCACCAACAATAAACCTCTTCTTAGCCATTAATTATGATGCCAGCAGGGTTGTTAGGCCAGTGCGATGGGATCAAGGCAGAACTCGGTCCCTTCCCTCCCACCCCTTCCCAGCTCTCAGAAGAGCCTGTGCTCCCATTTCATATTGGCCAAAAACATATATTTATATTTATATTTCATATACATATAAGTAGTTAAATATATATATATATATATATATATATATATATAAGTAGTGACATATATATCTAAAAAGAGGCCACAGGCGTTGGTCAGGATTTGGAATAAAAGAAAACTCGTGCGCACTGTTGGTAGGAATGTAAATTGGTGCAGCCGCTATAGAAAACAACATGGGCCTTCCTCAAAAAATTAAAACTAGAACCACCACACGATCCAGCAGTCCCACTTCTGGGTGTGTACCCAAAGGCAGTGAAAACAGGACATCCAGGAGACACTGCATCCCCATGTTTGCGGCAGTATTACTCATAAGAGGCAAGAGATGGAAACAACGCAAGCATCCGTCAGTGGAAGAATGGATACAGAAGGTGCGGAACATATACACAACGGAAATTATTCAACCATAAGGAAGAAGGAAATCCTGCCATTTGTGACAACACAGATGGACCCTCAGGGTGTTATGCTAACTGAAATAAGTCAGACAGAAAGACAAAGACTGCATGGTATCACTTACATGTGGAATCTAAAAAAAGGCAAACTCATAGAAAGAGTAGAAAAGTGTTTCCCAGGCCCTGGGGGTGGGGGTTAGGGAGAGGCTGGTAAAGGGGCCACACCTTCAGCTGTGAGATGAGCACGGTCTGAGGATCTGATGTGAAACATGGTGGCTGCAGTAGACAACACTGTGTCGTATGGTTGAAGTTTGCTGAGAGAGAAGGACTTAAATGTTCTCACCAAAAAAATTGATGAACAAATCTGTGAGGTGACAATGTGTTAATTAACTAGATGGGAGAATCCTCTCACAGTGAATATGCACATCAAGTCATCACGATGGACACCTTAAATATATATCAGTCATGCTTCAATAGAACTGAAAAATAAAAATAAACAAAAAGGGGCCACCCATCTGACAGCCTTATAAAATGCCCTCCGCTCCCCGCTTGGGGGTCTGCAGAGGGGACCCCGGATGGAAAGACTCCCCCCGCCGCTGACAGGCCACACACAGGCCGCCGCAGTGCGGCTCGGGGAAGCCACAGTTTGAAAAGTTATCACTTCTCTTCTCAGCATCCCCAGGCTCAGCTGGAACCTTCTTTCCTTTCTGGCGAGAAAACAGACTCTGTGAAGGGGCAGGCATTTCCAATTAGCGCCCAAGATGAAGCCAGAAGAAACCCAAGCGAGCTGCGGAGATGAAGGATTGCCCGCTCAGGCGGCGTGGCCCTGGCTGGGTCCCCTCCCGCGGCCGCCCAGCGCCTGGCGATGCGCAGAGGGCGGGGGAGCGCCCTCTCCCACGCTTCCGGGGACCCTAATCCAGGGCGGGGAGGAGTAGCTTTTCCTGGGAGGAGAAACAGGAGCCTTCGAACACCTCCCTGCTCCACAGCCACTGCCTCTTAAACTGCTCCAGTCCCAGGCGGTAGTTGGTTGACGAAAAGCGGATAGCGGCACGAGCCCTGTTAAACGCTTTGAGCTGCTGCTCACAGATGTGCAAGGCGCACACTCAGCAGCTCCACAGACTGCAACGTGGACAGCTCCCTTGGCGTTGTGCAGTGCGTGAACTGCACAGCCGTATGTGGCAGCCCTGCCAACTACCCCCGAGGCTTTGCCAAGCCAAATAGTAAGGCGTAATACTGTACGCCCATGTTTCCCAAGGCAAAACGGGAGTGGAAGACCCTGCTGGACATAATTTTCCGTAATGATATTATCAAGGCTTCTTTCAAGTAATTCAAATGCTCAAGACAATTATGTCTTTCTTTCTGAAAGAATAGAATGCTTATTTGTTTATTTCCTTCCTTGTTACAAATTTGAGGTAAAGTTATAAATGTACACATATTCACATAAATAGAAGTGAAAGATCAAGGCAGTGAAACATAGAAAGGAATTGTGCCAACAACAGAACACACTTACTATAAAGATTACATTTAACTTTGTGAGCCTCCTAGAAGCCAAGGCAAAAATAGAGAAATACAATTATATCATTTTTAGCTGATGAATAAAAATATACCAGAACTTTAGGAGAAAAACCTCTTTCCCTGAATCTCAATCCTTAAAGAAATGGGAGCTGGCGTGCAGGCCGGCTGGCCCTCCCAGCGCCTCCCTGCACAGCCTCATCCTCCCAAGGGTCCCAGAGGACTGCAGAGGTGGCCTGTTCCAAAGATGTATCAGGCCAGCTATGTCATTTGCAGATCCAAGTGCAAAAAGAAAATATGGCGACTTTCATTCAAAAATTATTGAGAATTTCAACAGTGACAGCAGAGCGTTAAAGCAAGTGTGGGCCTTTCAGAGCACAGGCCCTGGGCAGCTTCACAGATCCTGCGTCCACAGAGCTGGCCCACCAATGGCCAGAGGAGCAGGGTGTGCCAAGCTTCAAACACAGCACAAGTCCCCCCAACAGAAGCCGGCCCTCCCTGACGGTCCAGCTCCTCCATCTCACGCCCACAGCTGCCTCCCACCTGACATTCCCACGCTGTCTGTTAATTCTACACACGGCCAGTTGGCCCCTCTGCCTCCGGGAGGGTGGGGAGAAGCTTAGTGAAGCTCAGGAGACCTCCCGATGGGGCCCTGAGCCCAGGCCAGTTTGGACTTCTTCTCCTCACCGGTTCTTTCTGTTCCTTTTTTCCTCCTCCTTACCTGTCCAGGCATCTTCTGCTTTAGAATTAGCATCCCAGGTTCTTCTTTCTCCCCGTCTCACGTTCAACCCATTTTATTCTGTAAACCGACCCCCATCAGGACACTCAGTAAAGATTTTCAGCATGAGTAGTAACTGAGCTGGAAGTGAGACTCCTCCACGTGAACCAGAGCACAGTATGGTTATTACCCAGTTCTGAGCCAGCCCTCATCCATCCGGAGCATGGTGCTGATGCCTTGACTTTTCTGCTGCCACTGGACTTTAATTTCCTTCCCTGAAATGATTACTGTTAAGTCATTGGCTGTACTCAAACTAATGAGTGCATAATCCCATTTTTTCTGGGACTGTGACTTTGATTTGGAAAGCACCTTCAAAACCGATGGCTTCCTAGGACAGAGGGGCTAAGGAGTCAAGACTGTGAGAAACGCAGGAAGCCGGCTTCAACTGATCCCATTTTCCCAGCAGGCTCCATGCACTCCCGTGGGAGGGGTGGCACGTGGTTCCACACCACGAGAGCACTTGGTACCAAAAAGGATGTGTGATCCTATCACCTAATTGGGTGGCTCCATGAAAACTGTTCAGAACAGCCCTGTCCGACAGCTCAGGCTTGACCAGGTGCCTTCCACAGGTGGGGATAATTGGAACCACAGATGTCACTAAAGTCTAATACCTCTCAGGAACTTCAAAGTTGAACTTTGGAAAATCATTAGCTATTGCAGGATTCTCTCATGCTGCTGCAATGGCAAGATTTCCTTTTCTGAATCTCTTTATCATATGCTGAGTCTGCAGGCAGGTCATTCCTCACAAGGCTGGGACGTGATCAAATGACCAAATGTGTATGAAGCGCGGCACACTTCTTGGGACAGACAAGCCCTCAATACGTGTTAGCTGCTGTTATTATTATCTGCTCCTTTATTTTGAAATGACGTTAATTGCTGTGACAAGCAGGTCCATGGCGTCAGTCTACCGCCGTGCAGGGAGCCTCTCCACAGAGTGCTGATGCTCCCGGGCTCAGTTAGTTTCTACCTGAGGGAGGAGTCAGCTGTGAAGACAGGCAGATGTGGACCCAAAGCCCCGGTCAGCCACTCCCTTTATGCACAGTGCTTCTTAATGAGGGATAGTTTTACCCCCCAGGGACACTTGGCTATGACATTTTTGGCTGTTACGATTCCTGGAGGTGCTCCTGGCCTTTAGTAGATGGAGGCCAGGGACGCTTCTAAACAACTAGGTGCACAGGACAGCCCCTCGCCTCACCACAAAAAATGCTCTGGCCCCAAATGCCGTTCGTGCCGAGGCTGAGAAACTCTGCTCTGGAGAGAGTTGGAGGGATAGTTAACCTCTGGGGCCTGTTTCCTCATCTTCAGGAAGGGGGACAAATAACATCCTGCTTACAAGGTTTTTATAAATCCTGGAAATAAGCATCGATGAATGGTGCACAGCAGACCCCTGGTGCCCAGGCGGCCCCCATGTTGACACCGGTACTCAGAGAGGTGGCGGGAAGGACTCGTTCCTCCTCCAGCGTGTGGACCGTGGTTCTCCATCAAAACCAGGTGGAAGAGAGGGAGGCTCAAAACGATTTCGGCTTTTTTGTTACCAGGATGAGAAAAAAGTAACAAAAATCTGCCCTCCTCCTTCTGTTTCTCCTTGAGCTGCTCAGAGGCGTCCAGCAGGGCTCCTCTTGGCTCACTATTTCCATCCCTTTTCAAACACGAAGATCCAAACTGCTCGGTGGTGTAGATTCAATCCCATTTTTCCCTTCTGCTGTCTACTCAGTGATCACTGACATGCCCTCTTCCGGCTTCGTTGAGGTAACACCCTCAGAGAGAAACCATCAGTTTGAGAGGGGGTATTTTGGTGTCGCAGGCAGCACGGTCCTGCCCGGGTTTCTGTCCACACTTCAAAGTGGAAAGCAGTGTATCCTCCACCTTCCCCAACCACACATGTCCCTGGGACTCCTCGCACTGCTGTAGACTGTTGGCTGACTCGAGCGTGCACGTATCGCAGTTGCTTCTACTTTATTGATGACATTTATCAGAAGGGCAGAGCTAAGGCTGGTTTGGCCATTACTCCCCTGACTCCGGATCTGCTGGTGGTGCTGTCGGTGGGCTGGCAGGTTCCTATAGGGAAGAACTTCAGAAAGTTCTCATGTGGGAAACCGTATAGGCCACGAGGACAGGGTTTTCCTCTAGGAGGCAAATGAACCCCAAATCCTCCCAGATCCCCCAAAGACAGTAGGTTTATCTTGAGAGGTGCATAAGCCAGCTTGCCCCTGATCAGAAGGGAGAGCTGAGCGAGAAAGTTACTTATTGTCTAACATGCTGTTTCCCACCAGGAAATGGCTTAATAGGAAAGACACCATGCGTAGCCCTCACTTAGCATTCATTCGGTGGAGAAATATCGACCCCGTGCCAAGCACGTTCGGGGCACTGTGCTGGCCGAGCGAAGGACACAGCAACCAACAACCACGCGCCTGCCGTCAGGACATGCTCAGTGAGCACTCGCTGCCCCGGAAGTGCCTCCTGCCCTGGCGCCTGGGATTGTAAAATTATTTGCCGAGTCCTTTCCGAGGGGCTGATTCAAACTTACCTGAAATACCCTTTTTACATATTTTGATCAAAACGCTTACTTTGTCTTTCACAATCTGTTCCACATCTAACTCCTCTGCAAAACCCGCCCAAGGTCACAAGTGTCCTGAGAGTTCCCCAAGCTCGCGCTCTCTCCATAGGCCCTTGCCGCCCCTTCAGAGAGACACACAGAGCCCTGCAAACGCATGTACAATCGGGCCTCCTTACGTCATGAACTGGGCACAGGGCCTAACCACAGACCCTAATAAACTGGGCTGGAAGGGGCCAGGGAGGGCTCCCAGCGAAGCCACTCGCTGGTGCCAGAGGGCCTGGGGACTGGCCCAGTCACAGAAGCTGCCCCCGAGAGGGCAGTGCAGCGGCCGCAGCAGAGTGCCCAGGGCCTGGTCCTCAGTGCCGGTTCCTGGCACACCTGTCAGGGGCGCCAGACACAACACTGGGAGCCCATGCGGCCTCTGAAAGTCAAGCCAGACTCAGAGCAGCTGTCTTTGCAGGAGACTGTCCGTGCCCAGCAGGACTCTGACCCACTGTCCTTAGGTGCGGGTCAGGACTCAAATTTCCAGAAAGGGGTGGGACAGGCTACCTCTAGAAAAACAGATTTGAATAGAGGCAGGATAAAGAAGGAGGAAGGATGCATTTAAGCGAGGCCGCTGATCAGTAAATAAAACCTAGAAAAAGTGCAATCCCAAGGCCTGGGCAGGTTCCAATCAGAACGTGACTCCAGGGAGCCTGGACCCACCCGGGCACGCCCAGGTCTCACTGGCACCAGTAACTCATGAGGTGGGGGCAGGGGGCAGGGAGAGACGATGAAGGGCCCCACCGTGGTAGCTGGGTCTGCAGAGCTTGAGTGTGGAAGCGACTGCTTTCCCACAGCGGCAGGAGGGACAAGGAGGACACCAGTGAGGCCCACCCTAGTCAGACCCCACGGGCTCGGACCAGAGCCCCAGCCCCAGCCCCGAGTTTGTCTCCGGGGGTCTGTGCTTTGGAGGGATTAACAAGGGCAGAAGCCGCGCTGGAGAAACAGTAGAGAGGCTGCTGATTCGTATGTGCTTTAGAAGTGCAGAGGCGAGATGTTGAACTTGTTGGTTTGACGTGCTTGTCCACCTCCTGTCCAAGGCTGAAGACTGTTAGGATGACAGGGCACCGCGTCTCCGAGTCCGCAAGCCCCGTGTCTCTTATGGCTGATGATCATGGTGAGGAGGAAGATGGAATATTACATCACACAGCCCCTGGAGGTTAAGGAAAAGCACAGCTCCAGACACAGCGCCGTGCTCCCCGAGTCCCTCAGGTGCGTGAACGCAGCAGGGCGGCACCCCCATCGTGCACGGCGAGTGTTTCCGCGTGGGCGTGTCAAGTCGTGGTCTTTGTTTCTCACGCTCCAAAAACAGTTACCGTGAATAGAAGGGACACGATATGCGTCTCTATGAAATCTTCGGGGACAGTCTCACGGAGGCCAGGCACTGCCCGTGGCCTGCAGGGGCTTGCTCTGCACCACCCATCTGGGCAGCTCGGTGAGGGCAGGTCAGGGACGCAGGCATCCCTGAGCACCTTCATCTATTAATTAGTGCCAGTTTTACTTTCACAAAAAAACCCTCCTCAGCGGGCCTGAGAGACAGCAGAAACTCGGACCTGTGCAAGGGAGGTGGCCACAGGCCCCCCACGGCGCAGAGCCCCAAGTCCACCTGCGGCCCAGGGTGTCTGCGGATGCGGGCACCCGGCTCCAGAGGGGTTTGCCCTTTACGGTTCTTCCTCTCCAAATACCCTTCCTAAGGAGACTGACGGCAGTTCCCTCCATCTACATCAAAATCCCAGAGCAGGAAACTGCTGAGGTTATGCTGAAGATAAACAGAGTTATTCTGTTTAGTTCTTCAAACAATCCTCGATTTAAATCATAGCGAATTACCATGGAGCAAATTAACCTCACCGAGTACTTCAGACCTGTCTGCTTCCCTGTCAGAATGAACGCTTTAAGGATTCCTGTTGTGAGGAGCTTTCTTTTTTTATTACACAGAATATTATCTAGTTGGCCTGAATCCGTGACAAGAAATTTTTTTTCAGATCCCCTAAAATAAACAAACAATACAAATCATTTTTGAAACTTCAAGTCTTTAAGTGGGCGTTCCTTTAGTACACGGAGTTTCTTGGGCAAAGCAGAAAGACCTCGGGGCCGGCCGGTGGCACAGCGGTTAAGTGCGCACGTTCAGCTTCTTGGCGGCCCAGGGTGCCCCGGTTCAGATCCCGGGTGCGGACATGGCACCAGGTGGCAAGCCATACTGCGGTAGGCATTCCACATGGAAAGTAGAGGAAGATAGGCACAGATGTTAGCTCAGGGCCAGTCTTCCTCAGCAGAAAGAGGAGGATTGGCAGCAGTTAGCTCAGGGCTAATCTTCCTCAAAAAAAAAAAAAAAGAAAGACTTTGCCAGTATCTCTAGCTGTGGCCAGACCTTCAAAAACCACGTGTCAAGAGGATGGGAGAGGAGAAGAGGGCTGCCATGGGAAGGTGTGGCCCACCAGCTGCGGTAAACCAGCCCCGCAGCACTCTCCAGGGAGCCGCCGCCTGGGCTGTGTGCTGCAAGCTCTGCCATCATTTGGCCAGCCAGCCTCTGTACAACCCCAAGGAAGGCTTTCTACTCAAGATTTTATAGAGTCAATAACAAGGATTCCTTGAAAAGAACTAAATCCATGCTATGGAATGAAGCTTATTTATTAAACAATTACTGAGTATAAAGCAAACACACTCTAGAGGCATAACGGCAGTGGGCTACGCCTACCAACAGCACTGCCCTCTGACCTGTAGAAGGGCCACATGCTTTAGAGGGTCCCTCTCTGGCCATCCTCTAGCCACTTTCCCAGTCACATCCCCCACCTCCCATAGCAAGGAGTTCAAGGGACCAAGGGGTCCCCCAGGTCCTCTCTCCCAAAGGCAGACTCTGCCACCAGTGTGTGTGCTCAGAGGCCCAAGGAGTGGCTGGTGGAGGGGGAGCTGTTGACGCGGGACGTGGACAGAATTTGGACATATAGGAAGGGCGGGAGGCCCCCCCACACACAATGCCTCCTGGTGTGGAGGTGGGAAGAGAAGTGCGTCAGACTGCAGCTGAGGACCAGCAAGCCAGTCCTGCACTGCTGAAGCCTAAATCTGAACCTGATCTTCCAGGTAGTTATGAAGGTATGTTCATCAAGATATGAGTCCAGAACATATTTGTTTAACAGTTTATCAGCCTAATTGACAACTTCTAAATATTTAGACATATGGTATGTGGCCTCCATCTGCGCGCCTGCCCTGGGGCCGCCAGCGTTAGGGAGTGGGAGTGGCGAGGCAGCCTGCAGTTCTGGTGCAGATCCTTTTTTTATAGCATCACTTGAGTCTGCACCTAAGGCTACTCCCTGACCACACTCAGCCTGCCAGTTATGCTGACCACAGAGTTCTCAGCATGCATCTGCAATCACTCCCCGTCCATCTCGGAAAGAAGGACCTTTAACAGATGTGTTCCTATTACCCTAGTTGTTTCACAAACCTGTGAAAGCAATAGGAATGGGAGCGAGAAGACTACCGAATAAATCCCACCTGTCTTTGGTGTCCGTCTCGTCTCCTCTTTTGAACTGTGTCTTGTGTGCTGTCTCTAGATACCCAGCACCTCCGCTACACAGCAGCATTCTCACCCAAGGCTGCATTCCCGTCAACTGTCCTAGTCTCTCTTCACCCAAATTTTGTTACCCATTTCCTCATTGAAGATGATTTTATCCAAGTGAAAGAAAAGCAGTCTGCACATATTACTTCATACTATAGTATGAATGATTGATAGTCTCCTACTTCAAAAAACTCTAGTTGAACAAAGTGAGTGATTTCAGCTGCCAGCTGTTGTAGACATATTTTAGGAACAAGGGAGGTAATAATTTTTGCTTTTTTATTGGTAAAAATTTTTATCAACAAAAATTTATTGACATTGGTAAAATATATTTTTAATTTAATAATTTATCTATTTATCTTTGAGACCAATATAAACCAAGGTAAAATGCTCCAGATAATAAGTATCCCGATAAAAGAAAATAGACTAATTAAACTTAATTGGTTATTTATTGGATCAATGACACTGGCTGGCAAAGCAGAGGAGAAACACACTTTCTCAATAGTGAACACTGCCCAAAGGAGTCTACCGATGAAGTATTTCCTCTAACTCCCAACTTAGTTCTCACAGAATATGACTCTAGAATTTAGTAATTAAATTTGAATCATGACTGTCTCTGCCCTTCAAGCCTGCATGAAGGTGATTTCAACCCGAGAGCTACTTTTAAATTTAGAGAGGGCTTTGGCCAACGTGCGTTATGAGGGGGAAAGCCCTCAAACGGTTTTAGAATATCTCTAGTACCTTGTCAAAGACAGAAGGAAAACGGCGTGTATTCTTCCAGTTGCGATCAGGAGAGCACCCTGATCTGAACGTCGGGGCATCTTGGCTTCGCCCTGGACGCGCAGAGGGAGGAGGGGACAAGTTGTAGCGACGCGATCGTCCAGCTGGGGGGACTCCTGGGGGCAGGGGTCGCCTGGGTCAAGTAGGAGCGGGGAGTGCTGCCCTCTGTGTGCGGCTAGTTTTGAGGGGATAAACAGTTCCCCCAATCAGTTGTGAGACAAAGATGGGCGTGTGGAGGGTCTGTGTCTGTCCCAATCCTAGGTGCACAGGGGTCATCTGTGTGCCTGATCTGAGTCCTATGAGGAAGGCTGGTTGTTCGCAGTAAGCCATTTCCCGGAACACAAAAGGGGAGGGCACTTCTGAACTGCCGCTGCTTTCCAGGAGCGCAGGGCTCCGGGGAAGTCCAGCGTCGTTCACCTGCTTCTGCGAGTGTGCCTTTCCTTCCGCGACTGCCCTTGCATCGTCTACCGCCCCTCGGAGCAGCCCGGCCTCCGCCGCCGCCCCGGCACCGCCCTGGCACCGGCGTTCGCGCTCCAGGGCCTTTGCACTGGCTGGGCCCTCGGCCTGCAGGCCCCGCCCCAGACCCAGGAGCCCCGAGCCCCTCCCCCAGGGAGTCGGCATGCAGGCTCCCTTCTGTGCTTCGTTTCTCCGTGGGCGCTCGCCAAGGCGGACGCGGCACCACTGTCCTTGTCCACCTTCTTGACTGTGTCTTCCCGGCAGAATCAACTCCAGGACAGGGACTTGTCGCCGTGTCCCCCTAGCACCTGGCACATGGCAGGCACGCAATAAATGTTTTTGGATAAAAATGTTAAAACAGCTTATGCCTTGCCTCGCCACATGTTATTACAGTTATTGTAATGATTAGTATTTGGGGGGTTACTAGACAGCATGAATGGCACGACCTGGGAGGAACAGCATTCCTGCCTCTCTTCTGCATGCTTGCTCTAAAAATAGGTATTTTTAAACTTTATGTTTATTTTGTATCATTATGATTAAGGATCGGAAAGCCAGTATATACCTAGCACGTGCAGATGTCTGCTCGCAGAACTTGGCCGGTCCTTGGCTTGTCCAGCTCACCTGCAGGGAGGTGGAGCGCTGTGGTCAGACACCCGGACGCGGGTCCTCTCCCGCAAGGGAGAGCGCAGTTTAATCAGAAGCAGCTTATTTTTTTTGTTTGGTGGGGGAAGCAAGCATATCAGCATCTTCCTGGACTTATTATCCTGTAAACAGTTTGGGTTCCTGGACAAGGAGGAGGAGAAAAAAACATTTTTTTAATAAAAAAAATAAAATCTTCAGGTGACACTTGTTTATTTTTGAGGAAGATTAGCCCTGAGCTAACTGCTGCCAATCCTCCTCTTTTTGCTGAGGAAGACTGGCCCTGAGCTAACATCTGTGCCCATCTTCCTCTACTTTATATGTGTGACACCTACCACAGCATGGCGTGCCACGTGGTGCCGTGTCCGCACCTGGGATCCGGCCTGCTAACCTGGGCCACCAAGGATTGGAGCGTCCGAACTTAACCACTGCGCCACTGGTCAGCCCCTTTATTTACCTCTTTACTGTAAAACTAACATCATCGCAAGTAATAGAATTTTTTAAAGCCTTTCGTGAGTCTTCGGTCCTAATATGGATTTGATTTCATTGTTTCATATTTCCCTCCAGTTTTGCTCACATGTACTTTTTCATATAGCTGCAATCATAGTATAGATACAATTTTGTATTTTTAGGGGGTTTTCCTGCTTAATGATACTCCATCAACATTACTCACATTATCTTAGTGTTGTCAAAACTATCATATTTTTGTGCTGGAAATACTCCCCCGGGTCGCTGACGTGCCCGGTTCACTTGGGGGGCCGGGGCCTTCTCTGGGCTCTTCGTGTCACTGGAGCTGTCGTTAGCTGGAGTTTGAAAAACCTTCCAATTGAGGGACGTGACTTGGCATCGCCGGGTGTTCTGAGAGCAGTTCCGCTGGCTCGCCCCGCGTGCAGGCTGGGGCCGGGGAGGCGCGCTCGGGCCTCGCAGGGTGTGGGAAGCCCTGTATTTAAGTTTGGAGTTTGGGCGTTATGCTAATGGGTTAAAGGCTCTGGGAGGCCTTTCAGAAAAGGCATGTCCGTCTGTAACCTTCAGCCGGCCATCCCCGCCGCGGAGCACGGCAGGATCCTGGAGGTGCGTGGAGCTGCTCCCACGGCCTGGTGGCGGAGACCTGCAGCCAGGGACCTTTCCCTAGCCTTTCCCTCCCGCTCCAAAGTGTCTCTGCACTCCCCAGTGAATGCATAGCTGGACTCCCAAGGGAGCAAACGGAAGCCCACATTGTCTGGGTTTGGGCCTAGAGGTGGGTAACAGGGGAGGTGCTCAGGAGCAGGAGGTCCGGCTCTGTTCCCAACCTGCTACAGTCTTCCTGTACGGCTGTGGACAGGTCACCACGCCCCCTGCCCTGCCGCTCCCTCCATCTGGGAAGACAGGTCTGGACCAGATGCTTTCCGGGAGGCTGAGGCTGAGCGCAGGCACAAGCGCCCGGGGAGATGATGGGCAGACAGGGCGCAGCCTGAGGCGCTGTCGTGTGTGCCCGCAGGCGTGGAGCTGGCCTCTGCCCGTCCAGGGAGGGCCTGCCGGAGTTCGCCCAGAGCCGCCGAGGAGCCCAGGCGCCCCAGCAGAACGCACAGTGTTCTCAAGAGCCGGGACATTCTCCACGGCCGCGAGGCATCCAAACTGTTTGCTCCTTCCGTCCCCATTTAACTGCCTCTTGCTATGAGGGACCGTGAAGCAACTCACCTCACGTCTCTAAACCTCAGTTACTTATCCTTTCTGGGCCTCAGTTTCCTCATCTTTAAAATAAAAATAATCCAACCTCTAAATGAGATAACCTATTTAAAGGACTCGTATATAGAGAGCACTCCATAAATATTAGTTTTCTCTCCTTCCATCTTCTTTCCCGTGTTAAGTAAATACCTACCGAGTGACTGCAGAAGACAACAGCTGAGGGTCAGCAACTGCTCCCAGAGGAGCCAGCCGAGCCTGAACCAACTCTCAGCTCCAGCCAGGAGACAGGAGGCAGCAGCTGCTGCGCTCAGCAGAGTCTGCTGCTCGGCTGTTTCACGTCCATCCACACGTGGCTCACAGTGACATCAATGAACTACAAACCAAAAATCAAGAAGAGCGTAAACGAATTTGTGAGTGAAAAATTCAAAACAGAAGATGATTGGGGTACATGCTGAATCTTTGAAAATCTAGGTTTTAGAGGAAAAATATGTACTTCTCTAGACATCCCCTGAGGACAGTATCGGAGAAAAATGACCTTAGCACCCCAGACAGAGCCTGGCATCTGTGCGTGACCCTGCGTGATCTGGGTCCCTCCGCAACTGGGCTTATTTGTACCAACACACTCCCCATAAAATTATTTAGGCTCAAACTTCACAACTGACATTCAAACAATTGTTTCATTCGTATATTCCACTGATGCCTTAAATTTAAGAACTCAGTATTTCTTTCCTCCTTATTCCTGATAGACTTTTAACTAGAAAATTAACAAAGAGGAGGGAAGTAGATGTGAGAAATAGTTCTCCAAGTTTGATCTTGCATCAGAATTATCAAGGATCCTTGTTAAAATTCAGATTCCTGAGCCCTGTTTCAAACCTCTTGAGTCACAATTTCTGGAAATGGGATTCAGGAATCGGCTTTTTAAATAAGTTACCTGAATAATTCACATGAACACTGAAGTTCAGACCCTCACAGCTCTTGCCGGGTCACCGCGGCTGTCTCTCAGCTGGGTTCCTGCCCTTGTGTTTTCCTTCCATCGTTTTGGAATCCTCCTCTTCCAGGTTCCAGGTTATCGCGCCAGCACTTCAGTGAGAAGCCAGCATGGCTGCTTTCCATCTCCTCATCACATTTAGACCTGTCCCTTGATGGTGAAAGGCTTTCCGCCCCCTTCCCAGTGCCTTCTAACGGGCCTTGTCCCCGCTCCTCCCCTAGCCAGCTGTCTGCCTGGGCCAGCATAGGCCGCCTCCAAACAGTGCTCACGAGGCCCGAGGTTCCGCAGAGAATGGTAGGGCCCCCACTGGGGGAGGCTGGGGGGGGGGGTGGGATTGCCCCAAGGGCTCTCCATCTCCATTCCGACCAGAGCTCTGCTTGTGCTTCCTGATAAAATTCATTTGAAGATCAACTTTTTAAAAACACTATCCTACGTTAAATCTACTACTGCCCTTTCCTGCCTGCAAACCCCTTTATTTTCTCTGTGTGAAACCCCTCCCCCTCTCACCCACTTCAAAGCAATCCAAGATCTGTCCATCAGACTTCAAAGCCTTCCTCAAGAGGCAGCTGGGTCCTCCCTAACCTGCCACCCTCAGGGTTGTTCTTATCGTCTTGAACTCAGGTGAACTCCCTGCCAGTGGGGTCAGTTTCCTTCCCAACTTGTTACATTATACCCATCTCAGTTAGTTCCTTCATTCAACAAATATTTACTGAGCCACCGCTATGCAGCAGGACCTGCGCCCAGCCCTGGAAATACAGTGGTGAGCAAAGCACCGAACTCCACACCCCTCAGGGAGCTTACACAGAGGTGTGGGTGTCCTCCCCAAGGACACTGTAAATGCCACAGTAGGAACTTACTAGTTTTGATCTCCTGTTAGTTTTGCTCACTTCCATAGGACTTATTAAAAATAATTAAATTAAATCCATTATAGGAAACATGATACAAAATTCAGGACAAAGCTATTTCATGTCTTAATGTCAAAACCTAGAGTAAAAGGTTTTTATTTTTCTGGTTATTTAAAAAATAATTATGAAGAATAGTTTCTTTATCTGCTTCCTACCTCTGTTTCAGATTCTGTTTAGAATCAAAGACCCAAAATTTAGGGGGAAAAAATCAACAGCAATTATTTACAATTCTTTAATTCTATGACAAATAAAAATGGCAAGCAATAGGATATATTGGAGTATATGAGGAAACCATTTGGTATAAACCTAATTTGGCCTGACTTTGTTTTTCCAAAAGGGCCTGACTGTGGCCATGGAGCATGCATTGTATATCTGCTTAGACATTTTGAGATAAAGGTGCAACTTCCCTCCCCCTCCCAACGCTGGCATCTCCTTAAAGATTAAGCATCTTTCCTTAGGCTGGGAACTGATTGCAGCGCTCATCTGTGACTACCCAGCTCGAGGCAACAGACATGCCACCCTGCGGGGTTCACCGGGGTTCACTGAGACAGCAGGCCTATCTGCCGTTTCCATCAATTGCTGTGCTGACAGAGCAGCCTCGTGACTATTGTAAAAGGGACATTTCACTCATATGTGAAACATCCTCTTTGAGGGTATATAAGCACCCTGTATACCCCCACTTCTTTGGAGTGCTCTGTTCCTTTGTGGAAAGACTCTCCCGGATTATAATCCTCAGATTTAAGCTCAGAATAAACTCACCCAAATTTTCATTTATAGATTGGTTATCGATTATTTTTGTCGACATCTATAATCAACATGATACCATTAAATTTTTCTCATACTTTAGTCTTAAATAGCTCTATTGCCCTTATGGAAAGAGCTTTCTTAAATTCCAAAATTTACCCAATCAATTGGCTCTACTTGAGAAAACTATAAAGGACTTAAAAAAGGGAAGATACTACTCCATCAGTTCTCTTTATCCCTTCTGGAGTTCAGAACACACTTTTCTCTTTCCTCACTATAGATAGCATGAATTTCACATTCGTGTAACTCAGATATGACTTCTGATGTCCCCAATGCCGAGCTAATTTATTCAGACCAAATATCCCACTAGTAAATACTAAAAATACCAAATAAAATATGCTTTCTTCTTTTTAGAAACATCAATAAGCCAAAACATAGTAAGGCATTACCAGGCCAAAACCTAGAATAAATGAGAACACGGAAAAGCAGGCCAAGCATTAGAAGCTGTTTCTGTTCCAAGGATGTTACCGAACACAAACACGAGTTCGTTCACCCATCTTACTACCCACCACACAACAATAAAAACACACAAAATAAAAACTCCAATGCCAGCCTTGTGGCAAGGAAAGGGGCCTTGATTACTGAAAGACAGCCAGACAAGGAGATGGGAGGTAAAACTCAGATCCACTTCCTTGAAGGGAAAACGGTAGGGTTTTTATTTGGGGCTTTAGGCAGGGGCGGGGCAGCCTTGGCCCTGCTGGTCGGCGCCTTCCCGCCAGCCTGCCCTTGGCCTTGTGGGGCTGCTGCAGGGAGAGAGATGGTGAGATAAGGGAGTCTGCAGGGGGAGCCTTGGCTGTCTACCTCCATGATGGGTGATGGATTCTGGCGCCAGGAAGCCGAGCAGCTGGGGCTTGGGGAGCTTGAGTTTCTTGATATTCTCTGGACATCAGTTTCCCTGTGATAAACTTCAAGGCCCAGTAATGAGCCAAAACTTCAGTGTGAGCCCAGCATGTGGCCACCTGGGCTTAAACAATTTGTAACTTCTATTTGCCTCTGAAGCTCAGAGAGTCAGAGGTTAAAGAAACCGATATTTACATATGAACGGAACTAGAGAGGCAAGGAAAGGGGGAGGGTGCTTTGGGGTTTAACCCCGTACACTCTGGGCTTAATGTGAAACTTAACGTGGACTGTGAAACTGAGCTGTGGGTTCAGTGGATTCTTGGGGTGAGAGGGATGGAAGTCAGATCCCCAGGCCCACCAATACAATGGGAGAACCCCTTATGAAAGTGAATCACAAAGGGCTACCGCAGAGGTCAGCCCCTCCCCTCCCACCCGCCTCACAGAGCCACAGGGAGTTGCTTTAGCCCTGGACAGAGCAGGGCAGGAAGAGAAGAGAAGGAAACCCAGCCCTGAGAGGCTGTAGCCACAGGAGCATTTGAAGCCCAAATGTGCAGCCCCAATTTGTATCACTGCTGCAAATCTAGTTAAGAGTGCTGTCAAACTGACAGGGTGCCCACGCCCCAGAAAGAAGCACACGCAGACCTTCCGCAGAGGAAGGGAGCTTCGTATTATTGATGAGGATCAAGGCTGCCCCAGGGAGAGAAGCCCAAGGCCTCCTGCCCTACAGATGATCTATATCACCCTCCAGGAAGCATAGGATGTCCCGACCTGATCAGATCTGATTCTTATCTAAAGTTATAGGACCACTCAGTAACCAGACCCCACCTGCACTGATACCATTTTAATGACTTTTTTACATAATCTTTCCTTTGTCTTGTAAAGAGATAACTCACATACCTCTGCCTTAAATTTAGCCCTACCCTCAACACATTGCAGCTCTTACTGTCCATGGGTCCTGTCCCAATGGCAGCAGCTCTTCCTGCCCATGGGTCCTGTCCCCCTGCCTGCAGCTCTTACTGCCCACGGGTCCTGTCCCCATGCCTGCAGCTCTTACTGTCCATGGGTCCTGTCCCCATGCCTGCAGCTCTTCCTGCCCATGGGTCCTGTCCCCCTGCCTGCAGCTCTTACTGCCCACGGGTCCTGTCCCCATGCCTGCAGCTCTTACTGTCCATGGGTCCTGTCCCCATGCCTGCAGCCCTTCACTACCCATGGATCCTGTCCCCATACTACTCCATGCTATTCTCTGAATAAAAGAACATTACTGCCAGAACTTCAGAGTCCAAGAAATCTTTCTTTCGACTCCTTGACTCACCGAGCCCGCATCATTATTAGCCCTTGAGAATCCTCACATATCCTTTCTCAAGCGGTGTGAGCAGCACAGAATGTAAGGTAACCAGGCACACAAAGAAGCAAGGCACCATGAGCAAGAACCAGCAGAGAGAACAGACAGCAGCATCAGACACTCAGAAACTTCCAATATTGAAATTGCCACACTCAGATTATTAAAAGAAAATGCTTGTTATATTTAAAGAAATTTTTAAAGCCTGAAAATATCTGAAAGGAAAAAGAATTTATAAAAATTGTCAGAGCAGTTTTTAAAAAGAGCCAAATAGAATCTCCAGAATTTAAAAATACAGTAATCAATATAAAACATTAAATGTCTTTATTTCTATCATTGAACTTAGCTCCTGAGCCCTTATTTCTGCTGATGGCGGGAATTTCAAATGTCTTGATTACACCTCCAGGTTACACTCAGTCTCTTCTGGGTAAATACTCAGTCATCAGTACTCAGTCAGTCAGAACTAATGTAAGTTCCTGGGCTTTGCACATTCTTGGAGGGTGGCTTGGCCTGTGAGGTCTTCTGTCCTGGGCACAAGCCCCGCTTTGTCCCCTTCTTGGGCATCCATTGGCCTGCCTCCCCACGTACCCACTACAGAAGGCCCCACACGCACTCCTGTGCTCTGGTCACTCACATAACTCTTCTTCATCCCAACTGTAAGGCTTCTTTAGGTCCGCTGACCTGCACCCAGTCCTAGCCTGAGCCTCTGGGAAACATGGAAACCCTCGGCTGCTGGGCTGCCCTCTGGGGCCCCATGATCTGTGTGGGACACCTCAAGTGCTCTCTGCCTGAAACCTCACCTGGTCGGCTGTATTTTCCCAGGTGGGAAATGGGGCAAAAATCCCCTCTACAGGCAGATCCAGAAACTCATCTGGGGGTTTTCTCTTTCGTGACCCCAGCTGCCTCCCTATCCAAACTCAAGCACGTTGGGGAAGGGAGCTCACTTGCCTCCTCTCCCTCTCTGCCAAGCTTCTCCTCTGTCCCAGAAACACTTCTGTCTCCTCTCACGTTGCAGGAAAACACTGTGTTTATTGAAGAATTCTTCCTGTTTTACGTTTATTGCATCAGCTCTAGTCTCTGAGCTCTCCATGCTTTGTCTTGATACTCGAGCTTTTGAAATTAAAAAAATAATAACAATAATAAAAACAAATAATAACAATAAACATTTTTCTCTTATCAACAGTCTTCCTCTCAGAGTTGAAAGCTCTGGCTTTGCAAACTCAAAGCTAAGAGCTAAGACTCTGTTTTCACCAGCCTGTGTTCTCCCTTCTCTGAGATGTATATTTCTCTAGGGCTGAGGGTAAAGAAGGAAAAATACATCTGATAAGATTTCAAAATATTATCCTGCTGCATCAACAACCTTTCTTATGAAGTCTCTACAAAAAGAAAACATATTTAACAATGAACTTGGTATAATAAAATTATCCTGTGTCAAAAATGTGTGGTCCACAGAGTTTTGTTACACAAGGATTTGATCAACCTATAGGTTTCAACAGCATACCAACAGCTGGCGGATTGTACTAATTCACCAGCACTTCTCACAACACAGGCCAAAGACGGTGTTATTGAGATAATTGAAGAGTTGAAACAGAGACTTCTATTTACTCTGACTGACAGCTATGAAGACAGACTCAATTTTCTTTCAATCTTGAAATTAAGACTACTATACTTTTACCGTGGTTGTATCACCCCTAAATGTCAGTAGAGAGGGGTTTTCTTCGAATGAGAATTCATGCCGTAAATTGATAGTTCAAAAGTGACTCTAGTTATCACCTAAAAATATTACAATATTTGACATTATTAAAAATAGTTTGGGTTTCAATGATGCGGAAACTGTTTTCACACAAAAGAATGAAAATTCTAAGGGCTTTCTTTCCTTCAAGGATAAAAAAATACATAACGAGGGAGTCGATGATGTCTGCCAACTTTGTATTTGGAAAGGAATTCAGAGATGATTCTCTTGCCAGCAATCTCGGATGCAGACCGAGTAGATAAAGTTCTCAGAAAGGCCTAATCGGGCTTCAATCCACATGGAACCGAGCGGCCGCTTCTGGTCTTCTGGCCGTCAGTGTTGAGGTGAGAGACTGTAGCAGCGCTGTCAGCTGGAATTGAGAGGTTCCCAAAGACCACCTGGAAAACGCAGGAGGAGTACACTGAGATGTCCATGACTTGGTTTGCATGGCCCTGACTGTGACTACAGATAGAGCCCACTTCAGTCCTGTGGAGTCAGCATCTATTCTGTACATCTGCGTTTAAAGCAAACAGCAAACAAAATTCTCTAATTTTCAGAGATTTAGGTATGCAGAAACATTCACCTAGAACTGAAATTTACAAAAACAAAACTACAGAGTCTTCTCAGTTTTTAAGATTTGAGTTAATAAGTTATAGAGGTTGTTTCCAAAAGGTGAATCCATCCACTGTTAAGTCATTTGCAGAATGTTAGAGCTCAGGGCACGAGTGCTGTAAAGATTGGTGCTATGGTTTCCACAGCAACTAGAGCTCTGTCTCGCTTGAATCCTCACTTTGTGCTTTGTTCAGCGTGTGCTAGTAAATTCAGACCCGTGGTCAGTACAAGCAGGTGAATACAGGTGCACATGCACGCCTGGGTGTGCATAGGGTATTTTCCATACGAACTCGGTTTTCCTTTGATGTCATGATATTCTTAACCCTAAGTTTGGAATCAACAAAGCCTTTTGCAAGGCTTTCAGTTCCCAGCATCCTACTAAAATATTTTTGTAATGAGAATTATGACCAACTGCATATTAAAAAGATTAATGACCACATGTTGGAATAACCCAAATCTCCTAAGTTTACAGCTGAGCAACAGCCCTATCACTAATTCAAGAGAGAAAAAACTTCTCTTGAGCCCACTGCTTATTCCGGAAAGTAGGCTGATAGAATAAGGGGATATTTCAGCTCAATTTGCCTCGAGACCGAGTATCTGGGGTTCACGCAGCAGCACTTCAGTCCTCTTCAGCTGAGCTTCTCAATTGCTTTGTGATTCTTGAAAGATTGGTTGATTGGGCTAAATTGGTCTGTCACGCTAGGTGCCAGTGCTTGACTGATTGCTCTGGAGTGCAATTAACAGGCCGTTAAGTTACTCAGGAGGTTGATGTCCACCGTGAAAGACAAGCTCCATCCCAACTACTCTAGAGCTTTTGCTCCACTATTTCCACGGCAAGATTTCCTCCTACGTGAAATCACTGTTTGCGTCTTTGGTGCTCATTTATAGGTACATCCAACAAATATTTGTGGAATGCCTACCATATGCAAGGGGTTCGCTGGGAACTGGAGGCCCTATGTTGACCCCGTAACTAAACACCTTGAATGGGGTCTAATAAGGACCCACAGAAGAGTGAACAGTGTTAGAGGAAGGTTTCCACTCATAGGCCATTCTCAGCGACAAACCCTTCAAATGGCTTTAAAATGGCCACTACCATGTTTTCCAATTCCATTACAGGCTGTCACCTCACATTCCAAGGTCCTGCCCGACTACCCACCCTTCCTCCAGTCGTCCTTCCTCCCTGTCCTCCTTGTCCATTTCTGTTGCCACATAGATTGCCACCTGATGCCCACTCTCACTTCAACATGACCTCCTAGCTTCTTACTCCCAGAACCACCCAGCTGCTCCATCCCATACTTACTTTGATTTTTTCTGCCTTCACCCCTCTTCTCACAGAGGATTTTGGAGTGTTCAAGAGGAAGGGAGAACCAAGGCACGATGTGGCTTTCGTCTGAGTAGTTCAGGGCTTGATGGGATTCCAAGAATCAGTGTTGGATTCAGATTTGAGCCTCCGTGCCTACATTCTGGTTAAATAAACCTTGTGTCATTGTATGAGGATCTAGCCACTGTTTGTCCCAATTCTTTTATTGGAAAATGTCTCCATGCTGCGCACAACCCCTCTTCATCTTCCTCCCACTCTGGCTTGAACGCTCAGTGAAGAAACCACCGTCCATACATCCGCCTGAAGCAGACTCTTAGGATGGTTCTGAGAGGAAAGGCCCTCTCTGCTCCAGGATAACCCTTCCTCATCCTTCCTTTACCAAGCCCTTTGAGTCTATCTTCACTACCACTGCCTTGTGTAGGTTCTTATCACTTTGGGCCTGAATTATCATTCTATCCCCCCACTGATTAGTCAAATATCCCACCTCCCACCACCATGCAGCACACTGCTGCCTCCACTTCCCCCCATCAAATTCATCCTTCCATATCCAGTCAGCGCCTCTTCCGAAATATGTGTCACTTCCTGGCCTGAATCCCCATAGTTTTCAGAATAACATTCAAACTCCTGGGTTTATAACACATGGTGCGTGATCAGGTCCTGCCTACACTTGCAGCTTCCCTTTCTCACCACCTAGCATCCACCCATGCCCTCTTCATTCCACCAGACAGGACGATGAGCATCTCCTGGAACTTCTGCTGAATCACACCACCGTTATTTCCTGTGTGCTGTTTCCTCTACCTGGAGTGCCCTTCTCGCTGTAGGGGAGTAAGAAATAACTGCCTCTATCCTTCTAACTTCTCAGCTGGGCCTCCGTAACAAAAGACGGGTTAACAGGAGAGAAACAAACAGAAGTTTATGAACATGTCTACTTCACGTACACATGGGAGATTGCAGGGAAAACTGAGTAACTCTCAAAGAGGTACTTTATAATTCAGGCTTAAATACCATCTTAAGCTGAAAGAAAAAAAACATGATGTGGGGGAGGGCAGTTATGGGGAGAGGACCCCAGAAGTAGGGTTTGTTATGCAGACTTAAGTTCTCTTAACTCCATCCATAACAGCCTGATGACTTACAGGCATCCTTCTCTTTCTTGGCGAGAGGGAGGCCCTTCCAAATGGAGATTTCCTTTATAAATATAAATGTACCTTAAAAAAGGGTAACTTCCACTCTGTTTTCAAAGCTTCTCCTGTGTTTGCTGTTTCTTAGAATAAATCTTATGCCAAAGAGGCACTTTTTGGGGTAGCACATTTTGCCACCCTTCACCATGAATAGTCAAATTAACCCTATTGATCTTAATGGCCCTTCAAACTCAGTTTGCCATGTGTTGTGCACTGTGCTAAGAGCAGTGTACGTGTTCCTTGAACACCAACTTCAATTTAAATGTGCCTCATTTGGGTTCCTTAGAATTCTGTGAATATCTCTCTTAGAGCTTCTATCATAGGTAATGATGTGGGGTTGGTGAGCTGAGGAGTCGAAAGAAAGGTTTCTTGGACTCTCAAGGTTTGGCAGTCGTGCTCTTTTATTTAGAGAATAGTGTGGAATAGCATGAGGACAGGACCCACGGGCAGTCAGAGCTGCTGTGTGGGGACAGGACCCACGAGCAGGAGGAGCCGCTGCTGCCGTCGCTACTGCTGTGAACATGGGTGGAGAGTAAGGCTAAATTTAAGGCACAGGCATGTGAGTTATCTCTTTACAAGACAAAGGAAAGAATATGTAAAAAGAGTTGTTAAAATGGTATCAGTGCTGGTAGGGTCTGGTTATTGGGTGGTCCTATAACTTTTAGATAAGAATCAAACTGGATTGAGTAAATGGCAGAAGCCACTGCTTAAATATCATCTTCAGCTAAAGACAAAGGAGGATGTTGGGGGGGGTCAGTTACATAAGGTTGCCAGACAGCAAACAACTTAAGTCCTTGCTGTCCCCATTAAGAGTTTCCAGAGAGAAGGCCATCCCGCCTTCCTCCTGGCGCTGAGAGGGAGGCATCCCCACAGATGGAGACTTCCTTCACAAATGCAAATGTCTCTCATCAAACAGCAAGCAAATTCCACTCCTCAGAGCCCCCTTCTCATCTGCAGTTTTAAAAGTAACCAGCCTAAAATAATCCTCATCAGATAACACTTATTTTGTCAGTCTCATTCATTTATTCAACCAATATTTATTTAGGGTATGTCACCAGCAGTGGGCAACATAGACAAGTCTGCTACTCTCCAGTTTTATAGTCTAGCAAGGAAGAAAGACAACTGAGACATAGCAGGAAAGAGAGTAGCATAGCAGAGGAAGTAGAAAGTGCTGCCATGGGCTGGCCCGGTGGCTCAGCGGTTAAGTTCGCATGTTCCACTTCAGAGGCCCGGGGTTCACCAGTTCGGATCCCGGGTGTGGACATGGCATTGCTTAGCAAGCCATGCTGTGGCAGGCGTCCCACATATAAAGTAGAGGAAGATGGGCACGGATGTTAGCTCAGGGCCAGTCTTCCTCAGCAAAAAGAGGAGGATGGGCAGCAGACGTTAGCTCAGGGCTAATCTTCCTCCAAAAAAGAAAGAAAGAAAAAGAAAGTGCTGTGGGTTGTGGAGCTCTCAACAGCACCCAGGAGGTCAGGAAAGGCTTCCCAGGGAGCCGGACTTCAGTTGAAGCTGAGGCACGTTCCAGGAAAAGAGAGTAGCCCACTGAAGGTCTAGAAATGACAGAGCACACGCATGGGGCCTCTCTGAACAGGTAACCGAAAGAAGTTACCGCACCAGGTTTGCTTTTGCCCGCCACCCAGAAAGCCAAACACCAAGGTAACGAGATTGCAGCAGAGAGGGCGTTTTCTCACAAGGCAGCCATGTGAGGAAGCGAGGGCATGAGTCTCAAATCCGCCTCCCCGAAAATAGGGACTCAGGGATATTTATGGGATGGGGGAAGATGGTCTGAAATGTGGAGATAGGTGGTTGGAGGTGAGGAGAGGTGAGGGAATTGATGGTCTGCGCAAGCGTAGTCAGACTCCATGCCTCTTCATAGGACCCATGTTCACAAAATGGCGGCGCTAGCATGACCTGAGGGTGGAGTTTTTAGCCTCTTAACATCAAAGATTGCCTATCGGACATCTGCGTGGGCCTGGTTGATGAGTTGGTGGTCTCAACTGGCCTGAAGTGAACAAGGAATTCTAATTCCTGAAGAACAGCTCACACACCCATTACCATGGTGACCCAGGCTCCAGGGAGATGCTCTCTATAGGAGCCCAGTGGGAGTCAGAAAGCATATTGCCTCAGCAGCACAGTTAACAATGGGCGGGTTAAACAGCTAAAAGCTATCATCAGTAGTTGCAAAAAGGAAAAAAACACTTTAGTTCCTAGCTACCTAATCATCAATGGCTAACTCTCTGTCGGTGTCAGAAGTTCATTACGCATGGAGACAGACAGGAGGCTGGGAAGACAACGACAAGGAAAGGTGATAGAGGCTCAGCCACTGGAGGGCTGCGGAAACCCCGTTTAAGGAACTGATATTTTTATCCCCAAAATAACAGGAAGCCTGCTGGACGGTTATAAGAAGGGAATGAGATCAGATTTGCCTTTGAGAATGATCACTGTGGCTGCTCATGAGAACAGTGTGGTTGGGAGGCAGGGGGAGGCCAGATGCTGACCCGAGGGAGAGATGGGAGCAGACCAGACCAGATGATACCTGTAGGAATGAAGAAACGTGGACTCATTTGAAAGCTGCTTCAGGGGCAGAATTGACAGGATCGGTTGACTCATTAGCAAAAAGATACGAGGGAGAGGGAGTCAGGTATAATCCCAAATTTCTGGATTGAGATGATTATGGGTGCCATTGCTGTAATTGGGAATGTTTGGATGGAGAGGCAGTTTTAAGAGAAAGATGATGAGCTCAATTTAGGACATGTTGATTTTGAGGTGTCTTTAAAACAAACCAGTAGAGTTGTCCAATAGGTATTTGAATGTGCGTGAAACTAGAGTTCAGAGGAGAAGATGGAGACAGGTCTGGAAACAGAGATTTGAAAGTCATTACTGCAGAGGTTGTAATTAAGACCAAGAGGATGGATATGATCCCATCAGACTGTAAGTCTAATAAGGCAAGAGCCATACAGTATTTACCTCTGTATCCGCAGGGTCTAATGCTGTGCCTAGAACAGACTGGGAGCTTTGATTATCTTATTGAATCAATGATGAGTGAATAACAGTGTGAAATACAACAAGTTTAACTGAAAAAACTGCCTGAATACAAAACGTTGAAAGAGAAAAGTTATTATGGTATCGATATGCACCAAATAAGTTTTTAGAGAAGTAATACTGGCATGGATCATCTGAAAAAAGTTGTTTAGAATAATAACTACTTTGAAAACAAATGAAATGCATGTCATTTGTACAAATTAAGGCACAGTTACAGTCCAAAAATTACCAAAGCAGATTGCAAATGCTATTTTATTATCACCATTTGTACAGTGTCTGTGACAGTGCAATTAAAATTTGATAATCATATTTGTCTATGCATAATAATTAGCAAGAGACAAACAGATAAAAGGATAGTTAAAGAGAAATGAAAAACCAGCAGCCTTGAAACCACACCCTGGGCCCACACGAGCCTCTTCCCACAATGGCCGTCACGGTGGCTTGATTTCATTTTCCACCTGCTCCCCTCACAGAGCCTACATGTGAGGTACAATAAAACTCTTCTTGTGTGTTATCATGGTAATTTTGTAATTATTTTCAAAGGGAACTCTTTGAATCTTTTTATTCTTTTATTGAACGTAAGTAGGAACACATTCTCTGGAACCAAACAGTATCTGCCAGCGATGGTAATGGACATCACTCCACTGCGGAAAGTGTGTCCCCACTACTTGTCAGGCATGCTCTTTTTTTCCCTTGATTCTTTCACATCATTGGAAAACCTAGGAGGTACAACTCAAGAGGTCTTTTTCAATTTTTGCATCATATTTCCAGTCATTAGTACAAGGCCAAAAGATACATCTCAAATGAGTCATTATCAAGTGAGTGCATTGTGGAGGGAACATCCTCACCAAAGTCAGACCCAGGTTCACGGTGCAATGCACCTGCTTGTAGGTGGAGGAGCTTCGGAAAGATCAGCCAACCTCTCCAGGCCTCGCTCGTTTCGTCTGTAAAGGGGGGGACTGGATGTAGCTGCTCCTAAAACTCACTATAGCTTTCTAAGTTGGTTATTCCACCACCCTCTGGAACATTTGATTACTTTTGACTATGCAGTCATTGACTTTGCTTCATTATTTTATTATACCTGATCTCTATTAAATAACATTTTTTATACACTGTGTCTTCATGTCCAGTGAAACTAAAGGGCTCAGGACACAGCATGAGAGCGGGCATATGACAACACTGACAACCACTCGTCTGTTCTCCGGGCGTTCACACAGGCAGGCACAGCCCGGGCACTTGCTCTAGCCCAGTTCATCCTCACAACCGCCCCTCTGTAGTGAATACTAATATCCCCATTGTATGGAAGATGAAACTGGCATTTGTTTACATTGACAACCTGACAGCTAGAAAGTGCTGTCACTTGACGTCAGCCCCAGGCCTGCGGGCCTCCAGAGCCTGTGCTCGGAACCACTGTGCTGTGTCTGGATCTGGGCTGGGTCCCACGCAGAGCTGGGGTGGACTCAGGGGAAGCAGGTAGCACTTGCAGGGGAGAGATGAATAGAGTCATCAAGGGTGTTTATCCACAAAAACGCAGACTTGAGAGGTGAGCAAGGAAGGGAGAGCCAAAACTGTGCTCGACAGCTGCTCAGATTGTGAGTGTAAGGTTGCGTGGAGTATCACATCCAAGGGGAGAGGCAGGATGGACTTGCGAAAATGAACAGCGATTGGCAGCCTGAAGAATCTTAGCAGAATTCTCTGTGAGTCTTCATCCCTAAGACCAGGTACAACAGGATTGTGTGAAAATCTTCCTTCAAACAAGACTTAGTGGACATAAGGAAACAGAGTGAAAACATCTATAAGACAATGCAAATGGACCCCAGGAAAGAAGCGGCAAGTATTTTGTGCTGGAGCTTCTCTCAGTGGCTCATGAGAGGCACGTTAGAGAAGCTTTCCAAACTGGCCAAAGAAGGAAAGGAGAGATGGAGAAGACGTGCTAGGCAGAGCTCTCACGTGCCTGATGCTTACAACTAGGACACACAACGAGCGTCATCGGTGCTGGCGTTCTCTAACGCCAGGCCATTCAGTTCACATGGGGAAGACCTCAGAGGCAACCATGCCCATGGTTTAGAGAGTTTTCAATCAAACAAAAGGTGATATTGAGCCTCAAAAGTAAGTGGACTGCTTTCATCAGAAAGATGCAGCTGACTCATATTCTTGTTTATAAAATAAATCTGAATCTAAATGTAAATTCTTAAAAATTATTCCAAATCAAAACTCTATATTAATTACCAGCTTAAAGAGAGCGGATAAAGAAATAGGTTAAATGATATCACAAGAAAGTAATCAGCCAGATCCTGATATAGAATATTTTATAGGACAAGTGATCCAGTTTCTCCCACCACAAATGACCCAGTTTCTCCACAAATTAATGGCAAGAAATAAGAGGAGATGGATGGTAGAATAAAAGATACTTAATAAATATTAATTTAAAAAGCAGTAATTGATGTAATAATACTACTTCTAATCACTTCAAGTAAATAATTGGACAAGACAGTATAGCTGTGTGTGTGGGTGGCCCCAGCTCTACTGTTTGCAATGGTGGAAATACCATGCAACCATTGAAAAAGATGCAGAATTGAGACAGGACAGTAAATTAAGGAGGAGGAAGAAAGCAGGCTACAGGCTGTATGTATAGTATGATCTGGTAGGATAATCAGAAAACCTAGATTTAACAGGAGGCTACTTCCCCCTCAAGAGGGTTCTGCACCCAATTCCGATCTGTGGGAGGGTGGGGGGTACTCCTCCATCACCAGCGATGCTCTCATCCCAGCTGCATGACCTATAACTCAGCTCAATTCTGACACTATTTACCCAGCGAGAGCATCGATTCCACAGGTCACGGGCTCAGTCCTACAAGACTGCCCCGCCTCAGATGGCAATCACCATTCCAGGTTGGCACCTGTGCCTCTGACCCAGCGGTCAGAAGTTCCCATGATCTCCACTTTGGATTTGATTAATTTGCTAGAAGAGCTCATAGAATTCAGAAAACAGTTTATTTACTGGATTACTGGTTCATTATAAAAGAGTATAACTCAAGAACAGCCAGATGGAAGAGGTGCAGAGGGCAAGACACAGGGAAAGGCACAGAGCTCCCGTGCCCTCTCCAAGCACACCACTCTCCCAGCGCCTCCACGTGTTCACTCAGAAGCTCTACAAACCCCCCTTTTTTGGTTTTTATGGAGGCTTCATTACGTAGTCATGATTGATTCAATCGCTCACCATTGGCAAGTGATTCAACCTCAAGCGCCCATCCCCATCCTGGAAATCAGGGGGCGGGGCTGAAAGTTCAACCCTCCAACCACAGGTTGGCTCCACTGGCACCCAGCCCCATCCTCAGGTGCTTTCCAAACGTCACCTCATTCACGTAACAAAGGACAGCTTTATCACTCTCAACGCTTGGAAAACTCCAAGGGTTTTAGGAGCTCTGTGCCAGAAACGGGACGAAGACCAAATATATATTTCTTATTATAAATCACAGTATCACACTACTGTTGAGCCTTGAGCAAAATAACCTCTGTGAGACTCAGTTTCCCCATCTTAAAATAAGGGTGATTATAGTTCCTATCTCAAAGAGATGCTATGAGAATTAAATATAATAAGATTAAGCTCATGGCCTAGCAGAGTAAACATTCGATATATCCTTCTAGAATATACACCAGAATTCCTAGAGTGGTGGTAGCTGTCTAAAGAGGAAATTATGGACTTTTTCCCCTTTTCTATTTTAAATAGACTTTCATTGTCATTTGACTAAAATTTTTGTCATTTTCATCAAGAGAGTATATGCGTGTGCATATTTTTTAAAAAACATTAATAAACTCTATTTTTTAGAGCAGTTTTATTACCACACAAATGGGGTTCTCCTACCGGATATGCATTAAAAAACCAATTAATTATGGCATCAGCTTTTGGGAAAAGAAATCAGCTGTACTGCAAGGTGGAGCTGCAGGGAGACGGGGCGTGTGCCGGCAGATCCAGAGCAGGGCGCTCTGAAGAGTGGAGGTGGATGACTGCAGGTAAGGAGAGGTGAGGGAGTTGACGATCTGCGCAAGCGCAGTCCAGCTTCACGTCTCTTCACGGGACGCGTTACTACGACCTGAGGGTGGGGTTTTTAGCTGCTTGACATCAAAAAGGTCACATATCGAGCAGTTGCACAGGCCCAGTTGATGGGTTTGTGGTCTTAACCGGCCTGTACTGGACGAGGGGCCTCTGTTCCTGAAAAAGCATTCTCCATTACTCTGCTGAGAAGATGGGGTCAGATGGACCGGTGCTGGAGGGCTGGAGGTTACAGCTTTAGGTTCACAGCAAAACTGAGTGGAGAGTGCAGAGTTCCCATGTACCCCGGGACCCCACTCATGGGAACCTCCCTATCAACCATGTATCCTTGGTTTGTTTGTTTGTTGTTTGTTTGTTTTGTGAGGAAGATTGGCCCTGAGCTAACATCTGTGCCCGTCTTCCTCTACTTTGTATGTGGGATGACACCACAGCATGGCTTGATGAGCGGTGTGTAGGTCTGTGCCCAGGCCCCAAACTTGGGAACCCCAGGCCACCGAAGTGGAGTGTACGAACTTGACCATGACACCACTGGGCCGACCCCTCAACCATGTATTCTTTCAGAACCATGAATTATTTAGGTGCGATTTTTAATTGTCAAATAAAAGGGAATTTTTAACTGATAATTTGATATTCAATTGCACTGTCATCAGAGAAAATGGTTTGTATGATCTTGATTCTATAAGAATTTATATTTAAACTTTCATTTTTCTAGGTAACCTAATATATGGTAAATATTTGAAAAGAAGGTATATTGTTTATTTATTTATTTATTCTTTTAAAGATTTTATTTTTCCTTTTTCTCCCAAAGCCCCCCAGTACATAGTTGTGTATTTTTGGATGTGGGTCCTTCTAGTTGTGGCATGTGGGATGCCGCCTCAGCATGGCTTGACCAGCAGTGCCATGTCCACGCCCAGGATTTGAACCGGTGAAACCATGGGCAACCAAAGCAGAGCGCGTGAACTTAACCACATGGCCACGGGGCTGGCCTCTGGTATATCGTTTATATGCAGAGGTCTATATATTTTTGATATGATATTCGTTTTTTTTAACTTTTTTTCAAGATTGGCACCTGAGCTAACATCTGTTGCCAATCTTTTTCTTCTTCTTCTTCTTCTCCCCAAAGCCCCCAGTACATAGTTGCATATTCTAGCTGTAGGTCCTGCTGGTTGTGCTGTGTGGGACGCCACCTCAGCGTGGCTTGATGAGCAGTGCCATATCCACGCCCAGGATCTGAACCAGCGAAACTCTTGGCCCCCCAAGCGGAGCACGCGAACTTAACCCCTCGGCCCAGGGGCGGCCCCCATCATTTTTAATGTATATTTAAAAATCTCTGATTACGATCATGGATTCGTCCCTTTTTCTTGTAATTTTTCTTGTGTTTTCAAGGTTACACAGCGGCCTTCTTAATCCTTATTGATCTTTTTGCCTTCTATTCTGTTTTCTTCCATAAACTGTTTACGTAAGTAGCGTAGGGGAAGGAGTAATAGGGAGATGGGGAGACTTCAGCGGTTTGGGAGTCAGACAGTGTAGTGGTTACCAGCATGCTCCTAGGGTGAAGACTGATCTTGACGAAAGGCCAGATTCTGAAGCCGATCATGCCTAGGCCTCAGTTTACTCCTCTGTAAAATATGGCTGGTGACGAGAACAGTACCTACCCCAATCCAATCCACCCTTTGAGATGCCTTGGGGTACAGGTCAGGGCATTGCAGAATCCTGGCAAATGTCCTAAAAGTTCTAACTGGGAAATAAATCAATGTTGACTTTGAGTAATAATGGGCTTGAGAGAGTTTCCCTACGTACCGTAGTGACAAGGAAATGACAGCCAACGCTCCCTGTGGAATTGGAGTGCAGCAGGTGAGTGCTCCTGCATCCTCAGCTCATCAGCTCGGTCTTCAGAGGCCGCAGAGGAGCTGCGGATGAAGGAGAAACCCTCCGAGTGCTTCATTTCATTACATGTTCCACAGGCAAAAGGAAAGCTGTCCTCAGCTCTCACTTTGTGAGTAATCAAAATAATTTGTTAATTCAGTCATAATATTTCTAATATCCCAAGAAATTAATAATAGTTTAACTCATAATGGGACTTGACTCAATACCTATTCCTTTCACTTTCATGTAGAAGTTATTTAAGACCCTCTGTCCATCTCTTTTTCCATAAAAGTACAGAGAGCCAAACCTAACTGTCTCCTGAGCAAATGCACCCAGAGAAGCGAGCTTTGGAGTCTACAGGCGGCTAAAAGGAGTGCTGCCCGGACTGAACACAGTGGAGAATGGGCGTGAATGTTCTGACTTTCCAAAGTGTCCATAAGACTTAATAGGTTTGTCCGGCTCTAAAAAAACACCTTTCTCTGGCCCTCATTTATCCAGTTTATAACAAATATTTGAGTGGCTACTACGTGCCAGGCACTGTCCTAGGCTTTGGGGAAACCAAAATTGGTCAGACATGGTCCGTGGTGAAGGGAATGCAGTCTGTTTAAGAAACAGGTAGAGCGGTGAATTAATACAGGTTTCTGCCAGAGGGTGGGCACAGACAGCCTGCAGACATTTGGCCCACATGGCATTTTTATTTTTAATCCAGAGATTTCAGATAGACATGTGAGTCTGGGGCCCTGTGGCAGAGTAAGCAAATACAGAAAGTACAGCATTTTGGACTCACTTTCCTGTCTGGCTGCAGTCAGCCAGAATTTAAAGACCTGCTCTCTTTAGGAAGGACACGTTCTCCTCCCTGACCGCCAACTGCACCCAGCCTGCCTCGCATACACGGGCCGCCTGTCCGGCTGCTGCAGGAACGGAAGCCTGTGACCCTGGTCTTGTACCAAATAATCACAAACAAGATGGTTTTCTGAATAACCAGTGATCACTTCACAGCACTTACAAGCTGTATCTTGATACTTCTTTGTATCCAAAAATAAGATTCTAGGGGCTGCCCCGTGGCCAAGTGGTTAAGTTCACGCGCTCCGCTGCAGGCAGCCCAGTGTTTCGTTGGTTCAAATCCTGGGCGCGGACATGGCACTGCTCATCAAACCACGCTGAGGCAGCGTCCCACATGCCACAACTAGAAGGACCCACAACGAAGAATATACAACTATGTACTGGGTGGCTTTGGGGAGAAAAAGGAAAAAATAAAATCTTTATAAAAAATAAAAATAAGATTCTAAATAAAATGATTGTAATAAATACAAAAACCCACGCAGCGTCATTACTAGTTAGGCTGTAGCAGGCCCTAGGGCAGAAGGAGTGATCTTGAGGCTTCTTTGATTAAAACAAAAAGGTACTAAGTATATAAAACTACCCACAGTCGGTTGGACCAGATTACTCTACGAAAGAGCGATTCCTGAATTGATGTTTCACAAGGGCCACCTGCATGTTTATACTGTTTTTGAAATCTTTCCAGCAAATAACCTCTAAGTGTTGTACATGGGCAAAGAAAAAAGTTTTTGCCATTAAGCAGAGAACTTCTGTAAAGTGATTGCCCGGTCATTCCCTAACTTCAAATGTGTGGTGCAGAGCTCTCTGTATCTGAAAAAGTCAGCCGCCGAGAGCAAGAAGCTAAGCTGGATTCTGAAAGGAAAACTGCGCTCTGAAAATGAACTGCCCACATTCCTCCTAGCAAGGGAATTTAGAGCCTGATGTTAGTTTCTGATTGAAATTTTCAGGAAATAAGTTACAGCATTTGAAACTGAAAATGTAATTGCATTCCTGCATTTAATTTTCCAAGGTTCAACTACATAAACTTGACCATACACAGTTTATATATTTCAAAACTTTAAAAATATTTTTTCCAGTTCAATGAAAGGATTATTTGCAAAACCAAAGTGTAGCAAGAGATTGTGATGACCTTTTGAAACAAGTACAAATTGTCCCCAACTTAGGATGGTTCAACTTAACAATTTTTCTACTCTACAATGGTGTGAAAGCAGTACTCGTGCAGTAGAAATTGTACTTTGAATTTTGATCTTTCCTGAGCTAGCAATGTGTGGTGCGATCCTGCCTCGTGATGCCGGGCAGAGGCAGCGAGCACAGCTCCCAGCCAGCCCCGCGCTTATGCTCACAGGTGAACAACCGCTATACTTCCAACCGTTCTGCCCTCACACGACCTTTCTGTTTGCACTGTGAGTACAGCGTTCAATCAATTATATGAGATAGTCAACACTTTATTATAAAATAGGATTTGTGTTACATGATTTTGCCCAACTGTAAGCTAAAATAAGTCTTCTGAGCATAAGATAGGCTAGGCTAAGCTCTGATGTTTGGTGAGTCAGGGCTATTAAATGCATTTTCGACTTATGATATTTTCAACTTACCGTGGATTTATCAGGATGTAACCCCATTGTAAGTCGAGGAAGATCTGTAGACGTATCTGTCAAAAATGGTCAATGATATCATTTTTCTTGCATTTCTATTTATAGAAATGGCAATCTTCCTCCAACAATTGTCAGCATAATTGGCAGAGTATACGCATTTATCCTTTATCTGTTTGTCATTCTCTGAGTACTGAAGTGCCAAGGAGGAGGCTATTCTTTGGGACCTTGAGCTGAATTCACAGCTCTCATCTTACTTCAGCCAAGTGATTAGAATCCAGTGTGGTGTCTTTCTGCTTGGATGGGAGCAGCGAAGGAGGCTCAGCCATAAAGAGTCAAATGATTTAAGAACTTGAGCTGCAGTATCAAGTGGAATTCCAGGCTGCTTATAGATTGAAGGAACAAAAACTTCATTCCTTTAACCATTTGCATTAAAGAAAATTGGTTTTCAAAATTTTCTTCCGTAAGTGTTCCCGTTCCAAAATCATTCCCCCTTATTAACCTAAGAACACATCGCAGAGGGAAAGCTGAGTTAAAGCTCGACAGGAAGTGCTATTTGCTAACAGCCTGGGACGGATGGCGCCCAAGCTTTGTAGCTGACCTACCGTAGAGATATGGGTACACTATGCCACAAAAAAACTGCAGGACCGAACTAGACATCTCACTGCAGGACCTACCACAATATTTTACAAAAATTGGGTCCACAAGCAGTCTTCCCACTAGAGCCAGCCCCTCACGCTTCCCTGCTGTCCGGCGCCTGGCAGCGTTGAGGCACGGGAGTCCCAGCATGGTGCGGCGCGTCCAAGCAGCACGTCTCAACGGCATCCAGTCACACAGTCATGCTTTTGTTCCTAAAAGAGTGGAACACAGGCATTCAGAGAACTTGAGTTCTTTCTTGTGTGCTGCGCTGTGTTTGGACAAAAGCGTTCTCCTTGGCCTAAATCCTTGCAATCTGTCATCCTCCAACACGCTGCGGCGGCGCTGGCCTCTGCGGCCTCCTGTTCTGGAGCGCCGCCCTGGTGGCCTTGCTCCCCGAGCTCCAGGCTGCCCACAGGGAAAGCCCCAGCCCCGCCTTCTCTGGGAAGTAGTCCATGACTCCCTCCCGCAAGGCCCTCTTTGTCCACGTCCAATAACCTGAAATCCACTTTACGTGCCTGTTGTCCTCTGTCCACTGCACAGTGAACGCACGTGCCACGTCTTTCCCATGTTTAGGCCGGAAGTTGAGCCCGGGCTCAGATCACGTGTGGAATGAATAACGGACTGAAGGACTATATCCAGACTAACATCCCACTGGAGTGTTAGCTCATTACAACAGAGACGCTTGCTTGTTACCAGCCAGTATATTGATTCCTGGGATTCCCAGGCACCTCCTCTTTAAACAAGGAAAGTGGAAAAGCAAACTTCCTGGCATCTAACTGTAACCTCATAAATATTTTTTTGTATGAATTAACATTTTTTTAACAAAAGGCTATTTTTTGTGTTAGCCAATTTTATTGGAAATTAAAATGGCAATTTCCTTTACAGAAAATAAGCTCGCTCTTTAACAGTTTTTAGTGTTGTCTTCCATTTAAAAGTCTTTGGATCCTGTTCTCCAGGCCAAAAGAATCAATGGCACGAGTACAGATGGGGCTTAGCAGCAACACATTTGTAATAAGATAATACCTCTAAAGGTTAATTTTGTGCTTCTCTTTTCCCAACTTCCTCTTCTGTGACCACATCATCTCCAGGAGAGTAGGATGATTAGATTGAGAAGAAGAGAGAAGAATGGTTCATGTTCAGCTTTGTGACTCGGAGGCAGGCTTTTGAGAATCAAAGGGACATCTTGAGGGAGCCCAAAGATCATGACAGAAATAGAGACTAGATGAAAGAGACTAGATGAAGGGCCAAGCTAGCAGCCCCCGCCCCTCCGAGGAGGACCGGCAGATGTGGAGATGGAGCAGCGTCTGGGGTCGGGGAAGGGAAGAGAAAAGGCGACCTAGGGTACCTGTAGGGTACCACAAGGAAGAGGCATAGTGGAGGTGAGGATGGTCAACATCAGAAGACCGCCCAGCACTGCTGGAGCTCAGTGCCGGGGGAGCGGAGGCACCCATCGCCACTGCAAAGAGCACTGCAAGAGGCGCAGGCAGTGCTGCTCCGCCCATCCTCCCGTCAGCAGGCGACCCCGGACCACCTGTGGCTTGTCCAGCCTAAGAACGTTCACTGCTCTCCCAAGAATTTTCTGCATTCCACCCCTACCGCCCCAGGTGAATAACCCCATTTCTCCATTATCCAACGTACCTGTCCCTCAAACAGACTGAATGAGAACCTTGATCCCAGTGAGGCAGGGGGTAGCGTGGCATGGGAGACAGAGGCCAGCACAGGTCCTTGGGGAACAGTGGACAGTGACCAAATAATTGCCTCCATTACACATATTTTAAATGGAAGCTGGGGTTTTCTTCAAACTCTCTGTGAATCAGAGGTGAGATCAGGTTAGCATAATAGGATCTAATAAATCTGCTCAGAACATATCTAAAGTTCAGATCTTTGTCCTGAATCCCGAACGTGAGGAGCGCACGTTCAGAAGAATGTGTTTGTCAGATCAAAGAATTGTGCTAGATCAAGGAATTCAGTCTCAGCTATGATTGGATCCTTTCACCCTCCTTAATCTTCAGTCTATCACAGTCTTTACTGATGAATTCATTGTCCAAGATAGCTTCATCCCTTGAAAGCAGGCAACTCACTGGCCAAGGTCTCTGTCCGTTTCCTCATCTGGGACACTCTCTCCCCTGGCGATGGACGTTCCTCGTCCTCCTCTTCTGCTCCTCCTTCTCCTTTTTCTCTTCTTCCTCCTCCTCTTCCTCCCCGCACCGAGGCATGGCGGAGGGGTGCGCACGTGGGGATAAATACTCTTGCATCACTCTTCTCCCACTCCGTCCATCTTCTGCCAGTGCCTCCCCTGGCTGACCCCAGTTGGAAGCCAGAGAACAAGGGAGCCCAGGGGTGCGGTCCTCTCAGGCGCAGAGCAGGTTAGCAGAGGGTAGGTGATGGATTCAAGTGGGGGAGGGTGCGGTAAATGCACTGTAGTCACCTGTGATGCACGTTTATGCCGTCAGAAGAGATTAGCTGTTCTTGAAACAAAGAAAGGGTGGAAATGAAGAAAAGAGTGGCTGCGGCTGCCAGGGGTTAAACGGGGGATGGGGCTGGGAGGGAAGGAGTGGAGTGTGGCTATAAAAGGGCGACAGGAGGGCTTCCTGTGATGATGGGATGTTCTGTATCTTGACTGTCTTGCAGTCAAGCTCCTAGATGTGGCGTCTACCAGGGTTATACGATGTTACCATTGGTGGAAACTGTGTAAAAGGTACAAAGCTCTCTCATATTATTCTTACAACAGCATGTGAATTATAATTATCTCAAAATAAAATATTTAATTAAAAAAGAAAACACAGGTGAGCTTGAGATCAGATGCTGGATATTTCCTGGCCTGATATCATCAAAAGAAGTAAAACTATTTGCTTCTCAAAAACACTGAGTCTTCCACTGGGTTCACAGAGCAATCTGTAGCTTCTGGGAATCTCACTCAGCAATAATCACTGAACAAACTGGTTTTTGCTCAAAGTTCCTCACGCTTCAACTTGACCACATCTTTAGAATGTTAGACTGAGAAATCCCGAGGACATCCATGAACAGCCTAGGTCTGTTAAGACATTGGCAGAAATACATGAAGTCAGACAGAAGCACGTGAACTCAGGCAGAACTGAGGACCAGGTCTCTATGAGACATAAAAAAAGGAATAGAGCAGGAGAAGAGAAAGCAGTTTATTTAAGTATTTATTTATTCTCCATCATGTTACAAGAAGGATTTAAAATGGGTTTCAAATATAATACAATACGATTCTTTTTAATATGTAAAACAATCTGGGTGAAGAGAAAAGCAGAGTAATAATAATGGGACACACTCAGGTGTCAGGTCAGTGCACAGCACACACACGGGAGGTCACGTGCATTAAGAGGGGTCAGCCGCCCGTGGCCTTGACCCTGCCTTTCTAACAGCCAATGCAAAGGCAACATGTGATCTATTATGTGATTATAAAACAAAACTTGACCTGAAAGAAACGTGTTTGCTGTGTCCTTATGGAGGTAGCATCACAATTACTGAGTGACGTCCTTAGGATGAATAAAACAGCGTCATAGTTCAGTAGGCACAGTTCTACCAGGAGCATAAATAATGCAGCTCAGGCGTACAGCTTTCGGATTTTGATTGGGGGCATTTTGGAGTATATTCAAAATGAAAGAATTACAGCCTTTCAAAAATCAAAGAATGTTTTCCAACCAAGCTTTGAGTAAGTATTTGTGAGGTGCAAACTCCAATCTCTGCAGGGGCCAGGAAGGACAGTGGGACGTCTGTAAAAACAAACACACACACACGCTACAAACACCATGAAGCATGGCATTTGACAAATGGCTCCATCTGGGGGTAGACTGAGCTCTGTTAGGTCCATGCGACCTAGAGTCGCAGCGCATCACCAGCCTGTTGTTGCCGTGACTAAAGCTGGCCCAGTGCCACCAGATTTCTTATTATTCCTGTGTATTAGTCAGAGTTCTGTTACAGAAAACAGAAACCACTCTAGCTATTTGAAGCAGGAAGGGCAAAGCGCTTCCAGCAAGGAATTAGGTGCTTGCACTGGGTTGAGGCTGGGCCTCAGGACGGAGCACCAGAAGAACAATGGAGAACCCGCCCCCAAAGACGCTGCCAGCTTAGCCGCAGTCAGGAAGATGGGAAATGAGGAAGTTTCCTCTGAGCTCTAGGAACAATCTAGAGATTAGGAAGGTATGATGCTGCTACTCTTGGCTCAGGGGTATACTTTACCTGTTAGGTCCACACTGGCAATAAAAATAATAACAACAGCTAAAAGATGCTGCTGGCCTCACCTGTTGACCCCTACAAAGCTGGCAACAGAAATGCTGCTACAGAAAAACCCAAAGCATCCTTGATGGTGTCTGCCACCAGGAGCAGCCGGGACCTCTGCCTTTTAAACCACATTGGAATGCATCTGATTGGTCAGAGCAAAGGTTAAGTCATTTCTGGATGCCCGGCTTAGAAAAGTCATTTTTAGCTGCCCAGCCTCTGGGGGCCATGGGGGAAGGAGGGTGTGTGGAATGTATGCAGACTAATAATCAATTTTACCCACCATATTGTATTTTTATGCAAAAATCCCCTGAGCTTCTTAATGCAGGTAATTAAATCAATTTTTTAAAAAATTAATGGGCAAGCCAATACCGTGGGAGTCAATAAAAGATGTTGGTCAACAGATTCAGCTTCATGGAAAGTAAGTGGAAAGTAGTCTTCCATCCTCTCCAGCACACGCAGGGAGAGACGATCCAGCCCTGCCCCACCTCCAGCCCACATGTGAACAGCAATTTGTACAGTGCTGAGCCGTGTTCGGAGCACTCAAAATTGTATTAGTTATTACAATGGTAGTAAGTGCTTAAGGAAATAATATTCCAACAGCAAACACCTTCATACAGCAGAAGTTCGTTCTTTCTCTTCTCGCTTCCCACTGCCACTCCCCGGATGTAACCTCGACCAACATTGTGAAATAAATCAGACCTTATTGTTTAAAGCTGAATCTTCTGGAAGCAGCCTTTGTTTCAGCTGCCTCCCAAGAGAAATCTAGAGCTGAAGTGTGTGTCGGGATTGGCCTCCTCTGAGAACGTTGGAGACCACACGGCTCGTGGGGCTGTCATCGGGCTGGCGGGTGTGTTACCGAGGGGCGGGATAACGCTCAGAGGCGGGGAGGTCAGATTCAGCCCGGAACACGCGTGATTCCTATAACGTGTTTTACAGCCAAGCAGACGGATACGATTTCCTATATCAGACACGTTTGACAAGCTTTGTGGTAATCTCAGACTTTATGGTTAACGGTCATACTTATTGCTAACATTTGACTATCTTAAAGAGCGTCTCCCTCTTCTCAGTAAACATTGAAAGAGAGGAGCTATAATTTAGTATATTCTAAAACGCTGTAGGCAAATATTTCAATTTAAATAAGACCTTGTTCCCCTAGCTTCTCTTTCAACAATGTTCCTTGTTTATTGCGTTTTCACCAGAAAGTAGTTATTCCCTAACCTTCTCTTTCTTATCTCATGGAGCAGAGTAATAACCAGCACTTCTCACAGTACTTGCGTCAACTCGACATTTCCTTCTCAAGGTATCTCATCAAATTCACAGTGATCCACAGTGTAAATTTTATTTACATTTAGCCAAGGTCAAATCAGGGATTTAGGCTCCTAATTTTCATTTCTACTACAGTCTGATACGTACATTTGATACATTTGTTTTTTATATATATATAATGTGTCTGTATAGATAGTATGTATATATGTGTGTATACATAGAGAGAGAGAGACCAGTATGTGTGTGTTTTCATGTGTGCGCATATGTGAGCACTCATTTGTGTGCATTTTGTTCTTTCAAGCACTTTCACGTATTGTCTCATTTAATTGTCACAACCGTGGTAGAGGAAAGTAGGTCATGTACGGTTATCTCCACAGAGGCTCAGACAGGTTATTGGCTTCATTAAGATAACTCAACCAGCGAACCATCAGATCAGATCTGGGTCCTCTCTGTCTGAGTCTAGTTCTCTTTTCCCTAAACCATATGTCTTCATACAGAAATCATAAAATAAAACTGAAGAGTTAGAGTCCACATCTGTCCTCTGAAGGAAAGCAGGGAGCAGAAAGAGAAGATGAAAGCTCGGGGAAGTCTGGTGCTCAGGGAACCGGGTAATATCTGCAGCTTCTTGTCTGAGTCCTTGACCTTAGTTCATCCAGATGTTAGGTTCTAATTTATTTCTTTTCATTCTCTTAGAGATTGGAGAACTAGCTCTGAAACTTAATGTTGTTTTCTTATTAAAATACTTTTATATGTGGGGCTGGCCCCGTGGCCGAGTGGTTAAGTTCGCGCTCCGCTGCAGGCGGCCCAGTGTTTCGTTGGTTCGGATCCTGGGTGCAGACATGGCACCACTTGGCACACCATGCTGTGGTAGGTGTCCCACATAGAAAGTAGAGGGAGATGGGCATGGCTGTTAGCTCAGGGTCAGTCTTCCTCAGCGAAAAGAGGAGGATTGGTGGCAGATGTTAGCTCAGGGCTAATCTTCCTCAAAAAAAAAAAAAAAAAAAACTAACAGGAAAAAAAGAAAAACAAATTGTTAGTGCGACTGCTTCTGCTGAACTTTGCCGGCAGCTGCCACGGGCTGTAAACTGCCATCGCTAGGACACTGGCCTCCCAGGAAGTCCGGGGATAGAGGGTTCCCAGTGGAGAAGTGTATTTCTTGGCAGAGTTCACACAGCAGGGTAACAACCAGACCCACAGTCAGCCACGCCCTGCCTAGCTTTGCAGTTAGACTACCTCAGGATTTAAGTCTTCTGCCCTGAAGTTGGTGAATTCTCTCTGCCTTGCTCATCAGCTGGTCATGTTGAACCACTCTCCAGCTGAATAAACATCCTGCCACTTTCCAGAAGAATCTAAAGCAGCCTGGCTTTCTGACTGCTGCAGATGACAGTTTTACACAGGGGTCCAGCTCTGCTTCCTAAAAAGGCCCGTTGACATTTATTGCAAGTGAAATAGCCTATGGGACCAGGAGATGGCTCACCTCATTGTACCACAAAATGGAGCTCCCTGAGTCTCTCTCCCTCAGCTCTGGCGAGGCCTTTTGGAACATTCCTTGTAAGAGCCTCCAGGCCGTTTCCCAGGCGAAAACCTTTCCCGAAGAGCAGCTAGGGGGTTTCCGAACGTGCTTGAAGGAAAGGCTGTCTGAGGATAATGCCCAGCAGATGTTTCTTGACTGGAATTGAGATCCCTTTATTTTTCACCTGCTCTTTTGTGACTGGTATAAGTGACCACAAGAGAGAGGCTTACGTTGAAGGCCATTGAGGATGCCATCTGGTCTGGAGATTACAAGTAAATTCTACTCTCTCTGAACCAATGAGGTTAAAAGCCATGAAAAAGAAATCTTTGTCAAGTTTCAAAAAATAACTAACGCAACAATTCTATAATACTTATTAAGCACCAACCATTTGTAAGGTGAAGTGCTGCGGGGACTAAGAAGAAAGATGTGATCAGCTTAAAAGTCAAGAATTCAGAAAGTCCTTTCCTGACCAACACCCACTCAGCCCCTTCACATATCTTATTTTATCTTCATAACAGAATTTACCACTCCCTTACATTCTCTCCTGTGTTTCTTTACTGTACTCTCTCTGCAAGAGTGGAATCTCTGTGAATGCGGAGACTGCCCATTTCGTCCACTGCTGCATCCCCAGGGTTCTGAACAGAGCCCAGCTCATTGTAGACTTTCAACAAATTTTGTCAAAGAACGTGTAAATCTTCACCTTCAAGAGGAGCATGGACTCACAAGGGCAGAAAACAAAACCCCAAATATCAATAATATTCCTGTATTTATTCAGGAAAAAAGAGCTCAAACAAAGCAAAAAGGGCTTGAAGAACTGAACAATCTTATAAAATTACTGAAAGAATCAAGTTTATTGGGGGAAGTAATTAGATTGAGCTTCAATTTCCTGGGCTAGTTTGGGGCTGGAGGACATGGCAAACTGTACGGGGGAGCACACAGGGAGTATTGGGTCCACAATTACAACTTTAGATGAAATGAAGGGTTGCTAGCAAAGCCTTCATGATAGTCAACAAATGAATAAGCCTTGCTCAGTACCTTTCCTGTACCCTGCCTGTGGCATGCGCCATGTCCTTCCTCCAGACAGTTCCAGATAATTCCCATCTCTGTCCTCTCACCCCAGGTCACACCCAAGGCATCACCAAATTTAAAATTCCAGTATTTAAAAGGAAGGCAATCTATAACCTAAGAGTAATTTAAAGAGGCCTCTGCCTGGTGTTAGCCCCCAAGGGCACATTTAAAATATGCAATTTAGGAGTGCCATCAGTATCATGGTGGAGTGAGCTCTTCCCCTAGACTCTTTCCCATAAGATACAACAAAAAGAACATTCAGAAACCAACAGAGGACATTCACACAGCACAACAGATGTCTGAGAGATCCATGCAGCCATACAGCTGAAGGTGAGGGTGCTGGACTCCCCCAAAGGTAGTGGAAGGAGGTGAGCAGCTCTCCTCTCCCTCCCCAGGTGGCAGTGACCCAGGGTATGGGACTGTGCATGGCTGTGACAGGAGCGGGGAAGGGCAGCTCTCTGTGGGAACGCTGCCACTCTCAGAGCTGCCCCCCAGCCAATGGGAAAGCTCCACTCTGAGGAAACCAAGCACTTGCAGGAGGCATCTTCAGCACACTGAGCATCCCAGGAGGGCAGACAGCGAGTGCAGAGTGGGAGAGGCCCTGGGACCATGCAGGCAAAACAAAGCACCCCTCCCCGTGCCTGGCACACCAGCTTGGCCAGTCAGCCAGAGCAAAGGACCCCCACCTGTACATACGTTTGTAAAGAAGCAGCGGCAAGTGAACAAACACAGATGGGCCCTGTCAGCACAGCTTCCAGAGGACAGGTACATCTGCCAGGGATTGTGTGACCTCAGAATACACAGCTCCCATCCCCCTTGGTGGTGCAGGTGGAATCTGCCACCAGATACTACCATTATGCGAAGGCACAAATCTATTCCATCAAATAGTGTGAAGACGTAGTTAACACTCCAGACCAGAAGGAAAATAACAAGCACCCAGAAATCAATCCTCAAGCCACAGAAATTTACAATCTAAATGACAGAGAATTCAAAATAGTTATCATAAAAACTCAACAAGTTACAAGAAAACTCAGAAACACAGTTCAATGAAATCAGGAATAAAATTAATGAACAGAGGGAATTCTTCATCAAAGAGATTGAAACTATTTTTAAAAACCAAACAGGAATGTTGGAGATGAAAAACACAATCAATGAGATAAAGAAAAATCTGGAATCCTTAAAAAACAGAGCTGATATTATGGAGGACAGAATTAGCAATTTAGAACACAGAAATATAGAAATACTTCAGATGGAGGAGAAGAGAGAACTAAGACTAAAAAGAAATGAAGAAATTCTCTGAGAAATATCCAACTTAATTAGGAAATGCAACATAAGGATTATAGGTATCTCAGAGGGAGAAGGGAGGGAGAAAGGAGCAGACGGCTGTTCAAAGAAACAATAGCTGGGAACGTCCCAAACCTGGGAATGGTGGTGGAATTACAACTAAAAGAAACTAATAGAACTCCTCATTAGAGCAATGTAAAAAGACCTTCTCCAAGGCACATATTAGTAAAACTGGCAAAAGTCAATGACAAAAACAAAATATTAAGGGCAGCAAGACAAAAGAAAATAACCTACAAAGGAACTCCTATCAGATTTTCAGCAGATTTCTCAGCAGAAACCTTCCAGGCCAGGAGAGAGTGGAATGACATATTCTAAATTTTGAAAGACAAATTTTCAGCCAAGAATATGCTATTCAGGGAAAATATCCTTCAGATATGGTGGAGAAATAAAACCTTCCCCAGAAAAACAAAAGCTGAGGGAGTTCATCACCACTAGAACCCTGCTTTACAAGAAATGACCAAGAAGTCTCTCATATCTGAAAAAAAAAAAGAGAGAAAGTGTTTACAAAGCCTTGAGGGAGGAGATAAATAGACAGACAAATTCAGAAAATTGCAGCTCTCTATCAAAACAGGTTAGCAAACACTTAATTATAACATTAAAGATAAAGGGAAGGAAAACATTAAAAATAACTATAATCACTCCATTTTAACCACAAACTCACAACACAAAACAGAATAAGTTGTGACAACAATAACTTAGAAGGGGAAGAGGAAAGGGATGGAACCTGTTTAGACTAAGGAAATAAAAGTCAGAAAATGGACTATCTCATCTATGAGATCTTTCCTACAAACCTCAGAGTAACCACTAAACAAAAAATCAGAACTGAGACAAATGATAAATAAAGAGAAAACCATCATAAAGTACCACCAAACCAAATTGGCAGTCCAAAACACATGGGATGAGAAACAAGGGAAATTCAGAGCAACCAGAAAACAAGTGATAAAATGTCAGTATTAAGCCCTCATATAACAATAATCACTCTAAATGTAAATGGGTTGAATTCTAATTAAAAGACACAGAGTGGCTGGGTGGATTAAAAAATAAGACCCAACAATATGCTGCCTCCAGGAAACACATCTCAGCTCTAATGACAAACACAGGCTCACAGTGAAGGGATGGAAGATGATACTCTAAGCTAATGGTAAACAAAAGAAAGCAGGTGCTGACATACTTGTATCAGACAAAGCAGACTTCAAGATAAAAAAGGCAATGAGAGACAAAGAGGGGCAGTATATCATGATGAAAGGGACACTCCACCGAGAGGACATAACACTTATAAATATAAATATAAATGCACCTAACACAGGAGCACCAAATATATAGAGCAACTATTAACAGACCTAAAAGAAGATATTAACAACAACACAATAATAGTAGGGGACCTTAACACCCCACTTACATCAATGGATAGATCATCCAGACAGAACGTCAACAAGGAAATACTGGAATTAAATGAAAAACCAGACCAGATGGACTTCATAGACATATATAGAAACTCCATCCAAAATCAGCAGAATACACATTGTTCTCAAGTACACATGGCACATTCTCAAAGATAGACCATATGTTGGGAAACAAGGCAAGCCTCAATAAATTTAAGAAAATTGAAATCATATCAAGCATCTTTTCCCACCATAATGCTAGGAAACTAGAAATCAACCACAAGAAAAAAGCTGGGAAAATGACAATTATGTGGAGAGTAAACAACACGCTACTGAACACCCAATGGATCACTGAAGAAATTAAAGAAATCACAATATATCTGGAGACAAATGAAAATGAAAATACACCATACCAACTCATATGGGATGCAGCAAAAGCAGTCCTAAGAGGGAAATTCATAGCAATACAGGCCTACCTCAACAAACAAGAAAAAGTCTCAAATAAACAATCTTAAACTACACCTAAGAGAACTAGAAAAGGAAGAACAAAGCCCAAAGTCAGCAGAAGGAGGGAAATAATAAAAATTAAAGCAGAAATAAATGAAATTGAAACCAAAAACACAGCAAAAAGGATCAATGAAACTATGAGCTCATTCTCTGAGAAGATTAAAAAAATTGACAAACCCTTAGCCAGAGTCACTAAGAAAAAAAGAGAGCAGGCTCAAATAAACTTAGAAATGAAAGAGGAGAAATTACAATGGATACCACAGAAATACAAAGGATTATAAGAGAATACTATGAAAAACTATATGCCAACAAACTGGACAATCTAGAAGAAATGGATAAATTCTTAGACTCATACAATCTCCCAAAACTGAGTCAAGAAGAAGTAGAGAATCTGGATAGACCAATCACACGTAAAGAGATTGAAACAGTAATCAAAAAACACCCAAAAAATAAAAGTCCGGGACCAGATGGCTTCCTTGGAATATCCTACCAAACATTCAAAGAAGATTTAATACCTATCCTTCTCAAACTATCCCAAAAAACTGAAGAAGACTGAATACTTCCCAACTCATTCTACAGGACCAACGTTCACCCTGATCCCAAAGCTCGACAAGGACAACACAAAGAAGGAAAATTATAGGCCGATATCACTGATTAACATAGATGCAAAAATCCTTAATAAAATATTGGCAAACCAAATATAGCAATACATTAAAAGGATCATACACCATCATCAAGTGGGATTTATATCAGGGACAGAGGACACAGGAATGGTTCAACATCCACAAATAAATCAATGTGATACACCATATTAACACAGTGAGGAATAAAAATCACATGATCATCTTGATAGATGCTGAGAAAGCATTTGACAAGATCCAACATCCATTTATGATCAAAACTCTCAACAAAATGGGTATGTAAGGCAAGTACCTCAACATAATAAAGGCCACATACGACAAACCCACTGCCAACTTCATACTCAATGGGGAAAAACTGAAAGCCATCCCACTGAAAATGGAAACAAAACAAGGGTGCCCACTCTTGCCACTCTTATTCAACAGGGTACTGAAGTTTTGGCCAGAGCAATTAGGCAAAAAAAAAGAAGTAAAAGGTATCCCAATTGGAAAGGAAGAAGTGAAACTGTCACTGTTGGTAGATGACGTGATTCTCTATATAGAAAACCCTAAAGAATCCATCAGAAAACTATTAGAAATAATCAACAACTACACCAAAGTTGCAGGCTACAAAATCAAATTACAAAAATCAGTTGCAGGGGTGGCCCAGTGGCATATTGGTTAAGTTCGTGTGCTCTGTTTCAGTGGCCCTGGGTTCTCAGGTTCAGATCCTTGCTAGGGCAGGGACCTAGTTCCACTCCTCAAGCCACGCTGTGGCAACATCCCTCATAAGATAGAGGAAAATTGGCACAGATGTTAGCTCAGCGACTATCTTCCTCAAGCAAAAAGAGGAAGATTGGCAACAGATGTTAGCCCAGGGCCACTCTTTCTCACCCCCCCACCCCCTGCAAAAAATAAGCTGCATTTCTATACTCTGATAATGAACTAACAGAAAGAGAACTCAATGACATTCTTCATGGAAATAGAACATAGAATCCTAAACTTCATATGGGACAACAAAAGACCGCAAATAGCCAGAGCAATCCTGAGAAAAAGGAACAAAGCTGGAGGCATCACAATCTCTGGCTTCAAAATACGCTACAAAGCGATGGTAACCAAAACAGCTTGATACTGGCAGAAAAACAGACACACAGATCAATGGAAGAGAATTGGAAGCCCAGAAATAAAACCACACATATAGAGAAAGCTAATCTCTGACAAAGGAGCTAAGAACATACAGTGGAGAAAGGAAAGTCTCTCCAATAAATGGCGTTGGGAAAACTGGACAGCCACAGGCAAAAAAAGAATGAAAGTAGACCATTATCTTACACAATGCACAAAAATCAACTCAAAATGGATTAAAGACTTGACTGTAAGACGTGAAACCATAAAAATCCTAGAAGAAAATATAGGCAGTACACTCTTTGACATCAGTCTTGCAGCATCTTTTCAAATACCATGTCTACTCAGAGAAGGGAAACAAAAGAAAAAATAAACAAGTGGAACTACATCAGACTAAAGAGCTTCTGCAAGGCAAAGGAAACTAGGAGTAAAATGAAAGAAACCCACCAACTGGGAGAAAATATTTCCAAATCATATATCCCAAAAGGGGGTAACCTCCAAAATACATAAAGAACACATACAACTCAACAACAAAATAAACAACCTGATCAAAAAATGGGCAGAGGATATGAACAGATATTTTTCCAAAGAAGATATACAGGTGGCCAACAGGCACATGAAAAGATGTCCAACATCACTAATCATTAGGGAAATTCAAATCAAAACTACAAGGAGATATCACCTTACACCTGCCTGAATGGCTATAATTAACAAGACAAGAAATAGCAAGTGTTGGAGAGGGTGTGGAGAAAAGTGAACCCTCACCCACTGTTGGTGGGAATGCAAATTGGTGCAGCCACTGTGCAAAACAGTATAGAGATTTCCCAAAAAATTAAAAATAGAAATACCATATGACCCAGCTATCCCACTACTGGGTATTTATCCAAAGAGCTTGAAGTCAGCAATTCACAGCGACTTACACACCGCCATGTTCACTGCAGCATTATTCACAATAGCCAAGACACGGAAGCAACCCAAGTGCCCATCGCATGATGACTGGGTAAAGAAGATGTGGTACATATACGCAATGGAATACTACTCAGATATAGAAAAAGACAAAATCGTCCCATTTGCAACAACGTGGATGGACCTTGAGGGTATTATGTTAAGCAATATAAGCCAGACAAAAAAAGGCAAACACTGCATGATTTCACTCATACAAACACATGGACAAAGAGAACAGATTAGTGGTTACCAGAGGGGAAGGGGGCTGGAGGGTGGGGAAAGGCACAAAGGGGCACATTTATATGATGACTGATGAAAACTAGACTACTGGGGTAAGATGTAGTCTCCAAAGAAACTGATATATAATCGTGTACACCTGAAATTACACAGAATTATAAACCAATATGACCTCAACACAATAATTTACCAAAAAAGCAGCCCTCTAACTTCCGCAGTGTGCTTCAGCCAAGGGAGCCCAAGAGGGGCGCTCAGCAGTGGAACTAGCCTTGGGAGAGAATTGTGTGCTTATCTGTTTAGGAGGGGCCTCTGGCAGCCAACAGAGTATCACTCCCATGTCACTCGTTTTCAACGTGCACTGTTAATGTGTCTTAAAGAATCAGAATCTCACAGCGCAAGTGTCACCGCTCTTCAGCCTGCCCTCCTTCGCCCCCTGTCTGGAGGAAGGGGTCACACTGCCGCTCCCCTTCCAGAGGAGCAGGATCACTGCTTCCGGGCAGCAAACCTGAACTAGAAGCAGCGCCCTTTCATGTAACTGAGGAAGACTTCCCAGTCACAGAAACCGTTTCTGCAGGCGGACAAGCCCCATGTGAAGTGTTTCCTGGCCTTTGAAAATGGCCTGGCAAACACTCTTTCTGTGCCTTATCCAGCAGTTATTCAGCTGCCCACTATGTACGAATCCTCAAAAACTGGGAGGCTGCAGATCCCCCAGAGGGCTTAAGCCTCCGCAACGCCAAGTGAAGGAGCTGCTTTGCCCAAACAGGTCCCAAAGCAGAAGCGTGAAATTGTCTTCCTTATATGGCGAAAACCGCCCTGTCCCTTTAAGGCCAAGAGACGGCTGCAGACGGTCCCTGGGAAGTTTGCCGGCAGCCCCATCCTGTGTCTGATCCTCGCAGCTGTGCAGGTGAGTTCCCAACCTTCTCTCGCAGTTTCCCCTCAACCAGCTCTCTGGCGGCGTGGCAGGTTGGAAACGCCGTTATAGAGGGCTGGAGAATTTCAGGGTCTGCAGAGCTGGTGTTGTTCGGACAAGTTTGAGTTGAAGGAAAAAATAAGGTTATTAGGGAAATGTGCAATAATGCAGCCAGTGAGGATGCTTCTAACTTCCAGCGAGGAAGAGACATCAAGGTTACAGAAGGCCCTGAGGCATTCCAGGTCTGGGCAGGGGAAACCGATTCAGCAGGGGAAGAGGGACAGATTCTAGGTGAGACCCTGCAGGGGTAAGTTTAGACTCCTGAGCTGTAGAACCTGGTGAACTGCAAGTTTAAACCAAACATAGCTGGGAGGAAATAACGCTTCTGCAAGCTCTGAGGGCTTTGCAGGAGCTGGAGCTACAGGGCTGACTGCAGAGGAGAAAGTATCCGGGGATGTTTGCAACGTCTGCTGGCACGGAAGGCTGCAGCCGGCTCCGCGCAGCCTGGCTGGTTAGCAGGTAGTCTGACCGCACAGAGCGCGGGGTGGGGGTGGGGTGCCTGCGTGGAGTACTGCGGTAGCAGACTAAATAAATGAATAAGACTCTGATTGTGGGAACACATCTCTGGTATCCCCGCAATACCATCTGCAGAGAAGAGAGATTTTCTAAGCTCAGAAATTGTGTGTCATCCACAAGCAAAAGGCTGGAAGGACGAAGTCTCATTTAAGCTGATTATTGCAGTCATTTGCTAACTCAGTTTCCTGATTTGTTTTCCCCCATGGCAGGGAACCCCCTAAACTATTAATTTGAAATTAACTAATAGAACTTTTTAGCAGCTAAAGATGTGCTAGCAAAAGTGTGTGTCTATGAAAGCATGAGATACATACAGTTGGGGTTGGGATTTTATTGATAGAATGAAGCAGTGGGCATGGCATAGGACCGGCAACACTTGGCTGTTTTGCAGTATATTCAAAACCCTTTAACTGAGCCCATTCACCAGCTACAACCGGAAAAGAAATCCACCAGGAATTTAAAAAGAGAGATGCCAAATTACAGGCTTGGGGCTGTCTTCCCCACCCCGTAGGGTCTGCGGCTGTTCATCTTTCAGAGGCCAGTGGTTTCTCTCCAGTTGTTGTGGAGGCGAGTAAACACATAGGCTGGATTAAAATTCCTTACATACTCTGTGCCTTTAAAAAATATTCATTCATCTAGGTAGTCACTGAAGAATTCTTTTTATTATTAACCAGCAAGTGCTCTGTCCACTTGTTTTCTAAAGACAGAATGTTCATGAGAAAAGGTTTTGTTTAATCAACAGGGATTTGTGAGTGCAAAGGTCCTCTTCTGGCTTCTGATGGGTGGGCAAGTGGTGACTCTTGCTTGCTGAAAAGAAAGACCTCTTCTTGACTCTGACAGTCACTGAGGACTCCACTGGGCCTCACCCATTCAGAAACGCTGACATCCGCAGCAAAAATTCACTTTTGCGTTCACAGTTTGGGAGGGAGCAGAGTGCATGAGTCCAACTTGGCTTGATTTTGTTTCCAGCTAAATCCAGAAAGCAGTGTCACATATCCTCCTGGCCAATGTGAACACTGCCAAGGAAACAAAATCCCACGCCCAGTGCTGGAAGCTCTCTGAAAGTAACATCCTGTGATCTTCCATAAGCTAAATCAAGGCTTCCTGAGCATCCCCACGGGGACCCTGAGTCGCATGTTGGCTGCACAACCTCTCTCAAGCTGTTTATTGTATCTGTGTCTCAGTTTCCTCACCGTTAAAATTATGCATTGTTGGGAAGGACTTTCCAATGAAGTGGAAGGATCAATTGGACCTGGAATAGAGCAGATCTAGGTTAAATTTCCAGTCCATTTATTCCATAACCTCAGGCAAGTTACAAAGCCAGTCTGAACCTTAGTTTCTGTATTTGTAAGAAGAGCAAATAATTAACAATGTCGTTAGAATTGGAGGACCCTAGGACCCGGGAGACTCTCCATAAGTGTTAGGTTTCATTTCTTTCTTTTCTGTGACTTAGGAAAGAAACTTTATTGTTCCCTGGCTGGGGGCGGGTGGGTGGAATGAGTTTTGAGAACGGAAACCAGTTCTGAAGCACAACCCTATAACCACTGCTGGCTCACCCCCTTCACCCCACCCTCCTTCGAGGAGGGACGCCCTACCCCCTGGGAAGCCCGCGGTAACTAACCAGGTTCATTGTTCAGAAGTTCTTAAAGCAAACCCACTTCCACTTATTTTGTGATCAGAGATACGAAGAATAGTTGGTTGTTTTCCTTTAGTGTAAAAATATTCCATATGCTTGAAGAACAATAATAAGGCCTTAGAATCTCAGCAAAGGTGGTCTATTCCAGAAATAAGTTTGAAAGGCATTTTTAAACGACTTTTTATTTGCTATTTTGAGGCACCTCTTACCAGTGCTTCAGCAACAACCAAGTGCTACTTTTCTGTAAAATCTCCTCGTGCATTCGCACAGCTGTCTTTAAGATGCGATTCATGTTCCTTCCAGGGTTTTCATCGTTCGCTCAGGGCGTTTTAAGAGCAGGCTTGCCATACTTGCAATGGGGCTGTGCTGACACACTTTCAAACTGAAAACATTCATTTCAGAAAACATGCATTTCAGAAGCAGGAATATTCCACTGGAGGCACAAGGCACAGCACACGCTGCAGCTGGGAATCGAGAGCGGCTGTTTTTTTTTTTTTTTACTTTTTATTAAGATTATGATAGTTTGCAACCTTGTGAAATTTCAGTTGTACATTATTGTTAGTCATGTTGTAGGTGCACCACTTCACCCTTTGTGCCCTCCCCCCACCCCCCCTTTCCCCTGGTAACCACCAATCAATTCTCTTTGTCTCTATGTTTAAATTCCACCTATGAGTGGAGTCATACACAGTTCGTCTTTCTCTGTCTGGTTTGTTTCACTTAACATAATACCCTCAAGGTCCATCCATGTTGTTGTGAATGGGACAATTTTATCCTTTTTTATGGCTGAGTAGTATTCCATTGTATATATGTACCATATCTTCTTTATCCAATCATCAGTTGATGGGCATTTAGGTTGCTTCCACGTCTTGGCTATTGTAAATAATGCTGCAATGAACATAGGGGTACATGGGACTTTTGGGATTGCTGATTTCAAATACTTTGGAGAGATACCCAGTAGTGGGATGGCTGGGTCATAAGGTATTTCTATTTTTAATTTTTTGAGAAATCTCCATACTGTTTTCCATAGTGGCTGCACCAGTTTGCATTCCCACCAACAGTGTATATGGGTTCCTTTTTCTCCGCAACCTCTCCAACATTTGTCACTTTTTGTTTTGTTTATTTTTGCCATTCTAACAGGTGTAAGGTGATATCTTAGTGTAGTTTTGATTTGCATTTCCCTGATGATTAGTGACAATGAGTATCTTTTCATGTGTCTATTGGCCATCCGTATATCTTCTTTGGAGAAATGTCTGCTCATGTCCCCTGCCCATTTTTTGATCGAGTTGTTTGATTTTTTGTTGTTGAGCTGTGTGAGTTCTTTATATATTATGGAGATTAACCCTTTGTCGGATAAATAACTTGTAAATATTTTTCCCCAACTAGTGCGTTGTTTTTTTTGTTTCACTCCTGTTTTCTCTTGCCTTGAAGAAGCTCTTTAGTTCTGATTAAGTCCCATTTGTTTATTCTTTCTATTGTTTCCCTCATCTGAGGATTTGTGGTATCGGAAAAGATCCTTTTGATACTGATGTCAAAGAGTGTACTGCCTATGTTCTCTTCTAGAAGCCTTATGGTTTCAGGTCTAATCTTTAGCTCTTTGATCCATTTTGAGTTTACTTTTGTGAATGGTGAAAAAGAATGGTCAATTTTCATTCTTTTACATGTGGCTTTCTAGTTTTCTCAGCACCATTTGTTGAAGAGACTTTCTTTTTTCCGTTGTATGCCCTCAGGTCCTTTGTTGAAGATTAGCTGTCCATAGATGTGTGGTTTTGTTTCTGGACTTTCAATTCTGTTCCATTGATCTGTGCACCTGTTTTTCTACCAGTACCGTGCTTTTTTGATTACTGTAGCTTTGTAGTATGCTTTGAAGTCAGGGATTGTGATGCCCCCGGCTTTGTTCTTCTCTCTCAGGATTGCTTTAGCAATTCGGGGTCTTTTGTTGCCCCATATGAATTTTAGGATTCTTTGTTCAATTTCTGTAAAGAATGTCATTGGGATTCTGATTGAGATGGTGTTGAGTCTGTAGATTGCTTTAGGTAGTATGGACATTTTACCTATGTTTATTCTTCCAATCCATGTGCATGGAATGTCTTTCCATCTCTTTATGTCATCATCAATTTCTTTCAGGAAAGTCTTGTAGTTTTCATTGTATAAATCTTTCACTTCCTTGGTTAAATTTACCCCAAGGTATTTTATTCTTTTTGTTGCAGTCGTGAATGGGATTGAGTTCTTGAGATCTTTTTCTGTTAGTTCATTGTTAGAGTATAGAAATGCTACTGATTTATGTATGTTGATTTTATACCCTGCAACTTTGCTGTAGCTGTTGATTATTTCTAATAGTTTTTCTATGGATTCTTTGGGGTTTTCTATATAGAAGATCATGTCGTCTGCAAACAGCGAGAGTTTTACTTCTTCATTGCCTATTTGGATTCCTTTTATTTCTTTTTCCTGCTGAATTGCTCTAGCCAAAACCTCCAGTACTATGTTGAATAGGAGTGGTGATAGAGGGCATCCTTGTCTTATACCTGTTCTCAGGGGGATGGCTTTCAGTTTTTGCCCATTGAGTATGATGTTGGCTGTGGGTTTGTTGTATATGGCCTTTATTATGTTGAGGTACTTTCCTTCTATACCCATTTTATTGAGGGTTTTTATCATAAATGGGTGTTGGATCTGGTCAAATGCTTTCTCTGCATCTATTGAGATGATCATGTGGGTTTTTTTTTTTCATTTTGTTAATGTAGTGTATCATGTTGATTGACTTGAAGATGTTGAACCATCCCTGTGTCCCTGGTATAAATCCCACTTGATCATGGTGTATAATCTTTTTGATATATTGCTGTATTCGGTTTGCCAAAATTTTTTTGAGGATTTTTGCATCTATGTTCATTAGTGATATTGGCGTGTAGTTTTCCTTCTTTGTGTTGTCCTTGTCAGGTTTTGGGATCAGGGTGATGTTGGCTTCATAGAATGTGTTAGGGAGTGCTCCATCTTCCTCAATTTTCTGGAATAGTTTGAGAAGGATAGGTATTAAATCTTCTTTGAATGTTTGGTAGAATTCTCCAGAGAAACCACCTGGTCCTGGACTTTTATTTTTGGGGAGGTTTTTGATTACTGTTTCGATTTCTTTACTTGTGATTGCTCTATTCAGATTCTCTATTTCTTTCTGATTCAGTTTGGGGAGGTTGTAAGAGTCTAAGAATTTATCCATTTCTTCTAGGTTGTCCAATTTGTTGGCATATAGTTTTTCATAGTATTCTCTTGTGATCCTTTGTATTTCTGTGGTATCTGTTGTGATTTCTCCTCTCTCATTTCTAATTTTATTTGTTTGAGTCTTCTCTCTTTTTTTCTTAGTCTGGCTAAGGGCTTGTCAATTTTGTTTATTTTTTCAAAGAACCAACTCTTTGTTTCATTGATCCTTTCTACTGTCTTTTTTGTTTCAATATCGTTTATTTCTGCTCTAATTTTTATTATTTCCCTCCTTCTACTGACTTGGGGCTTTGTTTGGTCTTCTTTTTCTAATTCTGTTAGGTGTTGTTTGAGATTGCTTATCTGAGATTTTTCTTGTTTATTGAGGTGAGCCTGTATTGCAATGAATTTCCCTCTTAGGACTGCTTTTGCTGCATCCCAAATGAATTGGTATGGTATGTTTTCATTTTCATTTGTCTCTAGATAATATTTGATTTCTTCTTTAATTTCTTCAATAATCCATTGTTTGTTCAGTAGCATGTTGTTTAGTCTCCACATTTTTGCCCCTTTCCCAGCTTTATTCTTGTAGTTGATTTCTAGTTTCATAGCAGTATGATCAGAAAAGATGCTTGACATTATTTCAACCCTTTTGAATTTGTGGAGGCTTGGTTTGTTTCCCAAGATATGGTCTATCCTTGAGAATGTTCCATGTGCACTTGAGAAGAATGTGTAGCCTGCTGTTTTTGGATGAAGTGTTCTATATATATCTATTAAGTCCATCTGCTCTAATTTTTCATTTAATTCTATAATTTTCTTGTTGACTTTCTGTCTGGATGTTCTATCCATTGGTGTTAATGGGGTGTTGAGGTCCCCTACTATTATTGTATTGTTGTTGATGTCTCCTTTTAGTTTAGGTAATAGTTTCTTTACAAATTTTGGTGTTCCTGTGTTGGGTGCGTATATATTTATAAGTGTTATGTCATCTTGGTGGAGTGTCCCTTTTATCATTATAAACTTCCCCTCTTTGTCTCTCTTTCTCTGTTTTGCTTTCAAGTCTACTTTGTCTGATATAAGTATGGCGACACCTGCTTTCTTTTGTTCATTATTAGCTTGGAGTATCGTCTTCCATCCCTTCACTCTGAGTTTGTGTTTGTCTTTGGGGCTGAGGTGTGTTTCCTGGAGGCAGCATATTGTTGGGTCTTGTTCTTTAATCCATCGTGCCAGTCTGTGTCTTTTGATTGGAGAGTTCAATCCGTTTACATTTAGAGTGATTATTGAAATGTGGGGGCCTAACGCTGCCATTTTATCACTTGTTTTCTGGTTCTTTTGCGTTTCCTTTGTTTCCCGTCCCATGATTTTTGGACTACTTATTCAGGTAGGTAGATTTCTATATTGGCTTTCTTCTTACTTGTAATTTGTGTCTTTATTCTTGTTATTTGTTTAGTGGTTACCAAGTGGTTTGTATAAAACATCTCATAGATGAGATAGCCCATTTTCTGATAGCCTCTTATTTCCTTAGATTAAGACGTTCTGTGCTTGTCCTCTTCCCCTTCTAGGTTGTTATTGTCAGATTTTTTTTTCTTCCATCTTGTGTTGTGAGTTTGTGGTTAAAATGACAAGATTATATTTATTCTTGGTGTTTCCTTTCCTTTTATCTTTAATGTTATACTTAGCTTTTGCTAACCTGTTCTGATGGAGAGCTGCAACTTTCTGATTTTGTCTTTCTACTTATCTCCTTTGCTCTGGGTTTTGTAACCCCTTTCCTTTTTTTGATTTTTCAGGTATGAGGGTCTTCCTGAGCATTTCTTGTAGGGGAGGTCTTGGGGCAATGAACTCCCTTAACTTTTGTTTATCTGGAAAAGTTTTTATTTCTCCATCATATTTCAAGGATATTTTTGCTGGATAGAGTATTCTTGGCTACAGGTTTTTGTCTTTCAGAGTTCTGAATATATCATTCCACTCTCTTCTAGCCTTTAAGGTATCTGCTGAGAAATCTGCTGACAGCCTTATGGGGGTTCCTTTGTAGGTTATTTTCTTCTGCCTTGCTGCCCTTAGTATTTTCTCTTTGTCAGTAACTTTTGTAAGCTTCACTACTATATGCCTTGGGGTTGGTCTCCCCAGGTTTGGAAAGTTCTCAGCCATTATTTCTTTGAACAGGCTTTCTGCCCACTTCTCCTTCTCTTCTTCCCCTGGGATACCTATAATCCTTATGTTGCATCTCCTAATTGAGTCGGATAATTCTCAGAGAGTTTCTTCATTTCTTTTTAGTCTTAGTTCTCTCTCCTCCTCTGTCTGCAGCATTTCTATATTCCTATCCTCCAAATTGCTAATTCTGTCCTCCATATTATTGACTCTACTGTTCAGAAAGTCCAGATTTTTCTTAATCTCCTCCATTGTGTTCTTCATCTCCAATATTTCTGATTGGTTCTTCTTTATAGTATCAAGCTCTTTTGTAACATAGCTCCTGAACTCATTGAGTTGTCTATCTGTATTCTCTTTTAACTCGTTGAGTTTTTTAATGATGGCTGTTTTGAATTCATTGTCATTTAGGTTATAGATTTCATTGTCTTTGGGATTGTTTTCTGGGTACTTGTCATTTTCCTTCTGTTCTGGAGATTTAATATATTTTTTCATACTGCTTGATTGTGTGGATTTGTGCCTCTGCACAGAGATAGAGTTTAGTTACTGCTTCCACTTGCTTCTACTGGAATGGGGGGGGGAGCAGCTGTTTAATCTGCACCAACCAGGATCCCTGTCAGCTGTTGCTGACTGGACCTGGGCCCCTCCTCGTAGTCACAGTGGTCCTGTGGGGTCTCTTGTCAGCTGTGGGGACAATCGCAAGGGGGCCTCAGGTTGCTGGTGCCTACTGTCGCAGACCACCTAGACACGCTGCCTTCTTAGGGTCTGCAGTGGTGTTATGGGCTTTCACAGCAGCCGGGAGCAGGTTCACCTAGATTCGCAGCTCTGTCACCCTCACAGCCTGCAAGACCTCACTTGTCCACTATGGGCCACAGCAGAGCTATGGGTATCTACTGCAGTCTGTGGTTAGCTCACCCAGCTGAGCTACTTCTGCCCCAGGGCCTTCTAGCCTTGTGATTGCTGGGCAGGGCCTCTCCACTAACCCTGCACAGAGGCTTTCCCTGCGGCTACTGTGGGAGCTTGGATTTTCCCCCTGGCCCATGGAGCAGGGTGGCTGGGGCCCCAACTTGCCCCCACCCACTCACACAGGATCACTGGGTGTCCCTTGCCTCCTCTGGGTCACTGCCAGAGTCCGTGAGTCAGAGGCGGCTGGTGGGCTGCTGCGCCGCCCGGGATCCTCTTGTCCCAGAGCCTCCTAGCGTTCTGAATGCTGGGAAGGGCCTCTCTGCTAAGGCTGAGTAGAGGCTTTGCCCGTGGCTGCTGTGGGGCCGTGGATATTCCCCCCAGGTTTCGAGGCAATTGCGGGGGCTTAGGTAGGGCTGTAGTCACCTGTTTCCACCGTCACTCTGCCGATGCGTGCATACATCTACCCTTGGTGCATGGCGATGCTATGAGTGTGTCCGCTGGAAGAAAGTTACTTGCAGGTACTAGGCTGTCCGGGGTTCGGGGGTCAGAGAGTTTTCACCTATCTCCCCCTCCTCTTGGGGGGAAGTCTGTCCACCTTCCGATGTATAGCAACACGGGTCTCTCAGGCATCCTGAGATGCTGTGTGGATATCCTTTGTTGACTGATGAATGTCCAGTTAGTTGTAGATTCGAAGGGGGAGAGACAAAGAAAACTGCTCACTCTGCCCTGTTGCTGACGTCGAGAGTGGCTGTTTTTAACCATGCATGGGTGGGTCACCCCCCAGCCCTTCTTGTAGTGGTGGATTGAAACTGCCTCAGTCTGGTGTTGAGAGTCCACACTTGGCCATTTAAAGTGGCTGTGGGTCTGTGAGCTAGTTCCTTTATGTGTCTGAGCCTCAGTTCTACGGTTTGCATACTGGGATGATAATACTACCCACGCACATGGTTGTGGGAAAGGCAGGACGGTTGGCCATGGAGACACTCAGTGATTGTGTTGGAGCTGAACGCCTGATGGTATCTGACAATCCTTGTACTTTAATAGTAAGATACTGGCCTTAGATCTTGTCCACACCCTTCCGAACAATCTCAAGTGGGAGTTTGTGTCTAAGGGTGTGTAAATGAAATGTTTAATGAACATCTATGTTTCCAATTAGGTAGAACCCAAGAGAAGTGGGTGCTGAGGTGAACTGATCTGCTGCAGGTGTTAACCCTGGAAACAGGTTTAAAATCGGCTGGTCGCACAGGGCTTCGGATCCATGTTCTTTAAAAATATTTTTTTACTTTTGACCCCATGGGAAGATCTTCTGTGTCTGGTACCCTGGTAGGAAGAGCTGGCAGGGGGAAAGCAAGTGGTCTCAATTGAGCACGTGGAGTAGAGGAATCGTGGTGAGGTTGACCCTCCTGAACCCCTTCTCCCTGCCCACCACGATTCACCCTAAGCTTGTCAGATGCAATTCATCCGTGAAATCAGCAAGCTGGAGAAGCTTGAAGAAGCGTCTAGACCAGCTTTTTGCCTTCAGTCACAGCTGCACTCGAAACAATCCCGAACAATGGCCGCCTGCTTCTGCGCAGGGAAGGAGCCTGCGAGGTTCCCTCTGTTGTCCACTGCACTGGGGCTGTGTCTGGGGAGTTGTCCCTCCACCTAATCTTTGATACGAGCCCGTTTCCTTTCAGTGTGCTCTGGGGCTGTCTGTCACACTGTAGCAAACTGCCCTCGGGCCTGGACAGCCACAGCCTCCGTGAGGGCAGCACTCCTTGCGGGCAGCACTCCTTGCCCTCTCTGATTAATCACCAGGGGAGCAGACACCGTCTCCCCAGACTCTTCTGTACTCCCTCCCACTCCCTCTCTCTAGTGCAGTGATTCCCAAACCAGAGAGAGTGTGCATCCGAATTCCCTGGAAGGTTTGTGAACACATGCAGTGCTAGGACCCGTGCCCAGAATTTCCGATCTGTAGGTCTGGACTGGGGCCTGAATAACTGCAGTTTGTAACAAGTTCACAGGTGGCCTGGGAACCACACCTTGGGAACCACTCCTCCAGTTCAATATAAATCTCCTCTAGGCTCCAGTAACGTGCACCTCCTCCTACCTTCCAAGATAATGCCACCTCCATTCTTGGAGTGAAACAGAGCCTTCTCCTCACCAGTTAAACGCTACTATTTATTGAATTCTGATTGTACCAAGCACAGTGCTAAACACTCCACACGTGTTATTAGTAATTTTCCCAATAACCTGGCAAGTTTGGATCATGAAACAAACACAAAGAGGGTGGGCAAGGAGGACCTCACAAATTACAATGAGCAGATGTGGATCCAAACTCAGATTTACCTGGAAAGACTTGTTCTTTCCGGCATTCTAGGGCTGGCAAATAGATCGTAACTTGTATGTCAACTCTGGTTCTGGGTGGCAGCCTGGAGCCCTTGGTGGAGGAGTCCCAGGGGGAAGGGACTCAGCAGGAGGGAGTTCCAGAACTGGCACGCTGCACCTGCTGGGGTGGGGGAGTGCTGAGCGGCCGCTGGCTGCACTGTATTTGCCAGCCCCACACTATGCCTTGTTCATGGGTCAGTTTTTTTAGCTACTAGAAGCAGATGAGGGGTGGATATTAAATTCGTTCCATAGGGAACAATAAAACTTGTTTCCTTTCCCCTCCCCTTCTGTGAAGGATGAATCTAAGTGTTTGAGCCTAGATTTGAGAAGGTATAATAACTGTAAGTCAAATGAAATGCACCTGGTATATAGGTAGCAGTAACCACTGTGGACATTTAGCCTTAAAGTGGTGGGGACAAGAGAATTGTGTTAACTGTAGTCTCAGTGTGTTCTGTGTCTTCTGCTCTGACCTCTCCCATGGATTGCCTTATACTGAAATGATCCACTGTGACTTCATAAGGAGGCAATGACATTTCCAGTGTTGGTCCTCCCTCTGTCACCAATATTCAGTGTGGGATTTGTTATGTTTAATGTCTCAGTGCTTTTTCTGAAAAATGAGTTTGATAATGCTTTTCTGCTTCTTCCTAACATTTATTATATATGTGATTAAATAACATATAACTTTATGGTATCTGTTATTCGATCAACGAATATTTATAAAAAACACGTCCCAGGCACTGGAGAGAAAGCAGCAAAGGAAACAGCCTGCTCTCCTGGAGCTGACATTCTCGAGGGGAGGCAGACACAGACAGTAACAAACCCCAAAGCGAGTTATGTAGAGTGGTGTGTGCATGGTGACAGAGAGTGACTCTGTGTGTGTGTGTGTGTGTGTGTTGCTATTTCAGGTGAGGTGGTCAGGGAAGGCCTCTCTGAGGAGGTGACATTTAAGCTAAGACTTGAATGTGGAAAAGGAGCCAAACATAGCTAGTGTGCGATTGGAGCAGCCCAGGCAGGGAAGACAGCCCGTGTGAAGACCCTGAAGTTGAAAGAGGACAGGGGCCAGATCCCAGGGGGCTAGGAGGGGTTTTTAGCTGGGAGTGATGCGACCCCCCACCCCCGCCTGGAGGGTGTTGGAAGATGTGCAGGTGGTGAGTTGGAGGTAAAATACTGGGGTTGAGGACAGAGCACTATTGGCTTTTAGTGGGCAGGACCAGGGATCCAAACATCTTCGTTGCTTTGGGTGGACCCCCAGAGAAGACATGTTCTGCTCATCGGCTCCAGCAAGTGCTGTCTCTACCGAGACATCCGAGGACCCCGGGCCAGGCTCAGAAGTTTGGATCTTATCTGAAGCAGTGAGAAGCTCTTGGAGAGTTGGAAGCTTTAAAAGATGATCTTTGAAAGATCACCTTGGCTGCTGAGTGGACAGAGACTTATAAGGGGCATAGGTGGAGGCAGGGAGGTTCCCCGGAGCTGTTTGGGAAGCGCAACGTGGAGGCGATGGGGGCCCGGCACGGGGAACAGTGGCAATTTAAGACGTGTTTTTACCTTCAAGAAGAAGCCCGTTAGATGAATATAAAATGCTGTTTCCCTTGACACCCTTCTGTTTATCTTTTTTCTTCTCGAGAGATTTTTCAGTTTCAGAATCCCCTGGTTTCCTCTGTATTCAAATAATAGTATCTTTGCAGCACCAAATTACAGCAGACCTTGCTCTTTCAAATACAAGCCCTTATCCTCTTGCTCTTTCACCTTGCAGATCGTGTGCAAGTTCTTCCTAGCTCAGGAAGGCAATCTATTTGATCTGGGCTTGTAAAAAGAGATGAAATTCCAGGTGCTCCTTGAATAAGAATATGTGATTTCTCTCTCTGAAGGGTCAATAGGAATTAGCTTACATACATCATTTTACAAAGCTGGTGCCTAATCACATGAGTAACAGGGACCAAGTCTATGTTTTTTCTGCTGAAAGAGGAACGTTAAGTGAACATCAAAATCCCTTGACGAGATTGCAGGCATTTGAGTACTGGAGCACGACAGCCTTGCAAATAGTTTCCAGGTGCGTCAGCTCCTCCCCTACAAAGGCAATTCAGCTTCCACAAATTTAGAGAACCCGCCTCACTGCTGTTCCCTTCTCCCTGCTCATCACCGTCTCTTCTCACTGTACCCCCACTGCAAGTGGCCCCCAGACTGCCCTCAGAGTGTCCCTGTAAGGGATCCACAAAGCGACAATGTGTGACAATGCAGAAGAACCCAGTCCTCACATACCTGGGGGGAGGAGTATCCTGGACCCCAGGATGAGCTGAAGGGGGTCGCAGGAGAAGAGAGAGGTGGCAGCTGGCATCAGGCCATCCTGCATTGGAATGGTTCCACTGAGTGTGGCAGCCAGGAGGTGGGTCTTCCCACCAGAATCTTGTGTCCTGAGAGCAGAGGGGGCAGCCCCCAAAGTAACACTGGGGACTGGATGCGGGGCAGGCAGAGCAGCCCACCTCAGCCTCCAGCTGGAGCTGGTGGAGTCAGGTACCCACCAACCCACAGCCTGCCTCCAGCTGAGGATGAGACTGAAGCAGAGAAACAGGAAGCAGATAGGGACATCCCCCAAACCAAATGAAATTCTTTAAACCCATCACCCGATCTATATAAGCCAAGCTGCCAGGGATTAAAAAAGGAAGCGGTCTCACTCAGCTGTAAAAACCAAGGAAGAGGAAACTCTGCCTTCATTCCTAGGCCCAGTGTGGTCCTGCACGAGGCCAGCCACTCCACTGCCTGGCTACAAGAGGGGGAAGCCAGAGTCGGTCCTAGAAAGGAAAGAGCAAAGGTTTTACATTAGCAAATCCTGTCCCAGCTTCCAACTACCATGTGAGTCTGGGCAAGGCCACCTCCTTGGGCTTTGGAAATGGACGTGATGAGGAGTTCTTTGGGACTCTGACAGCTCTGAGGCTGCCCTGCATGCTTTAGCTCAACACCTTCACTGCTCCCCAAAAGTCTCTCGCAAACCAAACCTCACGCAACTCCTGTTTCTCTCTCTTGCTCTGAATTAATAACTCTCCTCATGCTGTGCCCAGTGGCCCCTGGAAACGCTCCCACCTGCACACCTAGAACACCACCGCTTTTCTTTCTTTCTTGGCGTCTCTCTCCCTCTGCCAGCCCTCATGCTCCCCTGAAAGGAGGCGCCGATATCAGTTTGTTCCTTGAATTCCCAGTGTTTGGTGCTGGACTGACGCTCATTCGATGTTCAGTAAGTGTTTCTGGTTGAATTAATAGACAGGGAGGGTACAAAAGAGGGAAGAATGAGCCCAAGCCAATTCAAAGCTCAAGAGCTTTTGGTTAAAACCATATATTTTGCCCATAAGATCCTGGACCTCTTAGAATTAAAAAGAGAGAGAGAGAAAGGGGATTTTAGATATTATAGCAATAATTTTCAGACATCACAGCTTCTAATGTCCTGTGTCTCCACTGAGATGCACCAGTTTCACAGGAGTTTAGAAATACAAGAATTTTACCTAGCCTTTATAGAGTGTCTTATATTTGTAAAGAACTAGTATAAAATTGCAGAGTAGAAGTTTCCAGATCCCTTACTCCATGACATCATGCCTCTTTAAGCTGTCCCCAGAAAATAAAACCCAAATCAGAAAGTTTAAAACTGCCTGCATGTTGTCTTCATAGCTTTGACCCTTTCACTTATTTAGAATTCGTAACCACCATGGCCTCATAATTAGAATTGCTAAAGAATGTTGGGAAGGACATATGGGATAAAACCCCTGGCCTGTCTAGCCCAAATGGGAGAGCTTTGCGGGTGTGGTGATGGGAAGAGGGAGGGAGCTGGTACTCAGAGCAGAGGTGGCCCTGAATATAACAAACTCAAGCCTGGTCCAGTTCCAGGAGTTTGGTGCGAGGGGGCTGTCAAAACTATTGGGCAGTGGCCAGATGTGTGATGAGTTTCCACCTAATCAGGGAGGATCAGGCATGAGTGATTCCAGCCTCAGGAAAGGAGTCAAAAGAAAAGGGAAACGCTGTTGATTATGCATCTTCCTGGCCCCAGGCCCTCTGCTGAGTGGATGCTGACACTGGAGCCCCCTCAGGGCTGGGCAGGAAGACGCTATCCCCAAGTGTAGAATCGCCAGTGGTGTCCCCAAGAGATACTGAGTGAGAGTTTCTTCCAAGACATCGTCCACAAGACAAGCAGGAACGAACACCCCCAACTTCATCATGGGGATGTGCTATGAATGGTTCCTCCACACAGTTTCCTAAGCCCTGTTTGCGACTCGACTCGCCGGCGTCAGGAACTCAATTATTGGTAATTTCCTGTCCTCTGTGTAAAGAAGCAAGTCCCTTTGGCCCTTATTAGCGCTGTCCTGGGACCAGGGGAAGAGACCACTGTGAGACCAGGATACAACTATAGGTTTAACAACAGTAATAAACCTTATTCAAGCAAAAAGAGCAGGTTTGGGTAAGCTCCGTAGGGTGTTATCTGAGAGCGCTCAAGGGCAAGGCGCTGGGCGCGAGGGGAGACTTGATCACAAGGGCACCAGGCCTTACATTTGCTGTGACACTGGGAGCTGCTGTCCAGGGCACACTTGCCTGAGGAGCTGGCATCAGTTTAAAGCCCCACAGGGTTCCAGGCCAAAAGAAGTGGGTGTGGAGCAGCTCACCTAACCTCTCAACAGCACGTTCTAGACAACCAGAAGGAAAGCCAAGAGGCTGAGCGAAATTTTAGGATAATGTTGGGGGGTCGGAGGGACACGCAGAGAGGGAAATGTAATCTGGGTGGGTCATCCGGGGCGTCAAAGGCCCAGAACAGTCTGACTTCAAATGGAGAAGTGGGGGTGCTGGTGTGCATTTGATCATTCTTCAATCTGCGCATACGTGCTTTGATACCTTACTTTGTATATATATGTTTTTAAATAAAAAGATACATTTAACTCCCTCCAAAAAATAAAGACCCAGTGTCTGAAAGAAACTGGTCAAGAGCTTAAAAAAGTTGCCAAAATAAGGCCAGTAAGACCTTAAGTGAAAATTTAAAACATAAACCATAAAACCAACACAGACCTTCTCCCCCACAACTCCCCTACCCATCCCAACCCCCCAACCCCCACCCCGGCCCAGCTCTCTGCCTTCACTGGTAAACATTTCTGCTGACTGGAAAATGCTTTGTGGGAGTGAGAGCGCTAGAACTCATCTGTGAATTACGTCCTTTCTGCCGGACTCCCAGCCTGCCCACCAAGGCAGGCCTGATTAGGATATTTCTTTTCTGAAGTTGAAAGGTTAGAGAAACGCCTACTCTCTGGAAGCTGGTGCTTCCAAACAAGGCAGCCACGGGACAGGAGTCTGCTTCCCGGCAGCAGGTGTTCAGTGGGGCTGCTGTCTGGCCGCGCCCCTGAGCGCCTTGGCCTGCTTTTCCCTGCACAGATCTGTGTCCTCGGCTCTCATCATGCTTTGTGCATCCGTTCAATGTTTCTTATTTTGCTTCACTCTTTACATGCCTCAAATACCTCACTTTTTCCTGAGCACTTGCTTAGCCACGTTCACTGTATTTGGTTCCTTTGATCTTTCTGTTAAAATCAATCTCTCTCTAATTATTTTCTGCTACGCTTCTTTGAACCCCTTCCAGTTGCCTGCATTCCTCAAGGAGCCAGGTGTTTAATAAAGAATCCGGATGAGGTTCAGGCAGAATCAGGTAGATGCAGCTGCTTGCCCCCAGGTCACTTGTGGCCTCCTCTTTAAGCAGCAAAGATGGTTTACTGAAGGCACGTGACATTCCAGAGACTGAATGGTGCCCTACGCATGGCAAGTGCTCAGTAAGTAAGTGCGGAATGCAGGGATTAATCAGGATCTCTTTTAAATGAGCAAGACCATATTCTAACTTACGCACTTTTTAAAAATATGTGTACATTTTTAATAGTAAAACAGATACCCTTTCACACATCAACCAGGTTATAAATCAGAACATTGGGAGTGGATTAGAATTGCCCCCTCCACCTCTCCCCAATTCCATTCCTTTCTTTTCTTCCCAGAGAAAATAATTCCCCTGAATTTTATGTCTAGTACTGATTTTTTCTTTATATTTTTGCCATCAATATGCATTTTTAAATAATATGTTTTTTAGTTTTGCCTGTTTTTGTATTTTCTAGAAATGAAACCATAGTGTATAAATACTTTTATGACTTTTTTTATGGAGGTAAAATTTGTATACAACATTACATAAGTTTCAGGTGTACAACATTGTAGTTCAACATCTGTATACACTACAAAGTAATCCCCCAAAAGCCTACTCACCATCCATCACCCTACAGTTGACCCCTTTCACCCTTTTCACCCACCCCTACTCCCCTTCCCCTTTGGTAACCGCCGATCTGTTCTCTGTATCTATGAGTTTGTTTTTGTTTTGTTTGTTCATTTGTTTTGTTTTCTTAGACTCCACATATGAGTAAAATCATACAATATTTGGCTTTCTCCATCTGACTTCTTTCACTTAGCACCCTCTAGGTCCATCCATGTTGTTGCAAATGGCAAGATTTCATCATTTTTTATAGCCAAGTAATATTCCATTGTGTATATATACCACATCTTCTTTAGCCATTTGTCCCTTGATGGGCACTTAGGTTGTTTCCAAGTCTTGGCTATTGTGAATAATGCTGCGATGAACAGAGGGGTGCATATATCTTTTTCAGTTATTGATTTCATGTTCTTTGGATAAATACCCAATAGTAGAATAGCTGGATCATATGGTATTTCTATTTCTAATTTTAAGAGAAATCTCCATACTGTTTTTCCAAACTGGCTGCAACAGTTTGCATTCCCAAGCGGTATATGAAGGTTCCCTTTTCTCTGCATCCTCTCCAACACTAGTTAACTCTTGTCGTCTTGATGATAGCCATTCTAATGGGTGTGAGGTGATATCTCATTGTGGTTTTGATTTGCATTTCCCTAATAATTAGTGATGTTGAACATCTTTTCATGTGCCTGTTGGCCACATGTATATCTTCTTTGGAAAAATGTCGAAGTTCATCGGTCTATTTTTTAATAGGGTTGTTTTTTGTTGTTGAGTTCTTTATGTCTTTTGGAGATTAACCCCTTGTTGGATATATCATTTACAATATCTTCTTCCATTCTGTTCTAACTTACATTAATTTGTTTCCCCAGCCCACCCTCAGGTCAGGTCTCTTTCTACTTTCACGTTATTCTTTCCAGTCTCATAGTTATTTCAAGGCACATTGCTTTAAAAATGTGTAAACTACAACATCAAATTACATTTCCTTTTGTTTCCTGATCCTATATTTAACCTCATTGGTTTAATTCATGCCATGTGATTTTGCTGGTAACCTTGTTTACCAGATTAGCATTATTTATAAATTATTCTATTTCACCCCTTTCCCAAATAACATCATTATTTTATGCACTATCAAGAATAAGAGACGTCGCCAATTATGATCGCAAGATGCCATTGATTCGAAACCACATGTCAATTTCAGAGGTGTTAAAATTATTTTTAAAAGTGTCAAAATTGATGAAATGCAGTATATTTTCACTTCACTTCTATTTTAGCAGATAATATTTAGATTCCATTTATCATAATGATAGAAAGTTTCTTTTTTGAATGAATTTAATTTAAAAATGAGTTGGTTTAAAGAAAAATATTACATACTAGAGGAAGAATATATGGCAAAATCCTGGAGGTAGTTGCCCAGTGACTTGGCCTAACTGCTGCTTGGCCCCCCTACCAGCTCAGCACCCTGCACCACCCTCCGCCCTCCGCCCTCCGCCCTCCGCCCTCTGCCCTCTGCCCTCTGCCCTCCGCCCTCCAGCACTGGGCCCAGATCCCACCTGAGGCCGAGCTTGGCTCCTCCCCTGAGCACGCCAGAGGAGTTTGGGCAATTGTGCCTCTGCTCAGGTTGAAGAATGTGGCTATAACTCACAGAAGTCATTTTATGAGAGTGAAAACAAATTCCTAACAGATAGAGTCATTAAAGGTATTGGAATAATCTGGGCTTGCCTCTATTTAAATAACAGCATACTCAGAGGTTTCTGTTTTGTTTTGTTTTTAACCTGTTCTCCAAGAAGTAAAGAGGGAAAAAGAGCATCTTAGTCTCTGTTGCGGGGTAATTTATTTACTAATAATGGCTAACTAAACACTAAACACTTAGTTTCAATGATTATCAAACCAAAGAGTGGTCTACTTTGTTTTTCATAATAGATTTACCAATTGAAAATAAATATGAATGACTTGAAGCACGATGTATTTCATTGAGGAAGTACAGAAGTGGTTAATTTCCCACTTGCAGAATGGGGAAAGTGAAGGGAGAATCACTTTAGATGGACTCGGGATCAACCGTGCAGTTTCCTTTGGGAGAATGCGGTGCTTCCGCACACCTTCTCCCTAGCCTTGCGGTGGCTGCGTTCATCACGCTTCCAGCTCCCTCCCTGCGCTGGTCCAGTCCTGGGCTGCTGGGCACTGGGCACAACATCCCCTGTGAACCCTGCAGAGCCCTGACTTGCCCGGTGCTTGCCCTTGCATGCTAGTGTGAGTCGTGAACCAGAGGCAATCAGCAGGTCACGTGTCACATGGGCTCTGCTGACTGCAAGGGGCCTGCTTTGCAAACTCAACTTGGATGCTTTTACTGTAGGTGTACTGGAGAAGATACATTGAACACATATATCCTAATAAAGGTATTTTTCAGAGTCAGCAAATACATCATATTAAGCATCAATGAACCTATTACAGTATGATAAAATGGGAAGGTCTTGGAAGATTATTTATAAGATATTAGTTATTAGTGTAATTTTAAAAATATAATCAGTAAGAATTAGCAAAATTGATAATATTGGAGATGCAGCTGTTTCCCTTGCTAGTACTGATAATACTAGCAATCATTCTATCTAGTAACGTCAGTTGAAAGCTCACCCTCTTCCATGTTCTTTGTTTATCCTTAGGAGTGTTTCTTTATCAGATCATTGCTGCATATTTTATAAGAACTATTTCCTAGTATTCATAAAAGTTATTTGCATCATACACTAAAATTTAAAATTTATTCACAGATGAGAATAAACTGTGAGAGTAAGTGGGCCCAGTACCCTTTTTCCAAGCAGATGTCGAGGTCAGCAGGGCACACGTCCTCAGGAAGCAGACTCACTGGGCCTCCGTGTTTTGGGTCCGTTCCCTAGAAGCAGAGCCTGAGGCGGGGATCTGAGGGCAAACCTGTGAGGAAGTGGGAGAAGCAAGACCGGGAGGAGGAATGACAGGTAGGATGTGGGTCAGAGGGTCTGTCCTCCGCCTGAGGCAGGTGAGGGATGAATTCACCACAGCAGGTAGCTGTGAGCTGTAAGCCGTAGTCACAGCCGCTGGGTGGTGGGTGTGGCAGCCAGGAGCAGGGGTGTCCTGGGGGCTCTAACAGCACTTAGGACATTTGGTGACTTGGGAGGACAATGATTGGCGACGGGGACAGGTTGTGGCACGAACAAGTGAACAGATTCTGGTATAGAACAACAACATTCCCTCAAAATGCCAAAAACTAAGACTATAGAAGAAATATGAAAAGGTTCTTCATTTTACAAATAAATAAAGTTTCCTTTAGCTTCTGCTCTTAGGTAAAAATACTAACTTCTTGACATGTTTGCATAGGATCGATCTTCTATTAAAAATATATGAACTTAAAAAAAAAGCGTTGCTCATTTTAGACTTTTTTCATTTATTCTGTTTCCTGTTAAAAATAGATCCAAACTGGTTCTAGAACCCTAATAACTGAAGATGTGCCCGGTTACAATCTCAGCACTACGTTGGCTCTTGTGAGAAAGTAGCCATGCGCTCCCCTTGTGCGTCCCCCTTTGGTCAGGCGCAGCAGACCGTGGCCTGCGAGCTGAATCCGGCCTGCTGCCTTTTTGTGTGGCCTGTGAGCTAACAGTTTTTACATTTTTAAAGGGTTGCTTAAAAATAACAATGTGAACAGAAACTGTATGACCCACAAAGCCAAAAAGATTTACTATTTAGCCCTTTACAGAAAAAGTTTGCTGTCTCTGTTTCAGTCCATTACGACGCCAAACTTTCTTCAGAAGTGTCCTGACTCAATCTATATTTTGAAAGAAAATCCGATATTCAAAAACTTCAAATAGTAACTGATTTATGGAACCATAAAATTACTTGTTTTATAAAAGACTTCATCAGAATTTATATAAATTCTAGCTCATCTGAACAATTATTTTTAATGGAATTCTTCAGCAAATTCAGAACCATTCATCTTAAGTAAAATAAATATGCATAATTTGTTCCCTGTTTCATGAAAAGGTTACCACGTATTTTGTGATTATTGTAAAGAAATTGAAAAAAACAAATAGATACAAAGGTAAGACTTCACGAGCAATCTTACCACCTGCAGTTGACCATGCTGACACTTGGCCACGTCTTTCTCTAGGCATATAACCATCTAATTTTCTAACACGTGGATCACGTTGTATGTGTAATAGTGTACCCTCTTTTATTCATTTAATGTTATAATTTTCAAAAGCGTCTCATTTGATTGCATTTATTCCACAGAATGAATATGTCACAATTTATTTAAACATCTTTCTATTTTTTGACATTTAGGTTGAAGCTAATTTTTCACTATTGTAAATGCCACAATGGGCGTCTTTTTGTCTGAATCTAGATCCTCGTTTCTGTTTCCTTAGGCTAGATTTTTAAGAGTAACTATTGTCTCCTGGCCCCATTCTGTTCCTTGTCTTCCTTACAAACACATTCTTCTCCTAGATCTACAGATGATGGAGTTCCTCAGGCTAGAAACGTGGCCTTCTCTTCTCGCTCTCTGTATCTGTCTCCAGAAGATGCCACCTATACCCCAGATTTCAAATGCCATCCATGTGCTGTGGCTCCCATCTTTACATCTCTAGCCCCAGATTGCTCTTCTAAGCTCCAGACCTGCATATCCAAATGCCTACTTGTCATCTCCTCTTTCATGCCTTACACCATCTCAAATAGATGTCCAAAACCGATTCAATATTTGCCCTCCTTCTCTCCCCTACCAAAACCCCTTCCTCCTTATTGCCCATTTCAGGAAAGAGACATCATCATTCCACTAAGTTGCTTATGATATGAACCTGGAGACCATCAGTGACATCTCTCTTCCCCTCGCCACCCCCATCTATTCAGTCACCAGATCCTGCTGATTCTGCCATCTAAATATGTCTTTAATATTGATATTTCTCTCCATCTCCCCAACCCCCACCTAAGGCCCACTATATTTGCACTAAGGACAACTGTGTTTGCTTCCTAATTGGTCTTTCTGCGTCCGTTCTTGCCCTGCTCTGTCCTGCTGTCCCCTTTGCATGGAAAAAGTTTCTAAAAATGTCAACCTGCTTTTACAACTCTTAAGTGGCTATTAGGATAAAGACTGTAATGTTATCCCCTCCGCATCCTTCCACCTCATCTCAGCACTTTTCTGTGTACTCTCTTGCTCCAACCTAGTGGTTTCCTTTTAGCTACTCGACAGTGCTAAGCTTCTTCCAGCCTCAAAACCTTTGATGTTTGGAGGTTCACCGTGTTCCCGCAGCCTGTAACACCCGTCCTCCCTCTTCAGCAGACGCTCCCTTGCCTGATCTCTCCCCCAGCACACACACTACCTGACGCTCTCCCAGCATCACGTGACTCTACTTTGTGGGTACTTATTACAACTTGCCATCTGCACTGGTGTGTATTTTTTCTCTGAAATGTCTGTTTCACCCCTAGACCAAAGGTCCATTTGGGGCACCTGGTGCTTGTCCCTCTCACCACTACATCCCCCAGAGCCTGGCATCGAGTGGGTGCTCAATAAATATTTGTGGAATTAGTAACAGGTCATGGGGTGTAATCTTTGTAAAGACATTTAAAACATATTATCACATAGTATTCCAGAAAGTTTGTATCCACCAATTTATAACCCCAGCGGTGAGTGTCCTTTGGTCACACGCTTCCTGACACTATTACAGTTTAAAATAATTTGTAAATATTTTTACAGGCAAAATGTTACCTCATTATTATTGAAATTCCATTTCTTTGATTACTAGTGAAGTTGGACGTTTTTCACAAATTGATAGCCTCTTATGTATCTTCTGTGGTTTTTAAATTCAGGACATACTGTTTTTATTGGACCATTTTTGTTGGGATATTTTGGGAGCTTGTTTGGATTGTCTTTCTACCTGTAAAACAACACTCCAAAACCCGCTTCACTTCATTTGCAGGTTTGGGTGAATTTGGGAAATACTGTTCCCCCAGGTGTATGTTTGGTCATGGGTGACTGCCCCCTACCTTGGGTGACCATATATCTCATCATATAAACGGGGACACTGCTGAGAGTAAAGGAGGGCACCAGGACGACAGGCATAAAGCAGGACCGTCCTGCACAAACCGAGATGTGCGGTCTCCCCACTTGTTTTCATGCTGACTTAGAACTCTGGTTATCCAGAGCTGGGAGCAGAGGTCCGAGTGGTGATCAAGGACAAATTGGGGATAAACCTGTCTTTTGTTCTGAAGTTTACTATGGATGCCCTTGTGCTGTGCTGTTCAGGGACTCAGTGACTCACCCTGGAATTCCTTGTCGCCCACGCTGCATCCTTCCCTCCTGAGCTCACCTGGCTGACCCGTGGAGGCATCTGACCGCTTCACGAGCCCTCCCGCCATAGTGAGGCAGGGGACCAAATTGCTGCAGGGACTTCCCTGCCCGTGAAGGCGGTGCAGTCAGAGGCAGAGCCCCTCCACAGGCGCCTGCGTCCTCACCCTCGCATGTGTCCCTCCTCCCTGCGTGGCGCTGACAACGCCAGCAGCTATTTTCTGATTTTATAATGCTTCCAAAGTCATGTCAAGAAGCGCCCAGAACAGCTTTCACTTCCCAGAGCATCCTGCAAGGAGGTTCCTCTCTAACGAGCGCTGCCCCTCCAAGTACAAGGCCTGCGGCCTCCGAGGCGCTGAGCCCATCCGGTCCTGGGTCACGTGCAGTGGGGCTCGTGCCACCCCAGTGCTCCTGCAGTGCGTCCATCCACACCCCTTCCCAGCTTCTCCTAAACGGCCTTTTATGGAATTCATGCCCTTCAATGAAGCGCAAAGAGTAAATTCAGAGTTCTTTACAGACTTGCGTTTTCAAGAATTGCTAGGAACTTAAGGAAAGTAGAACATGACAGAAACCCTCTGGAAAAAGAAGGACTGGGAGAGTTTAGATAAGCTGAATTTTTGTTTGTCAGCGCCATCCAGCCTGAAGTATGACTTTTTTAGGAAAAGAACAGCAGCCTTCCTCTTCCAGTCTTGTCAATAGAGAACAAAGTTCCTACCAGCGGAATTCCCAGTTGAGCCTCTGTGCCCTGCTGTGCACTGACCACCTCCAGGGGCGCCCTGGGCATCGCCATCCAGGCGAATCGTGCCACGCGGTGTCTCCTGCAAGGACCTGTGACGCAGTTCACAGACCCCTGCACTGCACAGGGCACAGGCTGTGCGGCCACGTGCTGGGGTCCTCGCTGGCACCCTCTGTGTGGCCTTCTCCGATAAGGTTCTGTCCCTTTGCTCTGGGGAGAGTTGCTTCAGCGCCCAACGCTGCACTCTCCAGGAGATCCCCCGTCAAACATGCGCTCGTCCAGCTGCCGTGAGCTGTCGTCTGTCAGGCCAAGTGTCCTGGTTTCAGGTTTGGGAAATAGGTCATTGCCACTATCTTCTAAGGGCTGAGTTTTGCCTGGATTTTGCCATTTCATTTTTATTGAGGAAAACAAATGCAATCTGTGGTTTTCTAGAGAATCAAACCTTCAAGATGTAAGTGTTTTTTAAGGGATTTTTTTTCATCAAAGTATAGGTCTATAAGTGAATGAAAGAAAAAATTATTTTAGGGCATATAGGATGCAGCTCCCAAATTTCTACACATACAGACTCACCAGTTAGGACGGGCCCCCGCTCTACAGGAGTAAAGGAGAAACAGCACGCGGTCACCCTGCCTGCAGGAGACACGCCTCGGTTTTGAATGAGTGGAAGAACCAACCTTACCTCTCCCACTAAGGAAAGTGGTGAAACCATTCAGAGACATCTTTATACCATATTTCCCATAGTTTCTAGGATGAAATCCAAAGGGCCTTTAAGCTAGAAGAAGCCTTTTAGTTCATTCACTTAGACATTCATTCAATTCCTTCTTACTCTTTGCTGAACACCGCGATCATGCAGTCCAGCCCCTTCCTGAGGAAAGTGAGGTCAGAGAGTTGGTCAGAGGCAGGGCTGGACGCAAAGCCACACGTTCCTTCGCCCACAGTGCTGCTAAACTTTCCCATGTAGTTACATCAGGCGGAGCGGGAGATGAAATAGGAGAGCGTCTGGGTACTGCATGCGACCTGCTGGTGATTCATGTAATAAAGACGAAATGGTTTGCCAGCCATTTCTTTATTATTCTAAATGTCACCACTTAGAGAGGGTTCAGCATTAGGGCTAATAATTTTAGAATTAATTTGGGAATTTTGCAAATAAATCTTTTTCCCACTTATTCATACTCTTTATGATTTAAATACTTCATCATGTCTTTTCTCAAATGTTGCCTTTACAGATTAAAATCCTATAAATCACATTGACCCCTAAGGAACACGACCTTAACCCTGCTCTTTGAGAATTATTCCAGACAGTTTCCTATCCGTGACAAAGTGAATATCCATCTCACGGTGGCCACCTTCTTAAAGGACTTGTTTTGGGGGGAACTTAAGGCATGAGTTTATGTAGTTCACAACAGTGTGAAATTCCTTTCCTGAGGTGTCTCTACGCTTCCTTTACACAATTCAATCTCCCAGCTTGCTGAGTATTGCTGGACTTGGTGACAGCTGAGGAGGCAGCACATGTGAGCAGAGGGGAACAGCTGCTCTTGCCAGCTGCCGCCCTCTCCACATGGACAGAAGTACTGCCCAGGGAGCCTCTGCAGGCTGGGAGACTGAGACCCATCTGAGGTTGCTGCAAGGAGACCCTTTCTGACATCTTTGCTTGGTAAATTCATCTATATGCATCTGGACCAAGGAGTATGGAGCTTTTAGCTGAGTGACCAACAGCAAGGATTCCAAAGCCAAACTCCCTGGCTTCAAATCCTGGCTCTGCCACCCAGCATTCCAGCTTCATGACATTGGGCAAGTTACTTAACCTTACTGCCTTCAGCTTGCTCACTTATAAATGGGGATGCTCATTTCTTCACAGGACTTTTGAGGATTAAATGAACTAAGTGTTATTATTAATAATTCCAGCAACAAATATCAGTGAAGCTCCTATTCCATTCCAGTTACCATGAACAAGATAGGAATGGCTCCTCCCTTCCCAGACTTTGGAGTATTTTTTCACACTGGGAGCCCTGACCCATTTAAGGGTTGTGAAGTCAATGGCAAAGTGTGATCAGATTTTATTCAAATAAATTAGGATGGAATTTTACGAAATAAGAGTTTTATGAAACTTTAAAATATTTTTATATGTATCTGTGGCCTAGGTCTTGATATAAAATGAATTTCTTGAGTCTAGTAGAGAAGATAAGCGATTCAACAGCAACCTCGTATGGTGTGTGTAATAAATGCAGTGAGTGTCATGGGAGCCGGAGAAAGTCACCAGATCCACTTCGGACAGGCAGAGGGAATCTGGGAAGCCTTCCAGGAGGAAGTGACATTTAACCTGAGACTTACAGGATGAGTAGAAGTTCCTTTAAGGGCAATGAGGAGCCCTGGGAGTTCTAATGAAGTCAGGAGAGACTTGCTCAGATTTGCACTTAGATGCCCTGGTTGCATTTGGAGAGTGGCAGAGAGAGCAGGAGACTTACTCAGATTTGCACTTAGACGCCAGTTGCATGTGGAGAGTGGCAGAGAGAGCAGGAGACTTCCTCAGATTTGCACTTAGACGCCCTGGTTGCATGTGGAGAATGGCAGAGAGAGCAGGAGACTGTTGAGCAGCCTCAGGATGCGGCAGTCCAGACTGGGTGGGAACAGTGGACATTCAAGAGGGACAGGACTTGTGATGGACGGAGGAAGGTGTTGGCCTGGGATGACAGCCACTCGCCTCACATCTCTGATGTCTAATTTACAAAGGTTGCAGGGCACAAATCTAAGTCTGTCGGGCCCAAGCCTCTAAGTTGGAGACACCGTCCTGTAAACAGGAAGACAGGAGCTTTCCATCACTTTGCAGATCATCTCTCTCTCCTGCTGGATGTGTCTGTAGACTGTCGCCGGCCTAGGAGTTGGCAGAGCTTTCTGTTCCAGAGTGGGATGGTTCTTGGCAGGAGATGGAAAGCTGGAGACAGAATGGAAACTGGGCTAGCCAGGCACCTTGTGTGAAGAGAAAAGACAAAGGCAACCTGGTACTTTCCCATCTGATCCAGAATATCTGGTCACAAAATAATTTACAAGGACAGATAATTCAAAGATGTTTCCATTTGGCTTTGAAATGCCCTGCATTTTTGGCAGTGGATTTGCCTTGCCACATGTTTTTCTAAGGCCTTATTTTGCATTCCCTGAACACAGACCATCTGGGCAGCAGGGGATGAGCCGGGCCCAGGAGGGAGTCGCGTTGGGAGGCTGAGGAAGGAGGTCCTAACGTTTAAATACTGCCCAGAGACCGCCATTCCCCGTGCCCAGCGCAGCTGCTCGCCGGTCTGCCTGCGTCCTGCAGAGCAGGGGGCCTTCTGGGCCCTAGGCCATGTCCCATGGTGACTTGGAAAGCAGCTCTCTAGCTCCCAGCACACAGTGCTTCCTACCCACATCTCTGATGGTTCACAGGCCACCTCCACCCCAGAGGGGCAGCTAGCTGACCCAGGGCTTCTCAGCAACCTCGAAATCAAACCATACTTGGAACACAAGGCAGGCTGCTTACAGATGTTCCTGTAAACGACATTTTAGGTTATAATCAGCACTGTTTTACAGAAGAGCTGTAAACAGGCCTGCTCAGGCCCCTGTTCCTGCCATTCGTAAGATGCCGCTTCAGAGGAGGCACAAGATTAGCTTCTCTTCCCTGGCTCGGGCCACCGAGGAGAGAGAGAGTTGTACTTGCCTGAAATCACTTAAACAAAGGGTCTTTGCGCCAAGCCCTGATTGGGACCTAGAAGAAATGTCAGCCTGGTGGCCACTCCCTACTCAAGAATTCCAAGCATTCCAAGGGTGCCAGGCCAGAGTGGCGGCGGTCCAGGCTGGGATCCACTGGGAATAATTGGTAGCAGGTCCTGATCTACAAGTTCAGAAAAACTGGTTTTCCCCAATCTGTTGTAAAATTAAATGTTTTTCTTTTTTTTAATTTTCCAGCTTTGTTGAGTTATAACTGACATATAAAATTGTAAGATACTTAAAGTGTACAACGTGATGATGTGATACACATATACATTGTGAAAGGAGTCCCCCGTGAGTTAGCACATCCATCACCTCACAGATTGGTCTTTTGTGTGCGTGCGAGAACATTTAAGTTTTAAATGCTGTTGTTCGTAATCACCAGAGAAGAGGGCATTTCCTAGTTTCCCAGTTCTGACAGGTCAGCACGGTTTGCTCACAGGAAATTCTTTATCCTTAAAAGGTGATCTGTGGGACCAAGTGGGTGGGGAGTGGTTAGGTTCCTGTGCTCTGCTTTGGTGGCCCCTTCGCATGTGGGGGTGCCCACCTACACACCGCTCATCAAGCCAGGCTCTGGTGGCATCCCACATACAAAACAGAAGAGTGGCACGAATGTTAGCTCAGGGACAAGCTTCCTCAATAAAAAAAAAGAAACAAGAGAAAGATTGGCAACAGCTATTAGCTCAAGGCCAATCTTCCTCACCAAAAAACAAACATAAAAACGGTGCTCTGTGACCCATCTACACCTTATGTGTTGGTTTCTTTTATTTCATGGAACCTTGTTCCTAATACGATGAGCTGCCAAACTCAGGCAGCCAGTGTGTTTTGAAAAACCCAGCATAGGTTTCTTTGACTCAGTTTCCTGAAAAATTTAACGGAAGCAAAGCCAGCGAATGTGCCAGGACCATGGCACCCGATATCCACCTCTTCCCTTCTTTTAACGCCTCCTGGATTAGAGCTGGCCAAAGGGGACTGTGGAGCCTTGTCCAAACGTTTAGAACAGATTCTCCACCACCAGGCCAGGTATCAGTCCCACCGCACGCTGACCCTCCATTCCCCACGACTCTTGGAGGTCGTCCTCGGCGAGCAGCCAGGAGGGGAGAAACGTGAGCTCCAGCAACAGGTTCCACCCCCTGCCTGAACTTGGAGGGGACCCGGCCAGGCGACCGGAGCCGGGGGTGGGGCGGCGGCAGCGGCGACGGTGCACGACCCTGGAGCGCGCGTCACGCAGGCCCCCACGTGGGCTTGTGTCTGTGCGCGGGGGGGCTCCTCCCCGGTCACTCGGGGACTTCTGCGGGCGTTAGGGGGCGCCGAGCCGCGCTGGCGGTGCGGGGAGGCGCGGCGGGGACGAACCCGCGGAGAGGGCTTGGGGCGCGCCCAGGAAATGCGAGCGTCGCGGGGAAGCCACCCCCTGCCCGGGGCGCCGCCCCTGCCGCCGGGCCGGCTCTGCGCGCGGGCGGCCGCGCCCCCTCCGTCAGGCCTCCGCCGAGACCCCCCCCCGCCCGCAGCCGCGGGGCCGGGGCGAGCGGACGGCGCCGCGCCCGGCAGCCTCTGGGCATGCTCGGTGGCGGGACCAGCTCCGCCGGGCGGGCGCGCCCTCCTCCCCCGGGCCGGCGGGGCACCCGCCCGGCGGAGCCGAGAGCCTTCCGGCGGGCGGCGGAGGGGCGGGCGGGGGCGCAGCGAGCCCTGCGAGCCGCGGCGGGGCCTCAGGAAGTCAGGCTCGGCGCGCCCGCGAGCCGGCTCCCGCCGCCGGGGGCGGGCGGGCGGGCGGGGGGTGGTCTCGGCGCCGCGAGCGAGGGGCGAAATTAGTAGCCGCCCACCCTCCCGTCGGTCCCCGCCCCCAGAGAATTAGAATTCTCCGGGAAAGTGTCTGGTTCCCGGAGAATCCTTGGGGCGGGGTGCAGGGGCGCGCCCGGCTCAAAATGGTTAAAACAAAGTCCACGCGCGCCCCGGGGCCCCGCGTCTGGAAAGTGTGCGCGCTGGTGGCTGGCCCCCCCCTTGCTAATTTGAGGGTTAGTTCCCGGGGGGCAGTCTGGTGTGGTAGGGGAGGGCGGCGGGCTAAGGGCAGCCCAGGCTGGTGCCGGCTCCGCTCCCAGGCCTCCTAGGGGCGCATCCCGGGCCAGGCGGGCGCGGGGCCCCGGCCGGGGCGTTCGCGGGGGGCGGGCGCCGGACAGGTCTGCCCGGCGGCTCACTCTCTTTGCCTCCTCCCCCAGGATTACCGAGAGGATGGGATGGATCTAGGCAGTGACGCCGGCAGCAGCAGCAGCAGCAGCAGCAGCAGCAGTAGCCGCGCCAGTTCGCAGTCCAACTCCACCAAAGTGACCCCTTGCTCCGAGTGCAAATCCTCGTCGTCGCCGGGGGGCAGCCTGGACTTGGTGTCTGCCCTTGAGGACTATGAGGAGCCCTTCCCGGTCTACCAGAAGAAGGTGATTGATGAGTGGGCGCCGGAGGAGGACGAAGAGGAGGAGGAGGACGACGACGACGACCCTGACCGGCGAGGGTACCGGGATGACCGCTGTCCGGCCCGGGAGCCGGGGGACGTGAGCGCCAGGACCTGCAGCGGTGGCGGCGGCGGCGGGGGCAGGAGCGCCACCGCCGCCATGCCACCCCCGGTGCCCAACGGCAACCTCCACCCGCACGACCCCCAGGACCTCAGGCACAATGGCAACGTGGTGGTGGCCGGCCGGCCGAGCAGTTCCCGGGGCCCCCGCCGGGCGACCCAGAAGCCCCAGCCGGCAGGGGGCCGGCGCGGCGGCCCAGGCCCGGCAGCGGGGGGCCTCTGCCTCCAGCCCACGGACGGCGGGACGTGCGTCCCAGAGGAGCCCCCGGTGCCTCCTATGGACTGGGAGGCGCTAGAGAAGCATCTGGCTGGACTGCAGTTCCGGGAGCAGGAGGTGCGGAACCAGGGCCAGGCAAGGACCAACTCCACCTCCGTAAGTTGGCCGGGGTGCGTGCCCACGCGCGCACACACACGTACACACCCCGCGCGCAGCCCACACGCGCCCTCCCCGCGCGCCCGCCTGCGACCCCCTTCATCCTCCCCCAGGGGCCGGGCCGGGCCGGAGAGCCTGTCTGTCTCCTGCTCCCCTGGCGTATGGTTGCTCAGTCTGGGAGCTGTCTGGGTTTGCAGGATGGGCGGGGGGGCCGCCAGAAGGCAGTGGAAAGTCGGGTGAGTGGAACCGGCGTCTCATTTTAATGGAATTACTGATGGAGGCGAGGTTGTGAGTCACTTGCCTGAAAATAAATCCGAGATTTTGGCACCGAAGGCAGTGCCTGCGGGTGATATTTCAAGTCGTCATGGTTGTGGCTTTGTCAGCCGTGGTGGGTCTCCCTTCGTTGCCACTGATGTCTCGCCCGTATATAGGCTGTCCCTGTGCACAGGCAGCGCTCGCCCGCCCACACCTCCGGTTTGGCAGCAGGGTTTGCTCCATCTCGCTTTTACGCGGATGCTGCTTAATTTGAGTGGGTTGACCGCCCTCCCCTAAGACTTTCTTCCTTTCTGAAAGGCGACCTGTTGTTGCCCCGGGGGAACGGGGTGAATTGACCTGCTGGGGTGGGGGAGGGGTTCTCGCCTCTGTCGCCTGACTCACTCCCTCTGTGGCGAGTCCCTCCTTGTTTTGATGAGGAGCCACTTCAGTTCCTTACCGGAGGCTACTGCCTCATCTCGGGAAGTCCGGAGGGAGGGTGCTGGGGCGGAAAAGAGAGGGAAGGAAGGAGGCCGCGTCTGTGACGAGCAGCTCTGGCAGGCTCTCGCTTGTCTCACCATCTCTTTTGCTCCTGTGAGGAGAGCAGATAAAGAATTAAAGGCATCAAGAAGGGAGCTCGCCTGTTTATCACTGTTTTGAGATGAAGCAACAGTTGTAATCTGAAATCATTAATGATGTCCGTAAATGGGGCTGAAGGGCACAGTCTGGACCAGCTGCTCTCTGTCCATGTGGCCGTGTGTGAAATGCTTGCTTGGAGGGGTAATTTTTCGGCTCCAGGGCCCGGTGGCTACTGGAAATTGGGTGCATGCACTTCTGACTTCTGGGGCCAGGACGGTAGGTGCATTTCACAGAGAAGTTGGCACCGTTTCTGTCACAGTGAGCCCTTGGCTGACAGAGCCCACTGGTTAGTGCCCCTTGAGAAACTACCTATTAAATTAACACACTCGTGTTAATCTCAGCTGTTTACCGTGGCCGCTAGCAGACACGGCCTCTTTCCATTGCAGCCAACACTGTCTCTGGTACCTTGCAGTAGACAACATCCTTTTCCCACTGAGTACTTGAGAAAAATAGCAGATTGAGTTCCCTGCTTAAACAATGACTTGAAGATAAACGAGTTTCGTTTACTATTGTATGGCATTTATACATCCTAGGAAAATGTAATAATTGGATATACTAGCAAAGTTAGGGTCTGACGGTGACAACGAGCTCCATTATGGAGAAGTTCCTAACAGTGCTGTTGAGCGCCCGTCTGCTCTGTGTGAGCTGCTGCGAGGTGCGCTGCACGAGTTGCAGTTGTACATCTGCCACGTGGGACTGGAGTTCCAGTGAGGGAGGAGGGGGCAGGCTGACACCCTGTAGGAACCTGAAATCTGGCAGCCCCCCAGCACACACCCCCTTCTCTTCTTGCTATGGTGAAGACTTTGTGACCCTGTCCTTCCTGGGCCATCTTTGAAACCAAAGGTGTCTCCTCGTCTTGTGAACCGTATGCATTGGCTTCCTTTCCCCGCCCAGCCCCCCTGAAGGTGTCTCCTCTGGGCATCTCCTCCATCAGCCACACAGAGGAATTGGGTCCCACTGCTTCAAGGCAGGAATGTGGACAGAAAAAAGGGAGAGAGGAAGGTGGCCTTTGAGACTGTTTCATATTGAAGTTTTCCATGTTTTGGTTCCTCTTTGAACAGAACTCGTAGCCAATGTTGGTTTAGAATACTGTTTTTCAAACTATAAGTTACCCATGAAATCACATTGGCGTTAAAAAAAATTGAATGTACTACAGTGCCTTGCAGATAGTTGCAATAAACTTGGCTTTCTAAAACTTGTGTTTCGTTTTTATGTATGCACTAGGTCACAATGTAAGATTTCTTTGTCACTGTGAGTGACTGTCATAAAAGTTTGGAAAACACTGCATTACATCCTGCTCACTCCTGCCTGGAATATGTGGGAGAATTTATAACCGTGAGGACAGAATAACAAAGGAGTTGTGTAGAAGAGAAAGGCTGTCTTGAAGGAGTAGTTCAGATCAAATATTTTTGCTACTCTTTAAAAAGTTATGTGTAAGTACATTTAAATGGAATTAATGCATATTACTGGGGGGGCGGGTCTAAAATGAAAAAGAGGGTCTGGGAAGAGAACCAAATCTTATTCCTACTTCAAGGCTTTGTCCATGCTGTTACCATGCTTGGAATGAAGGGGCTGGCTCCTCGTCATTCCACTCTCCTCAACTCTCGCCTCCTCAGAGAGGCCATCCCTGACACACTCCTTAGAGTGAAGTCAGCGCTCCACCCCTGCCCAGGCCCTCCGTGTGTATTTTCAGTGCTTGTCACTGCCTGACAGTGTCTTGTTGGGTCCTCCTCCACTTTCAGTTTCTCTGGAATCTAATTGGACTGTGGAAGGCTTGCTGTCTTAGAGCCTGCGACAGTGCCTGGCAGGTAGTGGGGTCTCAGATAACCAGTGAATGGTTTCTAAGGCCCACACACCTAGACCTAAGCCACCTCTCTCATTTTACAGTTGAGGAAACTGAGGCCCAGAGAGGTGAAGTGATTTGCCTAAGGTGCCAGCAAGAAACCTACAAAAGGGGTTTTGTCCTTTCTTCTGACACCAGACTAGGTTTTTTCCTCCTTTTAATGCTTAAGATAACTTGAAATAAAAGGAAAGGAAAGAGCTCCCACGTCCCTGAAATAGCATAAAGGGCCTCCCGATGGCTGGTGCTCTCTTATACTTCCTTAGCATGAAGGACAGAAGTCACCTGGGAAATGATCCAGATCCCCGTGCTGACAAGCCTCTTCCCACAGACAGGGTTTGGTTTGGTTCGAATGGAATAACGTTGAGTTCTGCTGAGTAAAACTGTGGCAGACTTCAGGCTTCCCGGCTCCCTGTCCAGTGCGCCTCTCTTCTCCTGCAGCGATGCACTCAGGGAAGGACTGAGGGCTCAGAATGGGTTGACCGTCAGCCGTCCATAACCAGGGAAGATTTAGAGGCAAATTTAAAAACACACAACATTAGGATGGGATTGAAAACCTAGGGCTGACCTTTTCTTTATGAAAGGTTTAAGCAGCCCATCTGTCCGTTCGTGCCAGTGGAGGGCATGAGTTTGGATGCTGCTAGGAACCGCCATTGCTGCAGGGCCTGGAGGACTGAGGAGTCCTGAAGGTCACTCTGGTAACCTGACTTCCTGCCGTCTTCTCAGAGCTGCTGCCCTGTGGCAACCTGCATCCCAGCCCAACTTGCACCTTGATGTGGAGCCTTGGTGCAGGTTCCTCTGTCCCACTGCCTTATCACCAGTGGCTCAGTGTGCCTGCCACCAACGTCTGACATCTGTGGCGATGGGGAGAGGTTCAACCCAACAGCCAGATCTGCTCCCAGAAGTGCCCCCTCCAGGTGGCCGGCCCCCCACTGGTCTGGTATACAGGTGTTCCTCGCAGTTCCGTCCTGGTCGCCTCCCGTGTGGGAGCGCTCCAGGATCACACACAGTTAAGGAGGAAAGGCCAGTCTTGGGCATTGGTGCCTTTGATGTCAGAGTTAGAGCCAGTGTGGCTACATGGTCTGCAGCCCAGGACACAGAGGGGAGCGTGCTCTGTGTGGTATGCAGTTATCGCTCATTCCTGTGAGTTAGAGAACACTACGTGACACTGAAAATCTTTTTTTTTTTAACCATAACCAGAAATTACCAGGGCTGGATGGATTCTGTGCTTGAGCCTTTGACCTTGAAATGTTTAGTGCCGTCATTGCCTGCTTTTCTAGTTTATGCTGATTTTTAACAACGGCAAGGGCTGCTCTACCTATTAGTATGTACTCAAGACCTGAAAGAAGTATGGTTGGGTTTAAAAAAATTAGATTGCAGGTAAACCACAAGTTCTGAGGCTGTGTGTGCATGTAAGTTACCATCAGATGGTTCATCCTCTGGTGGAACAGTCTTTTGAAAACGTTGTAGTTTGATTAAACGAGATCTTTGCCTAGCAATTGGTTTGCACATCGTGCTCCTTTAAAGCATCCTAAGGAAAATCTTCAGGGTGCATATCTGGAAAACAGATGCAGATATCCTCATCAGACATTCGTTGGGCTCTTTGAACATCTCACCCTCATTATCATGGTACCTTCCTCCCTCCCTCTCTGCTCCGCCCACACTTTCAGTTCCAGATCCTTGCCTGGCGGGTCACTCTCACTCGGGAAGACCCAGTGGGAGCCCTTTGCTCAGTAGCAGGTCCAGATGCTATGTCCACGAAACCGCCCAGCACCTGCTTCTCCAGGCCCGCCCTGATTCAGGGCCTACCTCCTAGGGAAGCTGTACCCGCTCGTCTCGGCCCCGCACAGCCTCCCTTCTGAACTTCCTACTCCACTGTGTGCCGCTTCCTCGTGCTTAGTTTTAAAGGCTTTCAAGTTCTGAGTGTCTTCATGTTCCTTATCACATTTGATCTTCATGATGCCTGACAATTGGACAAGGCAGTTATTATTCTCAGTTTAGAGATGAGAAGACTGAGGCCCAGCAAGGGTCGGGGACCTGCCTGATGTCTCCCCTGGCAGAACTCAGACCAGACCTGTCAGGTTCTGACTCTTGCTGCAGCCTCTCTCAGTGACATTGTCTTGTATTCTCAATTATCTTTTCCTGGGTATGTCTGTTTTCTACCCAGGCATTTTAAATGCCTCCGCCCCTCTCAAACACATACATAATATAGGCTCAGGCACTGCCTGAGAAATAGGTATTTGATGAGTGCTTGTTATCTGGTTGGTGACATTGTTTTGTCCCACTCTTGCTGTTAAGTTTTTAAATTTACCCAAAGCTGCTACACTGTGAACTTTCTTGTTAGTGCTGACAATAGTAATTCCAGGTCCTTTCTTAAAGGCTTATCTGTGACATTACATTTGCATTTTAAAATAGAAGTATTTTACTCCCGGACCTCTGCACCTAAAGACATGGACGGTTTTGTTTTCCTACTTTTGAAATTCCGTCCTAAGTATTTTAACAAGAAGCCTTTTCAAATGCTTCTCTTTAGCTGCTTTCTGCTCCTTGAGCTGTTCGGACAGATGACACTTTATACTGTGAGTGACTGAGAGGTTATTTTGCACACAACTTCTGTAGAAATTCAAGTGTCAATTATGAAATTGAGGATTTTTAATAGAAAAGTAACAGGATTTTAAAAGGTAGGAAGGATCTGAGAGGTCATCTCATCAAATCCTTACCATTTTCAAAGGAGGAGATAGGTCTGTGGAGATTAAATGTCTTCACCCAACTTTCTCAGCCCAGCCTGACCCAGCCTCAAGTCACCTGCCTCACAAGTCCCACTTTTAATGCCAAGAAAAGATTAGAAAGAAAGGTAGCCCAGACATAGTCTCCGTTAGGACATCAGGCCTCAGCAGCGCGGTGAGGACAGGAGTAGGACGTGGGCGGCAGGAGAGGGGAATGTGTTTGGGTTTTTCGTTCCCATGAAACAGGCAGAGCTGCGCCCTCACTGGTTCTTGTCGGGTCCAGGACACTTCTGGCGATCACTGTCCTCCACCCGCCAGGTCTCATCAGACCTGTGAGAACCCTCCTTGTTTCTCATGCTCTTGGTTGTGGTGGCGTTTTGGTTTTGGCTACTACTTTACTTTTGTGAATAATTTTATTTTCCTTATATATTTGTTAAAGAGTTATGTCAGGCATGTTCTATCCCCAGTCTTTTCACTTGTCTTTCTCTGTTTTTCATTCATGCGTATACTTAACCTATTTTATTCTCTCCACCTGAGCTATTTTTCAATATTTGTGTCATTCTAGGTTATTCACATTTTTCCTACCTTCATGACGTTTTCTTCATGGAGCGTGTATAATTCAAAAGGTGGTGGCGTAGGCCAGGACGTGCCCCGGCGATGGGAATGAGCTCAGCTAGGGTTGCATCAGCGCCAGGTCGATGGGGTTAAACGTACTTGGAAGATATTTTTTGGTTACGTCTACCTGCCGTGAGGTTGTATTAAAGCAAAGCTTACTGGAAGCAAAGAGTTACCAGTTTTCTTTAGTCTAGTTTTGTATATCAGATTTCCTAATAATTGCCACTTGTATCTGTGTATTTTACTGATACCCCTGCAACTCCACCCAAATATTTTCTATGTATTTGTTATTGAATCACCTTTTTTGATATATCCATCGTCAGCAATATCTTGTTCATCTTTTTATTGTTTTTCCTTCCATTTCTCAAAGTTCTCCTTAGTATTTATGGTTCATGAAAGTGATTGTGACTCTCCCTTCCCTGGATGTTAGCATGGTATACCAAGGAAAGCTTGGGTTTTCATGGATGACAAGAAGCAGTGCATTAGTCAGCAGCTGATTTCTGCAAATTCATCACATCAAGAGGACTTGTTAGGACTTGCCTGTGTCCTAACAGAGATGATTGATCCTTTAGAACTCTTCTGTGGAGAAATAAGCGTTAGTTATTCATGGAATTGTTGTTTTGTATTTTACAAAATATTACGAAAAGTTTCTGTCAAGAAAGTCTGTGGGTTGGGCTTTTCCAGGTGAGGGGCCGCTGCCCGGTGGATGGGGCTTGTTTTCGGGGTGCTTGGGGAAGGGTAGAGAACACAGCACCATCACCAGCCTCACGGCCAGGCCTCTAGGCAGCCGTTGTCTGTGAGCACCTCCGTGGGCACAGCAGCTAAGCCAGTCCTGTTCCCTCCGTAGTGCGTGCGCCTTCCTTCCTCCTCGGGGCTCCCCCTGCTGCGGTCCTCAGCCTGCCCCTGTCTCCCCCTTTACTCGCATGCAGGTTGCTTGTCTGTGTAAGAACCAATTCAAAGGCCAGAAGAAAGGGGCTCACCTAGTACTGGGCACCTGTGGCAGGGCTCCTGGCCAGGCCCCCTCATGGACCACTTGGTGGTGGAGACTGAAGACAGGCACTCTCCCTGGCCAGCTAGCTGTGGCCAGGGTCCGCTTGCTCGCGAATCGATTGTGGGCGTGCCTGGAACAAAACAGGAAAGCTACTAAACGGACGTAACGTGATTCTGCGTCCTTCTTGGTTTGCCATGTATGGAAAGAATTTTGCTGTCTAAAAAAGTTTAAAGGGAGTGAGGTAATTTCTTCATAATTCCTAAGATCTCCAGCAGTGTTGTAAATTTAGATTTGAGGTTAGAGAATTAAAAAATAAAAACAGAACCAGAGAAGCTGCTGTGTTATGAAATGCCAGAGCATTTTTAATGTCAAGTCCAGCAACATAATAGTGTTAAACGTGTTTCCCAAGTAAGAAGGGCCTGGACTTCTGGGGACCTGGCACAGTGTCTTCTTAGAAAAGAACTGAAGGCTAATCTCTGCTCCTATAAAAATAACACGTTTTCAAATAGTTTCAAAACCAACTCAGCTTTCTGGTTTTCTCCTCATGGCACCAGTAGCTAAAATTATGACACTTATGAAAATTGCAGTTTTTTTCTTTGTGCAATCTCACATAATTTTTGGTCCATTTCGATCTGGTCTGACATTTTATTATGAGCAGTGACATCTCAAGTGCTGTGTCCTTTTTCTTTCCCCTCTAGAATTGGTTCTGTAAGGAGTAAGAGAGAGGACAATGGGGATTTTGTTTTTGAACTTAAATTATGTAGCCAGCGCTGTCCTGTTAGAGTTGTTATCCAGCCCGCAATGCCTACGGTCTGACCCTGACAGCCCTTAAAGTAAGATCTCGCTGTGGAAGAACAGCTTTAGGCAGCAGTAATTTTAAAACTTTCTGAACATCTGCTCTACTGTGGTATAGTGATTTAAACCTGAGATTTATTTTTCCTGTGTTTCGTATGAAAATGCTCAACAAAGCAAATATACAATTGTTATGCTTGTCCTAACACTTGAGTGAGACCTCTACAGAAATTCGAGTGCACTGGAAGCCAAATTAGAACTCTCTTTTACTAGTAAATGGTCACAGAGCATCCTTATAACTGTGGGACATTTGTCAAAATTAAGAAATGAACACTGGCACAATATTATTATCTAAACTACAGGCTTAATTTAAATTTACATTGACTTTTAAAATTAAAAGGTTGTATTAAAACTGTTCAACAAAGGTAATAAATAATACATCTTTGTCGCTGTGGTTTGAGGAGAGAGGAGAGAATGAGGTCCCCCCATGATCTCCCTTACTTCCCACAGAATCACCCCAAGTGAACATGCATCCTGAGCAGAATCCTGCCCGCGTGTCTGCTGTGTAAAGGCACTTTGCAGACCAGGGTGCTTTCCCTCAGTCCCTCCCCTGGGGACCCTTCAGCGGCCGCTGTGGGAAAGGGGCCTGTAGGAAGGGGCAGGAGCTGGGCAGGCGGAGAGAGAAACCCACGCCCAGGCCCGGGGGGTACCGCTCCTCCAGTCAGGAGGGCGGCAGTGAGGGGCTCAGAGTGGAGACATAAATGCATCCTCGCCCCTCGTCTGCTTTCCTGTGGGCTGTGGGCGGCTGCGAGTTGTCACTGTCCTTTGGAATGCTATTTGGCTCGCCGATATGGAACGAAATCTTTCGTTTGTTTTCTTGTTAACCAGAGAGCAGCTTTTGGCCTTGGGAATTTCCTTCTTACTGGGTGGAATTGTGAAGGCTCTGTGAGTGTGTGGTATGAAAGTTCCAGAAGAAGGGAGTATGTTACAGTTGACTAAAGGGAGGTGTAAGTGACAAGGGAACAAATGCCACTCAAGATGTAAAATGAGAGCTAAGTCATGAATGCATTTGGGAGATTTCACAGGTTGGGAATGATGAGGAAAGAGGTTGAGACTCTTGCAGAAATGGAAAAGGAAAGGAATTTGGCATATCAGAATGTTCAATATTTGCTGACTGACTGATTGACCAAATTTTCCAAACTAAACTACCAGTGGCCACCAGGTGTGGTTTTGTCAGCAACAGAAGGATGTCCCCGTGCCTCAGTGAATGCTCGTAAGAGGGTTTCCTGGGTCTTCATTCTCTGCCTTTGGATGGCCTGGTTTGGTTGACAGGGTCGGTGATTTCCTCTTAAGGTTTGTTACGTTTCCCAGGATTCTTTTACTAATTACGTGTTCAATGTATTGTGGATTATGATACTACTAACTAAACATTTCTTTCAGCAAAACCCATATAATCAGATTGAAAACCGAGTGTTGTCTAGACCAAAATATTTTGGATAGCTGCTTCAATTTGTGTACTCTTGAAATTCACTGGATGCTGTGCTCGAGGACCGGACACGTGGGCATCACAGACCTCTGTATTCTTGGGTTCTTCCTCCTGTGCTGGGTGTTTATGGGTTTGTGCCCAGCACGCGTTACCCTTCCTGAGAGCCAGCTTCCTTTAGGGAATTGCCTCTTCCCTGTGGGTGTGATTTTGGTGGGAGGGTAATTGCAAGTGGCTGACTCACGTTCTGGGAACCTCAGCCCCAGGTCCTGCCCCCCCGGCTCTGTGCCGGTGGAAGAGCTCCCCTGGGACTGACTCCAGAGGGCGCGCCCCAGGGCTGCCAGGAGCGGTCGGAGGCCTTGCTGTGATGCTGCACCTGAACCCTTCCCATGAAGGACACGGTGTGGCTGCTGTTTCCTCATCCTTCCTGCCTCGCTTGGTTTCTCATGTTTCCAGTTGCTGCTTGTGTCCATCTCCTGTTGATGCTGTGAGTTTAAGCCCTGGTGTTGGTTTTATTGCTTCAAATCAGAAACCCTAACTGACAACAGCAGGCAGTCTCTTGACTTGTGACTCAAGTTCACACATGACAGTTTTAGGCCCAATATCACTAGATAGAAGTCTTTAGAGGTTTTTGAGTCTTTCACAGAATCCTTGAATATCAAAGGTGGAATGGACCCTAGAGCCCATCTGGCCCAGCCCCCTTCAGTTTACAGGTGAGGAAATAACCACACAAATCGAAGGAGATTGTCAAGGTGCCATACACCAAACGTGCCGCTGTGACATCCTTCACAGACCTCACAGCTCATCTGCCCAGGGCGTCTTGTCACACACCCTCACTCTACTCCCTGCCCCTGTGACCCCTCATACCCATTTATGGGGTCACTGTCCAGAACTAAGGGTACCAACGGTGGCCTTGGAAAGGCTCAAAGTTAACTGGACCACATAGGGTGGTGTCACTACCAAGATTCAAACACTGAGCTAAGATGTCAGCTTTTAGCTGCAGTCGCGGGTGTCACCCCAGTGCCCTCTGATGCCAGTCCAGATGTGTCCTCCTGATGCAGCTCAGACTTTGTATGAGGAAGTGGTTATGGGCCAGCTCTGGAAGCAGGCAGACGTGGCCCAGAATAGTGGTAGTAGCCTCCTTATGGTTGGGGGTAAAAACAGCTAGTGTTGTGGTATAAATGTCATGTTCTTAATCTGAGTTAAAGATTGCCTTCTAAACATTCCTTATTTTGTAGAAACCACTTTTATATAGTCTAAGTGTAGCAAGTCTCTGAGCTTTTAAAGGGTAGACTTTCTGAATTCATTTTGGAGCAAGAGCTATATTTTAAAATTGCTTACGTGAAGCTTTTCCACAAAGCACAGTCCACAAAATGATGTCTGCCAAGAATTTCCTTAAAACGTGCCGTCCTTTTGTCTCCATCGTTTTATTGAGTCAGTAACCCCGTGGGAAGGCGCGCCGCACATTGGGCGGAGGATGGGGACGCGCAGGCGCTCACGTGGCGCTGCCCGGCCGTGGCCGCCGCTGCCCCTTGGCTGTCCACCCTTGCCCCTCCACTGGCCGCCCCTGCCCCTCGGCTGGCCGCCCCTGCCCGTCCCCGGCCGCCCCTGCCCGTCCTTCGCCGCCCCTGCCCGTCCTCGGCCGCCCCTGCCCGTCCTCGGCCGCCCCTGCCCGTCCTCGGCCGCCCCTGCCCCTCCACCCCTGCCCGTCCGCTGGCCGCCCGTCGTCCGCTGGGCCCAGTGCCCCCCGGGACGGGGCGCGCGGCTCCGCGGTGCGGGCTCTGACTCGGGCCTGCGCTCCCGCCTTCAGCTGGAAGCCCCGACGTCACACATTCAGCATTAGCCCCTCTGACCTTCGTCCCCCAGTAACGGCTTGTCTTGCTAATGGCTCCGGCCACGGCTGACTGTCTCTAATCTCTGGGTATACAACATCTCCTTATACGTAACCTCGTGCTGCTGCTTCAGAACTTTTCATAAGCAGGAACTTTTCTTTAATGAATTAATTAAAAGTTCACTCGAACATAAGCGTGCGGCCTTGTTTCTTTGCTTTTCAGGCCCCCTGCCAACCCCCGCGCGTTCCCCTAGTGATCGGTCCGCCCGTCCCAGTCCCTGGCGGCTCCGTCACACCGCACCCCGCCCGTCGGCCTGAAGGGCGGTCCAGCCCGGGGGAGCGGAGGCGCAGGGGTTCGTCGGTGCCCTCCTGCCCTCGGCCCGCGGCCCTGAGGTAGCTGCTCCTCGTCAGTCGTTTCCTGTGCAGGATGGGCCCGTGGGTCCTGAGGCCCCAGCAGCCCCGACGGGATGGGGCATGCCTCAGGGGCCCTTGCCGTCTGGTGGGCGTCGGAGGGCTTTACCCCAGAAGTCCTGGGACCACGTTCAGCAGTGGCTTCCCCCGTGGCAGTATGTCTAGCAAAAGGGACAGTGACTGAAAGGACCAGGAGGAGGGACAGGGTTGGATAGGGTGGAGCAGAGGGGGCTCAAGCTGCTGCCGAGCCCACTGCCTCCGGTGATGTTTTTTGCCCATTCATGTGCTTGCTCGCTGGACAGTCGTTGACTCAGCTCTGCGCTGTGCTGGACACGAGGGCGCCGGCAGGGCTGTGCTCTGCGCCGATAGCATAGCGACCGGGTGAGGGAGACGGCCATGCAGCAGCTCCCTCGCTCACTTAATATCCGAGGTCCAGGAGCCTCGGAGCCTCTGGCGCGGCCACCTGCAGAGGCCCCTGGGGGAGCGCGCTGCGTGGACACCTGGCGGGAGGGGCGGCGCGGCCCGGCGCGAGCGGCGGGGGGGGGGGCAGGGTGTGGAAGGGTGTGTGGAAATCGGCCAGGAGACGCCTGACCAAAATCACTGTTTCCTAGCAGACACGCCGCAGGCGTTGGAGTCTGTACCTCGTTTATGGAACGTGCCTCCGCCACTCGTAAAAGCTGTCTTTTAAACAATAAAATCACTTTGCAATTTTCCTCTAGTAAATTTTAAAAAAATTTTTGTGCTGCAGAGAGTTTAATAATAGGTACAGTGCTTGAAATGCCATTCCTTTGCACCCAGAGAATTGGGGTTCTGTGGGGAAGGGAGCCTTGTAGGAAACTCGTGGGAAGCAGCTCTTTGGATGCAGTAGTGAATTAATGTTAGACTTCTCAGGCTTCAGGAACTTCTTGAGTATTTGGGTTTAAAGGGGTTGGCATATTTGTGGGGTTTTCTGATTAGGTTTGCTGGATGCTGTGGGCTGGGAATATGTTAAAACAGGTCTCAGCCTTTTTCCTAATGAGCTATTTGTGACTCATCTGAAGCTTTAGGCACACCAGCCCAGGATGGGGCAGGGACGTTGAAATGCCAGATGCTGACGGCACTGAGGACAGAAAGTCAGGTGTTCTGATGCCAGCCAGGTGAGCACTCCGTCCCCAGTGCCATGCGGGCAGCTCCAGGAGCATGGAGAAGCCCCCGCCCCCCCCCCCCCCCCCCCCCCGACTTGTGAGGATGGTGTCAGAGGAGGACCGGTGGATCCCAGGAGCTGAGGTGAAGGGAAGTCCTCTCCTCTGCCCATCCACACTGGGAGCTGCTAAATGCGAAGGATGCTTGGCGACTTTGAAGTGAAAATGTTTCCTGCCACATGTCATCTGGTTGAGCGAGTCCACACCTCTTCGTCTGGTCCTTGGTTGGTGGAAGGAATGAAAGAGACGAATGGTGTGCGTTTGTGCCAAGGCATTTTAAATACTTAGTACGCTGAGTCACTTTCCAGCATTCCCCTCACCACAGCTTTCCTTTCATCTCGACGCTGTACGTAATGCCTGAACCTTCCCCATTGCAGGTCTCCTTCAAATGGCAGAAACGTCTCCAGCACAGGCCCGGTCCCTACATTAGACACGTGAAACGTTCTTGTGGGGTGGAGCCCAAGGCTGCCCCGGAGTGGGGGTGTCTGCCCTCCGTCTCCAGCGCTCTGGTCCTTTAACTGATGGCCTCCCTTCTTTCTGGTACCCTATAGAATCAAGGGAAGAGTGAAAGGCTGCATAGCATCACGCTGGGTCTGAGAAAATTATTCACAGATCTCAATCAGAAACAAAACTGAAGGCTTTAATATTAAGTAAAAGTCAAAAAACCAACTTGAAATTTCTCCTTAGCTTGGCTGCTTTGCCCTGTAACCTGGAGACTGAACCAGGGCTAGAGGTTATGAACCAGTGGCATTGTGGGTTTTTCTCTAAACACCCTTATCTATTAAAGAAAAAAGAAAAGGTTTTAGAGTGAACCCAAAGGTCCCTAATACTTTAAAAAAATTACAATTATTTATTATTCAGTTTATACACCTACAATGGCAGCACACTTAAAATGCCATATCAGAAGATTTGTGCAACTTCTCAATTTGATACCTTTTCCAAAAAGCGTCACCAGGCTTCCATAAATGTAATGGAAGCTTTTTTCATATTAAAGGCATGTTATTGGGAGATGGAATGTTTCCTTCTCCCCACGTAACTGCACAGTGATTAAATAGTGACTCAGAGCCAGGGGTGGACAGCCAGTGGCCTCACCCTGGTGAACGCTGGTGTGTGAGGCTGGCTCCGGTACAGAGTCACCCCGCAGGGCCCTGGGTTTCTCGGGAAGTGGGGAGCGGGCAAGTTGAGAGTTACACAGGAGATATCAAACTTGAGTGCTACAATATAAGGATGTAGTTTGAAACAAGCAATTCCTTAAAAAGCAACCAAACTCTGACAAAAGAAAAATATATTTTCCTAATCAATCCAAATAAGAGAGGATGTTAGTCAGAAGTTTTAACAAAACATCAAGAGTCCCCACTGAACACCGTGGCTCACAGAAACAAAAGCGCTGCCTGTCACTGGGATATCGTGCTCCTTCACAGATGCTGAGCTTCACGTATAAACTTGGTTTATAGGAAACAAACTGCTTGAAATCATCAGGCTTATTTCTGTGATACTCATTTGATTGGGAAATTTCAATACATCTATATTTTTGTTGTGTGTGTATTTTCTTTTTTGTTGTTTTAAACAGTCAACATTTAAAATACACAGTTTTTTCTCTCTATGGGAGAGAAATGAGATGTTTTGCTTAGTTGCTGAAAGAAAATAGTTTTTCATTCCATTTTTTCCTGTCAATAAGATTCATTATACGTCCAATTATTTTTATCCTGAAGACTTTTAAACTCGGCAGCAAATACCTGGCATTTGTTTCTGAGTAGCTCCCATCTGGGTTGAGTGTAGGATATGAACTGCCCAGCCTCCAGCCCTTTTTTTTGGGTTTGGTTTGGGTTTGGGATGGGTTTGGGTTGGGTTGGGTTGTCTTGTAAACTCCAGAAGTTGCTGAGGCCCCTTCCTCTGGTTCCCATCCCGACCACCCCACACAGGACGCTCGTGCTCTCAGGCCTGCGGGCCCGCCTGTCCTGCCCCTGTCTGCCCCTCGCTGACGCTCAGTGAGCTAAGCTGATGCAGAGCGAAGTGACCAATCCCTTTGCTCAAGTTCTGCTTCTTTAGGTTAAGGGAGAGCACTGCTTCTTAGTGGTTTTCCCCTCCAAGAAAACATCTTTGTGGTTTTACTGGGCTTTCAAACATCAACCTGAGGACTGTGCTGTCAGCCCCGAGTCCTCCTTTCTGCCACTTCGCCACTCTCGGCCCTTGGACCAGCTCCCTCCGCTCAGGCCGAGTTGCTCAGCCAGCACGGAAAATGGGGCATGGCTTCAGTGACCTGGGCCTTGGGCTCCGCTGGGGCAGTGGAGAAGCTTAGCTGAGGAATGTTTACTTCTTCTGTTTTCACGTGGCAGACAGAATTACCATCCCAGAGGTGTCCAAGGGTCTAATCAGAATGACTTTCCACCTGTGTTCAGAACAGTTCCCTCAGCCTGGAGACCAGGCCCTGCCTGTGTTCTTAGTCAGCTGCCCCACCCAGCGTCCAGTGTGCAAGTGTCCTTGACCTTGAGTCCTGTTCCTGCCACTCAGGAAAGCGCATGCTTTTGATTAGTGTATTGAGGCAGACATTAAAATAGTCAATATTTGAGACTAAGTTTTCAATTTCACGCTTTCCAGGAAAACTGTGTGCTGATAAGAATCTACTCTAAGAGTGTGCTCTGGATACAGGGCGTGACAGAATGACGACATGCAGTTGCGGTGCTCACGGCACTTAAAACAGTGGGTCCTGTGCAGAGGACAGAGTCTTAGGATGGCCTGCCAACTGCTGAGTGTGCCTTCACTTGTAAGAAATGAAACTCAGGAAACCTAAACACAGTTCCTGGATGTGATTTCCTGATGGCTCATCTATACACTCTGGAAGGTTCCCGAGGAGAGGTTTATTGCTCACAGGAACTTAGTGGAGGTGTCCTCAGGGTTGGCTGTTTTTAAGTGCCCCCTCTGAGGGCCCAATTTTTCACTTCCCTTTTTCAGTCATATCACAGTTCATACATTCATCAAAAATATAGAGAGAGCCTACTGTGTGCTAGGCATTGAGCATACAGTACAAAAAAACAGGTAGAAAGAATCCTAGTCCTAATGTAGACACATGCGTTAAACCTGTGAACCTCCTGTATTAGGGCTTTCCACAGAAACAAAACCAATAGGATGCGTGTGTGTGTGTGCGCGCGCGTGTGCAGAGAGATTTATTTTAAGGAATTGGCTCTTGTCTGGACAAGTCTGAAATTCACAGGGCGGGCTGGCAGAAAAGCCTGGCAAGTTGGTCCTGCAGTCTTGAGTCCAAAGGCCGTCTGGAGGCGGAGGTCTTCCTCTTCAGGGGACCTCAGTCTCTTCTCTTAAAGCCCTTGAATTGATTGGGTGAAACTGACCCACAGTGTGGAGGGTACTCTGTTTTACTCAAAGTCTATGAATTTAAGTGTTAATCATATCTAAAAAAACACCTTCACAGAAACATCTCGACTGGCGTTTGACCAAACAACTGGGCACCACGGCCCAGCCAAGTTGACACACAAACTTAACCATCTGTGCCCCACCCATCCACATATGATGGTGTCTCTTCAATTTCCTGGCTCCTGGAGGAGCAGGCCTCAGAATCCCCTGGAGGGCTTGCTGGACAGAGTGCTGGCCTCCACCACCGTGGTGCAGGAGGGCTGGGCTGGGCTGGGCTCCACAGCTTGTGGTTCTGACAAGTCCCGGGGCTGCCGAGGCAGCTGGCCCGGGGACCATGCTTTGCGAACTGCCTGTTTCTGTGATCCAGGGTCTGCCCTTAGCCTCGTGGCTCAGAAACAGATTGTGTGATCATGGGAAAGGTAGTTTTATGTCTCAGGGATAGACCCAAATAAACCAAAATTACCAAACTGATGTGTGAAATATCAACGCAAATGTATTGATTTATAATAAGAACTAAAACCACCACAGTGAGCAGAATAATCGCCTCAGCTTGAGAGGGGTGGTCATGGCCAGGAACCAGGAATGAGAGCCAGGGAATGGGGACCACTGACTGCACCCGGCCCTACCACAGGGACACTCGTGCTCTGGAGGCCCACCGGCCAGAGCCCTCTCTCCCTGGGCTCTGCATGTGCATTAAGACAGGGCCATTGTTCGGGGAATGAAGGATTTAAGTGGAAAGCGTCCATTTTTACTGGTGTGAAAGGGTACCTGTCTCTGTACTGCATACTCTGCTCAGCAGTGGGGCTCAAAGTCCTCAGAGATCGAAAAAACTTGTAGTGAATCATTAAAATTTTAGTTTTTAAAGTAACTTTTCATTAGATGTAACATATACAGTTTTTATGAAAGAAGAACTTGAGTAACATTAGAATTTATTAATGTGGGCCCTTTATGTGTTGGGTTTCCTTTCTTGGTTATAATTTGAGTGAAGTTACAATTTCCCCTTCAAAGACTATTTCCATCCTTCTTTGCACATTAAGGGGACTTGCCTTTGAAAAAACGTTTTTACATTTCGTATTTTCAATATGTCCCATGTCCATTTAGAAGCCATTTTTCCCTGAACTTTGGCTTTCTGCCTCCATCGTGCTATTTCTGGATTTATGTTAAGAATGAGATTCCTTTCTTAACAAAGACCTTTGAACCAAATTGTCTTGCAAAAAAGTTGTGTTTATGTTATCTATTTTAGTGTTCTTTTTTTAGAATCCTGCAACTGCCTTGCTTAGCATGAAAAGTTGACCTTTTCAATAAAGATAGACCCTTAAAACTGGTTCTGAGAAACCAGAATGTGGGCTGAGCCTGCAGAACCCCTCACACCTGGTCTGCCTCCAGCGTCTCGTAAAAGACAATTGAATAAATAGCCTTAGCATAGGGCCAGGTGACCCTGGGACCGCCCTGGATTACTGGACGTGGGCCTCAGTGCAGAGAGGAAGTGGAGCCACACCAGGCTCAGCGACGTGGCACAATGCAGGTCCATCCTCACGGTTACCTTCCAGCCCCATTGTCATATCAGCTAACAGAACCATCCTTGGAATCTCAGGGAGCAGATGTAATGCAGGGAACCAGTTGCACAGTGATGGGAGGCTGAAAGAGCAACGTGGATGGCAAGGCAGCCTAGAGACGAGTGACTGCAAGAAGCAGCCACCACCCCTAGGATTGAGGTGACAACAGGGAAGAGATAGTGCTACTAGGATCTTCCTAGGAGGTGCCTCATGTGGCTGGGGCATAGCCCGGGGAGGTGGGGAACACGCCGAGCTACGTGTCTGGGCCACAGTAAGTGCTCCATGAATGGTAACGTGCTGCTGTTAGTATTTTGATAATCATTCATCGTTTTTGTCAGGCTTTTAGACATTATTAAATTTAATAATAAACTTTTCATTGCTTAGATATTTGTGTTTCATTTGCACAATTAATCAGCGTTAGTTGTCATTGGCCTAGAAGGGAATTTTGATTTCAAAATTATTTGCTTAGGATTTATACAACTCCTTTTCCTCCCTACAGAAAGGATGTGTGGTGGCTGGCTTGTCATTTCTAAGGTTTTAATAAGAGAATTTAAAATAAATAGCTCAAGTACTTTAGCTGTTTTTCAGGTCTTTGGTTTTCAGACCACAGGCTGATAGCCTGTCTGTCAGATGGACACGGTATGGGGCTGGGGCAGACGTGTTCTGTTCCAGTGACTGCAGTCCTGAGTGGACATTTCAGAAGGGATTGGCTTCTGCCTTGACCCGTGTCAGAGATTTGCCCCTAACCATAGGCAAACCATTTGATGCTCTGCTTATTTTCATTTTGTGTTTACCATCTCCTTGACTCACAATAGCCTTGTGAGAATTAATGAGAAGGTTTATAAATAGTGTTTATTTACCTTGGATGAAAAGGTTTGTACAAACTGGCTCTTACTCTGCTTTTGTTGGCGCGGGACAGGGTTCTTAGCCCTCCCTTTGTGTCGTAATCCCTGAGAGCCTTCAACATGTTCACATCCAAGGCATCACTCCCCCCCGGCTGAGATCCTGATTGAGGTGGGACCCTAGCAATGGCACACACGTGTGTGTGTGTGTGCATGCATGTATGGTATGTCTATCTATCCAAGCTCCCCAGGTGGTCCTAACATGCAACCTGGGCTGAAAAACACTGGCATAGAGGATAAAGCCAACTTGTGTGCTTGGTCCTTTCTCTTACATTGTGCCTGTCGCCCATTTCTTTGCGTATTGGCTACGGGCAAAGGTACTAGTTTCCTACTGCTGCGGTCACAAATTACCACCAACTCGGTGGCTTAAGGTAACACATGTGCATTGTCTTACAGTGCTGGAGGTCAGAGGTGTGAAGTGGTCTTACAGGGCTAAAATCAAGTGGTTGGCAGGCCCAGTTCCTCCTGGAGGCTCTCAAGGAGAATCTGTTTCCTGCCTCTCCCAGCCTCTTGCGGGTGCCCGCCCTCCTCAGGTCCTGGCCCCATATCCCTCCCTCTGCTCTGCCGTTGCATCTCCTCTGACTCTCCCTGCTTCCATCTTCTGAAGACCTTTGCAATTGCTTTGGGCCCACCTGGGTAACCCAGGCTAGTCTCCCCACCTCAAGATCCTTCACTTAATCACCTCTGCAAAGCCCCTCTTGGCCTGTCAGGAAACATAATCACAGGTTCTGGGGATCCGGATATGGACATACTTGGGAGAGACCGTCATTCTCCTGCCACAGCAGGGAAAACATTCAGATTCATCCACTTTTCTCATTTGAGTACAGAGACCTCGGAGTTAGCCACAGCTTCTCTTGTCTGATAGGAAAGACAGGAACATTTTGCAAAGGCTAGAAGTAATGATACCACGTTCAGAAATTTGACTTTTTTAAAAGGCTACCAGTTTTTAAATTTTCTGATACCTTAGGAACTTGTTTCAGAAATAGATAGTATAACGTTTGAATCTGTCAGCTCTGAAATGGTGCGTGGCTATGCTTTCCCCCAGGTGGGGTACTTTTCTGCTGCTAAAACAGTGATTCTCAACAGGGTGTGACTTATTCTTGAATTGATTCTTCCAACAAGCATTTGCTGAGCACCAAGCGTGTGTTTGACCCCTGGACACAAGAAGACTGGATTCCTGACCTCAAGGTCAGGGTCGAAGAACTCACCCCTAGTGGTCAATATTTGTATTTCAATATAATTGGTTTCCTTGTAATCCTGTTTTTTACTATGTGCATGTAAAAACATGGTTCTGAGAAGGGGTCCACAGGCTTCGCCAAGAGTGCAAAAGGGGTCCTCATGGCGTAAAAATGATTAAGAACCCCTATGAGAGGCCAGCAAACAGGACTCTAATTGAGTGGTGGGTCTCACCAAGGGGAGGATCGCAGATGCCGGAAGGTGCTCAAGGGAGGGGAAGCTCCTGGCAGTCGTTTTCAACTCCAGCTGTTTTTTGGAATGATGGGCAGGAGGTGGGTGGTGTCCTTACGAACACCAGTGCCTAGGACCCACTGACAGGTTCCCATTTGTTTGTTCCCGGGAGAACTCCAGCATCCGTCTTGGGAGAAGGGATGCTGAGTTCAGTCTTGTAGAAGTGGAGTGGAATGGGAAGACCTATGAAAGTACGGCCGAGGTCAGGGCTCAGCAGACGAGCTGTGAGCAGCTCATAGAGCTGGGGCATAGGCGTGGCAGGCAGGCCCTGACTCATCCCAGCCCGCCCCAGGGCTTCTGCCAGAGGCTGTCTGCTGAAGACGCTGTGACCTTTGAGCAGGATAGAACCAAACTTAGATGCCTGGCAATCGACACACGTTGCTCCTTCCTCTGCCAGCTCATCTAGTAGCGAAGCCAGGTTCCCGGGGTTGGGAAGGCAGCTTGAGGCAGACTGCCTGGGCCTCATCCCGCCCCTCCCCTTACGATCCTCGGAGATTCACTCATTCTCATCGCCTCAGTTTCCTCACTGATAATAGGACTTCCCAGGATGATGCCCACAGCTGAATGGGGTAGGCTTCATACTTTTATTCGCTCTTTTTACAGAAGAGACTTGGAGATAATCAGTAACTTGTTCAAGACATCACAGCTGGTGTTATGACCTGAATGTGTGTGTGGTCCCAAAGTGCATATGGTGAAGCCTTAACCCTTTGTGCAGTGTATTAGGAGGACGGCCCTTTGGAGGTAATGAGGTTTAAATGAGGTCATGAAAGTGGAGCCCTAATGAGGACATCAGTGACCTTATAAGAAGAGGAAGGGAGACCAGAGCTCCTCTCTCCACCGTGTGAGGACATAGTGAGAAGGCGGCCATATGCAAGCCAGGAAGAAGGCCCTGGCGAAGTGCCAAATCAGCCGACACCTTGATCTTGGCCTTCCCTGCCTGCAGACTGTGAGAAAGAAATGTCTGTTGTTGAAGCCCCCCAGTCTGTGGCAGTTTGTTTTAGTAGCCGAGATGGACTCAGACGGCTGGTGGGGAGGCAGAGCTGGGATTGGAAACCATATCTTTGATTCTCAAACAGGGGTGCCTAACATGCAGACCATCTCCGTATTGAGTAATATATTTGAGGAAAGTGTGCGCTAAGCACAGAGGTGGTCCAGCAGAAGGACTCACTTCATTTGAGTAGGTCGAGGAAGAGAATCTTGAGCTGGGTCTTGAAAAACAATTAATTCTCGTGGATCTGCCAGGAGGATGTGGCAGAAGGCATTTTAGGCAGAAGGAACAGCATGTGTAAAATGGTGGAGATTCCGGAGAGACTGCGGTGGGGACCTGTGGCCGTGGAGTGGGATGTGTGGGGGCTGGCGGGAGGGGAGCCTGTGGAGCAGGGCCTCCAGCTGCATCAGATATGTATTAGAGGCATTGGCTGGGCAGATTCTGGGCCTCTCCCAGCATAATGAGTCAAAATCACTGAGGTTAGAGCCTGGCAATCTGCATGTTAAATGAAGCCAACCAAATGAATGCATGAAGACTCAAGGTTGGTGAGAGGATGTAGGCAAGAGATAGATCATAGAGGGACTCGTGTGTCACCGAGGTGTCTGGACTGGGGCAGAGCCACTGCAGGTCACATTTGCATTTTCAGAAAGAGCACTCTGGACACAGTGTGAGAGGTGGTAGAAAGGGGTGTGGCGGGGTGGCGTCTGGTGGTGGCGAGAGTGCGTCCTGGCAGGGAGGTCGTGGTCCTGAGTGAAAACGCTCCTGAAGTAAGGGAGGGTGGCAGCGGAGGAGAGAAGGGCAGACATCCGAGCCCCATGAAGCATGTTGTGCTGAGAGGCAGTCTGCGTGTGGGCGGGGGTCAGAGAGGAGGCGGGGCGGTGCGTTGGCACTCAGTGATTGTTGGAACCCAGTGAGTGTTTGCTGTGCGGCTGCTTGCGGAGGAGACCTGCCAGGGTGGAGTTGCTCCCCCCGAGGTTCCCCAGAGGAAAGCAGCATGTAGAGATAGCAGGACTGGGTGACGACGTGCGGAGGTGGCAGGGAGAGAACCTGCACAAAGCTGCAGTCCCCCCTCTTCTGTGACACTTGTTAGGTAAAGAGAACACCAGTAAAAGAAGGCTTGCAGTTTTGATTCGGGACGTCAGTTGTGATGCAGAGTTGCGAGTCATTGTATTAAAGTACTGATCTTTGAGAACACTTTCGTGACAAAGAAGCCTTCCATTGACCATGGAGAGATGAAGGAATTATCACTCTGAGAGTGTCCCGAGGCCATGAAATTGTGAAAGGGAGATAAAAACTAAAGCCGTGCACCCCATGTCAGGGAGGGGACCAACTGAGCCCCTCTGGACAAGCACCGCTGTGCTCTCTTCCAGATGGTGCCATGCAGGTAGAACAAGGGCTTAACCGGCCAGCTACCGAACGGTGCGCTTTTCTGTGACTAAGTGGCTTTTCCTGTTGTGTTTGGTCTTTGGCTTTCTGCTGCTCAGGAGATCCACATCTATTTGTCCAACCTCAAATCCTTCAAAATTGCTAACGTGAAGGACCGTTTTTCAGTTTCCTCTCAATGGGTGGGAGGCCATGGTACCACTCGTTTCTGCAGCTTGGTGTTAAGTTGGTAAGGTCCCTGTATGCTTCTGAACCTGAATATTTATTTTGCCTCTGTTGGTAACAGTATCCAGCAGGTCACTGTAAAACTTGACTATATTAGATGTCCTTGAATTTCTCTTAGGTTAAAATGTGGAACTCCTACAGCCACTTGTTTCCTGGGTCTTTCCTTCAGATTCTTCCTCTGAGGGATTTTTCTCTTTCTTCTCTTCTCTTGTTACCGTAAAAGGAATTAAGCATCGTATCAACGTTGTGAAGTTTCCTATTGTAGACAGCACATTTGTAAAATACAAATTAGCATTGAAATGTTGTTAGACTAATGATGTACATTTTCCTAAAAATGTAAATCTAACCGCTAGAAAGGGTCATTTGTATTAGTATTACACAAACTAGAAAGTCTGTGTGCCAACTAGAAAGTTGGTATTGCATACTGGGTAAGAGCAGGTTTTGGAGCCAGCTGGGCTGATTCCAGTAGTTTCTGTCCCTTCTAGCTGTGTGACCTTGAGCAAATTACTTGACCTTTCTGTGCCTTGACTTCTACATCTGTAAAATGGGATATTAATAGCACCTAACTTCACAGGGTTGTTAGAGGATTAAATTGCGATGTGTAGTTATTGTTATTATGTGTTAGTTATTTTTCTTTATCATCATTTACTCCAGTTTCATAACAGCCAAGCAAGGCTTATTTTTCCAGAGGCCTACTGCAGGTTTCTGTACCCATTTGGCTCTTAACAAATTAATGAATCTGAACTTTTGAATTAGAATGATCATGAGCTAAAACAGAAAGTGATTTTAAAATCCTTTCCTTGATTTCTTAAGCCTTTGTTTTAGTGACAGTTACAAAGCTCATGGAATCTTCCACGTGTGGCCTCACACATGGGCCGAGAGAGCTGGGTAGGAGAGGGAGACGCAGGCAGGGCAGTGCGCTCCACCCGCGTCCCTCTCCTGGTGCCGAGGCGCTTTGCTCCATTGTGTGTGCAGTCTCGATCGCCCACCAGCAAGCCGTCTCCCCAGGCCGCCTTCTTCCTGAGTGGCGGCCACGGGTGCGGGGCCTCAGCTCAGGTGCACTGCCCGGGCTGCTGTCCTGAGGAGGGCGGACTGCATGCCCCACAGGCACGGAGAGAAAGCAGGCTCAGTTTGAGGCCTAACCCCATGCAAAGCCCTTACCCTCCCTGCCCCTCGGCTGTCTCAGCTGTGAGATGGTGAAATGGAGGATTACGAAAAGGATGGCCCGAGGCTGGCGCAAAACATGTTTATCCAGTAAAAGTCTCCTCACTGCCTCCTTTGTGCCCTACCCTCTGTGGGCCAGGTGCCAGGGACACAGGTGACCAAGGTGACAGGACTAACAAGCCTGACCGTTACTGGCTAGCAGCCAGCCAGTCCGGCAGGTGGTTGCGGAGGAGCACAGGGAAGAGGGAATAAAGGGCAGGGGTGGAGCACGTGCAGGCCTGAGGCTGAGACCTGATGGATGACTGGGGATTCTGCCCCAGGCTGGTGGGAGATGGAGCAGTGCTGCGCAGGGGAGTGTGGGGCGCAGGGAGGTTCAATAAGGCTGGCCAGGGCCGGAGGGAGGGGAAGGGCCTCATTTAAAAATTTGGCCTTTATCCTGAGAATAATGGGAAAACTATTGCAGGGTTTTAAGTGGAGAAATGATAAGATGGACTTGGATTCTAGAAAGAGAACTCAAGGTAGAGATTGGACTTGAGGGGGAAACACCGAGGCCTGGGCTCTGGTTCAGCTGAAACACTGAGGCCTGGGCTCTGGTTCAGCTGGGGGCAGTTGCAGTCTCCCAGGTGAGAGATGATGGAGGCCTGAGCTCTGGTCCAGCTAGGGCAGTTGCAGTCTCCCAGGTGAGAGATGATGGAGGCCTGGGCTCTGGTCCAGCTGGGGCAGTTGCAGTCTCCCAGTGAGAGATGATGGAGGCCTGGGCTCTGGTCCAGCTGGGGCAGTTGCAGTCTCCCAGGTGAGAGATGATGGAGGCCTGGGCTCTGGTTCAGCTGGGGGCGGTTGCAGTCTCCCAGTGAGAGATGATGGAGGCCTGGGCTCTGGTCCACCTGGGGCAGTTGCAGTCTCCCAGGTGAGAGATGATGGAGGTCTGGGCTCTGGTTCAGCTGGGGGCGGTTGCAGTCTCCCAGGTGAGAGATGATGGAGGTCTGGGCTCTGGTTCAGCTGGGAGGCAGTTGCAGTCTCCCAGGTGAGAGATGATGGAGGTCTGGGCTCTGGTTCACCTGGGGGCGGTTGCAGTCTCCCAGGTGAGAGATGATGGAGGCCTGGGCTCTGGTTCAGCTGGGGCGGTTGCAGTCTCCCAGGTGAGAGATGATGGAGGCCTGGGCTCTGGTCCAGCTGGGGCAGTTGCAGTCTCCCAGGTGAGAGATGATGGAGGCCTGGGCTCTGGTCCAGCTGGGGCAGTTGCAGTCTCCCAGGTGAGAGATGATGGAGGCCTGGTCTTGGGAAGAGGAGGCTTCCAGGAAGAGGCAGTGGTGCTTTCATTCATTTGCTTGTCTCACACACATTAATTGAGCATCTTTTGTGTGCCATGCACTGTTCTAACTGCCAAGGGCATGGTCAGGAACACACACAGTCTCCACCTCATGGAGCTACATTCCGCGTATAACACAAATCACTATCAGTGAAACACATGCAACAGTCTGACTTTATGTCCTCGTTGATGTTTACCTCCCTGAGTCCTCTGTTAGAAGGAGAGGTCAAGTATAGCTGAGCAGGTGTACCAACCTCCCAATGCGCAGGGCTCTCTGGGCATATCTCTGACCACGATAATGGCATGCCCGAGTCCCAGCAGCCAGTTTTCTCATCTCCTCCAGGAGCCTTCTTGCCTCCCACTGACAGATATAGGAAAGGGACGGATTCAAAGCTACTGGAAGCAAGGGTCACAAGCTGAAATACCTACAGGGGCAGAATATCATTATCAGCCTTGTGTTTCACAGATAGTATCTGGTGCTGGAAGGTGAACTTTGCGATGTGACCGCTGGGTCTGAGCCACACCGCCTTCCATGGTAGTTGCTGCTGTGCGGCTCTACGGCAGTGATGCTCCCCACGTGGTCTTTGACTGGGGGGCTGTGAGGGTCCCAGTGACAGAAGGAGAACTGAAGAGTCCAGATCTTTCTTTGGTTGCCGTAGGCCCATGACGTGCGATTGCACAGTCCTTCATTTTTACAGAGGGCAGGGTGCGTGTGTGAACTTGGATACCTCGAAGTCATGTGCCTTAAATACAGGCCAGTCACGTTTCTAATAAGGGAAGACCCCGACAAGTGGAGGGAGAGAATGGACTTAATCTGAGGGGGCCTAGACAGCGCTGTGCACGGCCAGCTGTTTGTGGCTCTGCTGAAATGCAGGTCATGGGATTTGTATGTGAAAATTCCCCCCCCCTTTTTTTATAGCAAATGCAGAAGCAATTTTTTATTGAAGTATAATTGACATATTATATTAGTTTCAGGTGTACACCATAATGATTTGATATTTATATGCATTGTAAAATGATCACCATAATAAGTCTAATTAACATCTGTCACCATGCATTGTTACAAAAAATTTTTTTCTTGTGATGAGAACTTTTAAGATCTATACTCTTAGCAACTTTCAAGTACATAATACAGTATTCTTATCTATAGTCACCATGCTATATATTACATCCTCGTGGCTTATTTATTTTACAACTGAAAGTCTGTGCCATTTGACTTTCTTCGCCCATTTTACCCACTCCCCACCCCCACCTCTGGCAACCACCAATCTGTTCTCTGTCAATGAGCTTTTTTTTTATCATTGTTTTTATCTCTGACTTTTTATCAATTTAGCTTGACTATATATAGTACTTTAAAATAATGCTATATCAACTTTTAAATATTCTTAGACTTTTTTAGTGAGAAATAGTTATTAGCTGTAAGTTTTTTCTTTGGCTGTAGGAAGGTAGAAGGCAGAGTTCTCCAATCTATAGTGCAGATATAACGACATGAACATATATAGTGACCATCTATAGTGCAGATATAACGACATGAATATATATAGTGACCATGTATAGTGCAGATATAACGACGTGAATATATATAGTGACCATCTATAGTGCAGATATAACGACGTGAATATATATAGTGACCATCTATAGTGCAGATATAACGACGTGAATGTATATAGTGACCATCTATAGTGCAGATATAACGACGTGAATGTATATAGTGACCATCTATAGTGCAGATATAACGACGTGAATGTATATAGTGACCATGTATAGTGCAGATATAACGACGTGAATGTATATAGTGACCATCTATAGTGCAGATATAATGACGTGAATGTATATAGTGACCATCTATAGTGCAGATATAATGACGTGAATGTATATAGTGACCATGTATAGTGCAGATATAACGACGTGAATGTATATAGTGACCATCTATAGTGCAGATATAACGACGTGAATGTATATAGTGACCATCTATAGTGCAGATATAAAGATATAAATATATATAATGACAATATATAGTGCAAAGGCTAATTAGAATGGCTAATTATTGATAGAAAATAGGACCCAATATTCATAAGAGATTATTTGCCTTTGGTCTCTGGCTGAGGCATGTGTGTCCCAAACTGCTGAATTTCTATCAATGTATAATAATATATATATAAATTTAATGCATTCTTAAACATGAAAAGAAGCTCAGTTACTTTCATAATAAAAGAAATGCAAATTAAAAATACCTTGAAATACCTTGTTTTATTTTATTTTTTTAATTGAGTTCATAATAGTTTACATCAATGTGAGATTTAAGTTGTACGTTATTTCTTGACTGGCACCACACATTGCTCCCCTTCACCCCCTGTGCCCACCCCCCACCCACTTCCCCTGAATTGTTTTCTTTGTCCATGTGTTTGTTCATATTCCACATATGAGTGAAATCATCTGGTGTTTGTCTTTTTCAGTCTGGCTTATTTCGATTAGCATAATTCCCTCCAGGTTCTTCCATGTTGCTGCAAATGGGATAAATTTGTCTTTCTTTATGGCTGAGTAGTATTCCATTGTGTGTATATATATATACACCACATCTTCTTTATCCAATCATCGGTTGATGGGCACTTGGGTTGCTTCTAAGCCTTGGCTATTGTGAATAGTGCTGCAATGAACATAGGGGTGCATATGCTACTTTGAATTGTTGATTTCAAGTTGTTTGGGTAGATACCCAGTGGTGGGATAGCTGGGTCATATGGTATTTCTATTTTTAGTTGTTTAAGGAATCTTCGTACTGTTTTCCATAGTGGCTGCACCAGTTTGCATTCCCACCAGCGGTGTATGAGGGTTCCCTTCTCTCCACACCCTCTCCAACATTTGTTATTTTTAGTCTTAGTGATTATAGCCATTTTAACAGGCATAAGGTGGTATCTTAGTGTAGTTTTGATTTGCATTTCCCTGATGATTAGTGATGTTGAACATCTTTTCATGTGTTTGTTGGAGATCCATATATCCTCTTTGGAAAAATGTCAGTTCATATCCTCTTTTGATTGGGCTGTTTGCTTTTTTATTGTTCAGTTGTGTACGTTTCTTATATATTATGGAGATAAACCCGTTGCCAGACATATGATTTGCAAATATTTTCTCCCAGTTGGTGGGTTGTCTCTTTGTTTTGATCTTAGTTTCTTTTGCCATGAAGAAGCTCTTCAGTCTGATGAATTCGCACTTGTTTAGTTTTTCTTTTTTCTCCCTTGTCTGAGAAGACATGGTATTCGAAAAGATCCTTTTAAGTTCAGTGTCAAAGAGTATACTATCTATATTATCTTCCAGGAGTTTTAGGGTTTCAGGACTTATCATCAAGTCTTTGATCCAGTTTGAGTTAATTTTTGTGTATGGTTTGAGATAATGGTCTACTTTCATTGTTTTGCATGTGACTGTCCAGTTTTCCCAACACCGTTTATTGAAGAGACTGTCTTTTCTCCATTGTATGTTCTTGGCACCTTTGTCGAAGATTAGCTGTCCATAGATGTGTGGTTTTATTTCTTGGCTTTCAGTTCTGTTCCAATGATCTGTGTGCCTGTTTTTGTACCAGTACCATGCTGTTTTGATCACTATGGCTTTGTAGTACATTTCGAAGTCAGGGATTCTGATGTCTTCAGCTTTGTTCTTTTTTCTCAGTCTTGCTTTTACAATCCAGGGTCTTGTTTGCCCGTATGCATTTTAGGATTCTTTGTTCTATTTCTATGAATAATGTCATTGGGATTCTGATTGAATCTGTAGATTGCTTTGGGTAGTATGGACATTTTTAACTATGTTTATTCTTCCAATCCATGAGCATGGAATCTCTTTCCATCTCTTTATGTCATTATCTGTTTCTTTCAGTAATGTCTTATAGTTTTCATTGTATAAGTCCTTCACCTCTTTGGTTAAATTTATTCCTAGGTACTTTATCCTTTTAGTTGCAATTGTAAATGGCATTGTATTCTTGAGTTCTCTTTCTGTAAGTTTGTTATGAGAGTATAAAAATGCAGCTGATTTTTCCAAGTTGATTTTGTTCCCTGCAACTTTACTGTAGATGTTAATTAATTTCTATTAGCTTTCCAATGGATTCTTTAGAGTTTTCTCTATATGAGATCATATCATCTGCAAACAGCAAGAGCTTCACTTCTTCACTCCCTATTTGGATTCTTTTTATTTCTTTTTCCTGCCTAATTGCTGTGGTCAAAACCTCCAGTACTGTGTTGAATAAGAGTGGTGATAGAGGGCATCCTTGTCTCGTTCCTGTTCTCATGGGGATGGCGCTCAGTTTTTGCCCATTGAGTATGATGTTGGCTGTGGGTTTGTCATATATGGTCTTTATTATGTTGAGGTAATTTCCTTCTATCCTCATTTTGTTAAGAGTTTTTATCATAAATGGCTGTTGGATCTTGTCAAATGCTTTCTCTGCATCTATTGAGATGATCATGTGGTTTTTATTCCTCATTTTGTTGATGTGGTGTATCACAGTGATTTGCAGATGTTGAACCATCCCTGTGTCCCTGGTATGAATCCCACTTGATCATGATGTATGATCTTTTAGATGTATTGCTGAATTCAGGTTGCCAAAATTTTGTTGAGATTTTTTGCATCTATGTTCATCAGCAATATCAGCCTGTAGTTCTCCTTTTTTGTGTTGTCCTTGTCAGGCTGTGGAATCAGAGTGATGTTGGCCTCGTACAATGTGTTAGGAAGTGTTCCATCCTCCCTAATTTTTTGGAATAGCTTGAAAAAGATAGGTATTAAATCCTCTCTGAAAGTTTGGTTGAATTCCCCAGGAAAGCTGTCTGGTCCTGGGGTTTTATTCTTTGGGATGCTTTTGATTACTGATTCAATCTTTTCCTTGTGATTGGTCTCTTCAGATTGTCTGTTCCTTCTTGACTCAGCTTTGGGAGGCTGTAAGAGTCTTAAGAATGTATCCATTTCCTCTAGATTATCCATTTTGTTGGCATATAGTTTTTCATAGTTTTCTCTTATAATCCCTTGTATTTCTGTGGAGTCTGTTGTCATTTCTCCTCTTTCATTTCTGATTTTGTTTATCTGAGCTTTCTCTCTTTTTTTCTTTGTAAGTCTGGTCAGGGGTTTGTCACTTTTATTTATCTTCTCAAAGAACCAGCTCTTTGTTTCATTGATCCTTTCTACTGCCTTTTTCGTTTGAATAGCATTTATTTCTGCTCTGATTTTTATTATTTCTCTCCTTCTGCTGATTTTGGGCTTTGTTTGTTCTTCTTTTTCTACTTCAGTTAGGTGTAATTTGAGGTTGTTTATTTGGGATTTTTCTTGTTTGTTAAGGTGAGCCTGTATTGCAATGAATTTCCCTCTTAATACAGCTTTTGCTGCATCCCATATGAGTTGGTATGGTATGTTTTCATTTTCATTTGTCTCCAGATATTTTTTGATTTCTCTGTTAATTTCTTCAATGATCCATTGCTTGTTCAATGGCATGTTGTTTAGTCTCCAGATCTTTGTCCCTTTCTCAGCTTTTTTTCTTGTAATTCATTTCTAGCTTTATAGCATTGTGATCGGAAAAGATGCTTGTCATTATTTCGATTTTCTTAAATTCATTGAGGCTTGCCTTGTTTCCCAAGATATGGTCTATCCTTGAGAATGTTTCTTGCACTTGAGAAGAATACACTTGAGAAGAATGTGTATTCTGCTGTGTTTGGATGGAGTGTGCTATATATGTCTATTAAGTCCAACTGGTTTAGCTTTCCTTTTAATTCTACTGTTTCCTTGTTGATTTTCTGTCTGGATGATCTAACCATTGATGTGAGTGGAGTGTTGAGGTCCGCTACTATTACTGTGTTATTATTAATACCTTCTTTTAGGTTTGTTTATAGTTGCTTTATGAACTTTGGTGTCCCTGTGTTAGGTGTATAGATATTTGTAAGTGTTATTTCTTGGTGGAGTCTCCCTTTGATCATTATATACTGCCCCTCTTTGTCTCTCTTTACCTGTCTTATCTTGAAGTCTACTTTGTCTGATATAAGTATTGTGACATGTGCTTTCTTTTGTTTGCCATTAGCTTGGAGTATCATCTTCCATCCCTTCACTCTGAGCCTGTGTTTGTTATTAGAGCTGAGATGTGTTTCCTGTAGGCAGCATATTGTTGGGTCTTGTTCTTTATTTTTATTTTTTATTAATTAATTAATTACTTTTTGAGGAAGATTAGCCCTGATGTAACTACTGTCAATCCTCCTCTTTTTGCTGAGGAAGACTGGCCCTGAGCTAACTTCCATGCCCATCTCCCTCTACTTTATATGCCTGCCACAGCATGGCTTTTTGCCAAGCAGTGCCATGTCTGCACCCAGGATCCAAACCAGTGAACCCCAGGCTGCCGAGAAGCAAAATGTTCGAACTTAACCACTGCACCACCAGCCTGGCCCCGAGTCTTGTTCTTTAATCCATCTTGCCACTCTGTGTCTTTTTATTGGAGAATTCAATCTATTTACATTTAGGGTGATTATGGATATATGTGGGCTTAGTGCTGCTATTTTATCACTGTTTTCTGGCTCTCCTGCATTTCATTTGTTTCTCATCCTGTGTGTTCTGGTCTACCCATTGAATTATGTAGTTTTTTTTTCATGATGTGTTTCTTTGTTTTCTCCTTATTTATTATTTGTGACTCTGTTCTTTTCTGTTTAGTGATTACCATGATGTTTGTATTCAGAATCTCGTGTATAAGATAGTCCATTTTCTGATGGCCTCTTATTTCCTTAGTCTAAACTGAGTCAGTCCCTTTCCTCCTCCCTTGTAAGTTTTTCTCACATCTTATTCCATCTTGTGTTATGAGTTTGCAGTTAAAATGACAAGATTATCTTTGTTTGTGGTGTTTTCCTTTCCTTTATCTTTAGTGCTATACTTGAGTGTTTGCTATCCTATTCTGATTCTCTCTTTCTATTTATCTCCTTACTTGATGCTTTGTAACCCCTTCTCCCTGTTTTTTTTTTTTTCCAGGTATGAGGGCCTTCTTGAGGATTTCTTGTGGGGCGGGTCTCATGGCTATGAACTATCTTAGTTTTTGTTTGTCTGGAAAAGTTTTTATTTCTCCATCATATCTGATGTATATTTTTGCTGGATAGAGTATTCTTGGCTGAAAATTTTTGTCTTTCAAAGATTTGAATATGTCATTCCCTTCTCTCCTAGCCTGTAAGGTTTCTGCAGAGAAATCTGCTGAAAGCCTGGTAGGAATTCCTTTGTAGGTGATCTTCTTCTGCCTTGCTGCCCTTAGTATTCTTTCTTTGTCATTCACTTTTGCCAGTTGTTCTACTGTATGCCTTGCAGTAGGTCTTTTTACACTGACATATCTAGGAGATCTGGAAGCCTCTTCCACATGGATTTCCCTCTCTTTCCCTAGGTTTAGGAAGTTCTCTGCTATTATTTCTTTGAACAAGCTTTCTGCTCCAATCTTCTTCTCTTCACCTTCTTGAATACCTATAATTCTTCTGTTGCATTTCCTCATTGAGTTGGCTATTTCTTGGAGACTTTCTTCATTTCTTTTTAGTCTTAGTTCTCTCTCCTCCTCTGTCTGGAGCATTTCAACATGTCTGTCTTCAATTATGCTGATATGCTCCTCTATGATGTCCACTTGAGTGTTCAGGGAATCCATATTTTGTTTTAGCTCTTCCACTGTGTCTTTCATCTCTAATATTTCTGATTGATTCTTCTTTATAGTTTCAATCTCTTGTGAAGTAGCTCTTGAACTCATTGACTTGTTTCTCTACATTCTCTTTTACCTCGGTAAGTTATTTGATGATAGCTGTTTTGAATTCTTTGTCATTTAGATTACATATTTCTGTGTCTTCAGGACTGAATTCTGGGTGCTTGTCATTTTCTCTGTGATCTGGAGATCTAATATAATGTTTGATATTGCTAGAGGGGTGGCTCTGTGTTTTCGCATCCTGGCGTTATTTGGTCACAGCTACCTCCTATCTCCACTGAGTGGGGGTCAAGAGCCACATAGTTTGAGCCCTCTGCCTTTAGCCAAGATCTCCAGTAGTGAAGCTGGCACTGAGCAGGTGGGGGGGAGGGTGCTTGCTTCTACATGCTCTTAGAGTTTTCTTGCTCTGCCCTCACTATCTACTCTCCTGGGGTGTTGGCTTGATGTCGCCCCTGCATTAGCTTTCACCTTGGTGGGGGCTTTCCCCCAGACTGTGAGGGCTCTTGGGGATCTTTGATGTTTACGCAGAGGAGCATCCCCTCCCCTGTTCCTTTCCTCTCAGAGGCCACCTGCTCTCCTCGATACCAGTCTTTAGGGGAGGGAGCACAGTTCTCTCTTACCCTGTTCCACTTCCTCCAAGGGGGCTCCAGCCTCTCCCCACTCCATCGTATGGCTGCATGGTGTCTCCAATGTTATTTGTGTTGTGTCTGGATGTCCTCTGTTAGAGTGTGGATGTTTTCTTGTTGTATGTTGGAGGCGGAAGATTACCGGGAAAGTTCATGCTGCCATGATGCTGATGTCACTCCCCCATTTTTAAGTGTTGGCAACTAAGTCCATGTTTTAAAATTTGCAGTTTGTAATCACGTGTGGGGTGCATCCTGCCTTAGCCTTTGCAAAGCTTTCCTGCAGAAACCTCCACTTGTGGCATCTGCTTCACTGCCCTCTCACTGCCCACTCAGTTCTGTAGTCCCTCACTGTGTCCTGTAGGGGCGACTCAAAACTGGCCAAAAGGTTCTTGGATTTATAGGAAGTTATATACAAAATAAGGGTATGTATACAAGGATTTTACATAAGGAAGAGTTTTCGGTAGGGGCCAGTAGCAGTTACTATAAGTAAGATATGATTGTAAGTGTTGTTTCTCTAAGGGAGAGAAATTTCTGAATTCCAGTTGATTTAGAAACACGTGTTATGGAACAGAAATTTTTATTTATAAATAAAAAAGTACACGCAGATGTATTAAATATATATTTACACACAATGCATGTGAGTGCATAATGTATTTTTCTTAGCACTTAGATACGTTTTCATGCATCAAATGATGAGGACTATTTAAAGTGAAAAAGAAAGAAAATCATTGTATTCTGCATAGATATTTTGTTATCACTTTTCTGGTAAGCAATTACCTAAGCAGGAACCTCTATTCTGGCATTATATAGCTTTAGATTACTTTTTAAATTAAATACAAATTTTAGGAAGGAACATTTTTTTTTTTACCTCCTTTTATGATTGAAATCTTTTGCTTTCTAAAAATTAGGGTATTTTCTTCTAAAATAAGTAATCTATTTGATCAGTACTACTACTATATTTGTATGTACCTTACAATTTTGTAAGTTTCTTTTATCTGCAGTATCCTTATAATCACTTTCTCATTTTTATTTATTCTTAAATACATCTCGAGGAGGTAGAAAAAACCAAATTTTTATAGAACAATGAAAATAAAGAATTTGGTGTAGTGCCTGAACACTTGATAATCATGCAACATGCCACCAGTTGTTAATAACATCACTGTTTTTCATATAAGGCTGATGGACAGTAGAAGAAACTGAATCTTAAATAACTTAAGTCCACTGTGGTTATAAAACTAGTAAGTTTCAGAGACTAAAACTTATTAAGATACAGTTCTACTGACCTAAACTCCATAGCCTTTCATTTATAACAATAAAAATGAAAGAGCAAATAAAAAGAGCTTTTTGTTATTAGAGCACCTGTTTATTGCTGGGTGCATTGCACATTAGTCATTGGTTTTTTTTGCAAGTACTGCATGAGGTTTCCTTTATAGATTGAGAAACTGGAACTAATAAGTGGTGAAATCACTTACCACGGTTACGTTGCCAGTAAGTGGCAAAGGCAAAGTGTTCCTAGTGAGTGGCCAATCCCAGGACCCTGGCCTTCCATAGTACACTGTTTTTACCACATTGTATCTAATCCATGCTTGCAAGTAACAAGTATTTGATTTTTAACTGATAGTAAGCATTTGAGAGGTTTGTGCCACTAAGAAAGTAGTCATCATTTCATAAAATTGCCAGCTAAAATTGGAGAAAGCACTCATCTTGAACAGATAGGGTTTTCTGTAAAATCAACAAAAAGGTTTTGTTCTTGGTTAAAAAAAAGTATTTCTTTCCTTGTCTGGGAGTGACCTTTCTGATGTTACACCATGATAGGATCCGTTCTGTGGGATGTGAGTGGGATTTGGGGAGTATGATGGCAATGACTGATGAATCCACCCCTTGCTTGTTAGTGGCCCGTCACGGTAAAAACAGTGCAGCTGGGATGTCGCAGATGAATGGAGAACACCTAAACGATGGATACAGGAAGGAGCAGTTCGGGTTAGGTTTAGCTGTGAGTGACCAAAAAACCCCAAATGCCAGTGCCTCAAACAAGATAGAATTTTATTTCTCATGCATGTAAAAGAAGTGTGGAAATCAGGAATCTAAGGCAATCTCAAGACAACTGAAGATTTTTTAATGTTTTGCTGCTCTGTCATTCTCAAGACATGGCTTTCTGCCTCATGCTCCAGGCTGCCTAAACACCTACTGTCACATTTGGAATCCAGCTGGTAGGAAGGAGGAAGGGCATGTCTCTCTCTCATTAGGACACTTTCCAGATGTCATATATGACAGCTTTGCCTTGATCCAGTTAGCCAGAATGTGGTCACATTGTTGTGGCCACACACACCTGGTTGTGGGGGAGGCTGGGAAATGCAGTGTCATCCGGATATTGGGGTGGCAGGTGTTCTACCAACACAGAAGAGGGAGAGAGCGGATATTGAGGGATTGGGAGAGTCTGCCACAGAAAGAATGGAAAGGAGATAGCCGGGGAGCAGAGAAAGATTGCCTCCTGTCCAGCCTCTGTTCTACGATTTCTTACGTACCCTTTCCTAGGACAGGCATCCTGGAACAGACGTACAGATATGGGTCCTAAACTTAGTTACTCTGAGTACGTGCCTTTGAGTGAACGATGGAAATCTTTAGGAGCCCATGTCTTTAAGAAAAGCAAGGATGACAAACTTTTATTTTTTTCAGTAGCTCCTTTGCACACTGCTTCACTGGAGGAATTACGCCATGAATGAGCCACTACCTCCAAACCCGCAATTACTTTCAGAAGCTTGCGACTTCCACGTGAAGGTCTGAGCTCCCTGACAGAGATACAGACTCTGCACAAGGGGCCTAACATGGATTTCGAAGCTCCTGCAGCCTGCTCTCCTCGTCACACATACACCTAGGGACTCTTGTCACGGGCGGGAAGTAAATATCTACATGGGGAAGGATGTTTAGGGAGCCGGCTGCTTTTCTGTCAGAGTGCTCTTTCCTCCCAAGGAATCTTGAAATAATAATGCTAGCCACTATTTTCTGAATGCGAAACCCATTGCATATGTTACCACGCTTAAACTTCAGAGCAACTCTGAAAGGGGGGCCTTATTCCTTCTCATTTCACAGACGGAGAAGCTCAGAGACAAAGTCATGGAACTGGTAAGGGAAGTGGCTGAGATTTGCACTTGAGTTTGATGGACTCCAAAATCTATACTCTGTCATCATAGCTTCTCATCTTTAAAAAATACAACAAGGTCTAAGGCCCTCTTGAGTGTTTGTTTTCGTGTAAGAGCCTAAGGAAAGTAGAGATGCGCCTCAGCTCCTCCTGGCGCTGCAGTTGCTGGCGCTCCTCAGCTTGGCTCTCCCGCCGGCCCTCTCCTGAGCCAGTGGCCGCAGGGAAGCTCGTCCCGGGGCACAAGGGAGCCACTGCTTCGAGCTGGGAGGATGCGGGCAGCTGAGGCCGCTTGGCGGGGAGGCCGCAGCGGGGGGCTGGAGCCCTGCTCCCTCCCTGGCTTGTTGCGTTGCAACGGTCTGCTTTCACTGCTCTGCTCTGTTTTCTTTAGTCGCCTTCATCTTACCGCTGTCCCTCCACACCTGGTGGTCGCCGATGACTGTATCTCTAAGGCTCTGGGTTTCTTCATCCTCATCCAGGGACAGAGAGAGAGGGATGGACAGTTAGTCGCAGGAGCGCTCTCAGAGGAGCAAGGAAACTACTTTCCCCGTCATGCTCTGCAAATTTCCCCTCGGTCTCTATTGGCCCAAATGGCGTCATGTGTGTACCCTGAACCAATACGAGGAGCCAGGGGCGGGATGATGCAGAGTCGCTTAGGCGGTGCCGCAAGGCTGCTCCCAGCACCTGAGCTCGCAGGAACCGCTGAGGTTGAAGTTGTCTCTAGGAGACCGGGGGCGCCTGGGCGAGTGCCCACAGCGTCTGTTGGACTCTGGCAGTTGAGAGCATCCTCCCCTCGCCGCTCGTAACAGCACCCCGGGGACTGGCCCTTAGCATCCGCCCCTCCCCACTCGGAGCAGCACCCCAGGGACTGGCCCTTAGCGTGACTCGGGGCTCCTGGAAGGCTGGCGGCCCCTGGGGCCTGGAGCAGAGCGCTGCATGGAGGTTTGGTAACCCTCGAAACGAGAATCGCCATAGTGTGCTACCCCTCGCACACAACGAGGGTGCGAGCAAAACCAACTTCTACAAGTGCTTTAATGAGTACGTGAGTTTAATTACAAACCTTCCAAAGACCCTTTGAGACCAGTACACTGTCCTTGCCTGACCTTGCAGGCAGCACCCTCAGGGCACTCGTGGTGACGCTTGTCACACCTGTAAATAGGCCTCCAAAGTGGGCCTTCCTCCCTAGGCCGAGGCTGTGCTCTCTGAGGGGGGGCCTGGGTGCAAAGCCCGGAGCACCTCGGTGCGTAGTAAACACTTGTGTGAGTAAATGAAGAACCCAGATGTTGCTCAGGTCTCCTGTCCCCTTCCCTAGCCACTACTTTCACTTATAAATATCATATATCTCAGCCTAATTGTACTCACAATAAAAAAAAAAACCTAAGCAACAAATTGTGTTCGGAATATATGCATATAAATATGAAAATATTCCAGCAACCCAAAATACATGTTTTGTGAGGTGGAATGGCCACTGCTTGGTAGGATAGTGGAGAAGGCGGTCATTGTGCAGGGCTTTTTGTTAGAACCAAGTCAGCAAGTACTGCTGCTGTGAGCTTCACATGAAGCTGTGGAAGGTGGGGTCCTCCTTGGGTCTATGCATTTGGGGTAGCAGGACTTTTCCTGTGTTCCATGCTTTGGGGTGGGAGTGAAGAGGAAAGGCAGGAACATAGTAATTATAAAATAGGATGACTCTCAAGAAAATAGAGGGTAAGGTTTTTGCTTTGTTTTGCCATCACTTGACTTCTAATTCAAGTGTAAATATGGCCGCTCTCAGGATAAGAGAAATTTTGCAGGAACCCATGAGTAGAAGTGAACTGCCTTTCGCGGTGGAGGGCACCGAAGGACAGACAGGACTTCTCCATCTGAGGTCTCGGGAAGTGGCGGCAGCCACAGCTGTGAAGGCCCCACAGCTGTTGGGCTTTGGCGGGCGGGGCTGCTGCTGCTCCTGGAGCGGAGCTGTGCGCCCCATCGGGGCCCTCTCCTGACACGCAGCCTGGGAGAGCTCCTGCAGGAGGGGAGGTGCACACGTCTTGCTCTTCCTCTTTTCACAGGGAGAAGACAAATGTCCAGGTAAGTAGCATAGTGATCAGATGGGTCATGGGATAGGAAAAGAATTGTCACTGATACAAAGTGACTGGAAAAACCAGACTGTATCAGTGTGTCCTAAAGTATTGTATCAGTTTTGCTGGCTGGCTCTTCTCTGTTAAGTAAAGGAAAGTCTGTTTGTTGTTCAGACTATCATCATTAATTCAATTTTGGTATTTTGTAGAGAATGAACATAGGTACTAAATATTCTAGCATTCAATTGACATATTTCACAGTTCTGCTTTGAATTCCTTCTTCTTTGAGATGCACAGTGTTCTTACGGACGTATAGATTTTATTCAATCAGTGTTTAACGGAGACTTTTAAAAAGCTGCTAAAGTTGCAAATGGATCCCAGTCAGCTGGTTTGAACAGTGTCCTATATTCAGCTGTATTTGTGCTTCAGGGGGGAAGTGATAGGAGAGGCCGCACGGTAGCTTCATCGAACTGCTGTGTGAATAATAGCGAGCGATGTGCACTGGGGTCCCTGCCGGCACACCCACCTGCACACCTGCCTACACAGGCCCCTCGGTTTTTAAATCTGCCAAGTACATAAGTTTTGTTGGTGTGTTTTCTGAGTGCTCTTATTCTGTAAAAGAAGAATTAACTGTGGCAAGATTATGACACTTTCGGTACAGAAATAAAAATATTCTTAGAATTTTCTTCTCCACAGGTTAACTTTTCTCTTCAGTGTGTTTTCTTTGTTATCTGCTTCCTGCACCCCCATTATAATTTGTGTGTGTGTGCTGAATAGACGATATATAATTAGGAATTCTCTTGAGAAAAAATTCTTAGCTTGAGAAATGTGGGAACCATGGCTGGAGAACGCCCAGGCAGCTGTTTAATTTTGGCAAGAAAAAACACAGGACTTCTTTGTTTGGCGTCTGAGGCCCAACTGTGCTACTCCGCAGTGAGGTTGGGAGGGAGGGAAGCTGGTGCACAGGTGCCTGCTTCACACCTGCTGTCTGATTAAGTCCCCCAGTGAGCCCTTGAAGCAGGTGTGAGGATGCTCCTTGCACAGGTGAGGAAACTGAGGCTTAGCTCCATGTGGAATTCGCCCGAGGCGTGGTTAACAAAGGGCGTGGCCAAGTTCCCAATTCAGACTTTTCTGAACTTAAGGCCCCTGTTCTTTACACCGTACCAAATGGCTCAGCGCTTAAGTTGTGTCTTAGAAGTAAAAATAAGAACAACAATGAACATTTGTTCAACAATGTTCAACAGTGTTCAACAATGTTCAACAATGAACATTTTCTCAACAGAGTAACAGTTTCTCTGGAGCCCTTCTGTTTTCACTGAGAATTTGATTGTTTTTGTTTTCATTTTGATAAGAAACCATTACTAATAAATATACGCTGCATCACCTGGATTATCAGTTTATAACCCAGTGCGACTCCTATGAAGAAAGCAGTGCTGGTTCTATTTGCGTTGAAGCTAAGAAGTGTCTCTCCACCCCAGAGATGGCTGGCTGCTCTACCCAGTACCTACTCTTCTTCCTTATTCACAAGCCCTGTGATTTGACTGGAGGTGGCAATATTCCTACATTTCCCAGAATCCCTTGAGGTTAAGAATGGTCACGTGACATGGTTCTAGCCAATGACATGTAAGAGAGTTATTGGGTGGACCTCCCTGGAAAGATCCTTAAAGGCAGCTGACTGGGGCTGGCCCCGTGGCCGAGTGGTTAGGTTCTCAGGCTCCGCCATGGTGGCCCAGGGTTTTGCTGGTTCGGATCTTGGGTGCAGACATGGCACCACTTGTCAGGCCGTGTTGAGGTGACTTCCCATGTGCTACAACTAGAAGGACCCACAACTGAAATATACAACTATGTACTGGGAGGATTTGGGGAGAAAAAGCAGAAAGCAAAAAGAAGATTGGCAACAGTTGTTAGCTCAGGTGCCAATCTTAAAAAAAAAAAAAGGCAACCGACTTAGCAGGCACCTACCTTTTGCACTCTCTGTTCTTTCTTCTTTCTTAGCCTGAAGGAGATCAAGTTATGGACCCTGAGGGCAAGGATGCATGCTAGGGATGGCTTAAGATGGAGAGTCTGGGTCTCTAATGATTACAAAAAAAATCCTAACAGCCCTGGCCTTTGCTATCTATAGACAAATACCTCGTTATATAGAAATAGTATGCTCCCTAATTTTTTAATTAGCTTTATTGAGATATAACTTGCATGCCATAAAATTCTCCTGTTTTTTAAATCTCCATGACCTGGCCACATCCAAGAAGACAAATCAGGATTTTGTTTTTTAAAAAAAAACAGGGAAGGATGCGCCCTGAGCAAACATCTGTTCCAGTCTTCTTTTTCCCTCCCCAAGGCCCCAGTGCATGGTTGTATATCCTAGTTGTCAGTCCTTCTGGTTCCTCTATGTGAGCCACCACCACAGCATGGCTGCTGACAGACGAGTGGTGTGGTTCTGGGCACCACAGCGGTGAGAACACCAAACCTTAACCGCTAGACTGTTGGGGCTGGCTCAGAATTCACCTGTTTTAAACATACAATTCAATGGTTTTGATAAGCTAACATCACCACAATCCAAATTTAGAAAATTTCCATCACTGTCAAAAGGTCCTGCCTGCCCATTGACCATCAATCCCCAGTCCTTTCCCGGCTCCAGGCAACCCCTGGTCGGCCCTCTGTCCCTTACAGGTGGCTGTTCTGGACAGCTCCCATAAGTGGAATTGTGCAGTGCATAATCTTTTGCATCGGGCTCCTTTCACTTAGCTTCTGATTTGGAGGTTCGTCCCACTGCAGCTCGTATCAGTAGTTGGTTGCTTCTGATTGCTGGATAGCATTCCACATATGGCTACCCCACATTGTGTTTCTCCATTCACCAGTTGATGGACGTGCGTTCTACTCTGTTGATATTATGAGTGATGCTGCTAAGAGCCCATCCAGGTCTTTGTGAGACACACATTTTCATTTCTCTTGGGTAGATACTTATGAATGGAATTGCAGGGTCACACGGTAAATTTATATTTAATTTTTTTAGGAAACTTGTAAACTGTTTTTTAAAGTGGCTGCATCATCTCACATTCCCACCAGCAATGTATGAGAGTTCCAGTTTTTCCACATCCTCACCAATAATTATCGTGTCTTCTTGATTATGCCAATTCCAGTGGGCGTGAAGCGGTATCTCATGGGTGACTTTCATTGCCTTAATGACTAATGATGCAGAGCATCTTTTCATGTGCTTATTATCCCATTTTTAAATTGATTTGTTTGTCTTATTGACTTGTAAGAGATCTTTATATATTCTGGATATACATCCTTTATCAGAAGTAATATTTGTACATATTTTCTCCCAGATTGGGGTTTATCTTTTCATTTTATTATTGGTAATTTTTGAAGCACAAAAGGTTTAATTTAATGAAGTCTGTTTTGTCAGTTTTTTCTTTTATGGATCACGCTTTTGGTGTTGTGTTTAAGAACTCTAACCCATGGCCACAAAAGATCTTCTATATTTTCTTCTAAAAGTTTTATAGTTTTAGCCCTAACGTTAGTTGGTGATCAGTGTCGAGTTCATTTTTGTGTATGATGGGAGGTAAGTACATAAATTCACCTTTTTGCAGGCAGGTATCCAGTGGTTCCAGCACTCTTGGAAAGACTGTCCTTTCCCCCATTGAGTTACCTTGGCACTTTTGTCAAAAGTCAATGGATTATAAATGTGAGAGTTTATCTCTGGATTCTCACTTCTACTCCATTTATCCATATGTTCATCCTGTCTTGATTAATGTACCTTTATAGTAAGTTTTGAAATTGGGAAGTGTAAGTTCTCCAACTTTGCTCTTTTTCCAGATTGTTTTGGCTTTTTTGAGTCCTTTGCATTTCTATATAAATTTTAGGGTCAGACTGTCAATCTGTCAATTTCTGCCAATTGAACTTTTGATAGGAATTGTGTTGAATCTATAGATCAATTTGAGGAGAATTGCCATCTTGGTAATATTGAGTCCTCCGACCCGTGAGTATAGAGTGTCTCTCCATTTAGTTCAGTCTTCTTTAATTCCTCTCAGCAATATTTTGTAGTTTTCAGTGTCTAAGTCTCGTACTTCTTTTGTTCGTTAATTTTTAAGGTCACTGTTTTATGGACTTCTGCTAAATTGAAATCCTGATGTTCTAATTGGCAAATAAAATAGAAAATTAAAGGAATAGAAGTGGACTTAACATACATAAATGATATTTTATGTGCAGGCAGATGATGTCATGGTGCCTTGTAGAAATGATCGGCTCACAGTGTCGAAAGTGGAGATAAGTGTTGAGAAAATGGAATTATTGAATGGCACACCAAATACAGGCATGTCCAGCCCAAAGGAATCTTTGTCGTATAGTTAGTACCATATGTATAAAAGCCAATAAAGCAGCAGCATCTGCCACAATAACTCAATATTTGTTGATTGAAATCAATTGTATATCATTTTTGTTTATATTTATTTGTAAATTTGTTTATATTTAATGTGTTATCAGCATGAAGAATTTAGACCTAGTTTTACATTTATTGGCCCAATCTTTTTTTTTTTTTTAAAGATTTTATTTTTTTCCTTTTTATCCCCAAAGCCCCCCAGTACGTAGTTGTATATTCTTCGTTGTGGGTCCTTCTAGTTGTGGCATGTGGGACGCCGCCTCAGCGTGGTTTGATGAGCTGTGCCATGTCTGCGCCCAGGATTCGAACCAACGAAACACTGGGCCGCCTGCAGCGGAACGTGCGAACTTAACCACTCGTGTTGGCCCAATCTTTTTTCCCTTTAATGAGTGTCTAGTATTCAACATGGGAAATCACTGGTTTAGTTTATTAGTTTGCAAAGAATTTTCAATTCACCATCTTATTGTTCTCATAGCAACCTGGAGCTTGGGTAAAATAAGGATTTTTATTATTCCCGCATTATACATGATGAAACTAAGATTCACAGAAATTAAGTGATGTGTGTAATTTTATACATACGTCAGTGGCAATTCTGGGATTTAAAATTAAGATTGCAGGCTCCCAATTCTTTACTCTTTTTGCTACATATATTATTGATTATTGATCACTTTTTAACCCCTGCTAATGACATAAGAGAAATATAAAACTTTTGGGGGGCTTTGCAGTCTAGGTAGGGAGATAAAAGCCATGAAACATGCTGAAAGTGAAATTAGTGTAATAGAGCCCACAGCCCAGGCACTCAGCTCTCTTGGTGTCTACAGAATGCAGACAACTGTATGGACCTGGGTAAGTGAGTAGGAAGTGGGACCTGAACGATGCAGAGGACACTGTCAGGCAGCCCAGACCCAAGACACCCTCCGTCCCCCCTCCCCCCCCACCACAGAAGTGAAGCTTCCATTCCCCTCAGCTGCTGGGAATGTTGGCAGCTGACAGTTCTCATCTGAGACCCTCTCTGGGGATTGCCTGTGGCCTTGCCCAAGGTCGTGCCCCGTCTTAGGGGCAGCCCAAATCCAGTGTTAGTTGGTGCTAACACATACAGGCGTGGCCTTCCTCCCAGCTTAGGTCAACTCGGAAGGGCCAGCCCAGCTCCAGAGCATCAGTGAGGCCGCATCAGAATTCAGCCTCCTCTCTGCCCTGTCTTCCTTCCTTTACTCCCTCTCGGGCTTGGTCCCCAGAGCACCCCTCCACAAAGCTCCTGCAGGTGAGCGCCCCCTCAGAGTCCACTTCCTGGGGAACCAAACTGCACCAGACACCTCCCAGTTTTCCAGGCAGAGGAAAAGCTCGAGCAAAGGCCTGGAGGCAGGGACTCGCCTCGGGGTGCAGCAGAGAGGAAACAGAACACGGTAGTACCCCTTCATCCACGGTGTTCAAGTCACCCTTATCTTACTTCCTAATGGCCACAAAGCTCAAGAGGAGTGATGCTGGCAGTTTGGATATGCCAGAGAAGCTGTAAAGTGCTTCCTTTAAGTGAAAAGGTGAAAGTTCTCGACTTAATAAGGAAAGAAAAAAAATCGTCTGCCGTGGTGATTATTATTGTTGTTAATCTCTTACAGGGCCTAATTGATAAGTTAAACTTTGTCGTAGGTATGTATGTATAGGGAAAACGCAGTATAGGCATATAGGGGTCAGTACTATCCATGGCTTCAGGCGTCCACTGGGGGTCTTGGAACTTCTCCCCTGCAGATAAGGGGGGACGACTGTAGAGTGTTTAAAGAGCATAGAAGAAAGGGGCTGATGGCGGAGGACTTTGAAAGTCTTGATAGGGAACGCCGCAGGAAAGCCTTAGCTGGCCCACCTGCTGTGGATGTTGCCCAGTGAGAATACTGGAGCTGACCTTGACATTCCCTTTGTAAGGTGAATGTAATAGACATCAGCCCTGACCTTTAACAGTGACCCTGTGACTCAGGCTCTGAAGCCTGAAAGGGGAGATTGGAATTTAAGATGTCCCTGCCAGCTTTCTACCTGAGTGATTTTAGAGCTTCTCTTCCTCATTTGGAAAATGGATATGTTTTGAGGATTGAAATATTCCTAATTTCAGGGGCATTTCATTGGTGTCATGTGACAGGAGGCTTCCATGGCCAAAAGAACTCTGGATGGTGCAAGGCTACACTCGGATAAATGGATTTCTTTACGGTAGGATTTCTCAGTCTTTAATATACTGCTGTGCCTTGTGGTCTCGAGGAAGGGATGTAATCCAAATTGTCTTACCTTAACTCATCAGGAAGACCTTTGCCATACCCGACACCTTCCAGGGAGCATCTAATAGGCTTGTGTGCTGCTGAAGTCATCTTGAGAAACCCTGGCCCGTCACAGAGCGGGCAGTTAAATGTTAGCCTGGATTCTGTTGATCACCATGGCCTCCCTGCCTGACCTGAAACCAAGTTAGGAATTTCTCAGAAATATGTTAGGAATTCCCAATGACTCTGGTACTCAAGATCAATATGGTCTTGCTTATTTAAATTTGGAAGGTACAATTCACTTCAGGGATACCTCCAAATCTTGACACGCATCTTTTAAAGAATGACACTCTCTCAAGCCTTTAGATTGGGGGAAACATGGGTTTCCAAGGTGTGATCTCTCCTTTCGACTGGTGGTGGCCCCCACGTTGTGCTGAAGCATACGGTGGCTGCCTTGTGGGGATAGAGCAGTGTGTTGAGAAGGATGCTGAAGGTGTGTCTGGGCTGTGTGAGCGAGGGTGCTGTGATGGATTAGTGATGTCATCCATTGGACAGCATTTTCTGCCTTTATTTTAGGCCATAGTTAGTTATATGTTGCTTTACTTTTTGAAGACAGTGAGAGAATGAATTATATAAACCCTCTCAAGTGCAGTGTGTTCAAAACTAACTCAGCATCATCTTCTCCTCTAACTTGGGTCTGTGCTGGTACCCTCCGTCTCAGATAGTGGCAGTGGCCTCCACCAACGCACGCGTGACTCCTGCCTGGTCTTCATGTCCTATAACCAATCAGTCACCAAGTCTGGGCACTTGTACCTTCTAAATGTCTCAAATTGTTCCCCTTCCCGTCGAGTGACGCTCCTCAGTTCTACAAATGCCTTTAACTCTGACCCCAGCCACTACAGCCCCTCCCACCCGGCCTCCAGCCTGCAGCCCTGCTCGCTTCAGTCCCTCCCTCTGTCTATCTGTCTGCCTATTCAGGTGGGTCTCCTTCTCACATCCTGGAATGACTTCTTCAGAGTGAAACTAACCTCCTGAATTTGGCATTGGAGGCCTCCCATATCTGGGTCCTGCTGATCTCTGGTCTCATTTCTTGGTGCTCTCTGAGGCTCCTGCAGAACCAATGTGCTGACCTGCCTGATCCACACTGTTTCTAGCTTCCGCGCCTCTGCTTGTGCTGTGCCATCTGCCTGAAATGTTTTCTCCACCCTGTTCACACTGCTCTCCACCTACCCAGGTAACCCCTGCGCATCCTTGAAACTCCCCTCAGCCACCCCCCTCCAGAAAATCCTTGCTGACCCTCCCTCCCCCACGCTTGGGCAGGTGCCCTAACCAAGGATAGTGGGGGTATGTCTTATTTCATTTCTATTCTTTGTACCTATTAACATTCCTGCCTCACCTTAAGCACTCAATAAATATGTGAAGGAATTAAATATCTATAATGAATAAAACTAAGCTAAGAGCAGTCCATGGAATCAAGAATATAACTCATACTCGGGGAAGAAACTTCCTTTGCGGATTAAGAATGATTGCCACGCCTGGCTGGTGGGGTGGCCGGCGGGGTGGGGCGGGCCGCCCGTGAGAGCAGCCCTGAGCAGGTTCCAGGAGCCTTCGCTGTCGCTGAAGCGCCACGGACGCTGGAGTGGGTCTGCTTCCCGGGGAAAGAAGGGCACTCTGGGAAGTGCTTAGCCGGGTTAGAGTCATTTTCCACTTTTGTGTGGCCATTCTGAGCGTTTGCCCGTATCTGTACGTCCGGTCTGACTTTTTAAGAAGGCCTACAGTCTGGCCTGTTTTCCCCGTGGATTACTATAGAAAGAACGCCTTCTTACTGCCGATTAGATCACACTTCCCATAACCCTGGTGACCCTAAGGTGAATTACAGAGCGGATTATTACTTCTTTTCAACTGAAGCTTCTTTATGACTACAGACGAGGAACTGAGTGTACTGTGCGCAGGATTCTGCGGGCTCGGCGTCGAAGCCTGTTGAGTGGCGTCAGGAGGGCAGCCTCCGAGACTCCCCGAGTGCCTGCATTGCGTCGTCCTCCTTGCGCACACCCCCTGACAGCGTGCCGCGTCCGGGAGGCCTCGCTGAGAACACGGGTGTGGTCCCCTCCCTCTCTCCTGGATGGTGAGACCTTCAGCAACTAGTCAGCTGAAGGCTCGACATACACCCGAAAGTCAGACAGACCACCCCCTCGATGGTAACCAGCGACAGAGCGTTTCCCAAGTCCGTGGGAGACCGTCAGCAGGACAGGAGTGGATGAAGGGCGACTGCGATCGAGGGCGAGATGATGCGAAGTACAGAAAGCATGTCCCGCCGAGGCGGCACCTTCAGTGCTCCTATCCCACGGCCCCAGTCACAGTGCTGTGTCTAACAGTGGGGTCCTAGGGATAAAAACCAGTTGAAAAGCTGTAACTAGCCGGCCAGGTGGCGCAGCAGTTAAGTGCGCACGTTCTGCTTCGGCGGCCCTGGGGTTCGCCGGTTTGGATCCTGGGTATGGACGTGGCACCGCTTGTCAAGCCATGCTGTGGCAGGCGTCCCACCTATAAAGTAGAGGAAAATGGGTACGAATGTTAGCTCAGGGCCAGTCTTCCTCAGCAAAAAGAGGAGGATTGGCAGCAGATGTTAGCTCAGAGCTAATCCTCCTCCTCAAAAAAAAAAGACAGCCAGGCAGTCTCTCTAGGCTCTGCCTCCCACTCTTTGTCCCATAGGCCAGTAGCACAGGGAGGCCGCCAGGAGGCTGAATGGGGCCTGGGGCCCTCACACGGATTCTTCCCCACTTGCTTTTCTCTTCCTGTCTCCCTAGGTGAGGCCTGGGGCTCAGGTTGGAGCCTAGCCCCCTACCTGGTACCCTGAGCTCAGGGCAGATGGCTCGGGTACCCCCTCCTGGGAGCCGCCTCTCCCTGGGCCAGCCGCTCTTGCTTGGGGTCAGTCAGTTACTCAGGGGTTTGAATGCAGGTCGTGCTGGTGACCAGGGTCGCACGCCTGGTGACCTGGAGAACTCTGCTGCTGGCCGTTCTCAACCCTGAGCAGACTCCAGGTAATCATTCTGTGAGAAGGCTTCTCTGGCCCCAGGAGGGCAACCCTAATGTTAATTCTGTAGTTGAAAGTGATTTTCTCAGAGTGAGAGCAAACTAGTTTTAGAATCGAGGTTTTCTGCCTTTCCTCCCCGTACCCACCTGAATCAGATACGGAACTTCTGCCGCTTAAAGATGGGTCAGGCGCCGAGATGAAACACTCAAAATTGTGATTTCTTCCTGTGAAAGGAAATGACTAAAATTTCTAAAAATTACAATTACAGACAAGTCATTCTTAAAGAAAAATATAGATGTGTATATATTTTCAAATGAGTCTATCAGTATAGAATATTTAAAAATCGTGAGCTTTGATTCTGTCTGAAACTAAATGAATTTTACCCTAATGGGGTGGAGGTAGTTACTCAAGCAAAGTAACTAAAACCTGAGGAAAAGTAAGAAAAGAAGGGAAATATGTGCCTGTGTCTGACGGTTGGCTCAAGAGGCGTTCATGGAGTGACTGCTGGAGATCTGGGGATGGCCCGCCGTCCTAGGCGACGCGAGCCCGAGTTGAACCACGGCCACACAAGGACAGCTGTGGGGGTGCAGTGTGGGGAGTGCCCTGGGGGAGCCCGGAGCAGAGGTGGGGGTCTGGGGCAGGAGAGAGGTGCAGGCGGGAGCACGGCTGTGGACTGGCGTCAGGGAAGGCCTCGCTGCTGGCGCCGCGTGAGGAGGGATCTGGAGAAAGGCTGGGCATACCTCACAGGCTCTCTGGGGCCGGAGAGTCCCAGGCAGGGCGGAGAGCGCAGAGGCCGAGGGCTGCGTGAGGCCCGGGAAGCTGGCTCCCTTGGCGCTGGAGGCAGATGGGAGAGGCCTCTGCAGACTCAGAGCAGCACTTTGGCTTCTGCTCAGAGCAGGGTGGAGGCAATGAGAGGGTTTTGAGCAGACCTGAGAAGCGCTGTAATCAGACGATCTTTTGTGAGAATCACCCTGGCTGTTCTGTGGAGGCTGGGAGGACAGAGCAGTGCGGGTCGCAGAGCTTTGCAGTGACCCCACTGAGAGACCGTGCTGGGTCAGAGCAGAAGGGTAGCAGTGGAGGAGCTGAGAAGTGGGCAGGCCCTGGGCGCATTTGAAGGTTCAGCCAAAGAGGATTTGCTGGCAGGTTGTGGGATGTGAGGAGCCAGGAAGAGTCAAGGCTGACCCCCAGATCTTAGGCCTGGTCCACCAGAAGGGTGGAGCTGCCGTATAGGGAAATGGGGAAGACGTGGGTGGGAGATCCAGGGATCGGGAGAGGCCAGCAGCTGGTTTTAGGCATGATGAATTTAAGATGCCTGTTAAACATGCAAGTGTAAATGGTAGGCAGGCAGGCAGATGAAGGAGTCTGGAGTCCGGGCTAGAGAGAGAAGTTTTGGAGTCACCAGCCAAGAGCCGGGATGACATTTCCGAGAGGGTGAGTTCAGAGAGAAGAGAAACTGGAGGACTGCGCCTTGCACGTTCCAGTGCTGCGCGGGCCAACAGAGCTTGCTGCGTGATGGGGATGTTCTCTGTCTGCACCGTCCAGTATGATTGCCACTAGACAGATGTGGCTGTTGAGCACTGAAAACATGACAAGTGCAACTGACAAACTGAATTTTTTCTTATATTTAATTGAAATTTAAATAGCCACATGTAGCTAGTGGTTACCCTATTGGACATCACAGCTCCAGTGGGTAAACAGTGGGAGAGAGGAGGAGGGCTCAGCAGAGGACGGACTTTTAATGCAGGGAAAGCACAGGAGAGAACGTTGTCCTGGAAGCCGACTGTGTTGAACGTTGCTCGTGGATCTAACATGAGGAAGACTGGGAATGGCTCTTGGGGTTTAGGAAGGTTGGCTGTTTCAATGGCATGGTGAGGACACACCCTACTGGAGGGTGTGCAAACGAGAATAAATGGGAGAGAGAAAGTGTGGACAGTAAATCTCGACAGCTCTTTCAGGGACTGTTGTGGTTGTGTAGAGAGTGTGGGAGTGGACGGGCTGAGAAACACGGAGAGTGGGCAGCGCCAGCACCAGGGCACAGGTAGGGCAAGTGGTCATGATTTACAGTGAGAGCAGTTAGCGTGTGTGTGTGTTTGCTGCAGCCACATACGTCAGCCTGGGAACAGGCACAGCGTGGCAAAGAGCTGAATTCATCTGCAGTTGGGATATAACCAAGCACGCGTGAAGTGAGAGGACCAAGTGAGATGGAGTGCGGGAGTTGGTGGTTGTGAGGATGGGCCGTGGAATCTAAGATGCAGAGCGAGGAGGACATATGGGGGTGAGGGCTGGTGGAAAGGTGGACAGCACGTGGGATGCAGGGTCTAGTGCAGTTGAAGAATTATTGACATCAGGGCACTGGAGAAAGTTAGCCGGAATGACAAGGTGAGGTGATTGGAGAACAGGAGGCTTGAAGATGAAACTTTGGAAGGCGGAAAGTTGGTGGCGATGGCGAGGTCAGGACGTGACTATGGGAGGGCATGTAACTGAGATAGAATGGAAGAAGAATGAAGTCAAGAAATTCACAGGCCAAGATATTGCAGGAATCATCCAGCAGACATGGAAATTCCCAGGCTTTATAACAGAATTCACCATGGAAAGTGACTCTGGAAGGCATGAAGCATAGTAACCTGGGGCAGGAATGGGTGACTGCAAACAGCAGGGCTAACTCGGGGGGCTCACTAGGGGTGGTGTCAGGAGACTGATGGTAGGAGAGTCAGAGCAGAGTGTTAGGGAGGAGGAAAAGTTGTCTGGGAACGAAAGAGTAGCAAGGAAGACCCCTACCCATCCAACAGGCCCTTTGGCAAGAAGGAGGTAGGAGAGAAAACAGCCATCACTTGAAAGAGCTATGGGGGAGACAGTGCCTACACATTCCTGTTGGAGCAGGACGGGGAAGGGAATGTTCCAAGAAGAGGGCCCACTGGAAAGGCGGTGGAGGACTGGGGGAGGAGGAGGAGATGGGGCCTGCGAGGTGTTGTTCAGAGCCCTGTAGGAAGGCACGCAGGTCGATGACGGATGACGTGGGAGTTGCAGGAGCATCAATAGGAGCAAAAAGCCTCTGGAGGTAAGGCTAGATGGTTTCCAAGACAGACAGTGGAGGGGAAGCTGCTAGTGTCGGAGAGAGGGGAGGAGTTCTCGCCCAGAGCACACGGATCTCTGGGGTCTGTGGGCTGATAGCAGTAGGGGGTAGGTGGTCTTAAGTGGAGGATGTAGACCAAGAAAGAAATCTCATCTAGAATTACAGAATGCCTCCAGGTGTCCTGTAGTGTCTGCATCTCTTAACCTGTGCTTTCTAAGCCTGAAGCCACTAAGCTTAAACTCATCACTGACCTCAGTTAGGTTCTGCTTCTATACTGTGGCATTAGTCCTATGCTGGAGCAAGAAAGAATGGGACAGTGTCAGGGCCAGCTTGGGGCCAGCGGCAGGTGTACGGTAGGTGCTTGGTAAAGGTCATTGCCCTCCTCTCCTCCTCAGCAACCTCTGAAATTTCGTTTCCTGTCATACTGAAGGAAGTTATGTCTTTCCATTGGTGTTTGCATGCCAAAAGTCAAAGATACTTTCTTCTTTCAAAACTGAAACTAATTCTCAAACTAAATGCCTGTATGTCTGGTTCCTCTCTCTTCCCCCATCTACCACCCAGGACCGGCTTCATCGATCTGTATCTTCTGCTGTCACTCAGGGCCCCAGGCTTTGAGGGGCCAAGCTCTTGGCTTACTGCTCTGCTGTTGCCATCCTGACATTCTTAGTTTTTGAACAAAGGGTCCCCATTTTCATTTCCTGCAAGGCCTTGCAAAGCGTGTAGCTGGCCCTGTGCCTATTCCAACCCCTAAAAAAACAAATTATGAGTAGAACATGACCACGGCGGGGTCAGGTCATTTGATTGATCATCCCATCCACGTGTCAACATTTCAGCAATGAAGGGTATTTGAAAATAATGAAAAACACTTAACTGTATCATTTGTAAATAAAAACAATTGAGTGACTCTAAAACTTTATGAACTCCCAATTTCTCAGTCTTTTTTTTTTCAACAAGAAGAACTAGCATCACTTTCAGGAGGGTTCTTCATTTATTGTCATTTCAACTTATGTATTAATAAGTTGAAAATCTGAAAGTTATTCTTAACTCCAAGTGAAGCATGACCGAATTGTTGTCATTCATGGAAACAGAGCATTGAGTCCTTCTGTAGGAGCATTTCGCACCTGGATGTAGGAGCACTCTCACTGTCTTTACAGGAGGCATTGGTTTCCTTAGTGCGCACGTGTAAGAACAGTAGCCTTGGGCTGAGGAAAGAGAGGGAGATGACACTAGCAGGGCAGGGCTTCATTCCAGACGGACCTGTCATTTGGGGATGGTCAACGTTCAGTGAGTCTGGGAAGGTAGGGGCCTGCACAGCTGTGCCCTCACACCCAGATTGCGGTGCCTGGCGCTAGAGGAAGGGTCTGCTGGCCTTCTGGATTCAGCAGCCCCAGACCTGTACTCCTCCCACTGGGTCCGGCTTCAGGATTAGTTTTTCACCAGCACAGGGCAAGCAAGTACCTGCAGTACTGAAACGTCAGTACTTCTGCTGTGGAAATCACATCGGTCATGGTGCTGTAGGAGGGAATAGCAAATGGTTCTGCAGACAGAAGCATGTGGATAAGACACTCAAGCCACATCCAGCAATTCTCAAACGTTAGAATGCTTTCTGGAAAGCCACAGCCTGAATTTTATGTTATTGCTTGTTTTTAGCTGTTGTTTTTGTTTTCCTCTAAGAAAGCAAACATGCTCATTTTTTCTTTTTTTGCCTTTTTCCCTCAGCCTGCATGTCCATGGTAGGCAGACAAATGCAGAAGTACCGATCCTTCCCAAACCCGGTTCCCCTTCCTGCTGGTCATTTTCCATCCTTTCTTTTGATTAGAAAACTAGTTGGGGCACTTTATCATTCCTTAAATATAAGAATTCTCACCATTATCTGACCGTCTATCACCATCCTTTTTTGGGGTACACAAGTTGAGAGTATCAGATTATCTGCGTTTTTTGCCAGGCTATCTCCTGGAACCAGAAATCCACCACACAAGGTGGCAAACTGAGAAGGGAAAAAACACGAGGCTGTTTTTTTTTTCCTTACTAATTTTGAACTGGATTGGGGCAGTGGTCTGCTGGATGCAGGTTAGTGTTAACCTTAAACGGGCAGCTGTAGATGGCCATTTTGTCCTCAGGCCCAGCTGGCAGTCAGCCCTGCCCTGAGGCAGACCTGCAAGCCGAGGGTGCCTCTTGAGCCAGCCGAAACCACAGTTCACGGCGAGGAGGGAGACGCAGCCCAAAGGCCTCCCCGGGCTCAGCTCACAAGCTGGCAGCCAGCCACTTAGCTGTCCAGGCGACGCTTTACCCTGTCTAGAGACGAGGACATGGCCTCTAGACCAGCTCTGCTGCAGCCGTGAGTGGAACTCATACAGCCAGCTGCAGGCACGCCCCTACCCTGCATCCCAAGGTCCTGATGTGAGAGAACGCCAAGAATTTCATTCATTCATTCATTCATTCATTCAAATATTTGAACACCGACCATGAGCCTGGCAATGTGCTGGATGCAGAATGTACAGTGGTAGATGTGAGGCACACAGCCCCTGCTCTCTCCGGGAGCACGCAGTCTAGTGGAGCAGATTGACATTACAAGTCCCACGACCTAATAGTTACAAATTGTGGTAAATGCTAAGAAAGAAAACACAGTACGTTAAGCGAATTTGAGGCAAGACCTTATTTAGATTGGGAGCTAAGGAAAGTCCTCCAACTTTAAGCAAGAGAAGTTACTCGAATGGAGGGGGAAGGGTGTCCGGGATGAGACATAGCTCGTGCGAAGGCCCTGAGGCAGGGACGAGCTTGGCTTTTCCAGGGAACTGAAAGGCAGCCAGTGTGCCCAGAGCTAAGTCGACAAGATTGTGAGAGGTGCAAAGGAAATCTGGAGGGTGAATCAGAGCCCGCAGCAGCCTTAGGGATTTCGGATTTTATCCTAAATGTTGTGGGAAACCCCTGAAGAGTTTTAAGTCAAGATGTGACATAATCTGATTTATGTTTTTAGAACATGTTTACCCTCTAATTCACAAAGCGTAAGGCTGCATGCACTTCATTTTTTTATAACAATTTGGGAACTAAATCAAGCAACTATTGAAACTATCAAATCAGGGCAGCCGTGAGTGAATGGTGCTAAATTTCTTTTAAAATGTTTCATAACCTTACACCATCTAAAATTAGGATTAAAGGTCCAATCGCCTCAGTTGTAGTGACAGCTCTGCTGGAGAAACCACTTTTGTCCTTTGGAAAATGAATTTGATTTTAAAAACCTCAAAACAAAACACAAGTAGCTTCAACCATCAGTGTGAGTTCCCACTGCAAAGGCGCCGTGTGCCTCGCCAGTGGCCTCACACCCCAGTTACCCAGGAGTCAGGCAGGGAGGGGAGGAGGCATGGTGTCTGTGCATAATGGACCGTGTTTATTTTCCTAGTTTTGTGCTTTAGGTTAGCTTTGATTGAATGTCAGGAATGAAAACAAGCCAACACTTCTGTCCCTTCGGGTCCTCTCAGCTGAGGGAGAGGAGGGGTGGGAGTGAGGCAGACAGCTGTCCACAAGGCCCTGGACCTGGACCTGGACAGGACTGCTGATTTCTGTCTTGGCTTTCTTAGGAAGGGGTGGGAAAGCCCAAGCATGGAGAAGTGAACGCTTTGTCAGCCCAGCTTACGTGTCCGAAAGAGGCTCTCTTTGCTGCTTACAAAGGAAAACGGGGTCAAGTCTGGGAGTCTCAGGAAAGTGGGGTTGGTGTGCAGGTGAACTTCACTGCTGTGAGGAATCCACGACTGATTTGAACCCTTCCCGCCGAGAACGAGCTCACCCGTTGTCCATTGTTTGGAGCAGCATGGTTTCTTAACCAGCACCTTTTTATTCTGAAAGAATTTATTACTAGAAGATGAGAAACTTTCTTAATTCAACAGCTTTAAGAGAAAGCAAGTTAATGAAATCATTGAATGATATTCTGGCATTATTATACTACTGAAAACTTTTTAGACCAGTGTTTGTTCTCCTGCCGTTTAGCAGCTAACATCATTTGAACGCCTCTTCTGAGGGCGAGGATGGGAAAGACCGTAAAGCCATTCCGTGTTGCTGCCCACTGTCCCTGACGTGCTGGTTGGAGAACACACCTGAGGAAGCCCGTGAATACTAAAGCCCATACATCGAATGGCATTTCAACACTCCTCTTGTATTCAGGGGGGGAAAGAGACCCAAGGACCACTAAAAAATTTTCATATTTCCTTAGAGATCATGTTAATAGAGTTTAATCATAAATTATTATGCCTCTGTCCTGCGTTCAGCAATGAGCTAGGGAAATACATCAGTGGATGAACAGATAGTTTTCAGAAAAGATATGCTACATAAATTGTTTCCCTTTTTTATCATTATTTTGCTTTGCTCTGTGAAATAATCTTTTGAAAATAGTAGCTCTTTCGTAATAAACTAAAATTTCATAATAAACTAATGAGCTAGTGGTGTTAGTTTTTGAAATATTTTTTCCGCAGTCACTGTAAAAAGAAATCAGTGTGTTGCCCTTCGTTGCATTTATATAAGACCTTGAATTGAAATCTGATAGTCTTTTGCTCATATGCATGCCAATATATAATGTGATATTTATTTTGTTTAGTTTTGTTGTTGTCGTTGCTGATTTGGAAACATCATCATATGAAATAAACTTGATTTTAAAAGACAGTCATCTGGCAGCCTCAAGGGGGCAGGGCGATGAGAGTTTATGTGTTAACCCATTTTATAGAGTAGGGAAGACAGGCTTTCACATGGGAGGTAGCCAGAGAGAATTCACCAGTAACAGGCCAAGTGGAGCCAGAGCCCCAGAGATGGCTGAGGTTGTAGCCTCGGCGGTATTAGCACTAGTGTGACCTTTATACACTTTTATTACTGTAAATGAAGACTGTATTTATAATTGGTATCAAAATATCATTAAAATGTCAATAAGACAGTGGATCCTACTTTTAACATTATCTTTGTTTTCTAATCCTATTCAGTTTGAAATGGTTGAAAAACAGTTGTCCACTAGAGGTCACCTCTCTTCAAGGTGAGGGTCCGTCCCTTTCGCTGGTGCTCGGTTAACTGGGCTTTAAATCAGCCCCCACCACCTGGGAGGAAACAGCCTTTGCTCTCCCTGGGGAGTCTGCGTGTTGCTTTAGCTCAGTGCACTGAGATCCTGAGGACCTGGAGGGTGAAGGGATGCACCCCGTCCACAGACACACACGCATGCACACACTTGGTGCTAGTCCTGACGTGGCCCCTCTTGACAAACCAACTTATTTTATTTGGAAAGTCTTGTGTTAGCTCTGGAAGGTTCATATTACCTTTCGCTTTTTCTGCCACTGCTTTCTCTGACTCCAAAAGGCTGGAAAACAGAGACTAAAAGAAATGGTCCTTAAGACAGTGACATAAATTTGGGATGAAACCACGTAGATGTCACCCAAATTTATCTGTGAGTCAGTTACTATTTTTCTACAGTGTGTTAATTTCTGTCGGCATTGGCCAGAAGATACTATAGGGAGAGGACCAGGACTGTGCCAGTAAACAAGCACTTTGGGGGATCCTGCTGAAATATAAACCATCTCGTTATTGCAGAGGGAGGGGAGGCTGCCGCTGGAGCACCGCCTGCTGCACGATGAAACCGTGTCGGTGGAAAGCCCGGGTCCAGGCCGTGTTCTTAGAGGTTCGTTGCACCCGTTACGTGAGCTGCTAAACACCTCGTCCTCCGCCTCCCAAAACTCAAATTGGAAATTGGAGAGTTCTGAGATGTGAAGATAATTCAGAACACAGCTACAAATGGGCTTGTCTGGGAGATTTTGGGCTTTTGGAGGAAAGTTGTCCTATAAAGCTGTGGTAAGAAGAGTATAACATTTCAGCCTAAATTGTAGTGATTTATTTGCTCATATCTATGCAAAATATTTCCCTCCACCCCCTTTTTTGATCAGCATATTGTCCTGCCAGGTTAAGTAGTCTTTTATAGTCCTCACAACTGAACTTGTAAATGTGTCCTGGACCACGAAGGTGGTCGCTTTGTACTGGTCTTGCTGAAATTCATGCCTGTGCCTGTTCAAGCAGAAAGATGATCCGAGTTGCCAGGGGCTGGCGCAGTTACTGCCAGCTTTGGGCGCACATATGCTTGGCACTTTCTCTCCTCCAGCCGACTTAGGGGGATGGTGCAGCGACAGGCAAGAAGGGCCGGTTCTAGGCTGACAACCTAGTGTAAGTCTGGGTACCCTGTCTTTTCTTGTTTATAATAAGAAATGTGAGCAATGGCCATATGTTGTTAGTAAATCAATTTTGAAATAAATTTCTTATTGCTTTGCTTTCAAGCTTCTGGATATGTTTAATGAAAAATATCCAGAGATTGCAGCATAAGCTCTTTTTTTTTCCCCAAGGAGGATTAGCCCTGAGCTAACATCTGCCAGTCCTCCTCTTTTTTTCTGAGGAATACTGGCCCTGAGCTAACATCGGTGCCCGTCTTTCTCTACTTTATACGTGGGACGCCTGCCACAGCATGACTTGCCATATGGTGCCATGTCCGCACCTGGGACCCGAACCGGCGAACCCTGGGCCACCAAAGCAGAATGTGTGTGCGCACTTAACTGCTGCGCCACCGGGCTGGCCTCAGCATAAGCTCTTAAAAAACGCTATTGCCCTTTCCAACTACTAATCTGTGTGAAACAGGATTCTCCAGGCAGCACAATCAAAACAAATAACTGTAAAAATACAGGTGAAACAAGACTATAACTGACATCAACCCTATTTTTAAATGTTTGTGTATAACAAAACCGCCTCATGTTCTCATTGAAGGATATAATAGGTAAACATTATAAATTTGAACTAAAAATTTTATATTTGATTGAAAACACTGTCGATTGTTTTGCATATTAGTTTTCATTTTAAAAGCAGGTTCTAATACTTAAAAAAAGAAAAAGTGACAACTGTTAATTCACATTAATAGTTTGTTCAGGAAACTATTTTTTAATATCTGAAATAATAAACACAAGTGTAACTGGGGTCAAAATCGTCAAAACTTCTCAGTAATTTACATAGTTTGTAAGACTCTCAGGTAAGTATCTTATTTATAATTACAAGGATAAAAAAGTATACACTATCTCATTTTTATCCTTCTCTCACTCCCCATTTCTGGGCCTCAGAGTGGGTGGAAAGAAGCTGTGGGAACATCCTGCTGGTGAGCATCCTCTGCCGCTCGGGAAGTGCCCCTGGTGCAGGCTGGCCTCCAGGTGCACAGCCGGCACTCTCCCCCAGAGAGCACAGACCAACTGAAGATCCTCAAATCAAGTTCATTGAATCAACTTAAAACACATGTCAAGAAGCAAGAGGAAGAGAAGGAATGAGCTCATAGACTTAGGACACGGGTGGGGCTGCACTGCCTGAAACTTAGGTTATGCGATATCTTTATGTGCAGCCTTTGTGCCACAAGTGCCCTCCCTGTCGCTGATATGGTCACGAAGCAGAGTGGAGGTTTGAGAAAGGAGGCCCAGTTAGACAGGAAGGTCTAATGACTTGCAACTTGCTTTATCAGAGACACAGTGGCAAGTCCCTCTGGCTTCCTCTGCGGCTTGCCCCCTGGCCTGGTGAGCAGCTATGGGTTTATTTGCATTTCTTGAGCAGAGGACACATAGGGCGAGAATGGGCGTCAACAATAGGCAGTCAGTGTACAATGTAACGAATGTTGAGGGCCTCAGGTTATTTAGTGTGTCATGAATATTAGGTGCTTCCTTAGTCTTTCCATTTCTTTCTATACTCCACACCCGTGCTTGATTCAGGTCTGACATCTAGGTTACTAACTTGTTTATTGATACTTAGCGCATCTCTTGAATTCTGCCTTTCTTACTCATTGTCTAAATCTAATACATCTTAAACATCTCACATATGTATGACAAGCTACTACATATTCATTATCTGTACTTAACACATAAGTTTCATCCATCCCATTTGTTTTTCTTGTTCTTCCGTAGCATCAGTTGAATATTCTGAATACAGCAACACTCCCTACAAAATCCCTTGGAAAAGCTTTCCCCCATACTGGCCCAGCCTCTCTGAGCCCACTCTAGCCTGCCTCCTTCTCCTTGGGGTCACCTGCTGCTCCTTCAAGGATCCAGTCGAGGATACGCACCTCCTGGTGCTCCTGCGTCTTTCGCCTCCTTGCTCGGCAGTGCGTTGTGACTTCCTCTCCACACCTTCAGTGCCGAGTCGATGAACACCCATCTTGTGCTCCTCATCTGACTCTTCCAGGACCTGGTCCTTCAGGGATTGTCCACCGCCGTCGTCAGTCTCTCCCTTCTCGCTGGCTCCTTCCCTGGTGACCGCAGACACGTTTGGGTCTCCCCTATCTTAAACAGCCACAACCACAGCCTCTCTGATTGTTTTGCAGTCAAGCTACCACCCTAATGCTCAAATTCATCCACCAACTTCCTTACAAACTGCTGTCTACTCAGTCCCTCAACTTCTTAACCTCTTATAACCTGGCTTCCACCCCTAACACACTGCTCCTGAAATCATTCTCTCGAGGGAGACTGACGAATTCCCAACAGTCAAAACTAATGACTTTTGGTTGTAGCTCTCTTTCAGCCTGTTAGTCCTCTCTGCTTCCTTGCAGTGTTTGCAGCTGCTGAGCTCCGTCAGCCTCCCCCTCTCCGTGACCCCTCGCTACCTCGGTTTTCAATTTCCTCTCACCTTGTGGACCACATGCCCTTTGCCTCCTCTTGCCTTCTAAATGCAGGCTGTCACTAAGACGATTGTATTAGTTTTCTATTGCTATGATAAAAAATCACCCCAAACGCAGTGACGTAAGTCAATACAAACTTATTATCTTACAATTCTGGATGTCAGAAGTCCAAAACGAGTCTCCCTGGCTGAAATCAAGGTGTCGGCAAGGCTTCATTCCTTCTGGAGGCTGTAGGGGAAAATCCACTTCTTGTCTTTTCTAGCTCCTAGAGGTGCCCGCATTTCTTGTCTTGTGATCCCTTCCTCTGTCTCAAAGCCAGCAACACCCGGCTGAGTCTCCCTCGCTCCGCCATCTCTCTGGTTCTTCCTCTCTGCTGCCTCCGTTTACCTTATAAGGACCCTGGTGATTACATTGGGCCCACCTGGCGAAGCCAGGCTACTCACCCCGCCTCAAGGTCATCTGATTAGCAACCTTAATTCACCTTTCTGGGGTGAGGATTAGGATGTAGGTATTTTGGGGAGTCATCATTGTGCTTACCACAGGGATGTCTGTTTCTCATCAGCTCTTGCCCTACAGCTTCTCCCTTAATCTAGCCTATTTCTACAGCTTCAGCTGTCCTCTCCCTGCCGAAGGCCCCAAAGTCCACCCATCGGGCTGACTTCTCTTTTGAGCCCCAGGTGCCTCCTGCACCTTCAACTCCAAACTTCATGGTGAAAATTAAAAGCCCTCATCACTGCAACCCCATTCCTCAGAGTCGGCTCCTCCTACTGGGTCCCTGTTTCTGTTCACAGCACCATTTTCACTCCCACCGTGGTCTCAGAACCTCACGATGCCCTGTCTTGTTCACCTCCCATGTCGATCACTGGCTCGATGCCTTGAGTTCATTTTTTACATCGTTTCATGAAACGCATCCCTCTGTCTTTTCCTTTCCTTTCCCACCATCACCTCCATCCTTTGGGGCTCTATTCCCTGGACTGTTGTTATCGCCTTTAATTAGGAGAGGGGAAAAAAATCCATTTCTTTCCTCAGCACTTAAAAACTATTTTACATGTTATTCTTGTTTCGTCTTGTCATCAACCCAGTGGACAAAGAATTAACATCCTTAGTTTATAGATGAGGAAACTGAGGCTAAGAGAAATGAGGTAACTTTCTGAAGGTCATAACCATTTATTTGGAAATATTTATTGTGAGCCTATTATATGCCAGGTACTATTTCAGATGCTGGGGATAACAGCACTGGATACACCAACCAAGACCGGAGTTCTAAGGAAACTTACATTAATCTAGAAATAGAACAGACATTCAAGAAGTGAACGACCACATGAACGAGATCCTCAAGCCTGGAGTTCTCGCTCCTGAATTCCTAGAGTGCAAACAACAGCAGCCCTTTGGAGGCACTTAATTCACTGGTCCTCACGTTCGGTCCGTCTGTATCCTGCCTGACTCCTCTCTCCCAGCTCCCGGAAGGCACAAGCGCGTCTGCACGTGGCACGTAGTAGGAGTTGGCTGCCACTGCAAGGGTGTGAGGCTCAAGGGGGCGTGTGGGGAAAGTGCTCCGTCCGCTGTGAAGACCTTGGCGCAGGCTTGTTGCCGCAGGTGGGGCCCGCTGTGCTCTTCTTCGGGCGGGTTATTCAAGGACCTGGTTTCCCCTGCCGTGAACAGGATTCATTTTCCTCACAGTTCCTTTCCTTCCGTTAAGAATTCCTATTCTTCCTATGAAGAAGCACAACTTAACGCTATGTAAAATGTCTACCTGCTTTTCCCAAATTCCTAAGGAAAAGCTTAAGAGGTATTGCTGAGGACGATGACTTCCCTGCTCATCCTGCCCAACCCCAATAACTTTTTTTCCTAACGTTTCATCATGAACATTTCAAACTGAAAAGTGTTTAGGTAAAACCCATTTATGCACCATCCGGACTCTACAATTAATGCTTTACTCAACTTGTCTGTCACAGCTCTCCTTTGACCCATCCCTCTATCCATCCATCCATACATCTCAATTATTTGATGCATTTCAAAGCTGCAGACATCATTTACCCTCTCCCTAAATCTTTCAGCCTGCATAGTATTAACTAGAGTTCACAATTTAACCAGATCTTTTTTATTCTTTTGAGGTAAATTTCCATATAATGAAATGCATAAATTTTAAATATTATTCAATGAGTTTTGACAAATGTATACAGTTGCATAAGCCAAACCCTTATCAAGTCATACAGCTTGTACCAGAAAGTTGCCTGTGCCCGTTGCACGTCAGTCTCTGAGCCAGTCATTCACTTTTGACGCTGTGCTGGGATGGCCTGCGGATGTGACTTTCTACCACTGTATCTACTGTCCAGAAACCCCCTCATTCTGTTGCTATTAATTGCCACAATTGAAAACAAGTACTTTTATGGACTCAAAGACACAATAGATTGCTTGGTGGCAGAAATAGGAATAATAGCTTAATGAGGAAACACTCTAATTTTTCTTCCTTTAAAACATACCTTGGATCAGATTTAGGTAGAACCACAGTGGCAGCCTTGCTCTGACTTTGTGAGCGATTTTGCTTTCCAAGCTGGTCTACACTGGCTCAGTCAAAGGAGGTTTCTTTCTCCAAGTCTAATGAGCCCTCATTGAGCACTGTTTTACTGGGCACACTTCCAAGTCCTGCTTCTAGAGAATCATGGAGCTTCCCTTTTCTTTTTGTTTTGCAGCATTTATGTTCTTGGGCACGTCGTAACTTTCTTAGGCCTCAGTTTCCATATCTGGAAAATAACAGTGTCTCTTTTGAGGTCCCATCTAAATCTGAAACCCAGTACTTTTTATGGGAAGGGAAGTTGTGAAGACCTGTGAAGAAAAAATAATCTCTGTGCTACATAAACCATACTTAAACAGTTCGTCAATATTTTTTAGTCCAAAAATAGCAAATGTTATTGTAGTTTGGCAAGTTATTCTAGCTTAAATGTTCTTGGAGCAGCTGGTTTCTGTTTAAAGTTTTTTGTACTGGCAAATCATAATTTAAATTGTAACACAAAGTCCTCTCCAATGAATGACTATAGAGGGAAACTTGCTTAATAAATTCCTGTTTTTAATCTTGTTTATCCCACTTGAGGCGGTTTTTGACAGGGTTTGGGACACAATTGTCAGAAGTCTGTTCTCCCCAGAGCCACCTCTGAGTCAGGTCCACTATTTATGGAACAGCAACTGTGAGGGCTGGGATCACGTTTAGGCTTTTTTTTAACAACACATGATAAATGTCTTTAGGAGCTTATGTAATATATCCCAGAGCCTGCAGTTTTTAGAAGAGAACAGAGTCCAGGAAGCAGCTTTTGGGCCTTGTCCAGCTTGAAGGCACATTCCTCAGTCTTAAGGTCATAGACTGTCGAAGGACTGACTTGAGAGAAGTTCTGACGGCCTTTGAAGTTAAAGCGTCTGTCTTACAAAGTAGGGGCTGTGCCGTCTGCAGCAGGCACACGACTTCCGTTTGATTTTGTTTGCTTTCTTGCCAGAGGAGCTTTACTTTGGCCCGCTTTTCCTTGCACATACTTAGGATTCCAGAACCTTCATCCAGGTGATTGGATAGCAAGTCCCTCCACACAGAAGTCTCTGTCTCCGACCTGTACAGATTACTCAGTGGGGCCGGATGGGGTTTGGGGTGGAGATGTGTTGCATTTTGTTGGAGGGCTTGCACTCTTTTTTCTTCACCCTATATTTAAGAAGACTCGCGATCTAGCTGAGGCTTCTGCTTCATTCATCAAGCTTTCATTGTGCCACCTGCCAATGAGCAGGCCTGAAAAGTCGTGCTCATATTGCGGGGCCTCTACTTTCTGCCCCATTCCAGGGAGAAGGGCCGTGAGCTCCTGCAGGTGCATCTCCAGAGTGCTGTTCTCTGGAGCCCCGTGAACCCGGGCCAAAACGCGAGCCCGTGAGATCAGAAGTCAGGCCTTCCCTGCCGCTCTTGTTCCCTGACTAGGAGGGCTGAGGCCACGCATGGGAGTGTCACTGGGGTGGCACTGACGTAGCAAACTTCTCTCCTGTTTGAATCTCTAATAGCGAAAATTGAGTATTTATAAAAACAGGTTTTTCTCTTTTCAAGTAACAGACACATTGTTATACAATTAAAAACATATCACCAGCTATTCCTAACACGAACTCCCAGCATTCCTTGAGCGAGAGCTTGCTGTGAAAACTTGTCAAACATGTTGACTTCATTCCTCGGGCAAAACGTACCTATTTTTCTCTATCAGCAGTATAATGAAGACTGGGCGGTTATTAGCAAGAGTTTTTGAGAAGATAGATTGAATAGCTTAAAAATAATATCCCTATTGAATTTTTTTAAAAGTTTGATGGCTTAAATTCAGTCAAGATTTTACTGAATACCATTTATGTGCTCAGGACCATTTATTAAGAAATAGCAAAATGAATTACCTGTGGCAACTGAGGAGTATAGATAAGGAAATTTTACTTTATTGTGTTTATTTTTTTAATTTTGTCATTTAAATTAGATTAAAGAATTTATAGACCTGGTTTTTCCTTTTTATTTACCCTAAAATCCTAGAGTGGCCCAGAAGCATTTCAGAAATGGGCTTTTTCCCCCCAGAAACATGCAGGGTCCAACTTAGGTTCCTTTGATTACTGTCTGCAAGTCCAGAATTCTTTCTGTTACTGTCTGTTAGGTAGAACGATCTGTTTCTCGGATCATATGTGCTATACTGGGGGTGTCTATATAGTCAAGCCACAACATTGGGTAATTATATATATTACATATATATAAGGACTTATATATATAAGGATTTATATATAAGGCTTATATAAAGCCTTTCGAAAAGACTTGCAGTTTAGTTTCATGAAATGAAATGAATGAATTATACTGACTTTAATAATTTAATAAGCTTTCTCACTAAAAAAGGTATACGAATAATTATTTCATCTTATTTCTATTTGACTTAAAAAGCAGCTAAGAGCCAAAAATAAGTGGGGAATCAAAAGAATTACAAAATATTTTTTGAAGAATGAAGACCCTCCTTTTACTTGTAAAGTTGACAAACACTTCAAAAACTCAACGCAGAAAACATCTGAATACTGATATTCAGAATGGATGCTCTTCCCTCTCGCATGTCCCAGGCTCCGCACGGATCCCTCAGGCCCCGTTTTGGCAGGCACCGTGCAGGAGCATCTGTGGGCAGGGAGGATGCCGCGGGAGGCTAGCAATGCCCCGCTGCAACGTGGGTTCGTGTCTGTCTCTCTCCGTCTCCCTCGCTGGCCCTTTTCCCCTTTAATGAGGAGTAGAATGTTTCCACATCAGTTCACTGCCTTCATAAAGCACCAGAAGGTCACACCAGCCCCAGCCTGATCCTTTTCTTTGTGCCTGTAACATAATTGGCTGATTGTGCCGGCGACGAGCGCGCCCCCGCCCCGCCGGGCCTGGCTCCATGTTGGGAGGCTCGCGGCCGGCTCCGAGGAGGGCGGCGGGCCCGCTTCCCGGCACAGGCGGCGCCACTGCGCAGGTTGGTCGGCGGAGCAGCATCCATTTTCGTCGGCGGGGAGCCCCGGCCTTCCCAGGGCGTTCTCTCCGCCGGTGGGTGCTCCGCGCCCCGCCGCAGCCCCGGTGAGCAGTCCCGCTTGGGGTCTGCGCCCTGGGATGCACTGAGATGGTCCATCAGGAGAACTGCTCTTACCAGGTGAGACCTGCAGCCTCGTGCGAGGCCGGCAGCCTTGGGGGAGGGGCCTTCGCCTTCCAAAGCAGCAGGTTGCCTCTGGATTTTCAAGGGATTTTGCCCTCCTCCACCCCGGGCCTCCATCGCATACAGTAGCTGAATTTTAATTAGGTTTTCTGGGGCGTAATGGGGCAGAAAAACTGCTTCCTTGGCCTTTAAAGCGTATGTGAAGTCCACTGAGGTGATCTGTGCTGTGCGCGCACGTTCTGTATGTCGCTGCAAATACGAGGAGCTGCTTTCAACTGTAATTGAATTTAAGGGGCTTCGGAGAGGGAAAATCTGGTCGGGATTTCACAGCGAGAACGTTGGAAATATGATTTCTGCTTAGCGCGTACGATGTGAGTTGCTTCACATCCAGTTTTTGGGATTTTCTGTAAGGAGATTATGTAACTAGGAATAATTGATCTGAGAAATTTTCAGAGATCAGCCAGCATGCACTTCACGTTTAAAGTTGCGCTTGTTTGCCTTTCTGAACTTACTTTTACTCATATGTTGTCTTAAATAAGAATTAAGGTACCAACATGCATAAAATACAACAAATAGAAAAAATTTTAGTACTATATATTCGTCCTTGTGCTAATTTGCCGACTGGAGTTTTGAATTAAACAGATGATTTCAAAAGACCAGTTCTAGAGTGTTCATCCGCCTTGCTACCATGTCGGCTGTCGAGGTGGCATTGAAAGTGTCCTTATTGTGAACAGACAGCGAGAATGTTCTCAGAGAAACTGCCCTTTGTGGCAGCCAGCGTGGCTAGTCCCAGTCCTGGATAGTTAATGTCGGGGTGTCACTCAACTGATGGAGTTTAGAGGCTCTGAGACCAATTCTCCAGCTTAACAGCAAGCTGCCTGAGACGAGCAGGTGTTCTCATAAGCTCAGATTGCACAGGGGTAAATGTTAAATGTACTATTTTGCCTGCACACAAGTCTCAAGGCAGTGGTTTCTCAGTTAAGTAAAATGTGCCTATATCATATATTTATGCACTTTTTTCTCTGTTTAATAATTGGAATTTTGTATTGTAGACTTGTTTTGTAGTATTTTCATTTTAGAGTACATTTAGGTCCACAGATCCTAAATATCGAGGTTTACGCTTCACAGGAATTCTTCCCATGAGAAAAGGGTCAAGATGCTGAGGAAACAACCAGAACTTCACTTCCACATAGTACAGAGTCTGGGAGTGGAGAGTGGCAGCCATCCACGGAGACCTGACCAGCTTAGGGCACCGCTCCAGGGGCTGCGTTACTGTCATAATTAAGATGATGTTTCTTCTCTCTTTTCAGAGAAACCATGTAATTTAATTTTTGAAAGGCATGCTAGTATAAGATTACTCCCTGTATCTTTTCATTAAGTTGAACATAAAAATCACTGTTTTTATAGGTCAAAAATTGGCCAAGTATCAGCAGTTTCATCTAGAGAGGAGGCATATTGTTGGCCTACTGCTTCTTCCAAGGGAAGACAAATGGATTTCATTTGATGTGAACTACGATATACCACACCACCATTGTGTGTAACAGTTTTGAACTTGTCTTGCTTATTTTCATAGTAACATGAAGAGCCTTAGGCCTGGAGTGGTAGTCGGTCGGTCCTGCTTTTCCATGGGGTTTTGTAGCACAGCTGCCTTCAGGTGTATGTTCTTTTCAAACGCTTCCTCTTTATTCACAACTCAGCAAAAACAAAAGCATTAACCTTGAAGCCAAGCCTCAATTCTGCTTAGAAACCTCAGCTTTAGAGCCCACGTCGCACCACGGGCGCTTGGTCTCAGAAAGGGCGGCTTCTCTGAGTTGCGCGGCTTGATGTCGCCACTGTTGCTGGTAGGACCCACGGTCTGATGTTCTCTGAGACCTCCCCTTTGTCACACGAGGCCTTAGCTATTTACCTAGTTTTAAGGAGGATAATGTAGCGGTTAAAGCAAATTCCTCGGTTAGCATTTTTAATGAGTTGGTAGAATTTATTTGTAGGACTCATTCCTTTCCTCCCATAAGTGTATATCAAGGTTTCTTAATGGAGAGCCCACGACTGAGGCTTCAGGGTCCTTCCCCCCCAAAGTTAAGGTACGTTTTGGTGCCTTTGTCTGGATGTATATTATTGTTACTATTGTTATCATAATCGTCATCATTATAGCAGTGCTGGCCTCCTCACGGGTCTCTGGCTGCTGCCTGTGCCCCCTTCTGCAGTCTGTTTTCAACACAGTTTCCAGAATGATCTTTTGAAACCTAAGTCAGAGCGTGTCACCCATCCCACAATTCTCATCAGAGGAAAAGCCTGCGTCCTCCCGGGGCTCACCGGGCCCTGCATCGACTTGCCTCTGATGCCTGGTGGCCTCCTCTCCCCCATTCTCCCTCCCCTCAGGCTGGCCTGGCCCTGCCCTTGCTGTCCCTTCTCCCTGGCACGTGCTTCCCCCAGAAATCCCTGTGAAGGGTTGCCAGATTTAGCAAATAATCTGCAGTATTTGGACATGCTTATACCAAAACATTATTCACTGTTTATCTGAAGCTCTGATTCAGCTGGGCACCTGTGTTCTGTCTGTTGGTTACCCCCATGGCTTCCTCCCTCACTTTCTTCAGGTCTTTGGTCTGGTGTCACCTTCTTAGGGAGGCCTTCTCTTGACTTACTGTGCCAACTTCCACGTCTGCAATTCTATCCCAAAGTTTCTATTGCACTTCTCTAATTTATTTTTATACTTGGCATTCATCACCATCTATGAGAGGACATATTTTTACTTGTTTGTTTATCTTCTGCCTCCCTCACTCCACGTGAGCTCCCTGAGGGCGGGGATCTTTGTTTGTATCCGTATGCTTTCCCAGTGCCTAGAACAAGCCCTCAAGAAATATGGATGGATATGCCTCCTCTGTGTAAAACTGGCTGAGAGAAAAGGAATCTTAGACACACTCCGGCATCGTGGTTTCCTGTATTTTGATAGCTGCTGTGGTGGCTTTCATTCTTACCCTCCGAACCATTAACCTGCACTGTTCTCGTGGTCTTTGGGTCAGATTGTCGCTAGTTCCTTGTTACTTTTCTCATCTGTGAAATGGGATTTTTCCTCGTTAACATGTGGGCATGAGACTTGGCAGGCCCCTGGCAGAGCCACCTCACTGGCACCGGGTCAGCTCCCATGCCGACACAGGCGGGCTCGGTGGAGCTGGGGAGCAGCGCGGGGCCCAGGCGTCGCCGCCCTCCCATGTTGGTTGCTCGTGTGCAGAAGTGTGATTGTTTCCTGCTTTTCCAGAGAGGACTTTGAGAAAGAGAGTTTCGCCACCACTGAGAGCTTGAAAACCTGTTTGAGGTGTTGGGATGCTCTGTGCTTTGGACAGCGTGTCCGAGGAGGGCGGGTCTGAGCGGAGTCGTCAGGCGGAGCGTCTGCAGTGGTTTAGTTTTAACGGTCCCCGTGTCGTCGTCCTCTTGGCACTCCTCTCCCGCTGCGGCTGACGTTGTTCCGAGGCACGCGTGTCGTTCTCGGTAGTAGCCAGGAGAGAGCCGTCGCCCTCCATTTTCCAGTCTTGGGAGGAAGCCAGTCTCTTCAGGAACGAACTTTGCCCACAGCTTCAGGCTGGCAGCCTTCAAGAGGCCAAATTCTTCTAAATGGTTTCTGATAGAAAGCTTTGAAATATTGTTAACTTGAAAGCACAGTTTAGGTCAAAAGGTCCATTTTGCTTAAAAGCTCCCAAACATTTTTTCCTGTTTCCCTGCAGTTGGCTTTGGGGATTAGTGTGTATGGAAAGACAGTGACATGCTTTCACCTCCTTTCCGTCGCCAGATTCCCGTATGCCCACCTCAGGTATAGACCACACCCTCACGTGCTTACCTGCTGTGGGAGTGGAGACTTGAAAGGAAAAAGGCGAAATGGTACGTGAATGCCCCTCATCTGTTTCCTCCCTCGACAGCTTAAGGAGGGTCCTCTTCAACACACAGCTGGCCTTGAGGAAGCACGGTACACGTCTTTACTGCTTCCCCTTTGGCCCCAGGATAAATTCCGGACCCTCTGCTTGGCGTTCAAGGCCTAACCATGATCTGAACCCTGGGCAGAAACACTCGTCCCTCCAAACCCCCCCACTCCTGCCCACTGCCATCAGTGCTCCCTCTGCAGTGGGGCCTCAGCGTGGTCTGGGTCCCACTCACGCACTGTTGACTTCTACTTGTTGCAGGCTGGTACAGCTTTCAAGGCCCAAATGCCCCCTCCTGCAGGAAACTTGCCCCTCAGCATCCTGCGTTTCTACTTCTGTTAGAGCCCGTTTACAGCTAGGGTCATGTGGGTCTGTCTCCCCATTAGACAACAGCCTTCTGGAAGACAGAGATCTTGGCTTCGTTTCCTGCCCTACGCACAGAGTGTGTGTTCAATAAATGTTTGTTGGATTGAATTGCATTTTCTGCAGTTGGTGCCGTTCTGAGTCTGTAGGATCAGAATTTCCCATCGTAACGCCAGAGAGCTGCTCAGATCCGTGTGGGGCTGCAGGGAGTGCTGAAGCGGACCCCAGGACTCCTTGTACCTGGCGGCGAGCCGCTTGGCCAGTTGCCAGCATTTCAGACACCCCACGTGCCAAAATGGGGGACATAGTGTAGGAATAAATGAGTGAGGCTGACCCCCAGCCTTCCCAGAGACAGTGCGTTGAGAACATACTCTGTACCCACTTCCTCCCCAGAGACTTTCCCCAAGGTGAACCTCATGGTCTGTTCCCAAGCACTTTTTCAAAATACCTGTGGTCCATTGAGGCAAGTACTCATCTCTCAGCCGCCTTTCTTAATATATTGAATTTTGCAAAGTTTTAATAAACCTTTTTACCATATAGAGGGATAATTTTACTGCCTCCTGAAATGCCAGATTTTTCTTGGGTAAAATGTGTCAGCCTAATTGAAGTGTCATACCCAGCACATAAAAGATGCCCTATATTGGTCCCCAATGACAAAACTAGGGAGTATATAAATTGAAGTAATACTTCAAGATATTTTAAAAATTCTTGCTGGAGAAAGTAGTAAACAGCCTTCATGCCCAGATTCTAGTGGGTCATTTAATGGTTAACAAAGGAAAGGAAATAGATTCTATTCCTGTTGACGCAAGGCCAAGTGAGGGCTCATTTCCCGATCTCTCCTTCCTGTGAAGGAGAGAACAGGGTATCAAATTTGAGTTCATTTAAGATTCCACCCAATTTAAACCTGGTTTCATCCAGAGCAGAGAAAAATATGTTGACCTCAGGGAAAAAGGAATTTCAAAGCATTTTAGTGCACTGTTTGATACAGGCTTTTAAATATAAGTTCAATGAAACAATCATCTACCTTATTCTGTAGTTTTTTCGATTGGGAAATTTTTCCCCATCGTTAGTAGAGTTGGAGAATACTTTGTCTTCATTGTTTTGCTTGGTTATAGTATAGCTGTGTTTTGCCTTTGAGACACAGTGTGTTTTTCTGAGGAGGTGGTAACATATCTACCACCTTAAAAATTAAGAAAATAATTCTGCATGTAAATTCATCTGCACTTGTTTTTAGCCAAGATACCTGAAAATCTAATTTATGTGTTTTACTACAAAAGGAGCATAGTGATAAATGCCCAAATGAAAAAAAAAATCACTTCAAAAGGGCTTCATTATGGACCCGATCTGAAATAGAAATTCAGTACAAGCAGGTCACTCCTATTTAAAGTAGCACTTGGGGCCCCAGACAACATGACTCCAGCGTCAAGTGCTTTTAAGAAATAAGTATGTAACACACATTTTAAGCTACGCCTCCAGTGTTTTCTCCTGGTGAAGGGGTTGCTGGGGAAGGGAAGGAAGTGGGACCATCTCTGTGGTGCTGACCTGTGCAGAGGAGAGAGCCCACATTCACACACACACAGTCTGGGTAACTGATCGCCGTTTCACATGCAGAAGCTTAACATTAATAGAGCCCCATCCCAGTGAGGCCAGATCCTGTTGTTTACTTACGTCCTCTGTACCCAGGGAAAACTGGAATCTTGGTGTACTGAGTATTCCCCTGTGCCCTATCTAGAAGCATCAGAAACTGCCAAGCTTCCTGAAATAGAAAGTACTTTGATAAAACTGCTTGAAATCAGAAGAAGATAACCATCAGAAAGGCCTAGTGACAGTCAGCATGGTGACAGTCACTAATGGGGAAAGAATGCTGAGAACATAGAGATGCGTCATGAGGGCGCTAACACAGGCCCCACTGGGACGCTGTGCCAGGCCATCAGCGAGACCACGGCTGCGTTTCTTGTCCTGGGTTTTCGGTTGGGCCTGTGGGCCTCGGTCTGTTGCCATGGGTGCGTGTTTGCACTCTGTCCACTCCCAACACTTCCATCTCCTCCACCTCACACTCCCAAGGCCATTATTTTAATTTTTCTGACCTACACTAAAAAGTCCATTAAAAAAATCACTTGCATATTTTCACGGTTTATGTGGCTATCAGAATCCCTAATTGAAAAGCAAACCAAATTTAGGTGAACTTCGCACAGAGGGAAAAACAGCTTTTTTGGAAAGAGATTATAAATCAGTTGTCATTTTGTAAAGCACATGGAATTTGGATGTTAAGGCTGAAGGGAAGGCAGTGGGAGGCTGAAGTGTTACTCAGGACGAAATGGAGTTTCCACCTGTGAATAGGAAAATCTACTGACAATGCCTAAGTAATTTCCCAGGAATGTGGTTGGTGCTCCCGGAGTCACTAATTTCCACCAGCGCCCGATAATGGTCATTTAAAAGCATTTGCTCATGTGACCAGTGTGTCTCGCAGTTCAGAGCACATCTTAACAGGAAACTGAAGCTTTCCATTCGAGTCCTTGAATTAGCAGAGGGGGTAAGAAGAAGCCCTTCCGACCTCAGGGACTGTAAGTGGCTCTGTGCTCGTTTTCTGAGGGAAGGCATTAGCATCTTGGCCCATGCTATGCCAGCGCAGCTCATTTCAGAGAGGGCAGTAGCAGAATGAGGAGGCAGGGAACATTCTCTGTAGGAAGGACATGAGTGGCCGTCGTCCCATTGTTTGTATAGCGGTTGCAAAACCACTAAATAATACATTCAGCTCACATCTTCCAAGGTGGCCTTTTGTTTTATTTTTTCCTTTCCTGTCTTCATTTGGGCTTCTTGGAAGTGAAATTGTTTACAGTGTTGATCCCAAGCATCTAAAGTCAGGGTCTTGCCACCAAATAGAAGGATAATGGCTTATAATGAATTATTTGCAAGGTCTAGAGCTGTGCTGCTAAAATTTAAGGTGCATTGATTAATCCTGGAGCTCTTTTTAAAATGCAGTTTCTGATTCAGCAGGTCTGGAGTGCGAGCGGCCAGTTTGCCTTCCCAGTAAACTCCCAGGTGGTGTGGCAGCTCTGGTCAGAGGACATGCTTTGAGTAGCAAAGCTCTAGAAAACATTCAGTCTGCATGATAGGAAAGCATCAGCTGTTTTAAGCTGGTACAAGCTGTCCAGATGGCGGTGGGGCAGCTCCTCCTGGAAAGGGGCTGGGCTATGAGCCTGCTGAGCGCTTCTTTGAGGTCCCCCAGGGACCGCTCTGCAGCCTCTCGCATCCCGGTTCCAGGAGGAGGTGTTCTGTCACTTGCTCTATACTGTGCTTACCAAGAATCAGTTAGGACAGGAGTGGACCCATTTTTATCTTTTGAACGTACGTGGTTTCCACAGAAGATTTCAGTGGGAAGCACTAATCAGTGTTTCTTCTGTGGACAGCGTTTAGAGGGCACATTTTAAACAACACATACGAGCCTCCTCTGTCTGTGTTTTTATTCAGCGGCTCTTCATTGTCTACTTACCGTGTGTAAGGCGGTGTCCAGCTGCTGTGGGGAAAACAGGATGCATGAGCGCAACCCCTGCTCTCAGAAAAAGGCTTGCAGCCGTCAGGGCTGTTGGCAAGCAGCCACGGTGGCGCTGAAGGCCCGTGGGAGATGGAAAGGGGAGTTCTCTGCGCCGCGGGGCGGGTCCTGAGCACCCGTGGAGGCACTCCATTTCGTGCCCTGAGGTCTGGTCAGCGGGCAGCAGCCATCCGCGCTGGGCACCAGGTGTGTCACGGGCTCTGCGATGTATGGTGTGGTTACACGCGTGCTGCCGGAATTCTCTCTCTATCCAACGTGGCTTTTAAAGGCTGTGCTCGATTCCTTTATTGTGTGCACTTGTTTCTTACTGAGGCAGCCAGGGGCAGACCGTCTAGCACGGCCGTGAGAATGTGGGCCACAGAAGCAGAGGGCCCGGGTTCAAATTCTGGCCTGACCGCTGACAAGCTGCCATGCCGTGGACGAGTTCCTTCACTTCACTGAGCTCTCGCTGGGCTCTAAGATGCAATCGATAATACTGTGTACTCCACGGGGTCGCTGTGAGGACTAAAGACGTGCCAGAGGCACATGTGAAGTGCCGGGCACATGCACCCCTCAGTAAAGGGTAACTATTCTTCTGACGCTCAGACATGTCTTGTAATAAGATGCGCGCTTCCTCCACGTGGCAGAATTTAACATGCGCTTCACACCTTCACAGTAGAGTGTACTTCATTTGAACCCCAAAGCCTTTTCCTTGGGGCGCTCTGCGGTGCTGGGGGCGGCCCCGGAGCAGTTCAGGGCTCCGTGCCTGCAGCGTGGGAGCCTGCTCTGGAGCGGGGTCCTGGGGTCTGGAGCAGAGTGAGGCCGGGGCGGAGCCGTGCCCGCAGCGGCTGAGCTGGCGAGGGGCGCCGTGGCCTCGTGCCGCCTGGCCGGGCAGGCCGTTCTGTGGGAGGCCCGGGTCCGGGAGGGCTGGGATGCCGGCCGGGGGCCGCAGGCGGCGCTGCCCGCTTCGTGGAAGTGGGGCTGCAGCAAGCCGCGCTGAGACGCAGCTATGCCATGAGTCTCACAAATTGGATGTTTTAGAAAATTTGTGGAGAGAAATAGTAGACAACTGAATGTGAGCATGTCAGCAGAGGTTCAGATGCCAAAAGGCTGTCTTGAATGGCATTTTTTTAAAGAGTTCTCAGGTAGTTGGTTTCTGTATTTTGTTCAGAGTTTTTAGTCATCATCAGTGGGAGGGATGGACTGTGTGAGCTTACACTATTAGCTGGCGCTGGCACCTCCTTTGTAAGTATTTTTTGTAGGGTTGTTTGTCTTTCTATTGTTATGTTGTAAGAACTTTTATATATGCTGGATACAGGTCCTTTTGTCAGAAATATGTATTGTATTTTCTACCAAGCTATGCCCTGTGTTTTCACTTTCTTTTTTTTGTACCTATACAGAATTATTTATTGTCTTGAATGCCTCATGGTAGCCAGATCCCAGAATCCTCAGGTTTGATAGATGTGGAAATAACTTGGATATATGTGGTGGTACACTTTTTTTTGTGGTAGTGGTTATATTTAGAGAGTATGAGTTTTTTGCTTTATTTTATTGAGATCATATTGGCTTATAACCTTGTGTAAATTTTGAGTGTACCTTCTAATATTTCAGTTTCCTTATAGACTGCGTGCTCACCACCAATACTCTAGTTTTTATCCATCACCATACATATGTGCCCCTTTACCCCTTTCTCCCTCCAGCCCCCTTCCCCTCTGGTAACCACTAATCTGTTCTCTTTCTCCATGTGTTTGTTTATCCTCCACATGAGTGAAATCATACAGTGTTTGTCTTTCTCTGTCTGGCTTATTTCACTTAATATAATACCCTCAAAGTCCATCCATGTTGTTACAAATGGAACAGTTTTGTCTTTTTATGGCAGAGTAGAATTCCATTATATGTATACATATGTGTATATATATATATATATATATATACACACACCATTTCTTTTCTATCCATTCTTCAGTTGATGGGCGCTTGGGTTGCTTCCATGTCTCAGCTATTGTGAATAATGCTGCAGTGAACATAGGGGTGCATAAATCTCTTTGAATAGTTGATTTCAAGTTCTTTGGGTAAATACTCAGTAGTGGGGTGGCTGGGTCATATAGTAGTTGTATTTTTAATTTTTTGAGAACTCTCCATACTGTTTTCCATAGTGGCTACATCAGTTTGCACTCCCACCAGTGGTGTATGAGAGTTCCCTTCTCTCCACATCCTCTCCAACACTTATTTCCTGTCTTGTTAATTATAGCCATTCTGACGGGTGTGAGGTGGTAGCTCATTGTAGTTTTGATTGCATTTCCCTAATAATTAGTCATATTGAACTTCTTTTCACATGTCTTTTGCCCATCTGTGTATCTCCTTTGGAAAAATGTCTGTTCATACCCTCTGCCCATTTTTTGATCAGGTTGTTCATTTTTTTTGTTTTTGACTTGTGTGAGTTCTTTATATATTTTGGAAATTAAACCCTTGTCAGATATGTGATTTGCAAATGTTTTCTCCCAGTTGGTGGGTTGTCTTTTCATTTCTGGATGGTTTTCCTTTGCTGTGTGGAAGGTTTTTAATTGAATGGCATTTTTGCTTTAGAACTCAGTTCTTGACAGCGTTGAGGTTAGTCAAGGATTCATGTTGGGAAATGTACTGGCCTAGTATCTGTGAGGCTTTCTGTCTCAGCATACAGAGTATAAGATGGTGTTGCTAAGTGGAGGCTTGGCCTTAGAATTCTTCTTTGGCCCATTTCTCTTGCAAACAGTACCTTTATTTTTTTCAGTAAATAGTGGGTATATTTTTTAGTCTATGGCTGTAGTAATTCGATGATGATGAGTGTGTACACTTCTGTTTGCTTCTTGTACCAAAACATCCTCCAGCTGTGGGCCTTGTCCGTTTTTGTATGTAAAGCCAGTAAACAAAACCAAAAGCCATGGGAAAAGGGTAAAAGCAGCAGCAGAAAGGAACGCTCTCTTTTGTGAAAAAAACCCACCACTGGCTGAATTTTAAAGAAAAGTTGATGGATCTTTTTCTCTTGCCTATATTAATAGAACAAAGCACTGATCCTGGGACAGAGGGCTCCTTCTCTATGTTGGAAATAAATTACATCCTTATGCTGGGGCTTCTACCAGAAGATGAGACCTTTACGCCTGATTCTAAGAAATGATTGGTTATAGGAAAAAGAGTAAATGTCTGTCTTACAGGTTGCCTTTAAATTATCCTGTTTTCCTTTTGTCATGGGATACCCGGCCTGTCACTCACTGGTGAAGTCTGCATCTATTTTTGCCCTGCACTGCACCCTGGTTCAGAGTAAGGCTGTGGTGTCCTCGCAGAGCTCCTGCCCGCCCTTAGGCCTGAACTGGGGAGCTGGGGAGTTGACCCAGCTTTTCCTTGAGAGGAATCCAGGCGGGGTCCTTCAGGGGAAGTGCCAGCAGACAGGAAGGCTGGGCCCTCAACAAGCCGAGTGTCAGGCCGGAGTGGGCCTCGGAGAACGGCAGCTGCCCGCTGCCGGAGTGCAGGACTCAGCAGGGAGGCCGGGCAGGGCGGCGTCTCTGGGACAGAGGGAGGGCAAGGACACGCACAGCCGGGCACACACTCGCAGCTGGCTCTCCATGTCAGCATGAACGCTTACCACGGTGCTGGGCGGTGGGCACATCAGCCTGTCGGAATTCATGGGAGGCGATTTCTTAGGTGAAATTCTAAAGAGTTAAAGGATGAATTTGGACAGTGATGGAATGGATGACATCATGAGTCAAGAATCCCCGCTGGATGTGGAGGGGAATTATAAAAAGGTAAGAGGGAGGGCTCTTTGTCTGTAAACAATCGGGCCATTTTTCTAACTGGGAGAAAGAGCACCCTTGAGGAGGGCCAGATTGCACACTCAGTGGCCATTGCCGTGATATATCCAGGAAAGCCACATGCACAGAATCAGCCGCGTTAAGCGGGGGAGTTCTTCCCTTTGCTTGTCCCAGCTTGCATTCCTTAATGGATTGTAGCAGTAACTGGAATACACATGTTGATATTCAAAGTTGAAAAAGTTTTATTGTGCAATTAGTTACTAGGCAGGCTTTTTGTATAAAGCAGTAATTTCTTAAATTATTGACACTGTTGACAGTTCACCTGCAGTAAATAATTACTAGCATGTTTAACCCGTCTTTCTAAGTTTGATTTTTTTAACAAAGAAAAATACAAAGTTTTACTAAGAGAAGTGTGCGGTTTTAAAAAATTGATAAAGTATCTGCTAATTCTTTGTTTGCCTTTTCTTTTGAAAGTCAGTAAATATATTTTTGGAATGTCTTCTATGGTAATTGTCTGGTAATAACAGGCCCAAGTAAAAATCCCTTTAGTTATATGCGTGAGGTCATGAAAATAGACTACAAGTATATGCTTGTCTGTCCACAGAAGGCTAAACACGCCACGTCCTCCCCCTCATTATCCGGCCCGAGTCAGGGGTCGGGCATGGCACAGCACAGTAGCAAGAACAAGCCCTTCCCTCATGGACCTGGAGAGCAAGACCTCTTTCCCCTCAGAGGCAAACATCAAAAAATACAGTCTGCTGAAACAGTAAAACTTGCTGCCAAATGCTTAATTTGATCAAATATGTCACTTACTTTTTTCCCCACAGTGAGATGTAGAAAGAAGCTTCTATTTCGATAGATCCTTAAGTATAATAATAGAAAATATGGCCATTTATATCTTATATACACACTTTTGTGTTTGGGTCTGTTTTCAGTATGTACTTTATTCCTTAGAGCATTCACAGGAGTTTATGTTCTTTCTCCAGGAGCTGAAACCTACATATGTAAAAGAGGTTTAAATGACCTGTCAGGTGGCCCAGGGTGGTTTTTGTCCTCCGTGGTCCTCAAGAAGGGAACGAGTGCTGAGGTGCAAAGTGCACAGAGTCCTGAAACCCTGACACTCCTCAGCTGTCCCCTCCTGCCGGCAGCCAGTGAGCAGGCCTGGCTGGGACCCTCGGAGCCGGCTCCTACCTGGTCCAGAAGAGCAGGCCAGGCTGGGACCCTCGGCCCTCGGCGCCGGCTCCCACCCGGCCCAGCAGAGCAAGTGCACCACTCTCATGCCGCCTCCACTCTCAGGGCCAAAAGCCTGTCACAGTTTCCCTGTGAGATGCAAAAGTGTAGGTCAGTTTGCACTTAGGGAAAACGAAAGCCATGCCAATGCTAACGCAACAACGATAATGTAATGACCACTGTAGTTTTACCCCACCCTGAAACTGGGAGAGACCCAATGCCTGGAGTGAGGGAACCGTGATGTGCTGGCAGCCTGACCAGCACTGACGAAAGCCACAAACATGTGAGGCTCCAGGAGTTTTAAAACATCACCACCAACTGAGCAGAGCTGCATGTGTGATCTGTGATCTACCTCAGGCAGTGGACAGCCACACGTGATCTTGAGGATTGTGTCTGAGCGGTCGGTACAAAAGACCGTGAGATGAAACTTCTGGATGTGTGGGGTGCCCAGAAACCAGGCTGTGTGCTTCCGGACCCTAATTGTGAGCATCATTCTCTTGTTTCAGCTTTGTAGCTGCCTTTCTCAGGCAGAGCACTTTCAGATTTATGCATATCATGGTCACTATGAAGGCATTGATTGATAGTGTACTATGAAGGTACAATATTGATAATTTTATCAAGCACTCCTAGAGAATCAGGGCAACACAGGCTTTCTTTAAAGTATAAAGAATAGGAAAACAGTTAACTAGTATAAAAATCACTTTTCCCAATTAGAGTCTTCCTTTTCTAAGTTTTTTTCTCTGTTTTTGCTGTTTGCTTGACTAAGTAGAAAATTAGATGCCATAAAGCAGTGGTCTGCAGGCTTTTTTTTGAGCTGGTATCCATCAGTAAAATGTTTTTGAACCCATGCCTCTAATGTACATATATTTTATTCATAAATTAGACACATAAACCACTGTAAAAATGTATTATGTGTATAAAACATACCCACAAATAGATATTTTAGGGCCAGCCCTGTGGCGTAGTGGCTAAGATCTGCACGCTCCGCTTTGGCGGCCCAAGTTCATGGGTTTGGATCCCGAGCGTGGACCTACCCCACTCGTCAGCCATGCTGTGGTGACCCACAAAGTAGAGGAAGACTGACACAGATGTTAGCTCAGAGCTGATCTTCCTTAAGCAAAAAAAAGAAGGAAGATTGGCGACAGATGTTAGCTCAGGGTGAATCTTCCTCAGCAAAAAATAAATACATACGCATACAAATAGATATTTTAAAAAATTGTCTAGAGTATGAGTAAAAATAAAAGTTTTAATAATTTCTTCTTTGGCCTCATGTCACTTGTCAAAAACAGCTGGAAAGAAGGTATACTCCTGCATAGGTACACTATAATGTCCTTTACCAATTGCACGCAGCACGTGCATATAGGGCTGATTTTACAAGATTGTTTTAAAGTCAGACAAACAGCCTTCAGGGGAAAGGTAACTTTCCGATGACTAGAATTAGATTCCACCAAGGCGGAGGAAGGAAGGGAGCAGGCATCTGTTTCTTTTCCTTGGGGAAGGGGTCCCATTAAGGACCGCTGGCTGATTCAGTAGGAGGAGGAAAGCTGTGAACAGAAAGCAGGGCCTGGGGTTTATGAAGGAGAGCCTGCACCCTGGCAGGATCTGAGGTGGGCGTGTTCCACCCGTTATTGGCCTGCCTTTCTGAGCCACCTCTGACCTTCTGGTAAAGACCTCACAGCTGGTGGACTTCGGGACCGCGGTGGCCGGCAGCAGGCGGGTCAGGGCCTGATTCCTTCAGCCCTCACTCCCCAAGAGCCCTCCTGTGTCCCTGGCGTTGTGCGTTGGGCCCGGACCTCGGAAGGGAGATGGGGCTTTCCCTCGGGAGCTTACGGCCCAAACGGGAGGCACTCGAAGCAGCTGCCATGGAGCTGGTACTCCTGGAAGGACGCTCGCAAAGCCAGCCCGGACCGCCTTGGTGCCCAGGAAAGATCCCGATTCCATGGATGGAGAGGGAGGAAGGACGTCAGGAAACTGACAGAGAAGACAGCAGAAGACTGGCTCCCACCTTGTCCCAGAGCAGAGCACACACAGGGAAATGGGCCTGCCTTCTGTGCCCAGGCGACTCGCAGAATAAGGAGCTGGGGCCAGGCCTCGTGTCTTGTGAGCCTGGAGGACAGCAAAGCTGGCCCTACCCTCTGTTCCTCCGAGGTCCTGTCTCTTGCATTGTGCATCCAATTATGGTGAAAGATTAGGGAGGAGCCTGTGAAAAAATTCAAAGGCTGGAAGGAACAATATTTAAAGTGAAGCCACAGCTGCGCCTCATGTTTTTTTTAAAAGGTGGATGGAAATGACTGCTTGAGATAAACTGCAATAAACAGAACACAGAAGGCAGCTGCCATTGCAGACGAGGGCTCTGCCCTCCCCAGACCATTACTGAGGGAAAGCCTCCTCAGCCCCCATTAACCCTCCTCTCCCTGCCTGTGAGGGCTGAGTGCACACGAAGAGCTCTGTTAGGTTCCTGAGCCCTGGAGCCCCGCCTGCCTCCTCCCCTGGGGACAGTCTCTTCTGCTCTCTGGGCCAGGGGCTCCCCTTCCTTCAGGGGAGGAATCGGCCTGTTTGGTCTTCGAGGGGATAATGTGAAGCTTCTTGGCTCCTGGTTGAGGGTTCTTTCCGTGCTGTAGCGCGTGGGCACACCTCGGTGAGCCAGCATGCTCAGAAATGGGTCGTTTCAAGTAACCACATTTTCCAGTTATATGGTGTGTGAATCAGATCTCCATTAAAAAAAATAATCCATACATACACAACACTTGTGTGTGTGGTTTATTTTTTTAATTGAGATATTCATATACCATAAAATTCACCATTTTAAAGTGTACACTTTGATGGCTTTTAGTATATTCATAAGGTTGTGCAAACCACTACTAATTCCAGAACGTTTTCATTATCCCTAAAAAGAAACCCTGTGCCCATTAGCAATTATTCCCAATTCTCCTCTCCACCAACAACCATTAATCTGCTTTTTATCTTTGTGGATTTGCCTGTTCTGGACATTTCTGGTCTCTCTCATCCTTTTCTACACTCTTCTCGCTAGCTTTCTGCACCCATCCCTTGGACCTTAACAGCAGCTACCATTTAATAAGTTTCTTTCTGGGCTGGGCACTGTGCCAAGTACTTTCTATATAATGTTTAATCCTTAAAACAACCTAAGAGATAGGTATTATTATCTTTTTTCAAAAAAATAAACTGGGGCTTAAAGAGTTTCAATAATCTACACTAGTAAGTGTCAGAATCAGGATGTTTACTTGGCTCTTCTTGACCCCTGACCCTCTGCACTCCTGCCTCCTTTCTGCTCACACGCCCATGTCCCGCTCACCCAGATCCTCCGTGACGTGGGAGATTGAGGACACCAGCTCCCAGTGGTTGGTTGGGTTGGCTGTTTCCTAAAACGCAGGAGGTGTTTGGCTGTTGTGTCCTGGCAGTGACACTGAATGACTGCGATGGTTTGACAGGCTTCTAAAATGGCATCTGTGGGAAATGGAGTGTCCGGCTGTTACTGCCCTGCGTCAGTGCAGTGGTGCCCCATGCGAGGGCTCGGTCACCACGGCCAGCCTCAGGCCGAACACACAGCACAGGAAGGCATCGAGAGAGAGGGTGACCAGATTCACATAACTTTTATTACAGTATATTGTTATAATTGTTCTATTATTTTTGTTGTTAACTTCTTCCTGTGCCTAACTTGTAAATTAAACTTTCATAGGTATATATGTGTAGGAAAAACAGTAGATACAGGGTCAGTACATCTGTGGTTTCAGGCGTCCCCTGGGGGTCTCGGTACTTATCCCCCGAGGAGAAGGGGGCACCGCTGTAGCCTCTGCAGGCCGTCATTTGAGAAGCAGAGAGCTCAGGATGCTGCCCGCACGTCGTGTTTTGGATGTGCTGCCCATAGGGGAGGGAAGCATTAGTTTTCAGCTGTGTCCTTCCAGGATTTAGTGTTGGAACGCATCCACTCCAGTGGTCACCTTTGTGGATTCCCCCTGGGGCTCCTCTTCCTTCACCGAGGTTCCCATTCAGCCGGTGAGTGGTCCTGAACTTCGGCACCTAACAAAGGTGTCTGTCCAATACCTTTGCTCCCGTCCTTAACAACCAGGACCTTCAGGGTGTCAGGGACTGTGCACGGCAGCACTTCTGTCTGCCTGCTTCTGTGCATATCGCCTTCCTGTAGCATGAGGAGCAGGAATGCAGTCAATAGGCAAAACCATCCTCAGGATTAACTGTGAACAAACATGGCCATCCTCTGGGCTGGCATCCCAGCACCTTTGACGTTGGCCAGTTCTCACGTGAAACAGCTGTCAGAAGGCCCTGACCCTAGAGGCCGTCCCTGTGGGGGCCCCTCCTGGACTTGGGGTTTCCAAGGCCAGCTCTCCCATGATGCTGATGCTGAGCAGGCTGAACCCAGGCCTCAGCATTGCCCAGGCAGCCCAGCTGACAACTCGTCCAGAGGACTTGTTTAGGCAGATCGGTGCCAGAATGCAAAGATCAGAGATTTCAACAGCATTTCAGGAAAGCTTTCTGGATGGTTTAGTGTAAGTGTCTGAAATGGAAAACATCAAAAATACAGACTGAAAAGAAAATGTCCAGACTTCATATCCATTCAGTGATACAGTGGAAAGATGCCAGGTTATTTAACTTAGATTTCAACTAATAATTGAAAAGCTCTTCCCAGGGGATAAAATAAGATGCAAGAACTTGAAATAATCTGCAGGGTGCCGGTACTTATGCACTGACATTCAAAAGCGTACCATTTATTTTCTTATATAATGTCATTTTCATATTTTGATCTGTGACAAACCCATGGTTGTTTCAGTGAGAAAACAATTAGAAAGTAACATCAATATATTTGGGTTTTGTCTGATTTTGTTTTAGAGAAAATTAATAAAATCTGCCTAATGAACAAATAAGTTCTGTGGTTCTGGTTCCTGGTATCAAAGAACCTTAGGTTTTTCCCTGCCCCTGCCGGCAGGTGGGCCCCCAGATGCTGGAGTAAAGCGCTCTCTCTTCCAAGCTGAGGAGAGAGATGAGAGAGACTCCCATGTTCCTAAAGGAGGAACTTCTGCGGGGCCCCCGGACCCCAGCGGCATTCCCTGGTGGGTGCTGCTAGTGGCCATGATGCCACGTATCACCAGGCAGTAGGTTGCACTGAAGCAAGGGGATCGTTAATTGCTTCAAAACAGGATCCTGGCAAGGCCTTGGCCAAGGCCAGACGGCCGCAAATGAAATCCACCTGGGTCCAGGGCCTGGCCATTCCACCTGGAACAGATTTGCACTCAGTGAAAGAGGAATCAGCGCTGTGTCATCTAGCTGCTGGACCTGTTCGGTTGTCTGAACCAGCAGCATCAGCACCATCTGGGTGCATCGTTAAAAATGCACGTTCTCACCGCCCCCCCCACCGACCTTCTGAATCAGAAAAATAGTCTGCCTAAAAGCCCTCCAGGTGATTCTCGTGCATGATCAAGTTTGAGAATTCCTGGTTTAAAGAAACTTATGAAGAGAGGGCCACCTTGTGTGTGCATGTTCACTTGGCACACCAGTGTCACAGCCACCTCCTAGCATCCTGAGTTCCTTTATGGTCCGTGGGGGACCAGTGTTTTCATCAGCTTCTGGAATAATGCAGCCCCAGTCCTAAGGAAGTTTTTCCTCAGTGGCGCCTTGCTTTGCTCTTTCCCGTTGGTGGAAAGTGTTTACTTCATTGCTGTCGCTGGCATCTCTTGCAGCCTGTGTGTAACACTAATGTAGAAGCAGGAGAAAGAGCATTACAGAGCCCTTGAGGCTTCTTAGAGAGGACCTTCTGTGAGGCATCCAACCCCTCACAGCTCCTGGGGCCTCTTAGAAATGCGGTCTCAGGCCCTGCCCTTGAATTAGAACCCGCATCTTAACAAGATGCCCAGGGGATTCATATACACCCCGAAGTGTGAGCGGCACTGACCGGGCAACAGTTCAGCAATGCAGCAAGGAGGGTGCTGGAAGTGGTACCTTCCGGGATTAGTTGTGAATTGAGTACTGAGACAGCGTTCTAAATCAAGCACATCCGCTCGCCACAGGTTCTTCCAGTGCCCATGGTGAACAGGTGAAGTGACAAACAGATGGAGCTGGGGACGATCGATCCAGGGAGGACAGGAAATTGGGAGAAGCAGTTTCCTTCCTCTTGTTCCGCTTCCCCACAGCTGAACCCCATCCAGGCCTGCTTGTTGCTGCTCCAGCTTACACTGCCTTTCTCCCCATGGCACCACGGGGCCACTCCCATCATTTGGGTCCTCTGATTCTCTAGGCCAAGCTTCTTCATCTTCCTCCTAATCAGACAGGCCCTTCTTGTTACGTGGGTGTCGTTGTCTGTGCAGGAGTCATAGGAAGCAGCTGTCTGCAGTGCCCTAAGCACCAACTGGCTCTAGCTTTAGTTTTAGGATGTTATTTCCCAAAGTGTGTTCCTGAGAACCCTAGTGGTCCCACAGCTGCCCCCACAAAAATGCAGTTTGTTCAGCATGATACTGGCACAAAAACAGACAAATAGAACGGAATTGAAAACCCAGAAATAAAATCACACGTCTGTGGACAGCTCATCTTCAACAAAGGAGCCAAGAACATAAAATGGAGAAAGTCTCTTCAATAAATGGTGTTGGGAAAACTGGACAGCCACATGCAAAAGAATGAAAGACCGTTATCTTTTGCCATACACAAAAATTAACTCAAAATGGATTAAAGACTTGAAGGTAAGGTGTGAAACCATAAAACTCCTAGAAGAAAACATAGGCCATACACTCTTTGACATCAGTCTTAGAAGCATCTTGTCAAATATCATGTCTACTCAGGCAAGGGAAACAAAAGAAGAAATAAACAAATGGGACTACATCAGACTAAAGAGCTTCTGCAAGGCAAAGGAAACCATGAACAAAACAAAAAGACAACCAACTGGGAGAAAATATTTGCAAAGCATATTTCTGACAAGGGGTTAATCTCCAAAATATATAAAGAACTCATACAACTCAAAAACAAAAAAACAATCTGATCAAAAAATGAGCAGAGGATATGAACAGACATTTTTCCAAAGAAGATATACAGATGGCCAACAGGCACATGAAAAGATGTTCAACATCACTAATCATCAGGGAAATGCAAATCAAAACTACACTTAGATATCACCTTACACTTCTTAGAATGGCTATAATTACCTAGACAAAAAAATAGCAAACGTTGGAAAGGATGTGGAGAAAAGGGAACCCTCAAACACTGCTGGTGGGAATGCAAACTGGTGCAGCCACTATGGAAAACAGTCTGGAGATGCCTCAAAAAACTAAAAATAGAAATACTATATGACCCAACTATCCCACTACAGGGTATTTATCCAAAGAACTTGAAATCAACAATTCAAAGACACTTATGCATGCCTATGTTCACTGCAGCATTATTCACAATAGCCAAGACATGGAAGCAACCTAAGTGCCCATCGACTGATAACTGGATAAAGAAGATATGGTACATATACACAATGGAATGCTACTCAGCCATAAAAAAGACAAAGTTGTCCCATTCACAACAACATGGATGGACCTTGAGGGTATTATGTTAAGTGAGATAAGCCTGACTGAGAAAGACAAACACCGCATGATTTCACTCATGTGTGGAAGATAAACAAACACATGGACAAAGAGAACAGATTAGTGGTTACCAGAGGGGAAGGGGGTTGGGGGGCAGGCACAGGGGGTGAAGGGGCACACTTATATGATGACTGACAAATAATTATGTACAACTGAAATTTCACAATGTTATAAACTATTATGGCCTCAATAAAAAAATAGTTTAATTAAGTAAATTTGAGAAATGCAGAAGATACCCAATCTTCTGCTTATAAATTTATGTGCAGATCAGCATGTGAAAGACTAGAGGGCGCCTGCTTCAGAGACCAGACACACCACAGTGCTGCTAGCAAGGTGAGCTGAGCCGGAGGGATGAAGGCAGTACCTGAGGAGGGGGCTCAGGAGAGTAATCAGTGTGCAGGGATGGATACACGTCACAGCCCGAAAAAAGTCTGGAAAGGACTTGGGGAGGTACTCGGTTTGGAGATGGATAATATCTCCCCAAGCAAAACATTCGGCTTCTTATTTCTTTTTCCAAGCGCCCTGTTCTTGTTAAGTTTCCGGAACTGCAGCAAAACAGCGGCGCGGTGGGCCAGGCCATGGTCGCGGTGGGGTTTGAGAGAGCTCAGCGGCGCAGTGGGCCAGGCTGCGGTCGCGGTGGGGTCTGAGAGAGCTCAGCGGTCTGTGTCCTGAGATGGCACCTCGCACGGCGCCCTTGGAAGCCACAGCGAGCCTCATCCGCCCGGGCACGAAGGGAGGTGGCAGGGAGTTCGGCGTCGGGCGGGGACAGTGGCGAGTTTCTAAGCAGCATTGACGCTCATCTGTCCTGCTGGCTTCTCTGTCTTGAGTGGTGAGCACTGTCCCTCAGCTGTCCTCCTGCTTTTGGCTAGCCGTGACCATTTTAGATGTTTTCTGAGGGTCTTTCCCAAGGCCCTTTAGGAGTGGATGGGGCTCTGCGTGCCATAAGCAGCCAGACGGTGCAGTGGTTGGTCAGCCTCTCCCTTTCCCGTTCCTGCCCGGGGCGTCTGGGCTGCGGGCAGCTGGAAGACAGAATCGCCCTGCTGGGGTAATTCCTTAGAGAACACAAGAACTTTGAAACTGCACACGCACACACACTCTTACACATGAGAGCCACCAAAAGGAAATTAGGTTCCAGTTGTTGAGTTTTGAGAGAAAAACTATTTTACTAGTCAGTTGAATCATCGTTACTTGGGACGTTAGGAATCGCATTTGTTCCAAAAGGAAGACTGTGCAGTGGTGTCAAGGAGAGCAGCTCGGAGGAGAAGCTATTGGCCTTGTAATATTTTTTGTTCTGATTGGGCCTTGGAATGTGTGCTGTGCAGTCAAGTGTTTTCCCCTTTTCTGAGAATGCGTCACTTCCATGTCAGGGAAGAAGATCCATCACTCTTTAAGTCTCAAATTATGTCCCAAACATGGCGTCCACCATTATTTCCCTAGGCAGCTCACTGGTCAGTGTGGAAGAGCAGAAAGACAGACCTGAGTCCTGGCTCTTCTCTCTAACAGCAGGGCACCCTTCCATCCCGCTCTGCTTCCTCATTTCAAAGCAGGAATTGGGGGCCGGTGCCGTGGCCGAGTGGTTAAGTTCGCACGCTCCGCTGCAGGCGGCCCAGTGTTTCGTCGGTTCGAATCCTGGGCGCACACATGGTACCACTCATCCAGCCATGCTGAGGCAGCGTCCCACATGCCACAACTAGAAGGACCCACAACTAAGAATATACAACTATGTACCGGGGGGCTTTGGGGAGAAAAAGGAAAAAAATAAAACTTTAAAAAAAAAAAGCAGGAATTGTTGGAGGGTTAATCATAATAGCTACCGATTGTGGCGGATTTCCGTCACCATGGGCCAGGTACTGCTGCTGAGGAGCTCACATAGCTCTCTCCTTTAGTCCCCCGTATCAAGCAAGGCTCTTTACCTGTGGACTGAGAAGGGCTTTCCGAGCACACAGCCATTAAGGACAAGACAGAAGACGCAAGCTATTGACTTAAGGACATAACACTTAGCTTTAAAACTCAAAAGGACTAAGTACCCTTAATATAACATTTTCAGAACTCTCAAACCCTTATAGAAAAATAAGCAAAGCTAGAGTAATTCAGAGAAAAGCAAGTACAGTAACTAAAAAACATTTAAATATTTGATCTCACTGGTAATCAAAGAAATTAAGAATACCACTTTTTGACTGTTAAATGGAAAACAACAGCATTTTTTTTAAGTGAAAATACTCAGTGTTATCCAGGATATAGTGAGAGCTGCACTCTGTGACGTGGCTGGGGGGCATGTAAACTGGAACAGGTTTTCTCTGGAGCAATGTGACAAAATGTGTCAAGAGCACCCACAAACAGTCACACTCCACTGATCTCGTGATTCCGCTTCCAAGAACTTACCCTGAGGAGATTCATCAGACAGGTGGGCAGGGGTTATGTAAAAATGCTAACCTCTAGGGTTTTTTAATTGGATACAACCCAAAAGGCTAACAATAGAAGGTAACTCCATAGGATAGAATAATAGGCAGCCATTAAAACTTGTGTTTTTAAGGAATGTTAAATGATGTGAGGGAAGTTCTCAAAATATAATAAACAGAATGATCTCAGTTTTATAAAAAGGGAACAAATACATAAGGTTTTAAAACTAGAAAGAAATACACCAAAAATACCAAAATGTTACCAATGATCTGTGTCTAAGTGGTGGGATTTGGGGTGGCATTTATATTCTTTATGCTTGTCTTGATTTGTTCAGTGGGATCCAGAAAGAGACAGAGACGGGAAGAAGATCGTGTGTTATAAAACAGCCCTCTTTGAGCTGTTAATGTATTGGGGTATAAAGATTGTAGTTAATGTAAACAGAGATATTTTTAAGGCCTTCCCCCATATCTGTGGCTCTGCCGGACCCGGTAAATCAGGAGAGAGCGACGTGGAATCAAGGGCATGCTCACAGCCCACATTTGTGGTAGGTGTTTTCTTTAAATAAAGCCTCTCCAGACCCAGGCTACTGTGGGACACCAGCGTGTTGTTGCACGGCGGTCCTCAGCACTCGCCTTGTCACCTGCTGACTGTGCATTTGGACGTTCAACTCCACCTGAGTTTTCTGAGCAGAGGAGGTTGGGTGAGAGTCTCTTTTGTCTGTTAGATGGATTGAGAAATAGGCTCACTCACTACACTAAACCTGCATAGCAGATTTTGAGATTTTGAAATGAATTTGTTTTAAAGACGTCAAGGGATATGGTTCTGTTTGGGCAGGACAATCACAAGTACCAGCCCTGCATATTTGGAAGGGGGGGGGGGGTGGGATTGTCTTAACTAAGGCTCCCAGCAGCACAGTTCCCAGTTTTTGGTGAAATTAAAAGCATTCTTCCCTTTACAACCTTATGGGCACTCCCTCCGGACTCCGTGCTGTGCTAGCCCAGAAAACAGTGTGAAACCAGCATACATCTGCAACTGTATAAAAGCAGTCTCTCACTTTGTGGCTGCGTCGCACATGTGCGCGCACACACACTCTTATAGCTCATGATATGACGCAATTCCACTGGTACATGCCACCATGGAGGAATATCTGTATAGACAGATATAATCACTAAGTGTGGGGGTTGAAAAATGCTTATGGTGTCCAAGGATTAAAAAATGTTAGAGAAAAGGAGAATAGAGTTCTCAATCCTATTGAAACTAAATATCTGGTGCTGGAGCCTGGGGATGTGTATTTTACACTTGATCTCAGCCAAAAGCCTGAGAAGCAGTGGGAATGTGTATTTTAAAGACTCTCCAGGAAATTCTGATGCAGCCTGTTGAAGCTGGCAATTGGGAACCACTGTCTTTGCAGAACTGTGCTGTCGTATTTTCTGCACTGTCCAATATGGTATCCACTAGCCACCTGTGGCTGTGGAGCTCTTGAAATGCAGCTAGTCTAGCTGAGGAACTGGATTTTTAATTTTAATTAATTTTTAATTCAAGTGTAAATAGTCACATGTGACTGGTGACTACCGTGTGTGACAGGGCAGCCTCCGCCTGCAGTCTCCCGCCCTTCCCCTCGGGGAAAGGAAGCCCCGTGTCAGCCTGCTCTTCCTCCAGGTGGTGCATTTCATCACTGTGACGCAGTGATGCTCAGAGGATGGCTCAGGGCTTTCACGTGTAACTTCTGGGGACTGGTGGCAGCAGATGTGGCTCCAGAACCTCCTACCGGGAGAGTCCAGGGGCCGTGATGGCTTCCGTAGGCACATCCAATCTTGTGAGCTGACTTGTATAGTATAATTTGCTCGCCTGGCCTTCTGCCCCTGCTCAGAACATAAAATGGTGCTTCTGACAACCTTCGTCATCCCACAAAACAGAACGCCAAAATCTAATTCTCACCCAGGATTTCTAACCCAGTATGTTTGCTTTTGGAGTTGTTTTATTTTTAACTAAGGAAACATTTATAATCTTCTCTCCTGTTGTGTAACGCGTTTAAAAGTTCAGCGTGGTGAGTTTTTATGAGACTTTTATGGGAAGCCAAGTGTTGTAAACATATCCAAATTCTCACAGCCGTGTAGCTTACCACATCCTTGTCCTCTGCACACCCACCTGATGTCCTTTCAAAATATGAAACACATGGGTGAGAGTTCTCCAGTTATTCCAGACACAATGTTAGGGTTTCTCACATTCTAAACCTGGTGAGATCAGGATAACTCTTGAACAGAAATAATATTCCCCATCAAGACTGTAAGCTATGGGGCCGGCCCGAGGCCGAGTGGTTAAGTTCGTGCGCTCCACTTCAGCGGCCCAGGGTTTCGCCCGGTCAGATCCTGGATGCGGACCTAGCATCGCTTGTCAGGCCATGCTGAGGTGGCATAGCTCAACCAGAAGGACTTACAATTAGAACATACAGCTATGTACTGGGGGGCTTTGGGGAGAAGAAGAAAAAAGGAAGATTGGCAACAGATGTTAGCTCAGGGCCAATCTTCAAGAAGAAAAAAGACCGTAAGCTAGATGGAGGCAGGGCCTGGGTCCGCTCATCCTCGGCTGGGCTCCAGCACAGTAGTGTGACACCAGCCATCTCTCAGAGGCTTGGTGCCTGTTGGTTGAATGAATTAATGTTCTTGCCATAGAGTAAGTGGGCTGAAGGGACAATGTAAGGAAGAGAGAAGACAAGATCCAGGGAAAGGCCACATATGGGATAAAAGCAATTTGATTTAGAACAAAGCGCTCACCCTCCACTACTGACTTTGTCATATCCAGCAGGGAAAAGAAGAGAGGGAACAGCACCACGTAGCCTGGGTCTGTGCTGGTGCAGCTCGCTGGGTCCCGTGATGCTGATTTCCCAGCCCCGGGGATCACAGAGGCTCTGAAGGGTTGCAGGTGCCTGCGGAGGTGGAACCCGGAGGGCGGTTTAGCTTCAGCTCTTAATAATGCACATGCTCTTGTGCTGTGGCCTGTTTATTTTCCTCTAATGTTACAATTCTAAGAACCTTAGCGGTTAGCCTGCCTGTGGTTCTGATGCAGCAGCCCGCTCATCAGCATTTTTTTATTTTCCTGAAATTTTAGGCACAGAAAAATGAGCGAGAATCGATCCGACAGAAGCTGGCCCTCGGCAGCTTCTTTGACGACGGGCCCGGGCTTTACACCAGCTGCAGCAGGAGCGGGAAGCCCAGCCTCTCCTCTCGGTGAGTGCGCGTTCAGTTGATTTCCTGGTATGTTCCTAATTGGTTTTGTCATCTGACTATGTTTAATAAAAGATATCCTTTAAATCCCCAGATTTTTTTTTCCCCATAATACCACCACCTTTATGTGGGTTCTAGACAGACCCCTCCCCACCTGTTTGTTGGGTTTGTTTTTTGGTTTTTAGTTTCTGGCCCATTTGCCCAGCCACTTAAGGTCAGATTTCCATATTTCATTTTTTTCTAGATACAGTTCTGACCTTGCATGTGATGGGGGATCGAGGCACACTTTTAAGCCAGCTGATGCTTAGAGAAGTGTGCAGACACCAGCTTTCCCATTAAGCAGTCCCAAAGCATCCAGCGTCACCCTGGTAGACGTGCCTGCAGTAAACATCCATCACTAAGAAATACAAGTCCCACTTTGCTCTTTCAGTGTCTGTCATAGTGCTTAACCCATCCTCCAGGTGATGTTTCTTTATCTTAATTTATTTCAGGATATTGTCGGTCGTTTGCATAGCTTCTAATTCCAATTAAAATATAATTTACCTGAAAAACAAGGTTGTAAACCAGAGCGCCTTAACGTCCATATGAATCACCTGGGGATTTTGTTAAAATGCTGATTCTGATTCAGTAGGTGGGACTGAAGATTCTGCATTTCTGACAAGCTCCCAGCTGACGCCCATGCTGCCAGTCCACGGGTCGCACTTTGATTAGCGAGGGTGTACACAGTCTGCAGCGTTAACTCATATGGGTACAGGTGTTGCGAGTGATTGAAGCACGTAGAACATTGTTTTAAGGAAGATGGGAGGAACTGAAGACCCATCAGTGCTCTCTTCATCCCTCCCCGAATGTCTGTCCTTCTCAGGACGTCTGTGTCTTCCTTCCCGCTGACAGCACGTGTTTCCTGTGTAAAGACTAGGGATGTTTACCACGTTGAGCCAGGTATGGGACACACCTGATAGCATTCATGCATTCATTCAACCAACAGATTTCCACTCTCTCCTTCATGGGAAGCCTGGAATTAGACGCTTTAATATCTATTTATATCTATCCAGCTTTCAGTAAGCCTTGTACTTCAGTCTGATCCTTAGAGATTCATCTAAATCAGCAAAAATCAGCACACACATGCTCACATATATGCATATTTAGGAGTCACTGCAGGTGGGCTCGTCCCTCAAGGCAGGGGCAGTAGTCTGGCCGCGCCGTGTTAAAGCATGCCTTCCACTCTGGGTGCCAGCGCAGCCTCGCAGGTGCCCTTGCTCTCCTCCCATATCCGTCCCATATCCCTCAGCTGTAGGAGCAGCCCTTGCCCTCCCAGTGGGATGTGGCAGGCGAGCTCTGGCCTAGCGACCTGGAGGCCTGAGGATTCGTCCCCGTCAGCTTCTGATTTTGAGACTTGAGCAGTTTACTTAGTTTTACCATGCCTCAGTTTTCTCATTTTTGTAAAAATAAGGGGATTGGACTGTAGAGTCTTACAGATCTCTGCTACTGCTCTCATCCCCAAAGCACCAAAAAGTTTTCTCTTAGAAACCCCATCTCTGCTCAGCAGCATCATATCTGTCTGGTCTGAATGGGGAGTTTTGTTTGAAAATCAAAGTTTATTTATATATATAGATATAGATATGTATGTGTATGTATATATGGCTTTGAAAGTAAGCTAGAATTAATAATAACTACAAGGTGTATAATGACAACACAAAATAAAAGCAGTCCCTTCTGGTGTTTACCTACATATCTCTAAGTAAAATGCTGATCTTCTTAGCTTTTACTTTTAAATAAGTATCTGTTGATGACCAACTATAGAAAATTGGGATTTAACTCTTTTTATAGCCTTCCCAGATGTATCTATTTATTCCATCCGCCCCTCCATTCTCCCTTTATAATTATTTCACAGTTTGGGGTCAAATACCTGCTCCACGTTTGCATTATTAAAATCTTATATTATTCACACTGAACCGTGTAGTAAACTATGATTACTTCGGAAATTTCATTGTTTGTCCTGAAATTAAAATGGCCTCATTTTCCCCTTGGCCAGTCTCTGGCCGTGTGTGCTGCCCGCTGTCCACTGTGTGGATGCGTCCCAGCTCACTCGGCCGCTCTTCTGGCAACGGGCGCTGGGTGGTTCCAAAGCTTTTGCTCTGGTAAACACTGCTGCTTCTAATTATAGACATTCTTGTGCATGTCTGCTCTCCATGTGCAAGAGTTTCTCTTTGGTGTATACCTAGGAGTGGAATTACTAGGAAAAAACATGAATGTTCACATTTAGAACATAATGCCAAACTGTTTTCCAAAACGATTGCAGCAAGTTACCAGAGTTTCAGAGATCCTGTGGATCCATAGCCTTTCTAACACTTGGTATTGCCAATTTCTTTTACGTTTTTGTTAATTGAATAGGTATTAAGTGGTTTTTTCATTGTGGTTATTAGCTGTCTTTGTTTTCCCTTCTATGAAATGTCTGTTTGGGTCTTATGTCCAGATTACTGTTAGATTCTGCTTTTTGTTAATTGACTTATTGGAGTTCTCTGGTCATGGTACTAATCCTTAGTATGTCGGATGTATTGCAAATATCTTCTCCCAGGTTGTAACTTGTCTTTTCTCTTCCTCAATGTGTCTTTTATGATGACAGGTTCTTAATTTTAGTATAGGGATTTTTAGCTGACTTTTCTTTTATAGTCAGTGCTTTCTGTGTCTTATATAAAAAAATCTTTGAAGCCAAGTTCCAAAAGATAGTAACCTAGATTTCCTACCAAGAATTGAAAGTGTTGGATTTTTTTAAAGTCTAATCAATCAAGATTTGTTTTCTTGATTAGGGTATGGAGGAGAAGTCTGATTTCATCTTTTTCCCTATGCATGACCATTTTTTTTCTTGCCTTTTTTTTTTTTCTTGGTGAGGAAGATTGGCCCTGAGCTAACATTTGTTGCCAATCTTCCCCTTTTTTCCTCCCCAAAGCCCCAGTGGATAGCTGTATATCCCAGCTGCAAGTCATTCTAGCTCTTCCGTGTGGGATGCTGCCACAGCCTGGCTTGATGAGCAGTGCGTAGGCTCTGAACTGGCGAACCCCAGGCTGCTGAAGCAGAGCGCGTGAACTTAACCACTCGGTCACGGGGCCGGCCCCCACATAACCATTTTTCCATCATATTGGTTAAACGATCCCTCTTTTACTCAGTGATCTGGCAGACCACTTCTGTACATACTATACATTAATGGGAATACGTTCTTTTCATTGGTTAGTGTTTCTATCCCCTGAACCAACATCATATGGTCTTAATTACTATAACTTCAAAATAAATGCTGACACCTGGACAGGCAAGCCTCCTGTTTGTTCTTTTTGTCAGAGTGTACTGCCTTTTCTTGCTTTTTCGTTCTTCCATACAAATTTTAAATCATCAAATCATGCTCAGCAGAATACTCTCTCGGGATTTTGAATTGCATTGAACTGCATTGAATCTATAGATCAGTTTAGGGGAGAATTACATTTTCACAATATCAGATCTATCAGTAAACAGGGCCTGTCTCTCCTTTATTTAGATCTTATATTTCCTATCAGAGGTTTATAAGTTTCCATTTAAAGATACTGTATACTTTCTGTTATATTTATTTCTAGATATTTGATATTCTGATATTACATTCTCTTTGGTAGTGCTCTCTCATCGTTTGCTGCTGGTGAACAGAAATGCAGCCTACTTTGTATACTTGTCTTATGTCCGGCCACCTTGCTACTATTGTACCTATTATTTCTCTACTATCCTATTATTTCTAATAAAGTCCGTCGATTCTTTGGGATTTTTAAACAATATCATCCAAAAAATATCAATTTTATTTATTCCTTTCCAATCCTCATGCCTCTGTCTTCTTTGTTTTATTGCACTGGGTAGGTACCCTGATATACTGAGGATTAAAAATGGTAGTAGTTGGAATCTTTAACTCATTTCTCATGTTAAATGGAATGCTTCTTATATTTCCCCATTTAAGATGATGTTAATTTTTTCTTTAATGTTTCTCTTTATGAGATTAATGATGTTCCCTTATCCATAATTTACAAAGAATTTTTATGATAAATGGGTATTTAACTTTATCATATGCTTTTTCTGCTTCTGTTGAGATGATTATATGATTTGCTGTATTAATCTGTTAATGAATTAAAGAATTACATTTACAGATTTTTGAAATATTGAGCAATCCTTGCATACCTCGTATAAAGCAAAATTGGTTGGGGGTATTATTTTCTTTTTCAGACACTATTGGATTTTATTTATGTTACTTTGTTTAGAATTTTTACATCGATATTCATGACTGACATGGGTCTGTTGTATGCTTTTCTTGTGATGTTTTTCTCTGGCTTTAGTATCAGGGTTATGCTGGCTTAAAAATGAATTGGCTACCATTCCCTCTTCCATATTGTCTGAGAAAAGTCTGCATAATATTGGAATAATTATTGGAGCCTGGTGTTTACTTTGTGTGTTTGCTTTAACTGCTTCCATTTCTTAAATGGCTGTGAGATTGTACACACATTTTATTTCTTCTTGAGTCAGTTCTGATGAGTTGTATTTTTCTAAGAATTTGTCCATTTTGTTTGTATTCAAAATTTTAGGCATGATGCTTTCTCATTTCACTGAGGGTTTACTTTTGAATTGTTTTAAATGTTTTCTTCTGATCTCTACATTGTCCATGTTTTTTTCTGTGTATTTTTTGTTCGTTTTGATTTCTGTCCATTAATAATCAAGTGTGAAACCCTAAAAGCTATTTGTAAACTCTAAGGCTGGGCTCAGTATGTACATTGTCTCCTACAGAGACCTTCCCTGACCACCAGTTAGAAAGGAAACACCCAGCACACCTGCCACTCTCCCTCCTCTTACCCCGATTTGTTTTTCTTTGTGGTCCTTATCACTACCTGACATTGTATTATATATTTTTTAATCCAGTCTTTCTTTAGCACCAAAATATGAACTCCAGGAGAGCAGGTCTTTGTCTGTTCTGTTCACCACCATGACTGTGACTAAAATAGTGCCTAATAGATAGTCACCAGATAGTTGTTGAATTGATGAACGGTGAACTTCATTTTAGAATGGTCAAATAAAAACACAACGGTTTTATTAGGGCACATCCAATGAAAAGTGTCTAAAGCTCTTTCTTTTGGACTGTGAGTTGCCACAAGCAGAGCTCTCCAGTTTCGTCCTCAGCAGCTTTAAGCCTCGCTGCCAGTCTCTTAGACTCTAGCGGGGGTTAGTTGAAGGTCACCGTGTAGGACTTTGCTTAATTCCCTTGATTTCAGTAAGATACTTCATTGCCCCTCAGCGGTGCCTGAGTGTGCCCCAGTCCGGCGCGCCTCTGATTCAACCCCTCAACTCGGTAAACTTGCTCATTCTGCCAGGCCACAGGTGGCCAGGGCAAGTCAGAGGGTCTGGACAGTCCTTTCAGGTGTGCAGTCCATCTTTCTGTATGCAGCCTTACCCCGCCGCCCTTCCTTCAGAGGCACCTGCGGACTGCAGGCTCCTGCATGAAGTGTGTGCTCCGTCCGCCAGCCCTGCTGCGGCACCTGGCAAAGTGAGGCAGGGTCGGATGCCTCTCCTCCATCTGCATTTTATCTTCCAACATTTGTTCACGCTTTTTTGTGTGCCATTATGTCCCTTTCCATTTTCTTTGTCCATGTGGATTTATACCTTCTTTCTTCCTTTTATATTGTTTTAGTAGGATTTCAGAAGAGAGAGTAGATAAATACCTGTGTTCAATATGCCGTCTTTAACTAGAAGTCTCCTGAAAGTTTTCATTATGTTTAATAGCAGAAATATCTTCTCAAATAAAATCCTGTGCAGAAACCCTGTATGTAAGACAAAGTCGTCTTTCTCTGGTTCAGAAAGACTGAAGGGTAGAGACTGGGGTACCCCTGTCCAGAACATTCCGCCTCTGTCATTTCCCTCCGGTGCCCCTCTCCATCCTTCTCTGGCCAGCTCCCAAAGCCCACTTGAAACTCTTCTGGCAGAGCAGAATTTGAAAATCACTGAGTCATCTACCCCTTTGGAGACACAGCTGCTCAACACGTAGGTATTTCACAGTAGCTCATAACAAGCTGCACTTGTTGACTTGCCATAAGGAAGGCTATTTATATCCTGTTCTTTCAGATGTTTCCATCTCCACATTCTGGGATGAGATCATCCCCTGTGAGAACGAGATGACTTTCTGGATCCCCCTTAGGATGATGGTTAATAGTGAGACTTAATGTTTTTACAAAATATCACTTTATCCCTGTAAACTTTAATTTATCCCATCAAAGACTGACTGTCATTCCCCCTCATCAATAATAATGTAGGAGAACAGCCTTAGGAAACGTTTAGTTGGAACTCTGTAACCCGTATTCCCCATCCCTATTAGAATTAACTTTTTTTGAACGTCTCACCATCCCTGAAATTTTTCATTGAGCTGGAAGTACCTTCCCTCTACCCTACAAAAAGTGCTGAGGGGGGGTTGGAAGTTTCAGGCCACCAGTTGGCATTCCAAAGTGCACCAGAGCACGTGTGTCGAGTTAGCTAAATAATCAGAAACGAGTCTTCCATGCGTGTCGTACTCTGAGGAGCTCAGTACTCATTTTAAACGAGGCTGAGGGCTTAAATTAAGTGGACAAGCAATAGACTCGGAAGTGCTGCGCCTTTAAGGCGGGGCCTACCCAGCTAAGTGGGATCTATGGCAAAATAATGGAATTCAGTTTATGTATTTTAAAGAATGTGCATTTACCTGTAAACATGAACTGCACACGCGTTGTGTGAGAAGTTTCGAAGTGGCCCGAGGGTCTTCCGAGAAGACGCGTTTGGGCTGCTGCCGTGAGCGTCAGCCCCCAGTTGTCCTCTGGGTTTCAGCCCCGTCCTTCTAATTGGTATGTCTCCTGAAGCACTTTTTAAGAGTGACAGGCTGTTAGATGTAAGCTGGGCTTACAATAATCCCATAAAGACATTTCATGCCTGATATTGCAGCAAAAGAATTCTTGATATTGCTTCATAACTCAGCTAATTAAATCTGACTTATACTGAAATGTGACAAATAGAGGAAGTGCCTATCTTTTGTCAAAGTTTGCTAATTCATAATCAGCCTTTTCAAACTGAGACTGTATGAACTTTGTCATTTTTTTCTATTTAAAAATGTTTTGGCAAAAAGCTTTTAAAAGCTTGAAATGAGAAAAATGAATTACCTATTCTTGAAATAAGATTTCTAAGGAATATTAGGTTTACTCTTGTTCTTGGAAAAAATATTCCTTTTCTTATTAGTATAATACTTTACATGAAATACTTTTTTCGTGACCAAATTAATCTTAATCAGCACTATATTTCAGATTCTGAGCTTATTTAACTTACTGCTGTTAAAGAAATGGACACCGGCCTGCTGCTACGAGAACACCAGTCAGAGAGGTCATTGGTAATGGACATCGAGGAAATCTCTCATTTGTCAAACATTACAACCTGACCTGTTGTTGTGGAGAAAACTTTTCTCTGCCTTCTCTAGTCTGCTTTTCTCAGAGTAATCACAAAATAAATTTGACTCTCACCTCTCTTCTTACCTTACCCCAAGGTAGATTTTATTTACATACATGTAAATACAATCTGATACAGTCCTTTTCATAAAATATGCAATGGGGATGGTGTAACCTAGAACAGACTATGCCCTTCTCTCCAAACACGTGGATATTGTGAAGAATAGAAATTCCCCAGAGAGCTTTTGAGCAGCTGGTTTGAATAATGATTACTGTTGACTTATCGCAACCATTCCAACATCCCCAGATCAAAACTCATTTCTTCTTGTTCTTATAGGTTTATTGATGAATGGCTGAGACAAGACCAATAGTAGATACCACCGCCTCCTTTTGTGTTTGGCTGGTGGTGGGGGGGGAGGGGTGCCATAGCCCCGGGAGCTGGGTCAGCTGGACAGGTCACAGGGACCTAGAGAGCCCCTACAGAGAGTGGGTTCACAGGAGCTCTGAATGCGAGGGACTGGGGATCTGTATATATAATCTGCTACGGAGTCACAGGTCAGACCAGCATCACTCTGCCAGGAAAGCGAATCATCCTTTTGTCTCTAGCAGTAATGCTTTTTGCATAATTTCCTGGAAGAATAGCAGAGTGGTCATATATATCCCGCAGGGGTGAGTAAAGAGCTTGTCCTGGTTCAGCGCAATGAATTTGCTTCCTGTGGCATCTTTCTGGAAGTGATTAACAGGCGCATACTATGGCAACCTATTTATAATATACAACATATCTGTTAAACTTGATGTTAATCTCATACATGTGTACTAATAATTTGCTAATTATTGTGTACTCATAATTGTACTAATAATTAGAAATCCCTTCATATAAGTAATTCTAAGGTATGTATCATTGCAAATGATAGTATAAAAAAAGAATTTGTAAACTATTTGAAAAATCATTGGGTAATCTACAGAAAACCTATCATTTTTTATGCTCTCCTCCAAGGATTATCTCTTATATTCTAAAGTATTACACAACTTTAAAAGTGAAGCAAGATTTGAAGTGGCTCTTTAGAGGAGTCATAAGATTAAAATGGCAAAACAAATTTAATTATGTAAGCAATTCTTCTCTTTCACAAGCCTGAAAGAAAAGCAAATTGGTATTTGTGAAATCTTCTTTGTCTAATAAATAGCCTCGCTTTATAATAATGCCAATGACCCCAGTTTAATTAGGTGCAATTAATTTTGTGCAAGCAAAATTTGACATCTTGCTAGAGGCATAGCCAGCTGTACCTTGTCTTACGAATCTTTTTAAATCACCAATGAGAATTCAGTTGTCAGAGCTGTTGCAGAAGTGTGGGAGCAGGAGGACAAGGCCACAGGGCTACGTTTTATGTTTTGAAATGACTCCAATGGGCAGCTGAAAGTTTAACTAAAAGCTTCTAGGAATGATTTTTCATTGGCGCATCATCTCTGACAAGTTATCATGACTTTGTTACTGCGCTTTGCCCTCCCTTTGGCCAGTGCTCCCACACATCTGCCTGGACACACAGCTCATATGAAGACTGGACTCGTTTGAGAGTTTACAGAAGCATTTGCCGCTACTAGAAAACACCATCACTGACTGCGGGTGAGCTGTGTCATCAACAGGTTTAACACAATCCTTTTGTTCAATCTTGTGAAGTTTTTTATCTCGTGCAGTAAAAACCCACGGAAGACATTTCGAAAAACCATTGTCAATTAAATGCTGACACATGCCTCCTTAACACTTAGACTTTTTATTTTAGTTATTGAAGGAATTCTTTTCGACTTATTTGATTATACACTTTTATCATATGTGTCTTTTGTGCATACAAAAATAGAAGAAAAAGTGAAATAGTCCTAAACTGTTACGTTCAGAATCTAACTCGCCTTTACCCACTCTGCATCGGAGCTGTCAATCTTTGCTTTTCCCCAGTGTCTCCCTTTGTGCCATCAGGAGTGCATCACCTTCCAAGCCACCATTCCCTCTTCTGCAAGTTTCGATGTGGGAGCTTTGTTGTTCTTATCAGAAGGCATGAACAGTGCACTCCCAGTGGCCACCTCCTCCTCAGTGTCCTTACCTGATTTGTTGGCTGATAAAGTTACAGCTCAGCGGAGCAGTCGCACCACCAGCTGCCTGGATGGCCACGATTGAGAGACGACTTTAACGACTGGCAAAATGTGAATAATAGGCTTCATAGAATCGATGCAACTCAGCAGATCTACTGCGTTCTTTTTAATGACTGCTTAGAATTCAAATGGCCACAAATTAAATCATGAAAAAGAATGTCTTTGAGCTAAAGCTTACTATGGAACCAAGCCTAAATGGCAGCCCCAACATTTTTTTAAACATGAATATAAAAAGTGGTGAAAGCAGTGATTCAGTGTTCAAGAGCGTTAAAAGAATTTGCAATTAGGATTTTCACTGAATCCAGCCATACCCCTCAAAAACACACAGGCACGGACTCCAACTGCCATGTCTTTCCCCAGCCGCATGAACATTGTCACAGGTCTGGAAGGGCCAAGCATTTCTTCAGCTCCAGCAGCTGAAACTCATCAGCAGGTCAGGCAGATACAAGTTTAAACTCTGGGCTGAGCAGAATAAATAGGCAGGCTGGCTTTAAACATACAACAGGTAAATGTCTCTCAATTACTTTCAGAGTCCATAATGTACCGTAGATCCTGGGAGGGACTGAGACTGGGCCAGAAAGGGATGGCGAGAGTTGAATCAGAGTCCATCCACAGAGATGTTCACATATAAGAGAATGTTTCTTGCTGCCCTCCAAGAGACTCTCCCACCCCAGCACTCTGCCAGAAACAAAATCCAGCCTGGCTCACATGTGAGTCCTGGTCCTGCGTAGACACCATCTGAGTCAGACAGCGCAGCCCCTTCCAGCTGTCAAACCTTTAATCCTACTCACCTTTTTTCCAACATACAAGCACTAGTCATCCCCCATTTTCTCTCCTTTTCCTTTTTTAATTCCTGCTAAGTGCCCACACATGGCAACTAAGAAAGCAGTCAAGAGAGAGAAAGTCAACTGAATTTCTTCCACCAGAAAATATCTAGGTATATTTCCTGCCATTTTTTCTGTGCATGTATTTCCACATTTTTGTTTACAAAGTTGGAATCATACTATACCTAGTGTTTTAGAGCCTGTTTTTTTTTTCCACTCATCAGGAACATTTGCCCATATTCATAACTGTTAGTCTGTTGTATGTATTTGTAGTACTGCATAATGGCCCGCTGTATATTTCACCATGATATACATAATCAGTCTCTCATCATTAGACATTGGAATTGTTTTCAGTTTTTGTTTTGCTTTCTTTTTTTCATCTTCTTTTTCTTCCATTTATGAATTTATTCTTTCTTTCGTAAAGTGCCCTGGTCTCTCAAGACAGACTCTCCTAGAGTAAAATGCCAGCATTATGACCTTGTATAACTGAACCTCTGAGCCCCAGTTTTCTCACATGTAAGATAGGGGGTCACAGTACTTACTTGGTGTGTAACTGAGGTTAGAGGTAATATATATACAGAACGTGTCTAGCACATGGTAGATGCTGCAACATGAGAGCTCTTACATTAATCATTGTTGTTTGAGGTTAGGGTGACTTCTGGATGAACCATGTGTGTGATAATCATAATCAAAATGATAATTTCTAGATTGCTTAGAAATTGGCTTTAATTAAGGTAAAAGTAGACCACATTTGGTGCCTAGGAGAGAGGGTCATTTTATTCCATCATTATTCCAGTATTAGAAGAGGCCTCATCCTGGTCTTCAGTTCATACTGGAAAATATTTCTGGTGAAAATGCCTTTTTCCAACATTAAGATCGTATAATTCCAAATTCAATTACGTGTAAATGGTTGTTCGTGAAGGAGCCAGACATGGGTGTGGGATGAGAACAGCAGCTGTCTGAGGAGCGCGATGGTGCGTGGCTCTCAGAATCGGTGAGGATGCAGGGCTGATGCTCCACCGGAAGAAGCTGTTGAACGTTAGTTCCCTTTTTCTGTTTGTTTCCCCAGTGGTGAGAAGATGCTGTGGCCATGAGGTGTTGGATGCCTCCCAGCCATCGTGTGAACATGTACAGATGGAAGGGTCCAGAACTAACCTTAGAAAAGGGAGCAGGAAGAGAATATATGCAGGATTAAGGCAAAGGAAACCCAGAGAGGGCCATGCACACCCCAGCCAGCTTTGGGGCTACCTTCCTCGGCTTCTGCTGAGGAGGCCGAATGCCCGAGTCCTGTAAGATGTCGGGTCAGGACAGGACGTGAAGAGACATGAGGTCACCCTTTCCCCTCGTTCTCTTTGTCACAGAGTTTGAAACTACCCTTGACTTCCCTGGGCACATAACTGCTGAAGGGCTGGCTTCCCCATTCCCAGTTCACCGAGACCTTTCTTCTGCAGTTCCCTGCTCAGTCACTCTTCTTGGTTAGCACCTTACTTACTAGTTAATATCCAGGCAGCAAAAGTGTTTCTTTCCTTGTATATAAGATAGGGAGTGTGTGCTAAGTGTTTTTTGAGTTCTCTTCCAGTGCTCTCTATATTCCGCATTTCTATTTGTACATTGTGATTTGATGATCCAAGCATTTGGTACCTGTTAGAAGACCTGATTTCCATTCCTGGTTCGGTTCTTACTGTGCATCCATTTGATACAGGGTTGTGAACTATAAATGCCCTGAGGGGCCAGCGAGAAACATAAGTGAGTGAGGTACCCCAGATAAAAGGCATAGGTAGGACTGTAGCAAACTGGAAAGATGGTGCCCTGGCCGAAGGGGACAGAGTTACTCAGCACTAGCCCCGCTGCAGGCGGTATGCCGAGTGCGACTGCCTGACCGTCAAGTGAGCGGATGGATGAGCAGCTAAACATCTGTTTTTTCCCTAATGTAGTTATAAAAGTCATTAATCGTACCTTTGTGGGTGTGTGTGTGTAATGATATATGTTGGACCAGCAATATTCGCACCTGTTATATGAATACCACTGTTTTCTAAAAAGTCAAATTATCATCCCATGCATTCCACACCCCCTAGCCAAAGAAAGTTAACACAGTCCACTAAAGTAAAATAAGAAATAGCGGTACATTGTACAATGACAAGTATTAGGAAGCAGAAACTTTGCCTTTCCTTTTTTTTTTTTAATACTAACAGGTATTTCTGTAACTCACAGAGTGAATGTCAGTGTGGAACAAGAGGAGGGGCAGGGTCCGGGGGTGGGGAGGGCATTTGACAACTTAGCAAGGAGGGCAGCACCTCCTTCTGACCCTCCTCAGCACATCTATAGAGACACCTCACACACGCGGCTCAGCCAGAGGTCACCCTAACCTTGACTGTTCCCAACATTCTTCACAACAAATCCGTAGAAAAATGAATGTGTTTACAGCTACCCTTGGGTAATTACAACCACATTTTACATCCCATCCCCTTTGAAATTCTCATGAAACAGAAAAAGATATGGTATGAAAATATGGGTGATTATTCATTATATATAAAGCCTTTGAATAATGCATCAAAGATCCATTAAAATAAGTGGAAATAATATATTTTAATGGCCCAGCCACACACTGGTTGGGGGTATTGAGTCACGAATGGCACAGTAGGGCGCCAGTGGCTCTCATAGCCACACTGGTGGTGGAGAGATCGTGAGCAATGCATACTTGAAATCCATAGACATATAGAAGTTCCTTCTCACTCTGTTTCTTAAGGAAACTGTACAGTTGCCTTGAAATTATCAGCAACTACAGAAGGTGTGTGCCCTTTAAAATTATATTGCCATCACAGGCAGCACCTAATAAATGCAAACCTGAGGTTAAATGCAGTGGACCCAGACCCAGAGGTCCAGCCTGTAGTCTCTTGCTTTGTGAACTTGTACCAGTTATCTGTTGCCACAGTGATGATGAGCAATAACAAGCCACCACATCAGTGCACACCCACTTAGGAGCGTGTTGGAGGGCCGAGCGGATCTGCTGATCAGAGCTGGGCTCCGTGGGCTTGCTCCTGGCTGCAGTCAGCTTCAGGCTGGCGAGCACCTCTCCTGCTCTTGGCTGAGCGCTCTCCTGCCTCTGGGTCTTCGGTCGAAACAACTGCCGATTGAGCTCTGTGCTAGGAAGTCACTGTCTGCCAGCAGGCTAGCCTGGCCTTGTTCTGAGGGCACTGGCAGGGTCCCCAGGAGACTTGGAACTGGAACGCCGTCACTCCCTCTGCATTCTGCTGGCCAAGAAGGCCGTGATGGAAGAAGCCACAGAGTCATATTGCAGAGGGGGCAGAAATAGGGAGGGGAAGGGTTGGGGCTGTTTTTATAATCAGGCTGTCACAGGTCTGGGGCAGGTTTTTGGACCACTCTGAGTAACCATTACCTTGCCTGTAATGCACAGGTCGTGGTTCAGCCCAAGGAGACAACGTAAGTGAACATACTTCTAACTAAAACTCAGTGCAACAGCTCAAGTAAAGTTAACTAAGGGGCGGTGCAGGGGGTACAAACCAAACTCTTAAGCCTTTATATGTAGATACTGGTGGTCCAAGCTGGTACTGGGAGATTCCCATTTATAAAATCAGAAAACACCAAAGACTTCTGGGGTTCCGTGCTGGGGTCAGACCAGTCCAGGCCCAGCCACCACAACCCCAGGCCAAGGACAAAGGCCCCATTCACAATGGTTACTGCCCCGCTAGAAGTCACAGTGAACTTCAGAACCGTAGCATTGTTTGTCTCGGAGAATAAACTGGTCTTGTCCTTTTATTTTGAAAAAAGTGTTATCTTTATACCAAATCATATTACCACTTGGCCAGTTTTTTATATGTTGTCTCACCTCTTCCCTCCTGTCAGTTCCATGTGTATTTTAACAGCATCCCTGGTGACGGTGGCTGGGGGTCGCACCAGCGGTTTCCAAGTAGCAGTCCTCACTGTGGACACCATGCAGACCTGGTGCTGAACAGCCTCGGGACTGAATGCCTTCCCCCGGCCAGTAGGCGCTGGCCCTCAGAAGGCCACTTCTGCTCACACTGAGATGTCCAGAAGTCATACTTAGTCTGTATCTCTATGTCGCCGAGCCTCTCCAGCCAGAACACCATCTTCCCAGACCCTCACGGCTCTGTCAGTAGCTCTGGGCAGTGGTGTGGTCCCTGAGCGCCGCATGGTGCTAAGGAGCAGAGGGTTCCTGGGGTAAGCGGGATGCAGAACTTTCGGAACTAAAATCGACAGGTAGGGCAGAGCAAGCAACCTTCTGCACACAGTGCTCTGCTAAGTGCTGCTGCAAACATCAAGTGACCTTGAATTGGATACCGTGGATTACATCGCTCATTAACCAGATGAGGATCTGTTTTGTTTGCACCTCAGACAGTACTTGGGAGATCCAGGCACACTGGAGCCCGGCAGCGCGCATTTCCCAGGCTGGTGAGCAGGCGTCTGCGCGGGGAGGGAGACCGGGCCGAGGGTGGGCGCCGCCTGGGAGCTGGGGCCGCGTTTCCCAGGCCGCCTGCATCTTAACCCTCTCAGAGGCCAGAGGCAAAGACAGCCTGCTGGAAACCCGAGGCCACTCTCTGATGTCTTGACTGAAGTCCCCTCTGGGCCGTTAGTATCCTGTCGTAGGATTTCTTCTTCCTGGGGTTGCATTCCCGCCCTCAGCACTCTGAGAACTTCAGGCGCCCCTGAGCAGTTACCCGAGGGGTTTCTTCGTTGCACTCTGACGACTAAATCCTTCCTTTTTTCTTTCTTTCTTTTCTTTTTCTTTGCCTTTTCCTGAGTTGAAAACACTGTATGGGACGGGACGGTTGATTCTTAGCACAAAGATCAGTTTGGGGGAAGAAAACAAAATTTATGATCACGCTTTCTTCAAAATGAAAATACATTATCTTTGGACGTTTTAAAGCGTATTTTGTAATGGTATTGTACGTTAGTTCATATTTTTATAATGTGTATATCCAGTGACCACTTTTCAAGACTTTAGTCAATAAATAGAAGATGCTACATAATCTTACATTTGAATTAGGTTGCATTTAAAATCTTTTTTATTTTAAAATATGTCTTTAAAACATGTCTCTTTTTAATTTGCAGTTTAATTTCCCACTATCTTCCAATCCATACATCTTGAGTTTCATTATTAAAAATTGGTTGATTTGGGGGATTTTTTGACCAACTACAGATAATAAGTTTTAAAACTTTATTTATATGGGATCAAAGGGTAAACTGAACATATTAGATTTCTCCAGGAAAAACTTCAGCGGGAGAGGGTTGGGCGGAGACAAATGGCAGCTCAGCGGCAGTCCAGGCTGCCTGGCGCTCAGCGGGCTCGCCGCTCAGAGCTGCCAGCGGCCAGGGCGCTGCCGCCACCAGGGGACATACTCAGGGAAGTGGCTTTAGAGGCCCCTGTACGAAGTGGCCTCGCCTTGGGGATTCTGCGTCCCTTGGGGCTTTCAGAAAGTAGAGAACGGTGAACAGGTGCAGAGCACCTGCCTGCGCCTGGCCCTGAGCTGGCTGTTTTCTTCCTTCCTACAAAACACTGAATTATCCCCCCCGTTTTACAGATGAGGAAACGGAGGTTCTTGGAGGTGAGGTGATGGGCCTTGGGGAAGAAGTGAGGGTTCGGAACCTAAGCCCCACCGCCTGCGCGCCCCGCCCCGGCCGTGCTGCGAGCCGCCAGCAGGTGGCAGTGCATGCACGCCGCGGCCTGCGTGATGGCGCTGGATTTTGTTTTTCTGGGTTCTGCATCATTGTCAAAGAAGCACTTCATGTGAGTCATCTGAGCAGTTTGTACATAGCTTATCTACCCACTGGAACAAAAAAAATCCAGTACCAGCGTCAGCGAGGAGCGGAGTTGCTCTTCGCGCTCTCCCTGAGCGCGGTGCCGCGTCCCCGCCCCCGTCCCCACGGGGCTGGCCGCGCCCTGCCGTTTTTGTCGCTCGCGGCCAAGGGGCCTCCTGCGCGTTTTCTTTCTCTGAGTTCGCACGCACCCTGGGGCTGCGCGGGATGCCAAGAAAATGACTGCTTTCAAAGCTCTGTCACCACGCAGTGCTGACATGTGTGCGCCTTCAAAAGGTTAGGGCAAAGAGCTGGACCCGCCGGCTGGCCCTTTGTGGCCGCATGTCCAGCCGCGCCCCCAGTGGAGCTTCCAGGTTCGCGACAGGCACCGCGCGCTCGGAGCAGTCTCCCCGCCCCGGCGCTCCGTGCGCGCGGCAGCCTGTGCAACCTCGCTGTGTCCTGAGGGGGCGCCCTTCTGCCTGGGTTTGGGGGCGTCCTTAAGTTTCTTTAGAGTGACCCTGTGGTCTGTTTTTTTCTTAATGACATAGTTGAGCTCCTTTGGTTGGCTTTTGGCAACTGCCTTACATAAAGTTTTCTTGCAGACGAACCTATTCTTGTCTCTTTCTTCAGAGGGCTGTGGCCTGGGCTGCTGGCTCTAGTGAGCTGCTGTGGATGGCCCCCGTGGCACAGGCAGCTTTATTTGGCGGACTCGCCGTTCATCTTCATTGACGGGAATGTAAACTCAACGACTCGACACATTTTTCTTGTGTGCTAACGATGTGTTTGGTATTGTACTGGGTGCTATAATATGTGGCCTTAAGTTATTTTTCACTAAACATGAAATTGGTGTGAAAAAAACTAATACAATATTAGCAAAAGTTATCATTTTATCATCTATCAACTTATCAACTTATCATTATTATCCTCTAGTAAAAGTTATCATTTATAAGTTGGGAGTAATATTGGTCCCTCGTTTCTCCACTTGAAGAACACATAAAACTACTTTGTGTTAGCAAAACTGGGCAGTGTTTCTGGGTGCGGCAGAAGGCAGATGGCTGAGTGAGGGTGTCCGCTTGCTTCTGCCCAGCCTGCAGAGCGGGATGAACCTCCAGATATGCTTCGTGAACGACAGCGGCAGCGATAAGGACAGCGACGCCGACGACAGCAAGACCGAAACCAGCGTGGACACCCCCTTGTCTCCCATGGTGAGTGCAGAAGCTGCCGCTGGCGCTTGTGTGTGCTCTTTTGGGTGTTCAGCTCTTTTCTGTCGTTACTCAGGAACAAACGTTGCAGAAATTTAAAAGGAAGTGTCTCTTGACATTCCTGGACGTGGCCCCTAAAATTTGACAGCAATTGAAGAATCGAAACTGTGATACAATAAGGAGACATAAGCCCTGCTAAAGTAGGCAACTACTTTCATATTAAACCATAAGAAAAAGCACATATGCCCTAAAAAATTATAAAGGAAAATATGCTGTATACCAGTCCTTCCCCATTGGGGTTAGAAATGTGAGCACAGACGAGCAGCAGGACACACTGTGAAAGGCAGGGCATGGGAGGAGGGCAGGGGTTGGAAGACTAGCACATCGAGATGTTGCTCAGAGAAACTAGCAAGATCACGTGTGTAAAGCATCTGCTCCTCATTCCTTGCACGCATATTAAGGATGGCTTAATGATCCTGGGAGCCTGTTGCTGGAATTCTTTTCCTTTCTGTGAGGTCTGTTGAGCATCTTTCTTACCAAAGACCAACCAAGAGGAAACCGTGTCAGTAGTGCGTGCACTGTGACGTCAGAAGTTCCGTGCCTACCAGAGGCCCCGTCGGCTTCGGGGGCGCTGTGCCGCCTTAGCTCTGGGTTCAGTGTTCTGCTGTGTCTCATCACCTCAGGGAGGCGTTGAGACCAAGAATCAAAACTTCTTGAGTTTGTCATAAATATATTCTCCCCATTATTAATGACACTACTCTTTATGCTAAAATCAGAGTCTATGGTTGACACTGAGGAAATAAACTACCTTTTTTAATGTTACTTGAGATTCGTACAGATCAGATCAAGCAGACAGCTGCGTTGACAGGGACTCATGGCAGCTCTGAGACAGGGCTCGGGATGCTGGGGCCCGTCCCCAAAGATGGCGCCCAGCACGGCGAGCTCAGGCCTGCTCTTTTTTTCCTTTCGCAGAGCAAACAGAGTTCTTCCTATTCCGATAGAGACACTACTGAAGAGGAGTCTGAATCCCTGGATGACATGGATTTCCTCACGAGGCAAAAGAAACTGCAAGCCGAAGCCAAAATGGCCCTCGCCATGGCCAAACCAATGGCCAAAATGCAAGTAGAAGTGGAAAAACAGAACAGGAAAAAGTCTCCCGTCGCTGATCTCGTAAGCAGCGAACGCTGAGGTGCAGCCAGCGTGGGGGACACTGCCCCCGTCCCTGCCCAGAGTTACGCAACCTGGGCTTATACGAGGCACTTTGTAAAAAGCACTGTCATTGAGAAATATTTAAGTTTTTCTTTTTCCTTCCGACCATATCGCTGAGAGATACATAGGCAGCCGTTTTCACAGAAGTCAGCTTTGCTCTTGATTCATAGCTGCTGTGTTTCTTAGGGTCAATATTAGATGTCATGGGAATATTTTAATTCCTTTGAAGCAAGCACAGTTTAGGAACCTATTGGTTGTGGCAAACCCACTATTGCTTTGTTCTCTTTCTCACCCTTTCAAAGAAGAAAATAGAGCCTGGTGGGTAAGCACCCTGGGGCTTGGAGCCTAAGCCTGGCTCTGCTGCTGACCTGCTGCAGGGCTCCGGGCAAGTTACTGAAATCCCAGTTTTCTCATCTATAAAATGGGAGTAATAATAACACCTGTGTCAGAGCACAACTGTGAGAAGTCGGTGACCAAAGCATCCAGAGCACACAGCACTGTGCTTGTAGCAGGGTATCAATTAATAAATCGCTGATGTGAGCAACGCAGTCCACATCACTGATGTCACCTGAGCTCCCTGGGAATTCGTTTGTGGATGTTAGACTGACTCACGGTTGTCACAGCCTGGGTTAAAGACCTATCCGAAAGCTTGTGATTTGAGTAGTGTAGTGTTTTGATGCCAAGAGCATTTTAGACCGTGTCGTGTGTGTGTAGGGCCTCATGTTGGGAACGTCAGATTGGGAAAGCTTTTAAGCACAGAACCTGAACTGAAGCCGGTGAGTGAGGGCGGGTCTCCTGGGAGAGGATGGGGTCTTCTGTTGAGTCCTTGCTGCTCTGCTCACACCTCTGTTTCCTCCCATTTGTATCTTCAGCTGCCACACATGCCTCACATAAGTGAATGCCTGATGAAAAGAAGTTTGAAGCCCGCTGACCTGAGAGACATGACTGTTGGGCAGCTACAAGTGATAGTCAACGACCTCCATTCCCAGATAGAAAGTAAGTGCAAGAAGTGCTTGAAGATGGGGTCCTAAATGTAGACCAGAACGGCATAGGCCTGCTTCCTGGATCCGCTTCCTTTGTGCGTGTCACTGGGTCCTTCCTGTGAGCCTGCAGGGAAAGGAAGAGAATCACATGGCTCTTTTCTTGTTTTGTTACCGTAAAACGTTCAGTAAGAATTTTTCAAGGTTCACAGGGATTATAGGGTTTTTTATTCATCTTACATCCCCAGCTCCTAGCACAGTGCCTGGCATGTATTTGGCTCACAACATCTGTTTCTAGAACACGTTCAGTAGTTACAGGTCATTTATTAGATGATTATCCCCTCGACCTGTATGTCCGTTCATTTTAGGACATCAAATCAAATTCGACTTATTTTGTGGCGCTCCAGGTGGTGAAAGTACACATGACTGGTATGTGGACATTACGAGGTAACGGAGTATGGGCCTTTTTCCCCAGAATAAAGAAGGACCTCCAGCAGAAGTGGCGGGGGGTGGGTGCTCACTCGAGGTGACGGGTTGTGCAGAGCAGGGCAGTTGCTTGGCCGATGAGAGAGAACATGCCCAGTGGGGCAGTGTGGTCAGTCCATGTGAACCCAGGTGCCCCCAGCCTCTGGAACACGGGATTCCGTACAATCCTATGGACTTAGAGATGAGAAGTCACCTAGGAGACGTGCCAACCAAGTGCATTCAAACCAACCGACTATAGAAGAGCATTTAGGAGCCAAGCAGGGATATCTGAACACTGACGGAAGGTTTTAGTAAAGACTTATTTATTTATTCAGGTATGATAAAGGTATTGCAGTTATGTTAATTTTAAAAAAAAAAAAGAACCTTTAGAGGTACCTATTGAAGCATTTACAGATGAAATAATATGATGTCTGGAATTTGCTTTAAGATAATCCAATAGGAGAAGGGGAGATAGACAGTCGGGATTGGCCGTGAGTTGACAGTCGTTGAGGCTGGTTAGATGCACGGGGCGTGGGGACTCCTTAACCTGTTCTCTTTGCTTTTGTCTCAGTGTGAAAATTTCCATAATAAAAAGTTTAAAACTTCATATGGGAAAACAATTCCGATGCGCTATAATGGCACCTACTGAGAGCCAGCCCAGAAGGCTGCCCTGGGAGCGCACGGCTGGAGCCAGACACACTGTGTCGGGTGACACAGCCAGTGTTGGTTTAAAGGCAAGAGAAAGCTTTAACATTTTAATTAGGAAACCATAGATTCAGAGGATTTTTTAAAAATTCTGCTACGTTTTAATTTTAGTTGAGAATAAATTACTAGGAGTGTTATTCTTTCAAGGACTTAAAAGGCTTTCTGATGTTTCACTATGGGAACACCTTCCTTAGACTTTAAATAATAAAATGGCCATCTAGTCCTTTTCTGAACTAGATAAAGTTTTAGACCTCTCCGTATGCTGCTTTTTCTCCCTTTTTTAAGTGGAAACTAGTCTGATGTAAAGGCAGATAAATGCTTCATTTTAAGCCGGGATCTCTCAAAGCCTTTGCAAGGAGGACCCCGCTGAATACATCCTTCCATCCTTTGTTTCCGGGCCCAGAGCTCTTGCTCAGTTAACGCCTCCCCCCGGTGTTCGTGCATTTGGACCTAGAAGCTTTAATTCTTAGCCCATCTGAGGGGGAAAAGCAAGAGAGAGCCCATTACCTGTTCATGTGTTTCAGGGGCGGAAGCCACACTAACCCAGAGCGCTGAGTTCACGAGGATTGGAACTGTCTCCGTCTGTGTCATTCCTAGTTTAAGTCCTAAGGAATATTTCCTTGGTACCCACTGTCCCAAGGTTTCGGGGGTCGCTTCTTCAGGTCTTGCATAGCTGGCTTTCCAGTGTCTTCAGATATGCCTTTCCTAGAACAGCCTGCACAGAGGGCCTCTCAGGGCCGCGGGAAGCCTGTGACATCCCTGGGCGCCTTCCCCCCTGCAGGGCGGATGATTGAGCGCTGTCAGGTGCGCGGGCCCCCCTAGCTCTCAGTGGCAGGAGCATCCTCTAGATGAACAGCGGAAAACTTAATATGCCCCAAACTTTTTTGTTCACGTTTCTTCAAAACAAAATCCCACTTTTTCTAACAAGCTATTTTCCTAACAGCTAACAGTTTCTTTTCCCAGTTTAATGTGAATATAATTGAAAACACTTTACTGTTTTTCTTCCAACACTTCTATAATTTTGCAAACTACTCATATTGTCAAATTGATGACTATCCTGGGCTTATCAGAAGCCAGTATAAGCCGTTTATATATATGTGTGTGTATGTATCTATGGTACGTGTATAATGATCTATAAATAGTTACACTTTCGGACTTAGATACAGTCTTATCTGTTCGTAAATGCTCTCTCTCCTTTGCCGCAGGCTTGAATGAAGAGTTGGTCCAGCTGCTTCTCATTCGAGATGAGCTGCACACAGAGCAGGATGCCATGCTGGTGGACATCGAGGACTTGACCAGGTCAGTGCTGCCTCCCCCTTTCCAAAGAGGGAACGGAGCCTGGGATGGTCTGGAGTTGAAGACCTGAGGCAAGAGTGAGCCCTAGAGAACTTCCTCCCTTACTTCCCTGAGGAACTCACCTGATCGCTGCTGAGCTCAGCTGTTGAGATGGAAGGGAAGTAGCCAAAACTGCTCCTTTCTACGTGCTTTGTTTTTTCACAACCTTGTCCCTTGTGATAGGTTGTCAGTGCATTAGCGCTTCTTACACCCCCACCTAATCATTAGGTCAGCAGTTATGGCCTAGGAGGCCTTTATCCTGCAGGACCCCCGAGGAGTTGGCCCTGAGCCATTCCATGCTGGAGTGTTTCCAGCCCAGGATCAGTCACGTGGTGGGTGCCACATAGTGGCACTTGCTGTTATGTGACCCAGCTCTTGATCGCATCTGCCATGCCCAGAAGGCAGAGACACTGGCATCTTTCCACAGCACCAGTGCCACCAGATTGCTCTCACCATGGGGACACTCCAGGACTTGACTTTCTAGCTGGGCCCGGCTCCAAGCACTCTCTGTCAAGAGGTAAAGAATGCTTCCTTCCCTGGGGGTAAGGAAACTAGGGTAATGCTGGTTGAGAGCTGGCATTTCTTAGTAGTTTTCCTTGTAGAAAAGCCTGTCCCCCTAGGTATATAAAGTGTGTTGTATCCTGTGCGCATCCCTACTATCTCATATTCGTTGGGGCACCTTTCCTGAGACAGGACATCCTTCACCGGGAGGGAACAATTAGAGTTAATCCCAGAAATGGTATTCGGAGAGCAGAAGGCTCCCCGAGGAAGGAAGGAGCACTGCTCGTCACAATAACACGAAGAGTTAACCACCTGACCCAGAGCATCCTAGAGAAGCCGGAGGACGCAGGTGGTGGAAATGTGCTCGGCAGCTGCCGCAGGACTCCACTCAGTGTGTGACACTGCATAAGAGGTTTTCTCGATGCCATGCTATATAAATAGTCTTGGATATTATGTTGCCATGCCCCTAACAAAAACAAAAACAAACCCCAGTAGGCCTTCTCGTACCTTCTCAGCGTATTTGCCTGCGTCTGAAATACCACAGCCACACTCGCTACCACTGCCCTCTACAGATGTGTTCAGGCCCTGCACCAATCCTGCAAGACACGTCCCTTTTTGTTAGTCTGAGAAGTTTGCATAGAGGTGTTACATGGGAAATCAATAGTGAAATATACAACCAGGACGTGCATCTTCTGAAAAATATGTAGTCACGTGTCACTTAACGACAAGGACACGTTCTGAGAAATGCATCATTAGGCAGTTTCGTCCTTGTGCGAACACCATAGAGTGTGCTTACACAAACTTAGATGGTGTAGGCAGCTACACACCTAGGCTGCGTGGTACTAATGTTATGGGACCACTATTGTATATGCGATTTGTCCTTGACCGAAATGTCGTTCTGCAGCCGTGACTGTAGACTCATGGGTAACTGCTGTGACTTGCCTGTGACCACAGAGACCTGTGATCTGCCCCTCAGAGCAGCGCTGGCGTTCCTCATTGCAAGGACACTGAGAGGCCCCCCTTCCCTCAGAGTGTGAAGCTTTTACTTAGATTTGCAGTGTGTCATTCTAGGCCTTTCAGATGTGATCCTGGGAAGTGGGGGAGGCAGAACCATGAGGTTAAAAGGAGAAGAGTCCCTAATAGAATAGTGTTGGAGGAGCCCTTTAAATTGGAGCAGATGGGGAGAAGTTTCTGTCTATTCCTGGCTGCAGAAATACAACCTCGCTCATGGGGTGATCGAGAATACTTAGGCGTTCCTAAAGGTAGCAGTCCCAGAGTTTGCAGCCAGATCCCAGAAGGCTGAGAGCGTGGCCCTGGGACCTCTGGGAAGTTCTGTTCACCTATTCCCTTTACCTGTCCAACTCCTCCCGTTCCAGGGTCAGTTTGGATCAGTGGTTCTCAGTTTTGGCTGCACATTGGAACTACCTGGGGAGCTTGATAAACTATGGATGCCTGGATCTTACCCCCAGAGGTTCTGACTTAGTTACTCTGTGGAGTGGCCTGGGCATAAAGCTCTCCAGATGATCCCAGTGCACAGCCGAATTGGGGGACCACTGGTTTAGACGCCGCCTAAGTGCTCCCTGAGGCCCCAGACTGGGGTAGGATCTCTTCTCTGTGTTCCTGGCAACACACGGCATCCCTCCCGTGTGGAGCCCAGGCATACTGTGTTATATCTGTCTGCTGTCTCTCCCCACCTGACTGTAAAGCCCTGAAAGCAGAGATGACATCGTTCTCCTTCATTGCTGTGTCCCCAGAGCCTAAGACAGGGCCTGCCAGGTACATAGTGGGTCCTCACTAATGATTGTTGATAAAAAGGAGTCCTATGGGGCTTGAGTGGAACAAATCCTAATAAGGATTTTCATATAAATAGTTGATGAGAACTTTTTAGTTTTATGGATGGGAACCTTTTCCCTCCTTTGTTTAAAATTTTAATGAAATTTGCCCTTTTATGTATGTCTCAAAATAACACCGAACTTTCAATATTTTCTAAAACTAGTTCCTGTCTGTTCTTTTCTCCCCTCAGAAAAACCCCTTGCTGTAGGTGTGCATGCATGTGCACACACGTACACACAGCTACACGTTGAAACGCTGCTCTAAGAGCTATGGCTTAGCCACGGTGGAATCTTAGCTCACTGTGCATCAAAATATTGCTTGAGCTGAATTTGTTAAATGAGGCCCGTGAGCTACTTTATGAAAATGATCGAGGTTCGTTTATTCATGTCAACAGGGCCGTGAGATGGGCTGTGTGACTTTGCTTAGAAGAGAGGGCTGGTGACATCTTTTTCTTGAGTCCCTTTATTGTTAAATGCATAGCACCACGTATCTGTGGGCTGCAGAATGTGGCAAGGACACTGTTGTCACTTCCCTATTTCAGGAAGTATTTGTGGTTTGTTTTCCCCGTACCATAGATATGAGACATTCTGCAAAGAACTAGTGAGTGAAACTTGACGTCATTGACTACCCAGTCTAGGCGACACACCCAAACTGCCCTGAGCCTTTGATTACAGCTGGAAACCATGCCCTTAGATGCTTTTCTCTTGCCAAATTTATAATTTCCTAAAATCCTTCTTCAAAACATTTGTCTTTTGCTGCCTTCAGACCTTCCCACCCTCTGGCAAGACGTTTAATTAGTGCCGGTTCAAGGGATGTGAGCGGCCTGGCCATTCCTCCCGCTCTGTCTCCACTGGCCGGCTGCTGGGTTGGCCAAACTTTGGGCTCACAGGCCATAATAGGGCTTGATGAATAAGAAGACTCATGCCACCCTCACTGCCGTGACCGTGCGCTTAGCACTAATGCATGGGGGAGCGTGCAAACATGGGAAGTCTTTACATCCATGAAGGCCTACCACTTTAGCTTCTGTAAGAGTGGAATTGGATCACTGGCTTCAGATTGGTAATCTGAATTAACAGGAGCCTCGTTAATACTCAGATTTGTGTCTGTGTGCCTGTGTTTTGGGTAAAGTCATCACAGAGTTACTTTCTATCATAACACCTTGTTTTGACTTTTTGCTTAACGCTTATTTTCTCTCCACTGTCCCCTTGTTTGCTTTTTGTTCCTTTCTTGTCTCTCTCCATTGGGATGTATGCTCTGTGAGAACAAAGTCCCCATGGTCTGCCCACCACAGAGTCCCCAGGCCAGGAGCAGTGCCTGGCACAAGAAGGCACCTACTAAACATTTGCTGAGTAAATTATCCAAATACGTCTCTCTTTCCATTTTTAAAAACAACACTGTTCTTCTCAAAGGTAGTGACATCTGCCAGCCTCAGATCAATCCAATGTCTCATTAAATACAAGGAATCATACGCAGAATAGAAAACAGAAGAGGGCACATCTATTTAAATTAAGCACTGCGTCTTCATTCCGCGGAGTGCCTCTGACCCTCAGTTTGGAGGATGTTTTAGCCGTTGATTGGAAAGCAGTTTGGGTCTTTCTTCTTAGCACTAAATAATTGTATTATTAATTTTACAGACATGCCGAAAGTCAACAGAAGCACATGGCAGAGAAAATGCCTGCAAAGTGAGCAGAAGCCATCCACCCAGATGACGAGCTAGAATTTATTTTGCTTCTGTGGTTGTAAAAATGCTGTTGCTGAAGGTGGCGCAGAGACAAACACCAGTGTTAGTCATTGATCATGTCTGAAGCTTAACGTCCAGTGATCGGCCTTTGCTTCTTAATTTATTTTAATTTTTTTACTGTGCCACTGAATATCAGGCATTTTAATAAAATATTGTTACAAAAAATGTACAGTACTTACACCATCACAAATCATGGTTAATGAAAGAAGGTAGTTTTAACTTTATTTTTATTGGTTTAGAGCTTTTAAGTTGGAGCAGTATTTGACCGTTGGCTCCTTTCCTTCTTCCCTGTAGTTTGAAGAACTGTAAATGACGGTGCTATACAAGTCCAGCATACATGCCTGCCTCGTAGTGAAGTTGTAGCTCTCCGTAATTGATATATTTTAATCAGTCTTCAACATTTTGTGAATGTTGACTACCTGAAGTTCATTTTTAGATGTGCTATTAACATTCTGTTGGATTCAGAGGGTTCTTTGAACGTTTTATGTATAAATATGTAAAATAAAAATTAAAACTTTGTTTCATATGATATGTCTTTTTGCTCACTAGCAAGCCCTAGCCTGGCTGTATTTCTCCCCTCTTCACTCATCCACAACTGAATGCCCCACCAGGAAGCTTCTGTCAGTGCAAACACAGCATGCTCCAGAGGACAGCAAGGCGGCAAATGCTGGGAAGGTTGTAAAGGGTGTGACTGAATGAGGGTGTCTGTGGTGGAGGTGGGAGGGGAGGTGTGTGCGAGGGTGTGTGTGAGTGATGCAAAGAAGACAACATCGGCAACATCAGAGCTGGCACTTCTGTTGCTCAGAGGTATCGATCTGGCACGTTAGCGCTTCACTGTTTAATAGCTGCTGGTCTTGTTAGAGCTTGTTACTGTGTCAAAACTCCATTGACCAAATTTGCCACATGAACAAATGATGCTTGCCTTTGTACTTTTCCTAAGGCCAGCTGTTGCCATTTCAAATTTTAACCGCTTCTGTTGGTCTCATGAAGAAAAATGGCAAGTCTAAAGTAGATTACAGATTGTTCCCCAATAAGTAGAGAGTTTCAGAAAGTTGATGTAATTAGCTAATGTCCGTGTAGGTATTCAAGAACCATAAGCTAAAGCCAAAAGGAGTTGTCAGCGTGCCAGAACCACCCACAGGCCCCCCCTGGTTCCGCTTTAAGGTCCATGATGTGGTCTGAAGACAAAAGTTTAGACAACTGTGCACCTTTCCCTTTCTTAGAAATACCCAGGTAGATATTTTAAGTAATTAAGAGTAGCCAATTTTCATCATCATCTTGGCAAAATATGCCATCTTAAATTGAACAGTGACCATCTTTATGGACCTCAGTCAAGTTATTTCATTTGGAACAGAAGCATAGCACAGCATGAACACACTCGGGTTCTTGTGAGCTGGCTGTTGAGCAGGACAGGTTGCTCACCACTGAGCTAAAGGGCAGGGCCCAAAGTTCCCCTGAAGTCCCACACCCACTGTCCGTGATCTCTGGGGTGACCCCAGGCCTGAGAATCCAGGCACGTCTGCCGGATCTTTGCTGCTGCAGCTGGGGAAACCAGCGGTCAGGAAGCCAGTGGTTGTCATCTTTAGCTGCACAGTGGAGTCACCTGGGAACTTCAGAAACCACTGGGGCCTGGGTCCCACCCCCACAGATAGTGATTTAATTGGTCCGGGTGTGATCTGGGCATCAGGATTTTTTAAAGGCCGCTTGGTGTGATGCTCATGTTGCATACCACTGCCTTAGACTTTCTGCTGCTTTAGCTTTCCTTTAACCATTGTTTTAGCATCTAGTTTTTTCTAACTATAATATATTCCCGTTAATCTGAAACTTTGGGGGACAGATGAGCTAGGAAGAGCACTGCGAAAAATGCCTGTGCCCACGTACGAGCGGTCGTGGGACCTACACCTCCTCTGGGATGCCCGTGACCTGGAAGCCTGATGCTAGAACTCAGCCCACCAAGAAAGAGTCTCTGAATTCTGTACATCCTTTCCAGAACTGCCAATTCCAGTCAGAATTTAGTAATGAGTTTTCTCTTTGTCTTAAGCAGTGAAATCTCTCTGGTTAGAAGTGTGTTCTGAAGAAGTCCATGGCCTCTAAGCTCTCCAGTTGCTTGAAGCCCATTATCATAACTGAAGAGCCCCCAACTGGAGAAGGAGGAATGTGAGATTACACCCACAAGGGCCCCTCGAAACGACTCTGGGTCAAATCCAGCTAAAAGTAGAGCGGTTCTTCCCACCACCCGAGACCCTCAAAGGAGCTGACACTCAGTGTCCCCATGTCCCTGTCACGCTTCTCTGCCCAAGGAGAGAGTTCACCAAGCGACTCACCTCCAAGGGGTTTCTCCCCAAGGCTGGGTCTGTCTAGTCCTTTTGCTTAGGTTTCCAGCCCTTCCATGCGCAAACGAGGACGCTTCCTAGTTAACCAGGCTTAGTTAGAATGCTAGACTACTTGACCTAAAAACCAGGGCGGGCGGGCCCTCTTCTTGACCATAAGAGAGTGAGGTGTAAGGAGCGCGAGGGCTCTGGGCCGGAAGAGCCTGGGCACAGATGCCGACCCCACCATCTTTCTAGTGCTTTGACCTTGAGCAAGTTACTAAAATTCTATTTTACCACCTGTACATAAGACCTCCTGGGATAATTCTAAAGCTTGAATAACGTAATGTCTGTGAAAGCACCTGGCACCCAGTACATACTCAGTAAATAATCATTGAAAGGAGAAGTAATGATGAGGGTTTGGGTGGAGGAGGCATCCTGCGTTTTACCGGTTTCTGAGATTTAACACATTCTTATGAGTTTGTTCCTGCTTATTAATCATTAATTTACAAAGCAGATTATTAAGGAAAAAGTAACTTCAATCTTCAAGTCCCTCCACCCGCCTCCTAATAAGTGTTAAAGCTTGGAGTGTATTCTTACACACTTTTCTCCATGATTCTACAGACAGACACAGGTAGGTTTTGTGTTTCAACTTGCTTATACAAAAGTGGGGTCACAGAAAACACAGTGCTTTGCAACCTGCTTTATCCAGGTACCTCCTTCCAGGTCAGTACAGACAGATCTGAGTCATTCTTTTTAACAGCTGTATAGTAATCCCCAGTATGGTGGTACATACTTTTTTCAGCCATTCCCTCTAAGGATGGACATTAAGGATCTTTACACATTTCTGCCACTGAAAACAGACACACAATAAACATGCTTGTACTCACCTCTACTTGCACTTTTATTGTGTGATCGCTTCACTTTTTTCTTTAACCATGACCTGGTATTGTGTTTAGATACTTCAGAGTACAGAGAGCTGATTAAGGTAGGGAAGACCAGAGAAGGCTACTGCAGAGAAATTCCATTCCTTGCAACAAATTGGACCAACCCCCCGTGTCTGACAAACACCAACTCATTTTCATCTTTAGAGAGCATGAGTGTCACTTCCTTGACGCAACTGGTTCTCTCATTCTGTCTCCATCACACACACACACCCCCCGCACACCTGTAGCCTCCAAGGACTGTCATCTGCATCCTGAATACAGATTTTTCTGTTTCCTACCTGAGGGTAAAGGCAAACGTCAGCTGCCTTCGTAACCAGAGCCCTCAGCCCAGAACAAGCAGAGTCTTTTCTTGAGGAGAAAGTCTGCTCGCTGGGACTGGCCCTTTTGTCCCCTCCGTTAACTGGCGGTGCTCTTCACTTTTCCTGACATCCAGTGCCTCTCCTCTCAGCTGAGGGCTGAGCCCCTCGGCCTGGCTTTCACTCAGGTTTAGTCTCATTTCTCAAGCTTCATTCCCAGTTTCTGGTTGACTCTTCCTTAAGTTCCTCACCTCACCAAATTTTTGATCTATGATCCAGAGCCTTTCCTTCCACAGACTGTGTCGTCTCTTCTGTCTCTAGTAAACAGCCCTATGGCAGATGCCACTAGGCGTCTGCCAAAATTCATGCTCCCTACCATGTTCATAGTTATAGAGTTGTCCCTGGGAAACGGCTAAACAGACAGGAACTGCATTTCCCACCCACCACCCTCATGCATCTAAGTGTGACCCATGACTGATTCTCACCAGTAGGATGTGAGTGGGTGTGGTGGGCCTTAATTCCAGCCAAAGCTTCAAAGGAGTTTGCCTTCTCCATGTTTTCTCTTTCTCCTTGCACCAGCTGTGATCACAAGTACCTAGAGGATGGCAGAGCCACAATATGGAAGGAGTCTGGGTCCCTGTGTCCACTGCAGAGGAGAGCTGCCTGCTGCCTGCTGCAACCTCAGATGGTTACAGGAGTGAGAAATAAACTATGATTATGTTTGAGGCATTGTACTGCATCAAATGTCTTTATTACAACAGCTAGCATTACTGTAACTAATGTCAGTCCTTAACAAGGACAGCCATAGTCCTTTAAGAAAGAGCCGGAACACAAACTCAGGTCTCTGAAGACAAACCACCATGCAACGCTGCTTCCAGAGGCCTCACCTCTTTTCTGATAGAAAATCCTCTCTAGGTCATTGACTCACCCTTTTTCAGTTCATGGACCTCTTCAGTTTAGTTCAAGGTTTTTTACTTTTATTTTTTTAATTTTTCCTTCTTCTCCCCAAAGCCCCCCAGTACAGAGTTGTGTATTCTAGTGAGGGTCCTTCTAGTTGTGGCATGTGGGACGCTGCCACAGCATGGCCTGATGAGCAGTGCCATGTCCACACCCAGGATCCGAACCGGCAAAACCCTGGGCTGCCGAAGCGGAGAGTGCAAACTTAACCACTCGGCCACAGGCTGGCGCCTTCAGTTTAGTTTAAATCCTGTCCTCCATTCTGTCTTTTCCCTTAGCCACTGAGGCAGAAACCAGAGAACGTCAAAATTGGATTTGTCATGGACAAACAATTCATGCCAGAAACAGGAAGGATTTTATTATGATGCCAGAAACATAATTATGTATCAAGTGACTACAGGAGACTTCTTTGGTGTCCATCTGGAAGAGCCTTGGGTTTCTACGATCCTCGAGACCATACTTTGGTTATTACTACCCAAGCTGAATTTTCTGATGCTTAGAAAACATAATTACCTTTTGCATTGATGTTCATTTATTTTTTCTAAATAAGATATGACACATTCATTAGGAGATAGGTTGATGGGTAATGAGTTTTTCAGGCTACTTTAATTGAGGCTTGTAGTCGGTTGTTGGTATAAATGAATATTATGTTAAATACTTTATGAATTAATGGGTCTGGCTGTGCAGAATGAAAGTGTCTCCTAATTTCTATGGAGCCCAAAGACCTTTCATTTGGTAGCTTAATTGGTTGTAAGAAATTCTTTCCTGTAGCATCTTTCTCTCCCTACATTTCTCTGTTCTAGAACAATGCTCTTTCTGTGGTTATAACATGACCCTTGTTTTAAAAACTGCTGTACAAGAGCACAGGACAGAAAAGCAATGCTTATGGTGAAGGTGATTTTATTTTCACCTTCCAGACGAGGCATTCAAACTTTCTTAGCAGTTATTTACTACCAGAGTCTCTTTTCTTTTATATTCAATCAATACCTTATTTGCTTTTTGGCTTTGCAGGCTATAGCGGTGTGTATCCTGACTCTGGTAAAGCCAAGACAGGCTGGAAGTGAGTTCTTTAATTTTCTGCCTCATAAAGTTACTTCCTTCCAGACGTCTGTGAGTTCTCAGTAGAAATCACAGTGTGTCATGATGTGTCGTCTCACCTTGTGAGGGGGCCTTTTGGGTCACAGAGCTTTAGAGGTCACAGAGAGTCCCTGGTATTAGAAAAGCCATGTGAGAGACAGCCAGGAGCCCACACTTCACCTTAGGAACAATTTAGATGGAGAGTTCAAGGTGAAAACGGGGTTGACTCTTAACAGGCAACGGGGAGAAAGGACTTCACTAATTTATCACAAGCATCCATTTCCTCTTTCCAGTGATGTGAAGGACTCCTGTCCTTGCTGCTTAAGAAGGTTGATTTTAACATATGTCATTGTCTTAGACGCAAATCACGTTGAGGATCAGCACCAGGCAACTCTGTCAGGCTCCTTTTTTTTTTTAAAACATTGGCACTTGAGCTAACATCTGTTGCCAACCTTTTTTCTTTTTTTTCTTCTTCTTCTCCCCAAAGCCCCCCAGTACATAGTTGTATATTCTAGTTGTGGGTCCCTGTGGTTGTGGCATGTGGGACGCTGCCTCACCGTGGTCTGACCAGCGGTGCCATGTCCACGCCCGGGATCCGGACCTGCGAAACCCTGGCCCACCTAAGCGGAGCGCGCGAACTCAACCGCTGGGCCAGGGTCAGCCCCCAGGCTAAGTACTCTTTAAGGGAAGTGAGAAACACCTTAGGAAGAGGAATTAGGGGCAGGGATGTTTTGCATGGGAGTCATAAACGCGTCTGTGGCAATTCTGGCTGCGCCCAGAGCGGCAGTGCACGGGTGGGCGGCCCTGGCGGAGGACTCGCTCCCTGCCTGGGGGGTCTCGGGGGGAGGAGCCGCTTTCACTGCCCGGCCACGGCGACCATGAGGGACAGCCGGACCGGCGGCGGCAGCTCTTTGCGCGATCGGCGCCCCCAAGGACGCGCTTTGGGCCTGACACAGAAATGGCAAGCAATAGGATATATTGGAGCATATGAGGAAGCCATTTAGTGTAAACCTAATTCGGCCTGTTTTTTCCAAAAGGCCCTGACGTGGCCATCAAGCATGCATTGTATATCTGCTTTAAAACATTTCCTATGGCAAGAACAAATGGCCTTAAGAAAAAGGTGCAACTTCCCCCCACATTGGCATTTCCTTAGGGATAAGCATCTTTCTTAGGCTAGGAACTGACTGCTGTGCTCACCTTTGACCACCAGCTCACCTGTGACCACCCAGCTCGAGACAACAGAACTGCCATGCTGCTGTGTCCACCCAGACAGCAGACCTACCTGCTGTTTTCATCAATCACTGTGCTGACAGAGCAGACTCGTGACTATCGTAAAAGGACATTTCAATCATGTGAAACATCCTGTTTGGGGGTATATAACCACTCTGTGCACCCCACTTCTTCAGTGCCCTTTCTTCCTTTGGGGGGAAAGGCCCCGGGCCACGGTCCTCACATTTTAGCTCAGAATAAACTCTCCAAAATTTTCATTTATAGATTGGTTATGGATTATTTTCGTGGACAGGCCCCACAGTGAGAGCGGGACGTCAGTCAGGCTGCCCGGGACCACCCCGGCCACAGGACTCGCCGGAGGCAGCCTTGAAGAAGCTCAATAACCAGTTTATGAATTTCACAGGCAACACATAAACAATTAAAGACCTCTTCTGAGGCTCCCTGCTTCCCACGCTGATCCTGAGGCTGCTTCCCCTAAAAACGTAGGCGAGAATCACTGGGGAAACATAAATTAATGGGGTTTGGAGGGGAGGGGAAAATCTAGCAATAAAACATAAAACATAAAAGTTTTGTACTATACCCTTTCTGGCCACACGTGAAATTTACTGTCCATTTCCCCCTCACGAGAAAGAGTCCTGGATAGACCATCGTGGTTTGAAGTCTAGCTTGTGTTTCAAACCTCATTCTCTCTCTTGTTTCTTTTATAATCAGCACAGTCCCCTGATTTGCATAGCTGGTGTACCAATACAGTGCTAGGAATGCCCTCCCCATCCACTAAAATAAAAAGTCTGAATGCCCACTTCCTCTTTTTAAAAGTACACACATGTGTATCACTTCCTAAATGACACGCCTCGTCAAGAATTTTGGACTATAAAATCATCCAAGAGTTGGTGTTTATACGAGGTGGCTAACTGCGCCTGCGTCACAGCACAGCTCTGTTGACTTCGTGTCTTAGGCGTCTCTGTTCCTCCCCAGGGCCAAATACACTCACTCACCCTCAGAATTTTGAATTTCAAAGAAAACAGGAAGTTCACACACAAATGGCTCTCATTTTAGGTGCTTGCATGGAGTTTCCTCCACCACCAATGAACAGGGCGAGCGGCACTGCTTTCACATCACGCCAGAAAATGAAAGCCCCGTCTCAGGGCCACTTCAGATCCCTGAGACTTCTAAGTACTGATGGTCCTTCCCAACTCAAGGTCACCCAGGCTTCTTGGCTCAAGATGAAAGCAGTTTCATCGGGATTTCCTTTGGCTTCAGTTTCCAGGCCAGTCACGCAAACCATCCAAAAACGTGGGCCAGTCTCGCCACCCTTCCAGTGGGGGTGCTGGGGCTTTAGGAAGATGGTAGCGTCCCCTCCCAGGCCCTGAAGCCAAAAGCAGGAGGGGGTGAATGTGAGGACTGACCCAGAGAAGACTGGAGTAGAGAGGAAAGAGGTATTTGATACAGCTGGTGTCAGAGGCAGCCAGGAGGGGCAAGAAGACACCAAAGCATAGGAATACGCAGGCTGGGGCATGCGGAGGGCAGGGCTCCGACCACTGCTTATGGCGTCTCTCCCAGAGGTCACAAATGCAGTGAATTCAGGGACGAGGCTGGTAACACAAGTGACTGAAACAAGCTGGGCGCAGGACAACCGGGAAGGCTGGGGAGCACAGACCCTGACTGGAGGGGTTCCCCGTGAGGTCAGTGCTAACTGGTCATCTAACTGCATTAGGAGCTGGTTCATCGATGCGCATGTGACCCCAGCAGAAGCTTCTCTGGAATTGCTGTATGGACACTGGAATTGCGAACCTGAGCAAATGGGGGCCTGGAGCCCGTCTCATCTGCCGTGTGGAGAATAAGTTTGCGTCAGGAGGCCCAAGAGCAGTAGAGCCGAGCGGGGGAGGAGCGAGCCCTGCTCCCGGCCTGAGGACGCCTTGGAGCGGGTCTGAAGCCGGATCCTCCCCTGGACATCTTGTCACAGCGCCCAACGATGTCCCATTTCGCTCATACCAGTTCAAGTGGGGTTTCTGTCAGGACTGAAGGCGCCCTGCCTGCTCTTGTCTAATCTGAGGCCCCGTCTCTGTCACTCAGTCCGCCCCCCGCGGGGCTCAGTGGTCTTGTGATGTTCTTAACAAACACCTGGTCTTGACATGTCCCTGCTCAATGTCCTAAACGCCTGTCGCCCACACGATAAAATATAAACTCTGCACACGGCGTTCCAGGCCTGCCACGATGTGTCTCCTCCTGCCCGTGGGGCCTGTCTCCAGCCACTCTCCCTCCCAGATTTTGACCGAGTGACATTGAACTTGCTGGTCCCAAGCTCTCCCTGGCCTCTGAGCCTTTCTCCAGTTCTGTATTCCTGAGATGCCCTCCCCCTGCTTTGAGCTCAAATGTCATCTCCTCTGGAAAGTTTTCTTTTGCTTCCTTAGATAGAATTTATTGCTTATTCTCCTCTGCTCCCACGCTGTCCCCATTTGGGTAATCTTATAGCATGTCTTCGTTTTGGCCTTCTGTGACAGAGTATCAGCTCGCTGAGAGCAGGGGAAGGCATCTTTCTGCTGTCTTCACGCTTGGCCAGCAAAGCGCTCAATGGGCACTCAATAAACATATGGTGCATGAGAGAATGAGCGAAGGGTCAACACCATCTCAGAGAGAAACCCCTCTCCTGGCTTCTCTCCATACGCAGCTCCTCACCACCCAATTTCCCCACAGGTTCTTAAACCTGTGCCAAAACTTAAAACTCCGTGTCTTTTCAAGACTACAGGTGTCTTAAAAGTCCTTATCTGAGATTTAATGTTCTCATAAGGCTTCTGAGGCAAGAGCCAGTTCTGAAGCCCATTGGGCTTGCTGGACACCACGGCTGAAGGCACGTTGTGGACTGGGGAGAGAGGCTCCAGCCCTAACTTCCCTTAATTGTTTACAAAAGTATAAGCATCTTTAAGAGGAAAGGAATTGAATACAAGATACGTCAGATGGTCCATCAGGCTGAAGGGGCCCCTGCGGTGTGGACTGACTGTCCTCGGTTGCCTTATCAGGTGGTGACAGTGACAACTCTCAGAACCTCAGTCGGTTTTCTCTGGGCTAAGACCCACATGCTCCATGGCCATTTGGGAAGGGAGTGTAGGCTTGTTGGCTTTCCTGTTGTGTAGTGTGTGGTTTCTCTTACTGGCCATCAGAGTAGAGCCCTGAAAGAGAGCTAGGTCCCTTCTTGCTAACCCCTGACACAGAGGTGCAGACACTAACCTATGACGTTAGATAGCTCTCGTGCATACTGATGGCTGAATCAAAGCGGGGGGGAAATGGGAGGCCACTGTAAAGGCATAAGAATACCTTTCATTTACACTTTCTGGGGAACTAACCAGTATCCTGTTAGCCTGAAAAAGTTATTGAAACTTCCCAGAGGTGTCCAACTTACCCCCAGGAAATAATCTAGATCTTTTCACGTTATTTCATTATCTCATATGATCTCACAATTTTTCTGAGAATAAGGTAGAGCAAGCAGGTGTGCTTTTTATTTTGAAGAAAGAGAAATGGACACAGAGGGATTAAGAAGGGCATTTCCCAAGGCTTGAGAGGGACCATGCAGCCAGGGAGAGAAGGCCACTCTTGAGTCCAGCCCACGGGTCTTCAACCTTTGCTGCCTGCATAGCCCCCAGAAGAAAGTGTAAAACTAGGTACTCCTCATACATTTCTAAGCTGACTTCAAAATTTGTCCATAATGTGTTTAAAGAATTGCAAAGAAAACATTTCCGGAACTTTCTAAATATAAACATTTAAAAAATATATCTGATATAGCCAATGGAATGTATCTTATAGATGTATCCATTGGAATTTAAATACAAAGCAATTTGACTATTGTATCCATTTAAACAAAAATAAATGAGCAAGAACTTCTTTAACTGTTAGAAATTTTATATCATTTATTTATTCTTGAACTTATATTTACATTCCACTTCCCCCTCAGAATTTAGAACTAATGTAATTTTGTCTTGTTTTTAGAAATGTTTTGTTGATCACCCTACCAAACGTCTTCACACAAAAATATGTACATAAATATCAATTTAGATTTTTAAAAATTTCTTATGACCTAAAGTCTAAGTAAATAAAATTCTTCTATATTGTTACTGTTACAATTATTATTAACTAATTGATTTAAACATAAATATATTATAAACTTTGATGAAGAATTATAGAATAAAAAGGAAAATTACTTTGGAAATGCACCCTTTATTGAGAGGAGGTTCTTTTTTCCAGTTTATTCGTGTGTCTGTGAATGAGTATTACTTGTTGACAGAATGAGACAGAGTTCTCCATCGTTTCTACTCCCGTTAGTTGTGTTTATAGACGCAAACCTTGAGAAAACTTGTTCACAAATGAGTAGGTGGGAATGGAAGGAGTCTTGTTGCGGCAATGTCAATCAATTCTTTGAGTTCCCTTTGAATTATACGCCAAAAATCACATTGTGATCTATTATCAAAAATTATTTTTAGTTATCTATCAGATGACAGCTCCAGTCGGTTCTACTTGAACTTTGTTGACAGCAAAGCACTGGAAACCACTTGACTTGCAAAAGTTTGTTAGCCAGACATTAGAGCCATTTACTGTCTCAAACCTGTCCCTATACTTCCAAGGTTTCTTCTCAGTTGCTTTTTACCTGGGAGAGTGCACCTCAGTAAAACTGGAGAAAAAAGCCTCTCGTTTGTTAAGAGAAGAACATTGTAAGAGGGAAGATGGGAAAGAAGCCAGCAGGAACCTTTCTCAGTGTGCTCTCAGGCACATCAACTTTGAAAAATGCTTTCAGTGGAAGTTGAGGATTTTGAAATTGATTCCCCTAAAGCTATCCATGCCATCCATCCCTTGGAAAGTCTTTATAAACTCCTTTGGGATGAACATACTGCAGTTTGAAGATCATCATATTAGCTCATTCTCCCGCCACTTTTAAATATATCCTTCAAATTGGTGCCCCATCATTACAGCTTGTACATCAATCACCAGCAAGGCATTGGGCATTCTTCCAAGTATTGGAGATAGAACAATGAATAAAAGAGACAAAATTCCTGCCTGCCACTCTGGTGGAGGAAATAGGCAATAAATGATTGGAATTTGACTCCAGTTTTACACTGAGCCAACTACGAACGTGAGAGAGCCAGAAATAGAAAGCTCAGGCCATGGCTGACCCTGGAACACAGCTGTCTTGTCTCCCCTATAGCTGCAAGGGCAAGGTGCTGTGACCTTTGTCCTAAGTTTCTCCAGCACCAAGCAAAGTGCCAGGCACATAATGGGCTCTCTATACATATGTGTCTAATTAGTTGAGTGAAGTTGCAAGTCAAAGAAATGGTATTCATCTTTCTAAAGTGTCGGCTACAATTGTCCTTTAAATCAGGACTACTGTAAACTCATTCACAAAATCATAACATTTTTAGATCCAGAAGGAGACTTCATGACCACCTGGTCACATCTTTTCCTTTTCTTAAAGAAGAAGAATGAAGACTGGAAAGGTGAAGCGACTTGTCAAGGTCACGAATCGAATCCATGACAATCCTGTGTTTGTGGTCAGTGGAAAATCTCGAGCTCCCTTCAGTCCAGGTAAATTCCACATCCATTGCCCTTTATAGTAGTCCCAGTTTGATAGCTGCCGCTGAGAAATGTCCCCGCCCCATACCCGGGTAACTTCCCAACAAAGCCTTAGCATGTACATAAAAAGTGAAATAAAAAATGTTTCTTTTGCCTTCTATTTACGAATTCCCTTGGAATTCACAGGAAATGTGTTTCATAACAGAAACAACTAGTCAGTTGGGTCATTTAGAGTGGCCACCTCTACAACCCAAAATGTGGTTTCTTGTTTTCAGCTTGGAGAGTGTGAATGGAATTTTTAATGAATGGGAGTCTTCCATGCTTTCACTGTGAATTTAATATCTGTAATGGAGCCCAGAGGCCAAATTTCCCATAAACGGTGAGCAGGATTAATGGTCAAGGAGATTCCTTAGGCAGAGAAGTAACAGTCAAGTAGAAATGCAGTTGCTTCTGTTCTGAGGTCTCTGGGGTAAATCCTTGGACAGGCTGCCGCCCCTCCAGGGGGAAGTCCCTGGTGGCCAAATAAAGAGGTTCCAAGGAAAAGAAAGAGTTGTTTAGTTACATTGGCACAAATGGGAACCAAATGAGTAAATAAAGAAAGAGCCTATGAGGAGAATTTGTTGGTTTCTGAGTCTGTCCCCCGTGGTTTCACTTTGCAATTCTGTGGCATTTGGTTGAGGTAATGTGCCGTGAGAAGTTTCTGCTCATATCCTTCGAATAAGAAACCCTGGAAACCACATGAAGGGGTAGAGACCAAAGAAACCCAAAAAGAAGAGCTCCCTTCACAGCTATCCTTAAGCCTCCACCAATGATTCCCACATCATTAGCTCTATCCCTCAGCTGTCTTCTGCATTCTAAGCTGGATTTCTCACTCCCTTCTGGAAGTCTCCATCTGAGTGTTCCAAAGACATCTCCAATCTATTCTCATTATCTTTATCCTGGAAACTGGGCTTTCTCCTGTTTTCTCTTGTTCAGCAAACAGCCATTTATCCAGGTACCCAAGTCTGAAACTTGGAACTTCTTAACTGCTTCTCCTATACCACTTCCAATTCAATCATCACCATCAGGAAAATAAATTCCACACCTTGCTCCTCGTCAGAAGGCCGAGAGACAATGCTTTAGAGGAGTCGTTGATTTTCACGAGAGCTGATATAAAAACGTCCTACTGAGAGTTCCAGCCTCCACTCAGGTCCCCTCCAGTCCATCCGCCACATTGTTCCTCATGGTCTTTCAAAAGAGAAATTTCAATTACCTGCCTTTCCACTCCTTAAAGGCCTTCAGTGGCTCTAGCAACAGAGTTATATATGAAGCATGATGAAGCAGAGGCGTATATGAAGGGTGAAGGAGCAGAGGCGTATATGAACTATGATGAAGCAGAGGCGTATATGAAGCGTGATGAAACAGAGGCGTGTATGAAGGGAGATGAAGCAGAGGCGTGTATGAACTATGATGAAACAGAGGCATATATGAAGGGTGATGAAGCAGAGGCGTATATGAACTGTGATGAAACAGAGGCGTATATGAAGCGTGATGAAACAAGGAGGAGGCCTGTGGATCTGGACACAGGAGTAGGAATTCTAGCCCTGCTACTCATCCTGTGCAAGGCACTTGACCTCTGAGCCTCCGTTTACTTATCCATAAAATGAGATATTTGAGCCAGGACAATGGGCTTTTAGTCCAGGACCAACAGTAAGAAACACGAAACACATTGCACACACATAGGCACACAGCACATACAAAAATGCACACACAAAAGGCACATCCATGCACATGCAGACCACACACATGCACCGGCACACACACAAACTCACACACTAGACACAGATACACGTTCGTACACACAAATCATATGGAAAAACACAGTTTCCCAGTAGGATACATAGCCTTTCTATGCAAAATATACTTCGCTACTTTCTGTTTTAGTCTGTATTTTTAATTTTTAAACTTTTGATGAATGAAATATTGCTAGTTGTGACCCACAAAATTGATTTCAGGACACACTGGGAGGCTGTGGCCCGCTGTTGATAAGTAGGGAACTGCACGATTTCGAAGTTTCCTTTTAACTCTGAAGATTTAGATAGGCCTAGTGGGAAAAGAGAAGAGCTTCCAGAATATAACAAGAAAGGCTAGGGTGGGCGGAGCAAAATGGCGGGGTGAGCTGACCCGGGATTCTCTCCCCTCCAAAATACAACAAAAGATTGGAAGAACTGAATTTCAGAGAATAAACATAATGCCAGCTCATTAGAGACCTACAATACCAAGAAGGCGGAGATCATAAACCTTGCTTACACCCTCAGAGGCGCTGGAACGTGGCGACAGGCTGTAACTGCAACTGAATTCTACCACCATGGGAAAAAAACCGCTCCTCTACCATCCAGCAATTTATAAAAGCCCCAGACCAGAAGGAAAACAATAAAAACACAGAATTAAGTCCTGAGGACTTGGAATTAGGTAAACTAAGTGACAATGAATTCAGAGCAGCTATAATCAAAAAATGAGGTAGAGAGAAAGATAGACAAACAAGCCGAGTTCTGGAGTTACTTCACAAAAGAGATTGAAATCATAAAGAAGAATCAAACAGAATTACTTGAGATGAAAAACACAATGGACCAGATAAAACAGAATACGGATTCCCTGAATGCCCGTGTAGACAACCTACAGGAACAAATCAGCATAATCGAGGACAGACAGGCTGAATGGCGCCAGACAGAGGAAGAAAGAATACTAAGAATTAAAAAAAATGAGGAAAATCTCCGAGAGATAATGGATTCAATGAGGAGTAAGAACATAAGGATCATAGGAATTCCCGAGAATATGGAAAAGGAAAATGGAGCAGAAAGTGTGCTTAACGAAATTATTGAAGAGAACTTCCCAAATCTAGGGATCAACGGAGAAATGTGTGTAGAGGAGGGTTTTAGATCTCCTAGATTTGTCAATGTAAAAAGAGCTGCCCCAAGGCACATAGAAGTAAAGTTGGCAAATAGGAATGATAATGAGAGAATACTCAGGGAAGTAAGAAAAAAAAGAGAATAACCTATAAAGGAGCCCCTATCAGACTGTCAGTGTATTTCTCTACAGAAACCCTGATGGAGTGATATATTCAAAGCTTTAAAGGATAAAAACCTTCAGCCAAGAATACTCTATCCAGCAAGAATTTCCTTCAGATATGAGGGAGAAATTAAATCTTTTCCAGACAAACAAAAGTTAAGGGAATTTGTAACTAAAAGCCCTCCATTACAAGAAATCCTCAAGAAGGCTCTCATACTTGAAAAAAGAAGAAAGGGGACACAATCCACAGACTAGGGAGACCAATGGATAGAATCAGAACAGGATAGCAAATATTCAACTATAGCATTAGGGTAAAAATAAGGAAACTACCAAAACAAGGACGATCTTAGCACTCTAACTACAAATTAATAAGATGAGTTGGAATAAAAAATGAAAATAATTATTTAGGAGGGGAAGAGCAAAGGGTCTAAATCAGTATTGGTCGAGTAAGTAAGAGACCACCAGAGAATAGACTATATTATACACGAGATTCTAAATACAAACTTCAAGGTAGACACTAAAATAAAGTACAGAACAGAGTCACAAATCATAAATAAGGAAAAATCTAAGAAACCCAGCATAAGAAATTGCAGTATTAAATGGGTAGTCTAAAGCACACAGGAAAAGAAACACAGGAAAACAAGATAATGAGCGACAGATTGACAGCATTAAGTCCACATGCATCAGTAATCACTCTCAATGTGAACGGATTGAACTCTCCAATAAAAAGACACAGAGTGGCAAAATGGATTAAAGAACAAGATCCAACAATTTGTTGCCTCCAGGAAACACACCTCAGCCCCAAGGACAAACACAGACTCAGGGTGAAGGGGTGGAGGACAATACTTCAAGCAAATAGCAAGGAAGAAAAGGCAGGTGTTGCAATTCTCATATCAGACCAAGTGGATTTCAAAATAAGACAGGTAAAGAGAGACACACAGGGACAATATATAATGATCAAAGGGACACTTCATCAAGAAGAAATAACGCTTATAAATATCTATGCACCCAACACAGGAGCACCAAGATTCATAAAGCAACTATTAACAGACCTGAAGGAAGATGTTAAAAACAACACAATAATAGTAGAGGACCTCAACACCCCACTCACATCAATGGACAGATCATCCAGACAGAAAATCAACAAGGAAATAGTGGAGCTGAATGAAAAACTAAAACAATTGGACTTAATAGACATATATAGATCACTTCACCCTGAAAGAGCTGAATACACATTCTTCTCAAGTGCACATGGAACATTCTCTAGGATAGACCATATGTTGGGAAACAAGGCAAGCCTCTACAAATTTAAAAAAATTGAAATAATAACAAGCATTTTCTCAGATCATAGTGCTATAAGGCTAGAAATTAATTACAAGAAAAAAGCTGAGAAAGGCACAAAGATGTGGAGACTAAACAACACACTACTGAACAAGCAATGGGTCATTGAAGAAATTAAAGAAGAAATAAAAAAATACCTGGAAACAAATGAAAATGATAGCATGCCATACCAACTCATATGGGATACAGCAAAAGCTGTATTAAGAGGAAAATTCATCACAATACAGGCACATCTTAACAAGCAAGAAAAATCCCAAATAAGCAACCTTAAAGCACACCTAACTGAACTAGAGAAAAAAGAACAAATGAAGCCCAAAGTCAGCAGAAGGAGAGAAATAATAAAAATCAGAGCAGAAATAAACACTATTGAAATGAAAAAGGCAGTAGAAAGGATCAATGAGACAAAGAGCTGGTTCTTTGAGAAGATAAATAAAATTGACAAACCACTAGCCAGACTTACAAAGAAAAAAAGGGAGAAAGCTCAAATAAACAAAATCAGAAATGAGCGAGGAGAAATAACAACAGACTCTGCAGAAATACAACAGATTATAAGAGAATACTACAAAAAACTATATGCCAACAGAATGGATAACCTAGAGGAAATGGATAAATTCCTGGACTCCTACAATCTCCCAAAGCTCACTCAAGAAGAGGCAGACAATTTGAACAGACCAATCACAAGGAAAGAGATTGAAACAGCAATCAAAAGCATCCCAAAGACTAAAACCCCAGGACCAGATGGCTTTCCTGGGGAATTCTACCAAACTTTCAGAGAGGATTTAATACCTATCCTTTTCAAGCTATTCCAAAAAATTAGGGAAGATGGAACACTTCCTAACACATTCTATGAGGCCAACATCACGCTGATACCAAAACCTGACAAGGACACCACGAAAAAAGAGAACTACAGGCCAATATCACTGATGAACATAGATGCAAAAATTCTAAACAAAATTTTGGCAACCAGAATTCAGCAATTCATCAAAAGAATCATATATCAGGATCAGGTGGGATTCATACCAGGGACACACGGATGGTTCAACATCCGCAAATCAATCAACGTGATACACCACATCAACAAACTGAGGAATAAAAACCACATGATCATCTCAATAGATGCAGAGAAGGCATTTGACAAGATCCAACAGCCATTTATGATAAAAACTCTGAACAAAATGGGCATAGAAGGAAACTACCTCAACATAATAAAGGCCGTATACAACAAACCCATAGCCAACATCATACTCAATGGGCAAAAACTGAACCCCATCCCCCTGAAAACAGGAACAAGACAAGGATGCCCTCTATCACCACTCTTATTTAACATAGTACTGGAGGTCCTGGCCAGAGCAATCAGGCAAGAAAAAGGAATAAAAGGAATCCAAATAGGGAGGGAAGAAGTGAAACTCTTGCTGTTTGCAGACGACATGATCTTATATATAGAAAACCCCAAAGAATCCACTGGAAAACTGTTAGAAGTAATCAAAAACTACAGCAAAGTTGCAGGGTATAAAATCAATTTGCATAAATCAGTAGCATTTCTATACTCCAGTAATGAACCAACAGAAAAAGAACTCAAGAACACAATACCATTCACAATCGCAACAAAAAGAATAAAATACCTTGGGGTAAATTTAACTAAGGAAGTGAAGGACCTATATAATGAAAATTACAAGGCCTTTCTGAGAGAATTGGATGACGACATAAGGAGATGGAAAGACATTCCATGTACATGGATTGGAAAAATAAACATAGTTAAAATGTCCATTCTACCTAAAGCAATCTACAGATTCAACGCCATCCCAATCAGAATCCCAATGACATTCTTTACAGAATTAGAACAAAGAATCCTAAAATTCATATGGGGCAACAAAAGACCCCGAATTGCTAAAGCATTCCTGAGAAAAAAGAACAAAATGGGAGGCATCACAATCCCTGACTGCAAAACATACTACAAAGCTACAGTAATCAAAACAGCATGGTACTGGTACAAAAACAGGTGCACAGATCAATGGAACAAAATTGAAAGCCCAGAAATAAAACCACACATCTATGGACAGCTTTTCTTTGACAAAGGAGCTGAGGGCATACAATGGAGAAAAGAAAGTCTTTTCAACAAATGGTGCTGGGAAAACTGGAAAGCCACATGTAAAAGAATGAAAATTGACCATTCTTTTTCACCATTCACCAAAATAAACTCAAAATGGATTAAAGACCTAAAGGTGAGACCTGAAACCATAAGGCTTCTGGAAGAAAACGTAGGCAGTACACTCTTTGACATCAGTATTAAAAGGATCTTTTTGGACACCATGCCTTCTCAGAGAAGGGAAACAATAGAAAGAATAAACAAATGGGACTTCATCAGATTAAAGAGCTTCTTCAAGGCAAATGAAAACAGGATTGAAAGAAAAAAACAACCCACTAACTGGGAAAAAATATTTGCAAGTCATATATCTGACAAAGGCTTAATATCCTTAATATATAAAGAACTCTCGCAACTCAATCACAAAACATCAAACAACCCAATCAAAAAATGGGCTGGAGACATGAACAGACATTTCTCCACAGAAGATATACTGATGGCCAATAGGCACATGAAAAGATGCTCATCATCGCTGATCATCAGGGAAATGCAAATCAAAACTACAATAAGATATCACCTTACACCCGTTAGAATGACAAAAATATCTAAAACTAATAGCAACAAATGTTGGAGAGGTTGCGGAGAAAAAGGAACCCTCATACACTGCTGGTGGGAATGCAAACTGGTGCAGCCACTATGGAAAACAGTATGGAGATTCCTCAAAAAACTAAAAATAGAACTACCATACGATCCAGCCATCCCACTACTGGGTATTTATCCAAAGAGCCTGAAGTCAGCAATCCCAAAAGTCCTGTGCACCCCAATGTTTATTGCAGCATTATTTACAATAGCCAAGACGTGGAAGCAACGTAAGTGCCCATCAACAGACGAATGGATAAAGAAGATGTGGTACATATATACAATGGAATACTACTCAGCTGCAAAACAGAACAAAATCATTCCGTTTGCAATAACATGGATGGACCTTGAGAGAATTATGTTAAGTGAAATAAGCCAGCAAGAGAAAGATAATCTGTGTATGACTCCACTCATATGAGGAATTTAAAACTATGGACCAAGAACAGTTTAGTGGATACCAGGGGAAAGGTGGGGTGGGGGGTGGGCACAAAGGGTGAAGTGGTGCGCCTACAACATGACTGACAAACATTAATGTACAATTGAAATTTCACAAGATTGTAACCTATCAATAACTCAATAAAAAAAAAAAAAAGAAGGGCTAGGAAGAATCCCGTTTTTCACAATACTATGAGAACGGTCACTCACTTCTATTTCCATGGCAGTCTCATGTCCTTGTCACCAGCTCACTGCTCTGCTGCTTGCAAATCTGGTAACCACAGACCAGTTAAAGATTAGCCACAGACCTCACTGAAAATTGTGCAACTGGGTTCATCACAGTGTCCACAATACTGTGTCTCTTTAGGCAGCCAGTCCCTTTTAAAGCACAAAAAAAGTGTGGGGAACAGCTTTTCTTTTTTCACTTAACAATATGTCTTACAGATCATTCCACATCACTATATTCAGGTACACCTTCTTCTTAATTGTTGCACAGAATTTCATTTTACAGATAGAGCTCTATTGAACTAATTCCTTATTAATGGTCATTTCTATCGCATCACACACATCCTAAAGGTGAAATCTCTGGGACAAAGAACACACGCGGTTTTCATTTAATAGACTTTGCCAAGCCGCTTTCCGTGGAAGCGGGCTCCATCTCCCAGCCGTTCGTGTCTGTCATCCCAGACCCCTGCCCACATTCGCTCGAGAATCAGCCACAAGCATTCAAATCACAGCTTTCGCATGAGGTGTCTGACTTTGAACAAGTCGCTTAACCACTCTGAGCTTCACTTTTCCTGTCTTTCGGCAATACCTACATGGCTGTTATGAGGATTAAATGCAATAATGAATGTAGTAGATATTTTATAATTTACTAAGTGTGGTCGGCAGCATCTCATTTTTTACCAGCCCCATCCCAGTACTGAGATGGTAAATATAATACACAACATGCACATTATATGTGTGTACTTATTCACTCTTTAACTTACTGTCGTAGCAGTGTAAGCCCCTTGAGGATGGCCAAATTTAAATAGTACACCTCCTAGCCTCTGTTGGCAGCTATGGCCTAGAGCACACATCTCTCTCTTTAAATACAGTTTTCAAATGAGTCTTGGTTATCGATGGTCTTAGAAAGTTGAAGCCTTCTGGGCTCTTATGCAGGATGTAAGAAATCATTGTAAGAAATCATAAACTCCCTTTGCCTCACCGGCCACATCTGTAAAACGGGGAAGAAGATGATATTCACAATACCAGCCTCAGAGGGATGGTACATGTGGAAGGTCTTAGAATCATGCCTAACTCATCACATGATCACCAATATTTATTACCAAAAACAGTTAATTATTGTTCTGATGGAAGTTGGTTTTGGAATGCCATATTATATCAAAGAAACAATTTCAAAACAGCATTTCTTAGAGTCATTTACTAGAACTTGAATGTTTTTAACAGCTTTATTGATGTATAATTTACATACCCTAAAATCAACCTTTTGAATTTAAAATGAGTGATTTTTAATACACTTACAGAGTTAGGCAAACATCACCAAAATCCAGTTTTGGAGCATTTCCACCAATCTGGTAGGACTCCCACATGCCCATCAGCATCTCCTCTGCAGGTTCACCAAATCACTTAGCTGGGGATGTGCGGGGAACTTTCCAAGGCCCCTGTGGTTGTCTCATTTCTAGGATGTCCCTATTAAATTTCTGGCTTGTCAGCCATTGTGCTGCTTTTCCCAGCCTGGACTGCAGCCTCAGGCGAATAAACACTGGCCCTCCATGCTCACCTGCCACTAAGGTCACTGCTGGGCTGACAGCACTGCAGGGGTGGGCTTTCCGCCTTCTGCTGAAACTCAGTGGCACTTCCTCCAGCGGCAAAGCCCCATCCTGCTAGAACCTTTGCACAGACTGAGCTGTGACAGGGATGGGAGCAGGCCCAGGGAGAATGCCATGGACTCCCACTATTCTTACCGAAATATAGCAGTTTTTCATGAAGAAAAACGCTTCTTAGCTTGTTGTTTGCCTTTGGTCACCTTCCAGACGTTGCTGAGAATGCTGTCTAGTTTGATCATTATTTTTCAGGGAGGTGACCTGCTGACTTGCTCATTCTGCCCTATTGGAAGTCTGGACTTGGGTTTTAAGATAAGCGGCTCTCCTCTATTCGATTTCTCAGTGTTCCGACAGCTTTGATCCTTGGCCGTCAGTGGACATTCTCCTCTAAGAGATGATGCCTTTGGAGGGAGAGCCAGGTCCCAATGTCCCCATGCCAGACTTGTCACTCAGGAAGTAGCCAGACATCACTCAGCATGGACAGTTTGTCTTGGTTCTTCAGGGGCAACTTAATGGGCAAAATAAGCCAAATAGGACAAGAGACGCAGCAGTTAAAAATATGTATTAAGTACTCACAGAGTAAATAAAACCTCCTCTTGTGGCCTACAAGCTGAGAACTGAAGGCTTCCCCAGCCGAGGAAAATCTAGAGGTAAAGACCATCGGATAAATGATGATCTCGTAAAGGACTGTACACAATTAGAATTCTGGGAGAGAGCTGTGGGGCTGAAAGAAATGATTGTCTTGAGGTAGATAGATTTCATTCTAAGCAGTATAGCAAATTCACTGCTCCTCTTATATCCAGACAGAGGGACCTTTACCAACATACCAAGAAGGCAGGACAGCATAACAGCTTGATGTGCAGGGTCTGGAGTCAAACTGCCTCACCTTGAAACCCCTCTTTCCACCTGCCTCTTTACATGCTCTGTGGCCTTGGGCAATTTTCATAAGCTCCCTTTGCCTCACCGGCCACATCTGTAAAACAGGGAAGAAGATGATATTCACAATACCAGCCTCAGAGGGATGGTACATGTGGAAAGTCTTAGAATCATGCCTAACTCATCACATGAGCTCAAGAGATATTGGTTCTCATTAATAATAGTGTCATTGTCCTAGGGTTCCCCAGGGTAGCCTTCATGAGAGGCTGCTGGCTGTGAAATCCACTTCCCAGCCCTGGAGAGAGCACGGCATGAGAGCAGGGGCTTAGGAAGTGTGCTGCTTTCAGGTGCAGAACTGTGCCCAACAAGATGGCACTGGATCCACTCAGAATGACCCACTGGCCAACGTGCTCCTCAGACAGGTGCTTGGGAGCTCCTCCGGAGCCTCCCACCTCTAGCCCTGGGCCTTTATGCCCTGACTGTACCTGGGCCACACGCCTCCCTTCCGCAGGCTGGGCATCCAAGAGTCAAAGGTCTTCCACCTGGACCCCCCCGAGCCCTTCCCTTCAGCTCCTGTGGCCAGGCCCCAGGCAGCCAGCACTGCCCAGGCCGGCCTGCCAGCTCAGCCCGGCTCCAGGCAATGACCAGCATTCCCTCAGGTGACACTTGGGAGGCCCGTAACCCCGCCAAGAAGCAGGCGTCTGCCTTTCTGGTCATCTGAAATAATCAGCCATCAGCTTGATAAAGACAAAGTCAGTAAAAAATACATATGCTATCTTCTTGGTTGGGTTAAAATTACAATTATTCCAAAATTTGACCTCAGTTCTTGTGTAGTGCTACTTGAGACACCAGAGAGTATTTTAGATGATTCTTAATGTCTTGGAAATATAAGCCTACCCCATTTGGAGGGCTCGGTATTCAACACACTCTAAGTTCCTGTCACGTTGAATTCTCATTTTCATGCTATATAACATAAACTTAGTCCTATACTATGTGGGTTTAAATGATAAAGTCAAGGTTAAGACAACCAAACCAAAACAAACCAAAATCAAACGAAACAAAGCCCTAGGAAGGCGCGTGTGTGCGGTTACAAGGGCGGCCGGTGAGCACAGACTGCAGAGTTCAGACTCGCTCCTCCCCGAGCAGCCGTGTGAGCTCCGACGAACTTCAACCTCTCTGTGAAACGGGGGTCATCACAGCACCTGCTCATGGGCTCGAATGTTTGCTCGCACCTGCCTGGAAGACCACCTGCCCGCCATGAGAGGAGGAGGGACTTTATTCCCCTGCAACTTACTCAGGTTTGTAAATAGTTGGTTTATTCAGTCTTCTATTTCTCTGAATTTATTTCCATAATGTGTATTCTTCAAATTTATAGTGCTGTTCTCTGAAAGTTTTACATTTTTCCACCGCCTCTGCGGTTACGTCTTCCCCTTCATGCCTAATGCTGTGCCTTCTCTCTTTTCTTGGTCGATGTAGCCGGGGGATTATTTATTGTCTTTCCAAAGAACTGGCTTTTAATTTTATTGATGATCATTAATTTCTACTTTTGCCTTTATTTCTTTTTTCCTGCTTTCTTTGACTTTACTTTGAGTCAAATACTTCCTAAGTGAACTCATTTATTGTTCTTAGAAAGTTTTAATATATGAGATATCCCAAATACTCAGAAAAGAAAAAACACCAAAACACCAAAAACATATGTATGTAATAACTGCCCATGTAAGTATCGCCTGGTTTTAAAATTCAGATTATTTTCAACCTTTCTTATTCACTAAAGACTTCTTACTTACCAGTGAACGCGTGTCGGACCGCGGACGGCACGGCCACACTTGCTGCCTCCGATGAGTGTTGATGTGCAGGGCTTTGGCTGGCCCCGTTGCTGAGTGGTTAAGTTCATGCGCTCCATTTCAGTGGCCCAGGGTTTCACTGGTTTGAATCCTGGTCGTGGACATGGCACCGCTCATCAGGCCACGCTGAGGCGGCATCCCACATGCCACAATTAGAACGACCCATGACTGGAATATGCAACTATGTACTAGGGGCCTTTGGGGAGAAAAGGAAAAATAAAATCTTTAAATAAAGGAAAAAGTTCCAGAAATAACCCCTCACATTTATGGTTTGTTGATTTTCAACAAGGGTACCAAGATGATCCAATGGAGAAAAAGTATTCTTTTCAACAAATGGTGCTAGTGCAACTGAATAGCTACAGGCAAAAGAAGGAAGTTGGACCCCTAGTTCACATCATGGAAAACAACGAACTCAAAACGCATCAAAGACCTAACTGTAAGAGAGAAAATTATAAAACTCTGAAAAGAAAACAGAGGCATAAATGACCTTGGATTAGGCAATGATTTCTTAGATGTGACACCAAAATCACAAGCCACAAAAGAAAAATATACATAAATCATCAAAATTTGTAACATTTCTGCTTCAAAGAACACCATCAAGAACGTGAAAATACATCCCACAGAATGGGAGAAAAGTTTTGCAAATCATATATCTGATAATAGACTTGTATCTAAAAAATATAAAGAACAGTTACAACTCAATGATAATAAAAATGGGCAAAGGATCTGAATAGACATTTCCCTAAAGGAGATATACAAATGGCCAATAAGCACACGAAAAGATGCTCAACATCATTAGCCATTAAGAATGAAAATCAAAATGGCAATGAGCTACTACTTCAAACCCAGTAAGATGATTATAACCAAAAAGTTAGAGAATAACAAGTGCTGGCAATAACGTGGAGAAAGTGGAACCCTCATACACTAACGGTGGGGCTGTAAAACATGCAGCCAGTTTGGAAAACAGTCTGGCAGTTCCTCAAACAGTTACCATATAACCTAACAATTCTACTTTAGATTTATACCCCAGAGAAATAAAAACGTGTGTCCACATGAGAACATGAATTCATGAGCGTTCCTAGATAAATCGGACTTCATCAAAGTTAAGAACTTTTGTGCATCAAAGGATACTATCAAGAAAGCTAAAAGGCAAACTACTGAATGGGGCAAAATATTTGCAAATCATATATCCAATAAGAGATTACTATCCAAAATATATAGAGAACTCCTAAAACTCAACAATAAAAAAACCCTCAATTCAGAAATGGTCAAATTACTCAAATAGACATTTCCCCAAAGAAGATACACAAATGGCCAATAAGCACATGAAAAGATGCTCAACATCATTAATCACTAGAGAAATGCAAGCCCACACTACAGTGAGATACCCCTTCACAGTTACTATGATGGCTATAACAATGAAAAAAAGTATGTGTGGAAAATAAGTATTGACCAGGATATGGAGAAATTGGAAACCTCATGCATTGCTAGTAGGAATATGAAATGATACAGCCACTGTGGAAAACAGTTTGGTGGTTTCTCGAAAGGTTAAACATGCAAATATCACATAACCGAGGAATTCGACTCCAGGTGAATTTAAAAGAATTTAAAAAATTAAAAAGTAGAGACTCAGATATTTGCCCATTAATGTTCGTAGCAGCATTATTCACAATAGCCAAAAAGGTGGAAACAACCCAAGTGTCCATCAACAGATGAACTCATAAACAAAATGTGGTACATACATACAATGGAATATTATTCAGCCATAAAAAGGAATGAAATTTTGATATGTGCTATATCGTGGACGGATCTTGAAAACATTATGCTTAGTGAAACAAGCCAGGCACAGAAGGACAAATACTGTAAGATTCCACATACAAGAAATACCTAGAATAAGCAAATTCATAGACACAGAAAGTAAAATAGAGGCTACCAGGGGCTGGCGGGAGAAGAGAAGAAGGAGTCACTGTGTAATGGGTATAGATTGTTTTTGGGAATGTTGAAAACTTCTGAGTATAGATGGTGTTGATGGTTACACAACATTGTGAATGTCTTTAATGCCACTGAAATTTAATGCCGTTATGCACCTACAAATGGTTAAAATGATAACTATTGTCATGTATATTTTACCACAATAAAAAAAGAAATGAAATATTGATACATGCTCCAACATGGATCAACCTTGAAAATATCATGCTAAGTAAAAGAAGCCAGTCACAAAAGGTCATGTATGGTATGATTCCATTTATATAAAATTCCAGAATAGGCAAATTTATAGAGACAAAAAGCAGATTAGTGGTTGCTTAGGGCTCAGAGGGAGAGAGGGATTGAGAGCTGATGGCTAAGGGGTATGCAGTTTTTTATGGAGTGATGACATGTTCTAAGATTGATTGTGGTGATAGTTACATAACTCTGTAAATATACTAAAAGCCATATAATTTTACAATTTAAATGGGTAAATTGTATGGTATGTGAATTATGCCTCAATAAAGCTGTTACAAATACAAAAAATTATTCAAATTATTTAAAAATAAGAAAATAAGCCCAAAATTTTAAAAAGAAGAATGCAAAGAAAGAGGGACACAGGAAGAGAGGGAGAGAATGAAAAAGAGGAATAGAGGTTCTTCGAAACAAAATCGTTCTTTGTATATGATACGTCTACAGAGAAAAGTTGACTCTTCAAACTCTTTAAATGTTGCTGAGTCCAAGTTTAACACATGAAAATCAATAGGAGTCTGTAGCAGGCTGAATAATGGCTCCCAATGATATCAGGGCCTAATCTCTTGACTCTAATAAAGGTTGCTTATTTGGGAAAAGGATCTTTGCAGATGTGATTAAGTTAAGGGTCTTGAGATGAGGAGATCATCCTGAATTATTCAGGTAAATCGTGAATCCAATTACAGGTATCACAAGAGGGAGATTTCACACACATGCGTGTGCATACACACACACACACACATGGGGGAAGGCAATGTGAAGACAAAGCAGAGAGGGATTTGAAGGTTGACCAAGACTGGAATGATGAGGCCACAAACCAAGGACACCAGCAGCCACCAGAAGCTGGAGGAGGCAGGGAACAGATTCTCCCCTGGTGCCTCTGAGGGAGTGTAGCCCTTCCAACACATGGATTTGGGTCCAATGATACTAATTTCGCATTTTTAACCTCTGGAACTGCGAGAGGATAAATTTCTGTTGTTTTAAGCCGTCTAATTTTTATAAATTTCTTACAGCAGCCATGGAAAACTAACGCACAGTCCTATAGTACCCACCAGAAGAAATTAATTGAAAGACATAATGAATAAAAGTTCCTACTTGCAATAACAATGAACACTTTAAGATTCTTAGGAACAAATCTAACCCTATACAGCACTAACCATGAATTTCCTGGTGTGTGTGCGCAGGTGTTCCTTCCCTAGCAGATTAGAAAGTCCTTTGAGATTACAGAACACATCTTTATTTGTGAGTGATGTGTAAGTGCCTCCTATAGACTACTTAATCCACCAGGTACTAGGAATTTAGAAATAGACATAGATTCTGTCCTCAAAGAAGACAGACAGGTAATAACAGTAGAATGCAGTACATACCTCAACAGTAACATGAACAGAGGTCTGTGTGGGTTTGCCAGGGAGGAGGGAGGGAATGTGGGCAACTAGCCTTACCTTGAAAAATTAAGAAAGTTTCACAAAGGAGATAGCTTCTGAACTGGCTCTTCACACTTCAGACCAAGAAAGAGTGGAGTGGGCAGGGCAGGTAAAGGGAAGTGTGAGTGTAAAGATAACAAAGGATCAGGAAAGAACCCAGCATATCCAGGGAATAGTAAAAAGTTCACTGTTTATTTACTCTATGGGTACTTTTCTTATATATTACATACTTCATTAGAAAGCAGCTGGAGGGGCCAGCCTGGGGTAGTGGTTAAGTTTGCACACTCTGCATTGGTGGCCTGGGGTTCACTGGTTCACAGCTGTAGTGGTTAAGTTTGCACACTCTGCCTGGCAGCCTGGGGTTCACTGGTTCAGATCCTGGGCGCAGATCTACACACCGCTCATCAACCCCTGCCGTGGCAGCGTCCCACATAGGAAACAGAGGAGGATTGGCACAGACGTCAGCTCAGTGACAATCTTCCTCACCAAATAAATAAATAAATAAAGGTGTAATGTAAGAGTCATTTTTTTAAAAAAACAGAGAAAAGAAAACTGCTGGAGAAGTAGGAAGAGGCCAGACCAAACAAACAAACAAACAAACAAACAAAAGGATTCCTTGGTGAAAAGGGAGCCAGAAACAGTCTTTAGCTGTGGGGTGGGTTTGATCTTTTCCAGTTAGCTCTGGTGGAGAATGGGAGCAAACAGATAATAGGGAGGCCAGTTAGGAGGCAACGAAGCAGTCCAGGTAAGAAGTGATGCGATCTTAAGAAAAGCAGTGGTTGGATTCACCAATCAAAAGACACAGAGTGACCGGGTGGATTAAATAACAAGAGCCATGAGCCAACCCTGATAGCCTAGTGGTTGAAGTTCAGTGCTCACCACTTCAGCAGCCCAAGTTCACTTCCCAGTCATGGAACCAGCCCACCTGTCTGTCAGTAGCCATGCTGTGGTGATGGCTCACAGAGAAGACCTAGAACAACTTACAACTAGCATATACAACCATGTACAGGGTCTTTGGGGAGGGGTAAAAAAAGAGGAAGATTGACAACAGATGTTAGCTCAGGGCGAATCTTTCCCTGCAGAAAAACAAGACCCAAGAATATGCTGCCTCCGGGAGATGCATCTCAGCTCTAAAGACAAACAGGCTCAGAGTGAAGGGACGGAAGATGATACTCCAAGCAAATGGCAAGGAAAAGAAAGCGGATGTAGCCATACTTATATCAGACAAAGTAGATTTCAAGCCAAAAAAGATAACAAGGAACAAAGATGAATGTTATATAATGATAAAAGGGACATCCCACCAAGAAGATACAAGACTTAATAGATGTGACCTGACGCAGGAGCACCAAAACATATAAAGCAACTATTAACAGGCCTAAAGGGAGAAATTGACAGCAACATAACAATAGCAGGGGACTTCAACACCCCACTTACATCAATGGATAGATCATCCAGACAGAAAGTCAACAAGGAAACATTGCCCTTAAATGAAACACTTGACCGGATGGACTTAATAGACGTCTATAGAACATTCGATCCAAAAACAGTGGAATACACATTGTTCTCAACTGCACATGGAACATTCTCAAGGAAAGGCCATATTTTGGGAAACAAGACAAGCCTCAATAAATTTAAGAAGACTGAAATCATATAAAGCAACTTTTCTGACCACAATGGTATGAAACTAGACATAAACTACAAGAAGAAAGATGCAAAGTCACAAATATGTGGAGAATGAACAAGATGCTACTGAACAACAATTGGATCAAAGCACAAATCAAAAGAAAACCTGGAGACAAAGGAAAATGAAAACACAACATACCGAAACTTGTGGAAGGCAGCAAAATCAGTTCTAAGAGGGAAGTATAAAGCAATTTAGGCCTATCTCAAAAAAAAAAAAAAAAGAGAAAAATCTCAAATACACAATGTAACACTATACCTAAAAGAACAATAAAAAGAAGAAAAAATGAAGCCCAAAGTCAGTAGAAGGAAGAAAATAATAAAAATCAGAGTGGAAATAAATGAAATAGAAACTAAAAAGACAACAGAAAGGATCAATGAAACTAAGAACTGGTTCTTTGAAAAGATAAACAAAATTAACAAACTTTTACCTAGACTCACCGAGAAAACAAGAGAGAAGACTCAAATAAATAAAATCAGAAGTGAAAGAAGAGAAATGACAGAAGATACCACAGAAATATGAAGGATTATAAGAGAATACTATGAAAATCTATATACCAACAAATGGGATAACCTAGAAGAAATGGATAAATTCTTGGAATCATACAACCTCCAAAACTGAAACAAGAAGAAATAGAGAATCTGAACAGACCAATCACAAGTAAAGAGATGGAAACAGTAATGAAATACCTCCCAAAAAACAAAAGTCCAGGACCAAACGGCTTCTCTGGTGAATTTGACCAAACATTCTAAGAAGATTTAACCACGGAATAAATTTAACCACGGAGGTGAAGGACCTGTACACTGAAAACTGTAAGACACTTTTGAAAGAAACTGAAAAAGACATAAAGAAATGGAAAGATATTCCATGCTCATGGATTGGAAGAATTAACATAGTTAAAATGTCCATATTACCTAAAGCAATCTACAGATTCAATGCAATCCCAATCAGAATCCCAATGACATTTTTCACAGAAATAGAACAAAGAATCCTAAAATTTATTTGGAATGAATAGCCAAAGGAATCCTGAGAAAAAAGAACAAAGCTGGAGGTATCACACTCCCTGATTTCAAAATATACTACAAAGCTATAGTAACCAAAACAGCATGGTAGTGGTACAAAAACAGACACATGGATCAATGGAACAGAACTGAGAACCCAGAAATAAACCCACACATGTATGGACAGCTAATTTTTTACAAAGGAGCCAAGAACATACAATGGAGAAAGGAAAGTCTTCAATAAATGGTGTTGGGGAAACTGGACAGCCACATGCAAAAGAATGAAAGTAGACCATAATCTTACACATACACAAAAATTAACTCAAAATGGATCAAAGACTTGAATGCAAGACCTGGAACTGTTAAACTCCTAGAAGAGAACACAGGCAGTACACTCTTTGACGTTGGTCTTAGCAGCATCTTTTTGAATATCATGTCTACTCAGGCAAAGGAAACAAAAGAAAAAATAAACAAATGGAATTACATCAAACTAAAAAGCTTCTGTATGACAAAGGAAGCCATCAACAAAACAAAAAGACAACCTAACAATTGGGAGGAGATATTTGCAAATCACATATCAAATAAACAGTTAACATGTAAAACATGTAAAGAACTCATACAACTCAACAACAAAAAAAGGAACAACTTGATCAAAAAATGGGCAGAGATAAAATATAATAATTTATAAATAATGCTAATCGGGTAAACAGGATTACTAGCAAAAGCATATGGCATGAGTTAAACTAATGAGGTTAAATATATGATCAGGAAACAAAAGGAAATGTAATGTAAAAATGCGTAAACTACAACATCAAAGAAAAAAGCCTTGAAACAACTGAGACTGGAAAGAAAAACCTGAAAGCAGAAAGAGACCTGGGCCGAGAGTGGGCTGGGGAAACAAATTCATGTAAGTTAGAATAGAATGGGAGAAAATATTGTAAATGATATATCTGACAAGGGGTTAATCTCCAAAATATATAAAGAACGCATATAACTCAACAACAACAGAAAACTCGGTTAAAAAATAGTCGGGTGAACTTCATAGACATTTTTCCAAAGAAGATATACAGGTGGCCAATAGACAGATGAAAAGATGTTCAACGTCACTAGTTATTAGGGAAATGCAGGTCAAAACCACAATGAGATATCACCTCACACCTCTTAGAATGGCTATTATCAAGAAGAAAAGAGGGGGCTGGCCCCGTGGCTGAGTGTTTAAGTTCACGTGCTCTGCTTCGGCAGCCCAGAGCTTCACAGGTTCAGATCCTGAGTGTGGACCTGACACTGCTCATCAAGCCATGCTGAGGTGGCTTCCCACATAGCAGAACCAGAAGGACCTACAAATAGAATATACAACTATGTACTAGGGGGCTTTGGGGAGAAGAAGAAGAAGAAAAAAAAAGAAGATTGGCAACATATGTTAGCTCAGATGCCAATCTTAAATATATATATATATATATCCTTGAAAGAAGACAAGAGATAACTAGTTTCGGAGAGGATGTGAAGGAAAGGGAACCCTCATACACTTCCAGTGGGAGTGCAAACTGGTGCAGCCACTATGGAAAACATTATGGAGATTCCACAAAAAATTAAAAATAACGATACTATATGATCCGCCTACTCCACTTCTGGCTATTTATCCAAAGAACAGGAAAACACTGATTCAAAAAGATACATGCACCCCTATGTTCATTGCAGCATTATTCACAATAGCCAAGACGTGGAAACAATCCAAGTGCCCATCAACTGATGAATAGATAAAGAAGATGTGGTGTATATAAACATACAATGGAGTACTACTCAGTCAGAAAAATACAAAATTGTCCCATTTGCAACAACATGGATGGACTTTGAGGGTATGATGTTAAACTAAATAAGCCAGACAGAGAAAGATAACCCCACATGATTTCACTCATATGTGGAAGATAAAGAAACAAAACACATAGATATAGAGAACATATTGGTGCTTACCAGAAGGGAAGAGAGGGTGGGGGAGGGTGAAAGGGGTAAAGGGCCAAGTATACGGATGGATGGCAACTAGACTTTTGGTGGGAAGCACGATGCCATCTATACAGGAGTTGAAATACAATGACATACACCTAAAATTTATATAATGTTATAAACCAATGTGACCTCGTTAAAAAATAATAGTAATCTTTTGTAAAAAAAAGAAAGAAAAGCAGTGGAGGTGGAGAAAGGGGATGGATTGGAGAGGTTTTAAGCATCAAGGACATGGAGACCAAGTGGATGTGGGGTTGAAGGGCAGGAGCGCTCCTCAAGAATGGCAGGTCCGTGAGGACCAGGAATTTTTATCTGTTTCGTGTGCTGCTGTGTCCCTAACATTTATTCCAATTCCTGGCACATAGTAAGTGTTCAAAAAACAACTGTCTAATGAATAAACGAAGTCTGACTCCTAGTTTTTCGATTGGAAGATAGATTTGATGGCGGCATGAATAGGCAAAAACATGGGAGAAGAAATCAATTTCTGGGTGGAAGTGCCGTGGTTTATCTGTTGGTATGTGCCTGTAAGTGGAGATTTGGTCTAGAGCTCAGGAAAGAGTTTGAAACCATTGGAAATAGATGAAATTTCCCAGGAAAAAGCAACAGACCAAGAAAAGATCAGCTCAAGGATGGACCCTCCCCCGTACTTCCACCCGCATACCCTCATACACACTGGATTTCCACCAGCTCTCAAGAAGTAGATACTGGAGACAGTCCACAAAGGCAACTCAGAAGCAGCTCCAGATGTAGGAGGAGAATGTTCCAATGCTGCCCAGGGAGGGGAGTCAAGTGATGGAGAGTGTTTACCCTCTCAGAGGCTGCAGAGAATCCAAGTAAGATGAGAACTGCAGGATTTGGCAAGCAGGAGATTGTATCAGTCTGCTAGGGCTGCCGTAACAAAACTCCATAGACGGGGTGACTTAAACAGCGGACATTTATTTTCTCACAGTTCTGGAAGCTAGAAGGCTGCGATCAAGGTGCCAGCATGATTGGGTTCTGGAGAGGACTTGCTTCCTGGCTGGCAGAGGACCTCCTTCTCCCTATATCCTCACGCGGCCGAGAGAGAGAGAGCCTGCTGTCCGGGGTCTCTTCTCATAAGCTCACCAACCCCATCAGGAGGGCCCAAGACCTAACTGTCTCCCAAAGGCTCCGTCTCCGAAACCCTCACCTTAGGGTTTGGGGCTTCAAAATATGAATTTTGCGGGGAGAGGGGACACAATTCAGTCTATAGTAGACATTGTGAATGACCTTGAGAAAGCTACTTCAGAAGCATGGGATGAGCAGAAGCAGATAGTAATGGTAGAAAGTGGGTGGAAGTAACCTACCGTATTTCTAGCCCTTCATGCCTGGAATATAGTAGGACCTGAATCGATATTCGTTAAATGAACGTTTGGGGGTTCTCTGAACTTTCGCCTGCCCCCTTCCTGACTTAAAACAGTCACACCTTAGCTTGAGCTTCCCCCGCATCCTTCCTCCGAATCCGTCTGGACTCACTTTGCTTTCGATTTCACAATTGTTCTGGTGAAAGCACCATGTCCCACTGCAGAGCAACGAGCCCCGGTCCTGGAAGCTGGGTTTCACAATGGGAAGACCACGACTGGGAACATCATGAATGTGACCAGAGACTTCAGGCTCCAGAATGCTTTGGGAAGGATAGTTCACAGGTTACAAACTCAAAAAATCTCAGGAGCAGAACAGTAATCCAAACAGCATGGTACTGGTACAAAAACAGGTGCACAGATCAATGGAACAGAATTGAAAGCCCAGAGATAAAACCACACATCTATGGACAGCTGATCTTCGACAAAGGAGCTGAGGGCATACAATGGAGAAAAGAAAGTCTTTTCAACAAATGGTGCTGGGAAAACTGGACAGCCACATGTAAAAGAATGAAAATTGACCATTCTTTTTCACCATTCACAAAAGTAAACTCAAAATGGATCAAGGACCTAAAGATTAGGCCTGAAACAATAAGTCTTCTGGAAGAGAATACAGGCAGTACACCCATTGACATCAGTTTCAAAAGAATCTTTTCGGACACCATAACCCCTCAGACGAGGGAAACAATAGAAAGAATAAACAAATGGGACTTCATCAGACTAAAGAGCTTCTTCAAGGCAAGGGAAAACAGGATTGAAACAAAAAAACAGCCCACTAATTGGGAAAAAATATTTACAAGGTATTTATCTGACAAAGGGTTAATCTCCATAATATATAAAGAACTCACACAGCTCAACAACAAAAAATCAAACAACCCGATCAAAAAATGGGCAGGGGACATAAACAGACATTTCTCCAAAGAAGATATACGGATGGCCAATAGGCACATAAAAAGATGTTCATCATTGCTGATCATCAGGGAAATGCAAATCAAAACTACACTCAGATATCACCTTACACCTGTTAGAATGGCAAAAATATCCAAAATCAAGAGTGACAAATGTTGGAGAGGCTGTGGAGAAAAAGGAACCCTCATATACTGTTGGTGGGAATGCAAACTGGTACAGCCACTATGGAAAACAGTATGGTACCATCATCTGGCAGGCCAGACCAGGCCCAGTCTGAAGCCAGAGGACAGATGTGCCGTCAGTGACAACCAGAGAAGCAAGAGGAGAGGAGTTCGTCCTCCGCTGTTCTTTTCCAGCCTTCAGTCAGCCGGAGAGAGTTGTTTCTCAGCATCTCTCAGGTCACACAGCAAAGCCCCTGAGACACAATGGCCACCAAGCAAACAGCCCCCCACCCTTCTCCCTGAGCCCTCTCCACTATCCCCTCTCAAATCCCGCAGGCTTCTTTGCCCTTTGCCTGACTTTGAGGGAACAAATCAGAGTCTCCAATTCGGGCTGACATTTGAGTGGGGGAACTGCAACAGGTGGTTGAGACAAATCTGCTGACTGCATCCAGGGGGCTCATGAAATGTGGTGTCAAAAACCCCCTCCAGGGGGCTCTCAGGCAACGCGCTCCAGCCAGCCCCGAGCAAGGCAGCCTGCGGAATCTAGACGGAGCCCCCCAGCCCGCCAGCCCGTCTTTGCTGCGGGGACGCGCTCTTCCTCCTGTTGGTATGTTTGTGCAGCTCCTTCCTGCCGCCGGAGAGGAGTAGACTCCAGTCCCCTCTGTGCGGCGTTTCCAGGCCCTAGCTGGGTCAGCACCAGCACCTCTCACACCCCTGAAAGACGAGGCAGCAGACCTGGAGGGACTCCTGGCTCTGCTGCAGGCTGGGGGACTCGCAGCTGCCTTCAGGCCATCATTTGTCCCCTATTTATTGAGCATCTCCCACGTGGCAGGCATTGTGCTCAGTGCCAGAGATCAAGGGCTGAATAAGGCAAATGGTCCCTGCCGTTAAGGAACTTATGGTCCAGTGGGCACACGGCAATCTGACCAGGGCTGACGAGTGCGGGGCTAGGGAGCCCAGCTGGTGTGGGCAGTCAGAGAAGGCTTCCTGCAGGAAGAGACATCTCATCGGAGGTCTGAAGGCTTAGTGGGGTTTAACCAAGAGGAAGTCAAAGAAAGGAGAACTGGGTGGAAACATATTCGAGGCAGAGAGAGAAGCATGTGTAGGGGCCTTGATGGGAAGAGACCCTTGGCTTTTGAGGAATGGATGGTGTGAGGGGCAGGAGGGCAAAGAAGTGTGCACAAAGGCTGGAGAGATTGCGAAGGGCCAAAGCAGAGGATTATGAAGACAACAGACACCATTCTTGGGCTTTATGTAAGCAAAGGTGTGTCTGGCTGACCCCTCTCCACACCACAGGCCGTGATTCAAGTCCGTAAGTGGCCTGGCCTTTCAGCTCAGGTGTCACCTCAGTTTGCACGGCGAGGAGGAACAGAGCCCTGATTTGAATGAAGCTGGAAATTCTGATTGACCTGGGCTGTGAGTGGGGAGTTAAGGGATCTGGCTGGACTGAGTCCTGAAGGGGGACTCGACAAGCCTCAGTCGTCATAGCTCTCAGAGAAAACAACAGCCTTCCACCTTATACTCAGCAGCTTGAAGGTCCTCACTGAAATCAGTCCCACACAGTCAGGACTGGCTGGTCCTCTGTGGTAGTGAACACCGGAGGGAACCAAAGCCAGGCCTTTGCCGAAGAAGTTTGAGAAGAGTGTGGGCATTTCGCATAAAAAGGTAAACAGGAACTTCCATCTTCTCTTGGCCTTGGGGCAGGTGTGAACAGCAACACCAAAACATTGAGCCTTTTCACCAGAAACAGCATTACTTTCACAAACCGCCTAATGGAGACTCCTCACCCAGTGCTCATGGTTTAGAAACCCCACGGGCTTAGCAGTCACCGTGAGAGAAGTGAGAGATGGCAGACTGAGCTCACCCCGGGAGGGCTGCTGCAGGGAGCCCGGCACTGCCGCTCACAGAGCAGGGCTCCTCACTCATTTTGGAAGCCCAAATAAAGAAGCAGCTCCAACATGGGACTTGGCTGGAAGGAAGCGGGTCACCTCACAAAGAGGGAAACTAAAAATCCCACAGATGTGAACGGTGGCTCTGCAAGCCGAGCCAGGGCGAGCGGAATTTCCTCTTGCTGTTCAGGAACAAGGGTTTCAGGAGGCAGGTGTCTAGACAAGGAAGGATCCAGCCCCTCAGCACCTGTTTCTGCCTGTGCCTGGCTCCATCCCCAGGGGGCCCTCCGGAAGAAACCAGGCCCCAGTGCTCACAAGTTCCCGTTAGTCTTGACCCTTGAAAGGCCATTTTGAAAAGCCTGATGAAACCCTGTAAATATTTGTACGGTGGTAAAACACACGTAAATATTAATCATGTCTTGAATGATGAGACTTCTCAAGCAAGAAACCAGCAGTTATTTTGCAGATGTGCGTAAAATAAAAATCGACCCATGGAAGTATGTCTTCCCATCTCTAACACCCCAACTCAAGTGCCCATGTTTGCGGTTCACACAGGCTCTGGGCTCCAAGGGTCGAGTATTTCTTGATGCAGGCAAGACTCACATGGACTAGCATGGGCCGGCTTTGACTAAGTCTGGCTTCTGAAAATAAGTTCGTAAACCAAGGGACTTTTTTGGTGATCAACAAAAATGATAAGTGGGCTGGGGAACTGATCATTATGTAGAAAGGCTACAGAAACTGAGTTAGTTTTTTTGGTGGGAAGAAATAGGCTGAAGAGGAAAAGCCTGGGGAAGCCGGCGGGGCTGTGGGGACGAGGGGACGACTGTCGACAGTCGTCAGATACATGAAGAGTCATGTGAAAGACGGGGGCAAGGTATTTCCGAATCCGCAGAGGAAAAGGAGAAAATGTACTTCACTGGCTGCTCAGCCTTCTAATCCCTTTTGCACACTCCCTTCCCCCAACCACTATCCTCTGCTCCTAAAGCTCCTTAGAGAACTTTGACGTTTGTTTGTGCTTCAAAACCACGTATACTCTCTTAACTCATTCTACGGCTTTATCTCTGTAGTTCTCAGCTTTCAAAATGGCTGCCAAACAACTCTTGACCACTGTTTAACAGAATATGAAGTCATTAGTAAAATATAAGATTTCATATGAGTAGACACATTATCTTAGCTATCACTTCTGTCCTTAAAAGTCCCCTCGCCACCCCCGGCCAAGGTCTTGGTGCCTTATAAAAATGACGATAAGCAGGCCTCAGAGATTTCAAGAACTTCCTGGACTGCTCTCACATCACATTTGGACTCAAGCCTTCTGACTCTAGTCTGATTTCCTAAGACGCCGTTCTGTTGCCCCAAATTTGGAGTCTCCACAGAGCCTCTGGACGGATGACTCAGTTGTCCTGAAACTTTGGTTTTGTTTTTTCTTTCAGCCCTAGTTCATTTGCTGTCTCATCTTCGGTTTCCTATTTTACAGGCCTTTGGGCAAATCCCATCCGACTACCAATGAGCTCTGACACCACAGTTCAGCTTCCTGAAGGAAGCTCCTATTCTCTCGGGGGAGAAGCCACAAATACAACTGGCTGAAATGCTGATGTCAGAGCAGGAAGGCCCAGCCAACCTTTCACAAATGGCGCTCTTTGGAACGAGTGGTGTCAGGCAACGGCACTAATATCAGGATTCCACAGTCATTGCTTCCCGGCCTTTTGACTAAGATCAAGTGTAGCATTCCACAGTCAGATAAGTGGGAGAAATGCTGGGGTGAAGTTTATCACTCAACCCCATGCCTAGAATAGTGCCTGAGGCATAACAAATATACGATAAGTACTGTTGATTGCGTACGTGAATTAAACCCATCTCCGCAAGACTTCTCCAAACCTTTCAAGTGCTGCCGTGCCTTCTCACTCTCTAAGAGGGCGACCATCTGCCCCAAACTGGCTCATGGGGTCCCTCTCCCACTTTCCACTGAGTGTCAGTTAACACCTCACAGAACACTGCTGCACTGAGGGGCTCACCTGGGGAAATGCTCACCTCATTCCTTTTTCTCCTCCAATGTGATTTATCCACCACGTTTTAGCCAGTTGTATCTTTTGAGTCAAAACTACTTAAAAATAAATAACTATTTCTTATAATGCATATTTTGTCCAAACCATGAAAGAGACTTTGCTGCCTGTGCAGTTTTTCATGGGCTCCCCCAGAAAGCACTGCGGTAGACATTCTTGGCCCTTCAAAGGAGCCATGAGCATTCAAGATCTTGACTGATTGGTTGGATCCCAAACAACACAGGCTATTTGGTAATTTGTTGTTATTTTCTGGCCAAAAATACCTGATTCAAATAAAATTAGGCACCCACAGTTTGAATGTCAATATGGTTTTCATGCAGTAGCTTACTTTAAGGGGTGTGTACCCAGGAAGCTTGAGTGCCAGACTAGCCTCTAACCTAGCTGTGCCTCAGTTTCCCATGCTTCACTAGAGACATCCGCCTCCTCCCGCCTTCTGTGGATGCCAAGGAAACATCTGAGCCAAAGACGTAAAGGAATCTGCAACTCCTCACACCTCTGTGGCTGACATGCCATCACAGTCAGTTACAATCAAACCGTACCCGCCTGGAAATCACTATCGGCAGCAAACAAGAATGAGGAAGTTGAAATGGACTCAGAGTGGCCATGTGTCTAGAGTCTTTCTATTTCGTGATCGTGCCCTGAAGTTTACACACCTTCCTCATTGCAGTGACCCTCTTACTTTCACTCAGAGCCAATTTATTTTTCTCTCACACAAAATTCTAACAAGTTGAAGAACTTGTTTAAAAGTTTAAGAACAAGTTTAAAATTCTAAGAACTTTTTCAAAAACAGTAGCCTGGGGGGGTCTTCAGCTTGATGTACAAATGGCCCTAGGGCAATGATCTGCTTAACTCCTCATCTTAGCATCTCTTTTATTTTGCTGGCTGTGGGCTCCATCTCTTTACACCTGTAAGTCTGGCTGACGGAAGCAATCCTCCTTGGGAAGGACAGGCAGCACGGGGAGCACAGGGCCAGCTCCTCGGCGGCTCAGCCTCACGCTGGTTTCAGCGTCCTCTCACAGTAGTACCAGTGGTCCATCACTGAGCTCTGCCATTTTCCGGAGACACATCCCTGCCTTATACCAATCTGGTCCCCTGTGAAGTCAGTTTGGGGCAAGTGTACCTTTAGGACACTTTCATGTGAAAGCTGATGTATGATGACTCCCTTTTTCAAAACCAAAAATTAGGACATAAAGTCTGATGACAAATAATTTTCTGACTGGTGTATCACATTTGGCCGCACATTTAATAAATTATCATTATTGAAACAAAATCAATATAAAGCAATAAATTCAGCTATATTATTTATGTATAATCAGCTATACAGTTTTTAAACATTGGAAGTTGGAATTTTCCTTTAAAATCTGGGTTATGTGGTGACCTTTGTTCAATATACCTATAGGCAGACATTTTTGCTTCTTGAGTTAACTTTATTTCTCTCTGCTATGGGGATATGTTTGCATATAAAAACATGCTCAAGCCATTCAGTTTCTATGGCACTAGGGAAAAATGAAGGCTGTTTTCTCTATGAACAAAAAAGGAGCTCATTTCTCGGCATGTAGTCATGTGTGTCTCGCTCTGTGGAGAGGAATCCTGGCTTGCTGGCCAAATCAAACAGCCTGGTTCAGCGCAGAAGCCTTTTATAGTTGAGATCTGGGTGGCATTTGTCTCATCTGTGAAAATAAAGTAAATGTGCTTTAAGAGACCTGTAGAAACGCAGGCATATCTTTACCAGTGGGGTGGGGATCCCAGCTCAGCCCCTGGTCAGGGCGGCCTGGCGGTCGGGGACAGACTCCTGGGAAGCCCCGCAAGGCCAGGCCTGCCACGGCTTACAGCCGCAGAAGAGCCCGCAGGCCCGCCCTGGCAGGACGTGAGAGGGACCTGACCTGCCTCTGTCCACTTCTTGTGGCCCTAGAGCTCTGCTTCCCCGCCTGCCCCCGAGGAGAGACAGTAAAGTAAAATCGTGGCCACAGAAGAATGCAGTGTGCTCTCGCTCTCCTGAGCCTGGCCGCGCTAACACCGACCCCTCCCGGGACAGCTCTCAGCAGCTCAAGGCCTGGCTCATCCCTCAGCTCTGGCAACAACACACCTGGGGAAGGACGGCGCACGATAGGGACAGAACTTTTATATTGCTCCATATTTGCTCCTATGAAAAAAGTATTTCCACATAAGGTATTCTGTAGAAAAGACAGAGATAGATAAAATCAGGAGCTGTGTAGAGGCGTCACGCCACTCCTCTCCCTGGAATCACAGACGCCACGTACCTCGACAGCTCCTTTGACGCCTCTTTGTTGATGGGCCAACCAAAGTATCTAGCTCACTACTTCTCCACCAGGACAGCGTGCATGGAAATGAAACAGTCCACTTGCGGCAACTTCCGCAGCAATAACGCATCCGAGGCCAAGGCTCGCTTTCTTGGCATTTGCTATGTGCAAAACGTCCTGCAAACGATGAACGACTTCTCTCTACACTGTCTACCTGGCCCGCTGAGTTTGCACACTCCTCTAGGCCTATGCGTGTGTTCTCCAGTCACGCCTGCCTTCATTCAGCAGATACATACAGATCTCCTACAATGAGTCAGATTTGCCTAAAATGCACTTTCTTTCTTACAACAACCCTTTGCCTTCTCCTCTCCTCTAGAGCCAGCTGGCACGTCACCTCTTTGGAGCTGCCTTATTTGGGCATAACTGCTCATTGTGTTTATCACACTGCATTTTACTTACTCACACACGTGCCACCCTTCCCAGGCGGTGAGTAGCCTCAAGGCAGGACCCAGTCTTGATCATCTCTTTATTCCTAGTTCCAAAAACTGGCACACAGGAGACAGTCAATAAAAGTTTGTTAATTTGAATTCGGTGTGACAGATCCTGGGTCAGACATGGGGATAAAAAGATAAGAAACAGGGCCAGCCAGGTGGTGTAGTGGTTGGGTTCACGCACCCAGGGTCTGCAGGCTTGGATCCCAGGCATGGACCTACACACCACTCATCAAGCCATGCTGTGGTGGCACCCCACATACAAAATGGAGGAAGATGGGCACAGATGTTAGCTCAGGGATAATCTTCCTCAAGCAAAAAAAGGAGGATTGGCAACAGATGTTAGGTCAGGGCCAATCTTCCTCACCCAGAAAAAAAAAAAAAAGATGAGAAAGACAAGGACGTTGCCTCAAGGACCTGGCAGCTACCCCTTGCAGTTATTTTTACATACCTGGGAAGCAGTCCAGGCACTTTCTTCCTCTCCTTTTCTCTCTAGCCCGGGATTCAACGTTCAGAAACTAAGCACATCCTGACTTGCCCAGGGCAAGGGCAACTGGGAGGCTCTCCTCAGCTCTCAGGCCTTAACTCTTACACTGCCACTCTCAACTGCAGCGGAATTTTTTGTAATTGTCTTTATCTGCTTATGTTCGACTTTAATCAGCATTGTTAAAAAAACATTCTCTTTGGCACAGTAAGTGACTAAATTGTCAGTTTGGTTTGAAGGTGTCCTAGACATCTCATTTGTTTCTACCTCATGTGTGAGAGTTTCAATTGTGTCCTGTGTAAACACAAGGGCCAGGTCAGCAGCCTTCAACCCCGCAGCAGATGTGCATAACAGATCCTTTATTTGAGGCGATGGACGGGTCAAGGGGGCACCATTGCTGGGCTGTGTTCAGGGCATCAGTTGACCTTGTTGACGAACATAATCCAGAACCAACCTATAATGAAAATTTGGGAGAGTTGATTCTGAGCTGAAATCTGAGGACCATGGCCTGGGCCCTTTCTTCCCAAAGGAAGAAAGGGCACCGAAGAAGTGAGGTGCACAGAGCAGTTATATACCCCCAAACAGGACGTTTCACGTATGATTGAAATGTCCCTCCCACCATAGTCACAAGATTGCCCTGTTGGCACAGCTCTTGATGGACACAGCAGGTAGTGGGTCTGCTGTCTCAGAGGGCGCAGCAGGAGGCGAGCTGGGTGGTCACAGGTAAGCACAGCGATCAGTTCCTAGCCTAAGGAAAGATGCTTAATCCTTAAAGAAATGCCAACGTTGGGAGGGGGAGGGAAGTTGCACCTTTATCTCAAGGGCCTTTGCTCTTGCCATAGGGAATCTCTAAAGCAGATATACAATGCGTGCTCAACGGCCTCTGTCACGCCCTTTTGGAAAGACAAGGTCAGGCCGAATTAGGTTTACACCAAATGGCTTCCTCATATTCTCCAATATATCCTATTACTTGCCATTTTTATTTGTCAACCTTCATCTAGCACTGGTCCTTTCATTACTTGTCAGTAACTCTGGTTACTTGTTGTGGAACATGAAACATCAGGATCCAAAGAGCCATTTGGCTGCCAAGTGCAGTGTGGCTCCAGTCTGACTGCTCAGTCTTTCTTCTTACACGGACCCACCTCTGTGTTCCTTTCCACTGCCACTTGGACACTCACTTTCTCCCAAGAGCACGCCCTTCACAGTATAGATTTCCTCACCATCCTGTTCACTTACCTAGAGTTCACCCCAGGAGGTCTCAGCTTCTATCCAGCCTCTCCCACAGGCCCTGTTTGGAAAACGTCTAGAACTCATAACACACTGCGTCAAGTAACAGATGTGGCGCACCGTTACCCAATGGCCTATGAGTTTTCTTGCGTTACTTTTAGATGTTAATGAAGAAATATATTTTAACCCTCAATTATATGCCAAGTTCCTGGAGGCCTGAGTTTTTGGTACAGGATAATGTGAACAGTAGGTGTACAATAAATGTGTTGTATCAAATGCTCTCCAGATTTCAGTTATTAATGGAGCCCCATCTCCTCCCATTCTCCCCCTCCCCAAATCTCAGATCATTACTGTCATTCTTTAATCCGAATTCAGGCAGATTTAGGAGTCTTCTCTCAGTATCTCTCACTTAAGGGCGAGTCTCCCGCGTGGAGGACATCCCCAGGAAAATTCAGATAAAGATACCTTTGGGAAGTTTGAACCTGGCGCCCTCATTTGCATGTCCTCCTGAAGAGCAGCGGAGAGTTTCACTTCCTTGTTATTCTAACGTTCTCTCCTGTCTTTAAACAAGTGAAGGAGGTCCCTGGGGAGGAGCCAAGCGGGATCCAAACAAGGAAGTCTCAAGGTATCAAGTGCCAGGCAGCCGTGGGTGGGGACTGCCGAGTGAGCCAGGCGGCCGAGTAGCCAGGATGCTAACCCCATGGACCTCAGCGGCCACGGCACACCTGCCCGTCGCCAGGCACTCTGCGGAGGACGCTGCAGTCGCACCGTCTTGTAATCCTCGCAACTCTCCCCCCACTGAGCAGACAGCAAACTGCGGCTCAGCCTGCTGATCTGCGAGCCCGACTTCCACGCACACATTCACCACCGCTCCGCACGCAGTGGGTTCTCCCAACTGCTGAGCCGCCGGCGCAAGACATGAGAATGCGATAAACATGAGCTGACTATTCTTTGTGAGCATGAACTGATTCTGAAGTTGGTTTTTCTAAAATGGCTCCAAATACAATTTGAGGTAATTTCTAAGGGTTTAGGTTTATTGTGCCAAGAAGGCTCTGAGGATGATAGAATAAAGTTGTTACACGATACAGCGAACCAACTGCGTGCTCCGGCCAGTCTGGCGAGTTCCACCAACCATGTGCAGAAAAACAAATTCAACCAGTTCTGCAGAGCTCCCCCGACGCGGCCGGCTGCCCCGCCTCGACCTCTGGGCTCAGCGCAGCTGCGGTCGAGGCGACCCGCGGGGCTGAAGATCCGAAGACCACGTGACCGCGGCCCCTCAGCTGCTGGGAGGGGCTGACTGGCCGTGCAGGGCTCTGGGCTCAGGGCTCCAGTGCTGCGCTTTTTAAACTCATTAGCCATCTGTGACATCAATCTAGCGAGTAGTCACCAGCATGAAGGAAGGAAAGGAGGAAGGGAGAGAGAAAGAGAGACGGAGGGGGAAAGGGAGGAAGAAAGGGAGGGGGAAAGGAGGGAAGAGAGAAAATAGCGCGCATTCCACGCAGTGTAAGCACTATTTTGTGAAACAACTTTCAGCTGGAAATCATTCTTTTAATATACATGTGCGCTAGAACATGATGTAAAACCCTAGTCCAAAACACTTGAGAAACACTAGCCTTGAGCTTTGAAGTGAAAAGTTTCTTCAAAATGCAGACTGGCGTTCTGTAACTCCCGGGCTGACCGCCGCGCCGCCCCCGCCCCCGCCCCGGTCCCGCCCCCGCCGCGCCCCGGCAGCGCTGGCCTCGGCGCGCAGGGCTCCCGGCCCGGGAGAGCCGCGGGGACGCGCCGCCTCGCCCTCTGCTAAGGCCTTCTGTTCACCAAGGAGTTTACTTGTTTGCTTGGTAAACGTCTGGCTCCGAACCCAGTTAAAACTCATCTTCCTCTGATGATCAGGGTTAAGTGCAGGGATCCAAGTCCCAGCCAAGGGTCGGGGAGACGGCGGCCCAGCGAGAGCTGCGAGGAAGGGCGGGGGTGCCAGCCCGTCCAGGCCAGGGCGGGGGAGGCGGAGCGCAGGCCCGGGGACAGGCCGCCCACACGGCGCCCCTCCCGCCCCCGCCTTCGCCCGCGGGAGCGCGGAGCACACGGCCCCTTCCGGAGGCCACCCACCCGCCTGGGCCCGCGCGGAGGGCCCGCCGGAGCCGCCGGCCGCCGAGCAGGGAGCAGCCGCTCAAGGCTGAAGGCAGCCTGGGTTCCTGCCCCCGCTGTTAGCCAGCCCCTCTTCTGACCTCCCCAGCCGACGTGGCCGGACAGAAAATATGGCTCCCCAGCGTTGTGGAAAATCCTTCCGCCTCAATCAGGCTGTTTCCAGAGAATTCAGATATCTGCCAGCCCAACCCTGGGGGCCTCGTTCATGTCTAGGAAATGTGCGAGTGAGTCGGGCCTGAGAGCATAATTTCATTATTAAGGAAGGTTCCTATCTATGAGGAACTACAGAGCCGGACTCCGTCTCTCTCGGCCTATTCTAATTTTAGGATATGGGGTTCCATGGAGCAAAGCACACTTCTCTATGAAGCCACAGAAATCCCTTCTGAAATTACAGCTGGGTAATACTCTTTTGTTTCTATTCTGTTATCACATCAATTCGTGTACCAAAACATGTAGGAAATTTTCAAGCTTTGTACAACCGTGAAGAGACGTATACAGAGCAATGCTGTCATTGACTCATGGTTCCCAATAAGGAGAAACAGATACCTTATTTCTTAAGAACAATCTATCCATTGAACGGTCATCCACTTGTTTCATTAAAGACCTTCGATGCTCACATGGTCTGTAAGCTCTTAGGGAGGTGGAGACAGTGTGTCCTCACGTTAAAAGAGACAGAAAACATTAGGGGTTTCATGTTTTTAAGATTTTAACTTCTATGCTACATGTTAAGATGGAAAAGTACCACAAGGAGCTATAACAATAATAGCTGTTTATTCTGCATTTACCATGTGCCAAGAGCTTCATATGCACTGTCTTATCTAATCCTCAGAACGGTGCTGTGAGCAGAGCTGACATTCCTCCAGAAGGCAAGAGTAGGTTGTTAGGCCACTGAAATGCTTTTGTACTGGGGGGTGGAGGGACTATATTCACTGCCCTGAGACCACTGAGTGACAGCCCTTCCCTCCCCGGGCACACAACACCCTGTCCGCCCTTTGCTGTCCCCTGGGGACTTCCAGGACTGGTCCATGATCCAGGACTAAAGCCTTAATGCCAGCGACTTTTGTGTTGGTCAGTGTCCATGCTGTACTTGGGGTTAAATATTTGAATGTTACCCCCGGCTTATGAGTTAGATATGGTGATCCTCATTTGCAGATGAAGAACCAGAAGCTTGGGAGAGAGTATGGCAGACTCTCTTTTCCAGAACTGGCCACAACAATATTTCCAGTCATGCATGCCCTTCAAGAACCTTGTCACTTCCCCATCAAGAGTTAGTGTCTTTCTTCCCCTCCCCTGGAACCTGGGTGGGCGTGTGTGGCTGTCTCAATGAACAGAATTTGGCAGAAGTGATGCTATCCAGCCCCAGCAAAGGTGATCCAGTTTTCACTTGGCTGTCTTTCTTGGGATACTCACTGTTGGAATACAGGCACCCTGTAGAAGCAGCCCATGCCACATGAGGAGGCTGTGTGCAGGCACTCGGGCTGACTGTCTCAGCTGAGGTCACCGCTGACAGCCAGCATCAACAGCTGGACCTGCGTGCGAATGAGCGTCAGATGCTTTCAACCCCCAGCTGTCGAGTTACCTCTCAGCCTTGAAGTCCTCCAGCTAAGGCCCCAGACATCAGGGAACAGAGACAAACTGCCCTGCTGCGCCCTGTCTAAATTTCTGACCCTAAAATCTATGAGGATGCAAAGGGGGGGAATTTGTTACATGGCAATATGTGATCATAACAGAGAGGTTAAACAATTTTCTCAAGGTCACACAGCTAATAAGTGATGAAACCAGGATTTCAACCCCAAATTGCCTGACTAGAGCTAGCATTCATAACCACCAGGTGTCTGCTCTTGTGGCCATGACACAAGAGGCAACGTGGTAGGGTGAAGATGCCAGCTGGACCACCTTTCAGTTGGAGGTATGGCGTTGATGGATAGGCCAGGGCTGGCATCATTCTCCATGGTGTTAACCCAGGCTCCTTTTATCCTGTGACTCTCCTGTGTGTGGTTTCCACTTCTAACATCATTTCCTGATCCAAGATGGCTCCTCCAATTCTAGCCATCACATCTGCATTCCAGTCATTAGGAAGAAGGAAAGACGAGAAGAGTATGTACCCCTCATTTCAAGAAAACTTCCCAGAAAGTGCAGGCACTATTTCTGCTTAATGTACCACTGTCCAGAACTTAGTCACATGGCGTACCTCGCTGCAAGCCATGTTGAGCCACCTCGTGTCCAACTATAAACCTAGAGGCATATTTCTGTAGACTCTAGAGTGTAAAAGAAGAGGACATCTGACATCGGGACAGCGGGTGATCTCTGCCATAGACAAGGAAGGAGATGGGGTGAGAAGTTCATGATTTCCAACTGGGAGCCATGCTAATCCCTCACTTCCTCTACTTTCCCAAACTTTAAAAAAATTATTTATCATCTATTATTAAATATTTCCAGGGGATTTAAACTGATTTTACCGTAAGAGTTTTGAATGCCCTAAGACACCAGGAAGCCCCTGACTGTGTTACAAGGGAAGATTTGCCCTGAAGATAATCTGGGCTCAGCCAACTATGCCCATCACACTCCAAAAGAGTGGGAATGCTGGGCAGACCAAGAACCTAGAAAAACAATGTCGTGTCCAGACATCACACCGCAGGGAGACACGCACGATCAGCTGGTGGTTCTGGCCTGGCAGAGAAGTAAAGTGTACAGTGCACTTTGCAGGAGCCCATCTCCAGTTTGCAAGGCGTGTTTCTTCCCTCTTTAGGGTACATGGAGAGGATATTTCAGCCGACGTCTGCTCGGGTGGCCGCACTGCTGGAGCTGTTCTCACAGACCACTCCCTGAAATCTGAACGTCTGTCCTTTTAAATTTCCATGGTCCTTCCCAACACGAAAACATTTAGGTGAGTGGAGGCGGAAATCACAGAGTCCCGTGGAACAAATACATCGTTTGAACTTCTCATTACAAGCCTCTAAAATACACATTTTTCAGTGCTTGATGAGTCATTCACAAGGAATTCTTTAAAGAAGGGATCTTAAATGTAATAACCAATGGAAGTGAGTTTAAAGGAAGAAAAATCATAGCATCCTCAATACAGAATCTGTCTGTACATCATTTCAATGAAACTTTGCCACCATGTAAGGAAATAAAACAAGAAATCAGGTGTGACTTAGCAATGGGGCCAAAGGCTGCACATGAATGTTCTCTGGGCACAAAATGCAGAATCTGCCTTCGGAACTGCAGTCTGTCTGACCTGACTCAGAGGGGCCTTCAGCTCCTCTGCAGGAAACAGGACTGCAGCCTGGAGGGGCGCCTCACCCAGGCCTCCAGGGCGGTTCGGGCAAGGGTGTGGAACAAGAAGGCCTAACCCCGCGAATTCCTCGCTGCATTCTGAAAGCCCGGTCCTGAAACAAAACTGGGAGGAACGCTGCCTCCTGCACCTTAGGATGAGAAAGGGACGGGCTTTGAATCTGCCCACAGGGCAAGAGGGAATGCTTTCGTGGGGAGAAATTTTGCCACGGACGTTTCCCTCAGCCACGCACCGAGCCAGCCCACAGGCAGAGCAGTGTAAGTCTGCACAGCACCGTGTGACACACAAGCAGGTCTTCACAGACGCCGCCCTTAGCCCTCGCCAAGGCTCCACACGCGTGCAGGGAAGGCACGTTTGTCATATAATTCTGATCACGGCGGCTAAGGCTCAGGGCGCTTGTGCTTTTCTACGAGTCGCCAGCTGGTGAGTGGAAGATCTGGCACTCCACATTTCTCTCTTGCTGCACTTTTCCAGGAGTCCAGAATGTGTAAGTATATACAGCTTATACAGCATAGGTGTAGTGGTTTTGAAATACGCCCACAGATTCCTCAAAACTCATTTGAAAAAAAAGCACAGCCTACTAATTCCTCTTCCCTTCAGCACGAGCTGGACTTAGTGACTCACATCTGATGAAAAGAATATGGTAGCAATGACCATGTGACGACCAGGTCACAAAGGCGTGTGGCCTTCTCCCTGCTGTCTCTTGGAGTAGCCGCTTGGGGAAGCCAGCAGCCACGCTGGGAGGGCTCAAGAAGCACCATGGAGAGAACTAAGGCCCTCTTCCAACAGCCAGCAAGGACCTCAGGCTCCTGCCCACAGCCTTGTAAGTGAGCCGCCTGGGAGGGGACCCAGCCCCGGTCGGCCGTTCAGGTAACTCCAGCCTCAGCTAACATCTTGACTGCAACCTCATGAGAGACTCTGAGCCAGAACCTGCCAGCTAAGCTGCTCTCATATTCCTGACACATACAAACGGCGAGACAACAGATATTTATTGCTTCAAACCACTAAGTATTGGGGGTCATTTGCTACACAGAAATAGATAACTAATGTACTAAGGAACTGTTCATTCTATTCCTTGGCTCCCAAAAGTGTATTCTTTCCACTACACCACATGTTTTCCTATCTTTCTCCACCTTTCCAGGAGTCCAGACTGTGGAAGTACACACAACGCAGGGAAGCCCTCATTTTGGTCCTCAGCTCCCAGAAGTCTTACCTTTTGGGTACATTCCCCCAGATTCACGTTGTCCTTTGGCTATTCTGCTTGTCTAATTTGAATCAGCATGTTAATGTTAAATAATGTGCATCATCCCTTCCAGATATTATGTTTGTATTCTAACAGGGAACTCCAACACCCTAACCTAAAGGGCAGTCGCAACATAGGGCGGAGTAGGAGGGGGATTTCTGGCCCTCGGAGATCCCTACAACTGCACTCCTGTAGTCCCTGGTCTTTCTCTCTGTGTGACAGCCTACAGACTGTGCTCACGTGTGATTACCCAAGATATCCAGGGACCCAAACCCTGCACTTGAAAATTGTCCAAGAAAGGAAGCAGTTGAAAGATGAAAAGTAGGAGGGTGAATCTGAAAAGGCTACATACTGTATGGTTCCAACTCTGTGACATTCTGGAAAAGGCAAAACTATGGAGACAATACAAAGATCAGCATTTGCCAGGGGTTAGGGGCCAGGGAGGGATTAGCAGGTGGAACACAGAGGATTTTTAGGGCAGTGGAACTATTCTCTACATGGAGAGACACATGTCATTACGCATTTGTCCAAACCCGTAAAATGCACAACACCAAGAGTGAACTCTGATGTAAAGTGTGGACTCTGGGTGGTAAGGATGTGTTGAAGTGTGTTCACTGATCGTAACAAATGAACTGCCCTGTTACGGGCTGTCGACAGTGGGGGAATTACAGCATGTGTGGGGACGGGGGTATCCAGAAATTCTCTGTACTTTCTACTCAGTTTTGCTGTGAATCTAAAACTGCTCTAAAAAAAGTCTATAAAAAACTAAAAAATAAAGCCTAAAAAAAAAAAAGGAGGAGGTTAGTCTAGATTCATAGATTGAGTCATAGATTGTATAGAAGAGAGGTAGACAGCAATGGAAGAGCCCACAGTTTTAAGGAGGGCCTACATCCAACGGCAGAATACTCGATGCCCACGCAATGAGGAGCCAGTAACCTCATGAACGGCAAAGTCTGTTTCTGAGCTATTTGTTTTCTGCCCAGCCTCGGGCTAGATGCTGGGAGCACGGAAGTTATAGGTGACTTCCTGGATCTACAATCTCCTTAAGGAAACAACATAGCACAGAAGGAGAATGCAAAAGAGCAACTAATACAAGCCAGGATGATGTGGATTGTTGAAATGTGTCGCGGTTGAGGCTAGGTGTGGATTGGCTAGTAAGACAGGAGTGTGAGAAGTAAGTGGTTAAAGTGGGGGTTGAATGATGCAAGGTGCAGATGATAAGATAAAAGGTGCAGAATTGGGTTGGAGGAGTAGCCATCTTGGTGGGGATTCATGTGAAGGAATCTTAGAAAAGCTGAATTCTGAGTGATGTTCTGGAGAGAGTACTGAACATGGATTTTTCAAAAAAGAAACTCTAACATTTGTGGACTCGTGTTTACTCTCTAAAGGCTCAAAAACTGGCAGAGTGCTTCCTATGCCTACATATGGAGCCCTACCTGGTGCTAAGCATCTGCTTTTGCAAGAGGACCTGGTATTTTCACCCAACCGTATGCTCTACTCTCAGACCTGTGCAGCCTGCAGAACCACCCATCTGACCCCAGGTAGGGGTTCCAGGGGCCAGCTGGGTGCTGGGGTGAGGCAGGGCTGGTTTGTGGGCTGCGAGTACAGAGCCCAGGGCCCTCAGACAGACAGAGGTCAGAATCAACTGCCAGACAATACAAGGGACGTGAAGGGTGAGGGGGCTATGATGAGGGAGGCAAATCCGGAGACAGGGCCAGCAAGATAGAGACCCTCTGAGATGGGAGACCCCGTAGCTAAGCATCACTCTCAAATGGGAAGAGGACTGCTGAGGTGCAGCTCTTAAACTGTGCCTTTCTTGTACAGATGCTGTCTGTAAAATGGGATGGAAACAGCCCCTGCCTTGTGGGGCTGCTGTGAGTACCGGGTGACTTCATACCTGTGTCATCACTTTAGACCGAGGCCGAGCGCAAAGGAAGTGCTTAATAAGGGTCAGTTATTGAGGCTGTTGTTACAAACCCTGGATGGAAGCAGCAACAGCTCCCAGAAAGTTGCCAGAGGAACACACACACCACTGGGTAACAGACATGCATCTTGACAGCATGCTAGAAACGCTTTCTCAGAACGCATTCTGCTGAGCTGACTGTCCTCAGCTTTAGGGGATGGTGCACCCGGGCCAAGCCCCCAGATCCTGCCAGCTCCTGTCGTGCCTCACCATCTGTTGGGAAAGCCACGAGGGGCTGCCCAGGTCTGGGGCCCACTGTTCTATCACAGCGTGCACCGTGGGGACCATCCCCAGCCGTGCAGTCACCACAAGCCTCAGCCCCCAGCATGTGGCTGACAAGGAAACGCTGCCTTCTCCTTCAGGGGAGATGTGACCTGAGAAAAATCAAGCTGCCATTCTCTTGGGCACAGCCAACCCTGAAGCCTGCATTAATTCCCTCGGTTTATTGAAGGAGCGGTTCCCAAGGTTATCTTTAGAATTCACACTTCAAATGCTTTAGCAGGGACAGAATTTACTGTTTAGTGGGGACATGAGACGGCTTTGCTCAGTTGGCACCGTCACAGAGGGAGGGGTCTTGGCTTGTCAGTAGGACAGAGAAAGTGTTTAAAAAACATCCATGGCAGTTCCTGAGAACTTTCACTTTCTCCACACTGAGGCAGCTCTCCTTGTCACTGGCTGTGTTCTGTGTGGCCAAAAGTTCAGGGGTCCTGAGATCCTCTTCCCTTCCTCTATGGAGACCCTCCCCCCACAACTATTCCTGCACCCGCATCCGTGTCCTACTCCTCAGCTCAGCTGGATTCTACACTTGGAAGCTTCTAGCAATGTTGATCATTCATTCAGAAATATTTATGAAGGGTCTATCATGTGTCAGGCACTGTGCTAGGCCCTGGGTGTGAAAAGATTGATAAGATAAATTGCTCTCTAAGGTCCCTGTCTGCCTGGTGGGGTCACAACCATGCAAAAGAGGAAGATGGTAAATTCTATAGTACGGGATTGTTGGGTGATTCCAGGACTCCATGGAGTGACGTGAGGGTCCACACCGTTACCAGCCACCCGATGAAGGTCTTAGAGTTTACCCCTGTCGGGGAGAGATGTTTTAGTAAAAGTGCTGAAAGGCAGAAAGGCTTTGAAGACAAAGAGAAGTTAATGCCTGGGGCAGAAACTCCTTGCCAGTGAGAGAGATCGGGGGAGGAGTTCCCCCTGCACTTTTCCATCATCTGAATCCGCTTTCCTTAGAAGGCAGTGCCAGGATCCAAGACTGTAACTCAGATGCTCTCCCCCGCCATGCCGAGTGTCTGATCAAAAGGATCACCTAATGTCACAGGTTTCTCTATGGTCTGGGGAAGGTTTGTCTGCTGTTAAGAAAAGTAAGATTTTTACCATATCGTCACGCTGAGGACACGACTTCTCCCAAGATGCAAACCTCTTTTCAGAGGAGGTTTTGGGGTCTCTTGCAACTACATAATCATTTGTCTGCTAAGGAGATGCTAATGGGTTCCTGGCTACCAGGGAGATTGTCATGGGTCTGCCCAGTAGCCTCAGCTATAACTAAGCTTCATCTCCTCCAGAAGGATCTCTCTCTTTTGTGGAAAGCTGTTATGGGACATAAAGTGATGTAGTTCTTGCCTTTTTACAACCCTTTTCTGGCTAAGAATGACTTCACCAGATGATCTCAACCGCAAGGAAAGGGGAATGCCCTACACATTCGGGCATCCTGGAAAGAACCCCCCTTGAATCCTGCCCTGCCCTCTGCCCCTGACCATGGCCAAGGTTGGGCCAGACTGCCCTGGGGCCTCATCTCTGCTAGAAGCAGACACTCGTTTCAGAGTAAACAAAACTGGAGAAAAAGCCACTGGAGTTGGGTCTGCAGGTCAACAGAATATCCACAGGACAAATGCTGTGGGAAAGGGTCCAAGCAGAAGCCGAGGAGAAATAAAGGGACACAGCCCCTCACCTTGCCTGCAAAGAGTTAACAACCCGCCTGCCCATTCATCCCACAGAGCAGAGCGTCTAACATCCACTTCTACCCACGCCTGACAAGTGGCAGGAGCGCTAAGTGCTACAAAAGCAATTCTGTGGGCGGGGACTGGGGGGGCGGGCAGCCGTGAGGTCAAAGAAATCTCTCAGAGGACATGGGACGCGTGTTGGGTCCTCAGAGCCCAGGGAAAGGTACAGTAAGGTGGTCCCAGGACCAAGAGCTGTAACTCCAATGACTTTTCCAGGCATGTGAGTCGGGATCTGAACTGCGTGCAAGGGTGGAGCACACGGACTTACTGAAGCTTGAGCTGGCTCACGTTGTGATTTTTATTAAACTATGAATTGATTTCAACTGGGAAAGACTTGTTTTTATAAAATGACTCAATCATTTCAAATGTAAACAAACCAACACATTTTTCTAATATGACTGATCCAAGGGAAAACAAAGGCACTTATTCATTCATTTGTTTTTCAACAAACAGAGCATCTGCTTGTGCGAGTCAGCGTCCTAGGCACCAGAGACACAGTGGAGAACAAGACATAGAGCTTACAGGTTGGTGGGGGAGAGACAGAGTGAAACAGATTGAATCAACAAGGAAATATCAGAAAGTAATAACATGAAAATAACGCCAAGTTATGTGCTAGAACCACTAATGCAGATTGGGCGGTCAGGGAAGGGTTCTCTGGAGGAAGCCGCATTTAATCAGAAATGGAAATGACAAGAAGGAGCTGCAATGGCAAAGACAGGGTGGTGGGATCATTCCAGGCACGCGTGATGGGCCTGGGTAGAAGCAAGCTTAACGTGTTCAAGAAACCGAGAGAAAGCACGGCTGGAATGTGGTGGGCAAGGAGGAGGGCAGCGTGGAACTAGTTAGGAAAGCACGGCACGGCCACGTCATCGAAGGCCTCCTGGCCGGGGCAGGGCTTGGACTTTGTTCTAAGCATGATGAAAAGTCATGGGTGGTTTCAGCTGCTGTTTGGAAAATGGGCTATATGGAGTGAGAGGGGACGCAGGGGGACCACCTCAGGGCCATGGCAGTAGCCTGGTGAGAGAGAGTGATGGCTCCACCAGGTATGCACGCCAGCTGACCCAAATCCCGATTTTTCCATTGCCACCATGGGACAGCATCTGCAAGCAGTTCTTAAATGACGTGTAGTTGAAAAACAAAAACAAATTCTCCCAAATAAGAGTCAACCAAACCATGTAAGGATGTTCTTTTCCAACAGACTATGCTGGAATTTAGTTAGAGTCTCTAATATAAGGACAGACCAGACACCCCCTTTGAGGTGTCCTTGAATCTTTAATAGCCTGAGAATTCGATGAGAAGATGGGTTTGAACTAGCTGGACTGGGTCCTGGATAGCTGAAGTTGAGAGGGCCTTTGGTTGCCATGGTGAAGACCAGTGCCACCCTCATCTCCATCTTCCTAAATTAGCAACGGTCTGTCCCCCTGGGGTAGAATTATTCCCACCGAGACCCAGCTGTGTCTTCAAAGGCATCAGACAGAATAAGGTGGAGAACAGGAGATGGGATCTGAATGTGAATCTCCTCTGGTACCTTCTGAGCTCTTCAGCAAATCACTCGCCAGTCTAAAACTGGTTCTTCTTAGCTGGGTTGGAGAAGGGGTTAGATTTCATCAGTCACTGTGTGCACAAAAGACTATATAATATTCTACAAGTACACATAAATTTGAAAAGGCATATTATTATTATTTGTTAGATGCCAATTGTGTTTATAAAACTTGATTTTCTTGGTTAATGGTCATTTAGTACATTTGTTCAAACCAATAAATCAAACTCCATTTCATGCTATGAGAGGGCTACAGACTAGGCCAGCAAGCCCTGTGTGGGTCTCTTTATAAAAGAATAAGAGTCGAGTTTGTGTTCTTAATGCCCATTTTATATGCATGACTTGAGTTGAGTCCCTTATGCATAATTCATGAGATCATTTACAGGCTTTTACATGACTCCTCCCTTAAGAGTTAACTAAGAAAGGATGTTATCAGCCATGGCAACCCAGATATTATGCAGATCTTTCCATCTCTGGGCCAACGGAGAAGGGAGTGGGTTGATGAATTAAAAAGGCAGAGGAGGAAAGGGGAGTACACGTCCCTCCTGATGTTACTCATCATTTATTAATGTGTTTAACTGAAAAGAATTTCGAGGGGTAAATACGTGTTTGTGCATTCCCTCTGGGTGTGAGGGCACTGCTTAACCCTGTGAGCAACCGTTCGAATGAAGGGAAAATATCTGACTTCCTTCATCCCATTCCTCTCTCTCCAAGGAACGGCAGCGGAAGAAGATAAGCAAAGTCTTGGATTTGGGATCAGGTGACACCAGACTTTGTTCCTTTAGCCCGTTATACCAATCAAGTCATTTAACCCTTTTGCGTCTCAGTTTCTTATATATAAGAGAAATAAAAGTACTTCTCATTTACTTTGGTAAAGAGTGGGAGGGGACTAGACAAGAGTATGAATGGGAGAAGGCAGGAATTATTGGGGGTCACCTTGAAGGCAGCCTACCACAGTCCCTGTCAGTATCAAGCCACCTTATCAACCCTGGATCATCTCATCAGATTTTGGCGTGAGAAAGAAATAAACATCCATCCTGTTGATGTCATCATACTTGGGTCTTTTTCATACAGCTGCCTGATCTGTCTTCTAAATAATTCACTGCCACAGTAAATTAGAAAGGTCAGCTGGAATCAGTCCACAAAGGTCCCTAAATATTAGGTTAAAAGTTTGGGCAAACCATCGAAGATTTTTGAAAAGGGAAATAACTGTTTTCAGTAGATTAACCTGGCAGGGGATGGAATGCAGTGAGGAGAGACTGAAGATGAGAAGATAAGTCCAGGCGCCATTCCCTGAACTAAAATAGTGACAATGAAAGTCAGAAGAAGGGCTAGATGTGAGAGACACCGTGGAGAAGAATCCCCTGGACTTGGAGAGTGGCCAGAGGTGTGAGGTAAGAGAAATGGAGGAATCAGGATGACCTCGAGGTTAGGTGTCAGGGTTCGCTCATCTCAGTAACACACAGGCATATTTCAACAGCGCTCTCTGGAGCAAATAATGCTATTGTCTAAAGGGGTAGCTTGTAGTGGGAACACCAGGCAACAGGTGACAAGCAGCGAGGGAGCATTATCCGAAGCCAAGATAAACCTAGATGTTATCATGTGAGTGACAAAAGAAGCCGCCTCATGGGGCGCCCTGATCGCGCTGACTCCCTTCCTCTTCAAATCTTCCACAACATACCCGACTGTCACCCAGCTTTTGGTTGCCTGCTTCCTCTGTGTCTCCTCCTCTAGTCTGCACCTCTTTGGGCGTAAGGACCGGGTCATTTTCATCTCTGAGTCCCCACAGTAAGCCCAGTGCCTGGAGTAGTATGTATTTAATACATGCGTGCTTAATGCCTTCAGAATCTGTAGCACAAGTTTAAAAACATCTCTGATCCTTTGAAGAGGACTTAATTTTCTGATCCTTCTTCCCTACCATGTGCCCAGCTCAGTGTCAGGCTCTGGGAACGCCAACACACCCCTGGAGCCTGTCCTAAAGGCTCCAGCAGGGAAGCCAGAGTAGTTAGAAAAAAGTCACCCCCAGAGCAGAAAGGCTGATGCAGAAACACTCTCAGGGAGATGGGGGAGCTTAGAGAAAGGGGATCTGATGAAATTTGATTCATCCTTGAAGAATGAGAAGGCAAATAACGTGTGGAAGGTGATTGTGGGCAGAGGAGCAAAGACACGAAGGAACACGGTGCAGGTGGGCAAGAGTGAAGTTTCTGGAGTGGGCACAGAGGGTATCAGTAGCTGGAGGTAAGAGATGCGGTGAAGTTGGGAAGGAGCAAGACACGTGGGAGAGCCCCAGGCTGAAGTCAGATTCTAAGGGCACTGTACCATTCTAAGAAGTTTTAACTTGGCATACTGCAGACAACCGAAATCCAGCAGAGATTCTGAAGTAGCCCAAAGTTGTAAGAACTCACGTCTGGTGAATTACGTGGATGATCAAGCCGAGCAATCTGCTTTTGCTCCAAGTCCACGGAGGTTCAACCAACATGACTGTGGAGTAGAGACTGAGTTATCGCATGTGCGTTACAAGCTGTTTCAGAAAAGAAGTCTTCTCAAAATGATTTGAGCAGTTGTAAGATCTTGAAGACAAATGTATAGGCACAAGGGTGATCCCTTGGAAGGGCAACAACCAACTACGTGATGATTCTGGGCAGGATTTGGAAGAGCCACGTTCATTATTTACTATTTTTTTTAATTTGTTTTGTTGCCTTATGGTCACCCAATGAGGATCCTTGCAATGATGCGGAAACAGTGATGGTGGGCAGTGTATGGCTTGTGGTTGGAAGAGAATGAAAATGCAAAACCAAAATCTTTCCTCTGGCTAATGTCAGAGTAGAACCCAAAGCAGGTCTTCTCTTTACACACTAGCTCCTTGTTTCGAGGCTAACTACACAGAAATCAAAAACAAATGTCCCTGCCTTGGAGGGACCACCGCGGTGGTCACCAGGAGCAGGCTTGCACCTGACCATGCAGCTGACGGTGCATTTGGTAACAGCTGTGACAGGGAAGTAACGAAGAGTCCTGGGGAGAGCGAGCACAGCGCTCTTAGAGCAGATGTTGGGAGCGGAGACCAGGAGAGGTGACTTCCCAGAGTCATTGGGGTGACACCGAGCCAAGCTGAAGCAAGATCCAGCAAGGTCTTTCTGCAGCAAAGCTCCTGACATAACTGCCTTCAGTGAATCGCTGGAGGGACGAAAGCAGCACATTGGGACCCTCCAACTTGCCAAAGGAGACTTTGAAATTTTCCTTTCCAAAAGCTAAACCAAAAGCAGTGATAGGGTCAGACCCACGAGTAGTTAAAACGTTTCCTCTTTATCTGAAGAGCAGACGTTTCCATCAGGTGCAGCTATAAAGTAAGACTGAGTCAAGAAGCAAGTTAGCCCCTCTCTCTCTTTCACGGCTTTCATTACTGACTGAGATGAGGTCAGGGTTCCTGTCCTGCAGAATCTTCCAGAGGGACTGAGTAAAGCCATCAAAGGTCTTTCTAGATTCCATAAATGGTCCCAGAGTCGCTTCAAATTAGTGGGTGACTCACAGAATCCCTGTCGACAAGACAGCAGCCACATCCGCTGTGAGCTGCTGGCTTTGACCTTATTTCCTCTACCCGAGAACTGAAGACACCTGCTCCCACATCCCCGGAACTGACTGTTTAAGATGTTCTATTCTTAAATTATGGCGCAACTGCATTCTGATCGCACCCTACAGAGGTACGTGGATTGTTCGCATTCAGCTGTGGAGTAGACAGCACCTTGTTTCTCTTCCAAAATAACCTCTATTGTTTTTTGATTATACAAATAATATATGCTTATTGTATACATTTTAGGGGCTGGCCCTGTGGCTGAGTGGTTGAGTTTGCGTGCTCCGCTGCAGCGGCCCAGGGTTTTGCAGGTTCAGATCCTGGGTGGGGACGTGGCACCACTCCTCAGGCCATGCTGAGGCGGTGTCCTACATAGCACAACTAGAAGGACCTGCAACTAAGATACACAACTATGTACTGGGGGGATTTGGGGAGATACAGCAGAAAAATAAATAAATAAATTTTAGAAAGCAAAGCAAAGTCTGAATAAAGAATTCAAAATTCTCTGGGAATATTTGATGTATTTTCTTAGGGATATTTTTTCTCTACATCTGTGAATATGTCTATAATTACAACATTAAGAAGCATGGTCTCTTTTCCCACGGGAAAAATGTGCTCACTAGGCTTGTCTCTGATCTGGATTTCGGCATTTTATACATCACAGGAGCCACAAATGAGGTGCCCTAAAATACAGCTGCAACTACAAACTTCTACAACCATTTCAAATGATAAAAATAATACTTATTCTTTTCAAGTGAGTAATGTGCACAATTCTTACCACAGACAGTATTCAGAATTACAATGAGGTAACAGAGGCTTCCAAGCCACTGAGCACCACTGCTGGTTTTTCCAAAAGGTGAGCATTTTCGGAACTAAAGAATTCCCTTCCCAACCTTCCAGGGAGAGGACTCTCCAGAACCACCGGAACAATGGATCTTCAGGGCTTTGCCACATTCCCAGCAGAGCTGGGGCAGAGCCCAGACTCCAAGTCTGACTGGTTGTTGGACTGATGTTACTGGGGTCTTTGCCTTTACTCTCTGAAAATTAGAGGCCACTTAATCCCATAATTCCTTCTATCCCTAAATCATGCTACAAAAGGCAAGCCCTTCTGGGTTTCTAGTCCCTCATGTATTCTTAATTCTAGATTCCTTAGAATGTCTTTGTCCATCTCCTTCCACTATGATTCGTTTTTCTAAGAAAACGTCCTACCATTTCCCCTGGAGTCCTCACTCCATGTAAAGAAACTTCCAAACTCCCCATTTCTAGTAATATCCTAGGTCATTTGGAATGACTTCTTGCTGGAAACAACTAAAAAAGAGCTGAATTCTCTTTTAACTCTTCTTAAAAGCATCAAAGAGCCAAAAACTTAGTGAGGAATTACAAAACTGAAGGAAAAACGAGAACTCAGAAAGTCAAATAAGTAACTCTTGCAGTTAAAGAAGTTACGCAGGGCATTTGGTTTTAATGGCCTTGAGGGGTGAAGGGAACATTTACCAAGCCCAGGGCCTAACAGAAGACACAGACATACTCCACAGCAAGCCAGGACCTAAAAGGACTGTGGCCTCAGAGCAAGGCTGAACTGGCTCATCCCGGGAGCCTCAACCCTTAAATTTGATAAGATGATCCTAGTTTAGTAGTGGCCTACGATTCCAAGCAGAAGCAAAGAAAATTCTCTCTGGAGAATTCATCCCAGGCCTTCAATTGTTATTACAAATATTTTCTTCAAATACAATGGCATGCACACAATCACAGATAACAACCTCAGAGCAATATGCAACAGAATAAACTATAAGTCACATGCACAACTTCAGATATTGAAACTATCAGATAAACTGTAAGATAATTATGTTTATAATGTTGAAATTATGAAAGACAAGCTTGAAAATATCTGTAGGGGACAGAAAATCATAAAAAGCAACATAATGTATTTGAAAAAGAACCAAATAGGACTTCTGTGGAGGAAAAGTGCAGTAACAAATAAAAATTCAATGGCTGGCTTTAGACTCAGCTGAAGAGAGAATTACAGAGCTGAAATATGGGTCAAAAAAGTTATCCACAGTACCAAGTATCCAGAGACAGAAAAAGTGGAAATCACAGAAGAGAAGGTCAGAAACAAAGAGGACAGAGTGACAAGGTCTACCATATTCCTGATTAGTATTGGAAGGAGCTAGACATGATGGGGCAGAGATAATATCTGAAGAGAGAATGGCTAATTTAGTAAAAGACACCAATCCAAAGATTCAAGAATTATTACAATCCCCAAGCAAAATAACTAAAAATGTTAGACACATCATAGTGAGAGCACAGAAAATTAGAGAGAGAGAGAAATAAAACATCAAGGTTATTAAGCATCCAGAGAAAAAAAGACAGATTAACTTCAAAGGATCATCAATTAAGATGAGAAATCATTTCCCAGACTGATAATGGAAACCAGAGGACAATGGAATGTAACCTCCCAAGTGCCATAAGATTACTGCACTTGAATTTTATACCCAACAAATATTTCCTACGTGAAAAAAAGCAAAATAAAGACATTCCGGACCAACAAAAACCAAGAAATGTTACCACCATCATACTCATGTGAAAGAAAATTCTAACGGATACACTGCTTTGCACGGTGGCATATAAAAGGCCTGAGCTACAAGAAGGAGAGAAGAACAAAGAAAGTAGTATGTGTGCAAAGCTCAACGCACCCCGAGAACAAGAATGTCGTGATGCTTTAAAAATATCTAGAATTAACATATAACAATAGCATACAGGCCAGGAAATGGAATCAAAGTATCCTACATTTTTTAAATTGTCCTTGAGGAGGGTAACCCTAGAATTTGATACATTAAGGCTGTAAGTTGTTGTATCTAAAATAATGTATAACATCCAAAGAAGTAGAAGGGAAAAGTGGAATGAAAAAAAATACTCAATAACTATGAAGAAAAGGAAGAACTTGGAACCAGCCCAGAGGCTAGTGGTTAAGTTTGTGCTCCACTTCAGCGGCCCAGGGTTCCCATGTTCTGATCCTGGGTGCCGACCCGCACACTGTTCAGCAAGCCATGCTGTGGCAGGCATCCCACATATAAAATAGAGGGAGATGGGCACAGATGTTAGCTCAGGGCCAATCTTCTTCAGCAAAAAGAGGGGGACTGGTGGCAGATATTAGCTCAGGGCTAATCTTCCTCACAAAAAAAAAAAACAAAGAAAAGAAAGAAAGGAATTATTATAAAAGTCAGGATAGTAGTTAACTCCAGGGGTGAGGAAAGAGGATGCGAACAGGCGTGAACAGACACAGAGGGCTCCCAGAGTGTTGGCAAGGCTCTAGTTCTTCAACAGATTGGTCGTTACATGGCCACGTGCTTTATAATTATGCATTCTACTGTACACGTAGGTTTTGATGTCCTTTTTTAAATGTGTGTTATAGTTCATAATAAAAAGAAAAGAAAATGAAAAAGACGCTTCCCTCTACCTTCAACATCTTCATAAAATACTCACTCGGTCTCCTTGACGTAGTGAAGTTCTGGCTCTCGTCTGCATCCCTCCCTGCTCTCAGGGCCTCGTTGCAGCTTCCACAGCATGACTCTTTCGTTTCCCACTAAAGTTCACGCCATTGAGCTAAGTCACCCATTGTCCTTCTTGATTTCTACAAATCACCCCCCACCTCTGCCCGTTTATTGAAGACGTTGGCCCACGACTCCCAGCTTTCTCCATGACCCACTCATCCCATCATCGTGAGTGACTTCAACAGCTACATGGCCAAATCAGCTGACAACCTGGACTTCAATTTTTGACCCCACCACCACCTCTACTTTCAACACTATTTGCTCTGATCCAACAATCCGTTCCCACGGTCATATCTTGGACCTTGAAATTCTTTTCAAAATATTTGATTGTATTTTTAACCCACAAAAGCAATATGGACTCACCATAGGAGAAATAATGTAAATACTGATAACTTTTTTAAGGGACAAAGAGAAAATTTAAATCACCCATGATGCCACCCTCCAGCAATAAGAGAACAAGGCTGTGCATGTCTGGCCCCAGGGGTCTGGGTGCCCGAGAGAAAGACTGGACACACGTTCACAGGATGGACGTGTCCTCTCAACTAACCCATGGGCTCGCCTGCATCCTGTGACAACGTCTCTTGTCAATGAGTTAACAGACGACAGGGTATGTTAGGAGGAAAGGCCTTGCAGAGCAGAGGAAAGGACTCTGTGAGCTCAGAAAGCCTGAGTTCTGTTCTGGACACTGAGGTAAGGCATCACTTTGACCTTGGCAAGCTGCCTCCTCTCTCTGGGTTCTATTCCCTCCTCCATGGAACAAAGGCAGTGGACTTGAGCGGCCGGCCCAGTGGCATAGTGGTTAGGTTTGCACATTCCACTTCAGTGGCCCAGGGTTCGCTGGTTTGGATCCCTGGTGCAGACCTGCACACTGCTTATCAAGCCATGCTGTGGCAGGTGTCCCATAACTAAAGTAGGGGAAGATGAGCACAGACATTAGCTCAGGCCGGATCTTCCTCAGCAAAAAGAGGGGGATTGGTGGCAGATGCTTGCTCAGGGCTAATCTCCCTCAAAAAAAAAAAACCCATTGGATTCGATGGCTCTAAGGTCCCTTCCAGTAGGGAATATCCATACTCCTAAGACTGCCATAAAAGTGAAATTTGGGGGACGATCCAGCCTCAGAAAACATCCACAGAGAAAGTGGCTGCAGCTGGGCTGTGTGCACCATCAGAGCAAAAGGCCTCATCTGATCAAAACTTTTATCATCAAGAAAACCCACTGCACAAAGTCCCTGGTGGTATTATTGTGCATTTTTAATTAGCAGCTATTATGATGAAGAGCATTTCCCCATCTCTAGTTTCCACGCTCCCATGACACCTCCATTTCCATTTCCAAAGGAGGTGGGAACGGCCTGCTTTGCTTCAGGGAAGACCCGTGTGGACCTGGCAGAGATTAAATAATTGAAATAGAAATATAAGCTTTCAATGTTGATGTTCTTACATATCACTTATGGACAATCCAATCCTGTTTAATGGTTTCCAATCCCATATCGAAGCTTGTCAGGAGCATGCTGGGACATTGTTCACAAGCCATTTTGTACCAATTCCTCGGCAAACAAAGGAAATATCTTTAGAGGGTGGTAGACCAGCAATGGCCATATCAGGAGACTTTAGACTCTGTGTTTCTCTGTTTGGTGCCAAAAGGGCCTATTCTCCCCCGTGCATTTGGCTCAGATGGCTCCCAGGTTCTGCTCCAAGAATGGGGTCTGATCATCTCCTCCCCCTTACTGAGCCCCTCCAGCTCACTCATTTTTCTTTCTTGTGAGTGCATGATTGATTGACAAAACTGAGGACTGCGACAGAGCTCTGTAACAAGCAAGTCTATGGGAACATGAAATCAAAACTAGACAGCACAATATGGTGAGTAAGCGGAATTCTACAGGGTATTAAAATCCCCAATAAACATGAGAGCAGTGTTTACACGGTATATCCGGTCCAGGGTGAAGTACATCTAAACACAAAGAGAAATCCAGAGCTGAGCGGAATACCAGACGTGCGTACCTGCAGTCAGAGAACACTCAGCCCGTGTTAAAACACCCACATCGAATATTTAATACAGAAATCTGTTCAAAGATGGCCGAGGCATCGTTCTCGCATTTGATAGTGGATTTCTTCATATATAATGAAAGAGCATGTAACACAGTAGCTAAGGACTCAGGTTCTGGAACCAAGCATGTCTGAGTTCAAATCCTACCTCAGGGATTATACTTTTCTCAAGCTAAATGGGGGCAATGATAGTACCCCCTTCCAAAGATACTTGCAAAAAGTAAATGAAAAGATGCACATCAAGTTCTCAATATAGCGCCTAGCACAGCCATGGAGCTTAATAATCACAAGCTGTCGCCATTGTATATTAGTTATAGGTAAATTTCTTTGTGGCTACTTGAGAAAAACAGTTAGAGATTGAGTCACTTTCCGTGAATCTCCACCAATACCAGCAAACATATTGATAAGATTAGTTCCAACACTTGTGATTATAAGTTTATTTTAAAGGTGGTTTCACGCTTTTTAAAAAAATTCCACCTACCTTTATTTTTATTTATTTATTTTTTTGTCCTGCAAAGTTAAAAACAATTTTTTTCTTGGTAATTCTATATATTTAAAAGTCCTTGTACAAATGTATGTGGTCTTACTCATTTCTTCAGCATTTCTGAAGTAGCTAGCACGTAATAATTTTTTTCTTTAGAATAGTAACTTATGTGTCAAAATTATTCTTTAAAAGTATAAACTTCTATACATATATTAGGGGCTATTTTAAGTGAAGTCATTTTTTTCTTTCAATAATTTTGTGAATGAAAATATTTAAGACCATAGGTGGTAAAATTCAAGTCCAAAACGGCTATCCATCTTCGGGTAGCCTCAAGGATATGGTACATTATCAGTGCTTAATAATAATGTATCTTATCATTAACATTGACTTTTTCTTCGCTTTTAGGGTTTTATAGGAAATCCTGTATAGAAGACATGCCAAACTGTGGTGATAGTACAATTGTGCCAAGTGTTTGAATGTGGAAGCCACAGGCATTGACAGTGTTGTCACCGAGGCCCTTGCACACCCAGTAGATTACAGTAGACTCCGGGATTGGTTAATTCAGTGCAGATCACCAAGGACCCAGATTCTGTCTTTCCGTTCTGCTCTCTATCCTCAGTGTGTCACTTTCATCCCTAGCTTCCTTGCCTGTCCCATAACTCCCCATCCAAACACAAGAGTGTCCAAAGGGAGAAGAGGTGTCCGGCTTACACATTGTTTTGAACTTTCTTCTCTGAAAGAAAAGGATTTAGCTTTTTTCTCCCCACCATTCACATGCCCCTTCCTAGGCCCCCATCCTCTCAACAGAGTCACATCCTGACCTCGATTGGAGAGAGATTTGCTGCTACATGCTGACAACTCCTTAGACGTTGTTCAAACTGAGTCACAAGCTATCCTACGCTTATCCTCCCTTCCCCCACAACTGTGTGTTTGCCCTGGAGTTTCCCTTTGTGAAGTGCTTATTTTTATTTGCTTATTTCTCAATATCTTACTACTACTTCAACCGCAAAGTCTCTGTTAATCACCTAAATACCTCTCGAGCTGTTTGGAAAATCAGGTATTTATAAATCATATTCCTGAAGAATTCTCTCTCGGAGGTACTTCTGACCCGCTCTGGTCTGGGCTGGCTGCCATTTTGAAATCTTCCTCTAACAGCCCCCTGGATGTTCTCTTTCCCTGTCTCTTCTTTCAGTAGTTCTCTTTACTGGTTTACTCCTTATTTTTTGTGGTGTACACCCTTCAGGAGCCTCCCTAAAAAGGGATGAATCAGAGGTAAATATATCATATCTTGAAATGTCTTTATCTTATTTTCATTTGATTGACAGTATGCGGGGTATAAAATTACAGGTTAAAAATCATTTTGCTTCTGATGTTTTTGGGGTCAGATATTTTTGATGTCTGATATTTTTGAGGTTTCTCCACTTTCCTTTAGTTTCCTGTTTTGCAGTTGAAAAATCCAGAGCTGTTCTGATTCGTGATCCTTTTTTACATAAGCTGTTTTCTTTACTCTCGAGAAACTTGTGGGATCTTATCTGTGTTGTGAAATTTCGTGAGGCCTTGCCTTGATGTGTGTCTGTTTCCATCGGTGTTGCTGGCCCTCAGTGAGCTCTTCCATCTCTGTTAGGGAATTTTGGTGAATCACTTCCTTCATGATTTCTTGGCCGCCATTTTTTTTCAGTTGCACTTCATAAATACATTTTTTAATTGCCAATGTAATGAACAAAAGGATAAATTTTAAAAGGTTCAATTTTCATGTCTTTGATTACTAGTGGTATTAACTATCTCTTCATGCTGCCTTCACTGTTTTTATCTCCTTTGTTAGTTACCTCTTGGCATCCTTTGTCCACTGTGTTCCCTTCCTTTCTAGAGGCACTGTACTCAAACCAAAATTGAGAAAAACTTAGCCTATCTTTAAGTAAAAGATTCTTCAGCCCTTATAAAAGTAAAACAAGAAGAAATAAAGAAAAGAGCTCATCTAGTCCCCCGCCCAAAGACAGCCAGCCACGGTAGATGGCTCAGTGTTTTTCTCCATCTTCCTTTTCTTCTTTTTCTCTGCATATGATTTTGGACTGTCTTGTTATCTGACAAAGTTGTGATCATTCTGTTTGTACAGTTCTGTGCCCTACAATTCTATGTTTATTTTTAAACCTCTAAAGAAGGCACTTTTGAAAGTGTGAGTCATTCAATTCATTTTTAATTTTGCATCGAGGAGCTCTGGCCTGTGAAATCCTGATTTTCACCATGCCACATAGCACTGGCTGGGAAATCAAGGCAGGAAAGGGCTGCACCCTGGAGACACCTGTAACCGCGAAACTTAAAAATAGTTCTGCGAGGAAAGCGAATGAGTCTAAGACAAGAATTGCGAATCTCTGAGATTCCAAGCTCAGGAACTCCCACTTCTGGGACAGCTTCCTGATTTCTGTCTCTCTTTCTCTCAGGAATGGCACCTAGACCCACTCTCTTCTCTCCACCTGAGACTCAGGCCCTTGCCTCACCTTTCTTCCCTCACTGCCTGTTCTAGATCCTCGTGGTCCAGAAGGCCTTGACCCGTGACCTTCCTCCCCAGATATCTTTGTGACTCACTCTGTCACTGCCTTTGTCTTTCCTGCCCAGTCCCACAAGCCACACGCACTCCTATCCACACTCCCGGTTCCCTACAGCTTGCGCGGTAGTTTCTTTTGTTCCTAACTACACAAATTCATTGTGCTTATTATTTATTCCGGGTCCCCTCCCCTCTTACCCCAAATGTAGAGATCTTTGTTATGTTCATTGATGTATCCCAAGAATGACTAGGACAGTGCCTGGCACACAGAATGTGTCAATAATTTTCCTTGAATGAATAAATGATTGCTCAAGCAAGTACCCCAGAGGCCTCTGCCACTCTGGCTTTCTCCCTCCTTCATTGTGTCCATTTCCAAACTTGAATTTCCCCAACGCTCGTTTTCTCAGCCTCTGATGCTACGGCTTCTCCTTTTTCAGTCTGCTGAGAGTTGCTGGAGAAAATCACAGGCACCTACCTAGTGGGTCCACCACAAAATCATATTGCTAAACTTCATTTTTGCCTTTCACCATGCCTAACAGTCTTTGTATTATCTCTTGTTGGCTCCCTAGAAAATTCCACGCTGTGATCTTCTAAAACACCTTTCCCTTTGGAATTGGAGTCAGACGTGTGGCCGTCCACAGCCAACACTCAGGCTCGAGCGCTTGTTTTCATTTTTGCAGTAGGTTCTTCCCAGCTCTTATTTTCTCCCTACTCTTTTTGGCCTCTTTTTCTCACCTACTTCTGACTTAGGCAATTTTGCTGAATTTTAAATCTATTCACAAGCTACCTTAAATCATTTTGCTTTAACAGAAAGGGTTATAAGGTTGTGTGTGTTTTTTTAATGTTCTTAGGAGATTTTTAAAAACGTTTTCTAGCTTAATTTTAATGGCTGCATAATATTCCATTATATGATAATGTACTTAACCTTTACTAATGGTGGACATATCCACGTGTTCTGTTATCGTAAAAACCTGGGGACATAAATCTTTATTTTGCATTTCTGCAAACTCCTTATGGTACATTCCTAGATTTATTGGAGTTAAAAGGTATAAGCATTTTAAGACTCACAATGAATTTTGCCAAATTTCTTTTCGGAAAAGTTGTACTAATTTGTGTTCCTAACAGTCACAGTGATCATTGCACTATACCCTCATGAAGACTGGCTGTTCTCATTTTATCATTTTTTTCCAACTAGATAGACAAAGAATGGTGATTTATTTTAACCTTATCTATTTGATCATTTGTGCATGTAACATTTTTCACATATCCATTGGCTATTTGTACTTTCATTTTGTGAATTGTCTATTAATATTTTTTTCACATTCATCTATTGAGGCATTCATATTCTTGATCATTTTGTCTGTGTATTTGATAAATTTAGTGTAGTAATTATGTGTAACATTTACCAGCAATAATTTTTCAGTTTGATAATTGCCTTTTCATTCATCTTTGCTTTTTTATGTGTCCACATGGTTTATAAATCTTGTTAGAGCTATGTATCTTTGCCTTTGGGATCTTCACACTTGCTTTCAACGTTGGAGAAAGCAAAGAATTTCCATGACCCAGAAATTCGATATTGTTTTCTAGTTTTTGTTAATAGTTTGACATTTATGAAAATTATTCTTCATATATTGGCATGAATTATGATATAAATTTTTCCCCCAACTAGTCAACCACTTGTTCCAGTTTTGGAGTTTTAGCTGGACCAATGAATAATGCCCTTTCCCTCTCAGGAGTTAGGAACGAATTAAGAAGAGATTGCTGGGAAGATGGCAGTGTAGGCAGACCCTGCACTCACCTCCTCACACAGACAGAACGAATTTACAACTACTTGTGGAACAGTTACCTCTAAGAAAGAACTGGAACCTGGATTAAAAGAAGCTCCACAATAAGAGACAACATTGAGTGAGGTGAAAGAGGCAGAAATACCCCTCTGCTAGGGGAAAACCCCCTTCCAGCCGTGCACTTTGTGGCTGGACAGGAGCGGTCTTCAGGTGTGCAGCCTCCCCTGGATGAGCGGGGATCTGAGTGAGAGAGCTTTGCCACAATAGGCAGCCTTTGAACTCAGCACAACTGGGATGAGCGCCATAATACCTGACTTTGCTGGGTATTAAAACCAACAGGGACTACACCCAGAAAAGCTAGCAAATGTAGGAGAAAGAAAAGCGTTCTCTAAAAGATCGCACGTACAGATTCATCCATTCCAGAAACCACCACAAAATCATCAGAAAGAATGGCGCACAGTCCTTTGGTGAAAGAGACTCATTTGATAGGCTCTGGGTGCACCTTGGTGAGGCAAGAGGTGGCTGAGATGACCACCCCAGGGACTGAGTCATTGGTAGGAGCCATTACTGTGACCTAGTACAGGCGTGCTGACACAGACACTGGCAGATGCCGTGGGAGTTCTTCTCATGTCCTGTTAGCATAGGAGTCTGCCCCTCTCACTGGAGCACCGATTTAATCCAGCCAGGGCAGGCAGCCACCCTAGGGACTAGCTCCACCCAACAGCAAACTCAAGGGGAACTTGTGGGCCCATGTAGGTCAGGTATGTGGGGCCTCTGCAGTGGGGCAAGTGGATCCACCTCAGTGGGGCAGGGCATGCACGTGTGGCAGGACCGTGTTGGCAGGGTATGTCGGCCTGCAGGCAGTGGGGCTTGTCGGCTGCAGTAGACTTGTGCCACTGGCCATTTCAGACAGGCACAAGGGATCTGTCCCACCTTCCAATGTCTGAAACAATTGTGTGCTGCCATTCCTGGGGCCAGCCCCACCCAGCTGCACATGTGACAGAGCTGACAAGAGCCTTGTAGGCCAGAGGCCTACAGCAATTGTAAGCCCTTAAGCCTAGCAACTAGCCATGCTGGGGGCCTACTCACTTAACAGCAAAACAGCAGCAAGAATGTGCTGTTAGACTTTGCAGCCAACTGTGCTGGGGCTCCTCATGCCCGATAAAGAGACTGAAGGGCGCTTAGCAGCCACATGCAGCCAATCATTATAGCCAGCATGTCAGAGGGACAGCCTAACCTTCCCAGCCACCTGCAGCAAGAACAACCCCACCACAACAGAAGGACGCATGAAGCCCACACAGGAGCCACTCCTTGAACATTTGGAACTGGTGACAAGAGGGAAGCACACTGCCAATGCATAAGGCACCTCTTACATAAGGCCACCTCTCCAAGATCAGGATATGTGGCTGGCCCACCTAATACAGAGGAAAAAGCCAAATGAGGAGGCAAAGGAATACATCCCAAGCAAGGGAGTAGTAAAACCCCATAAAAAGAAGTAAATGAAACAGAGATAGACAATCTAGCTGACAAAGAGTTCAAACAAAGAGTCATAAGGACGCTTACTGACCTTGGGAGAAGAGTGGATGAATTCAGTGTCAACTTCAACAAAGAATTGGAAAATATAAAAAAGAACCAATCAGAAATGAAGAATATAATACTGGCAATGACAGAGTAGATGATACAGAGGAATGGATCAGCGAGTTCTACAAAAGACTAGAGGAAATCACCCCAAGCTGAACAGATAAAAGAAACAAGAATTAAAAAGAATGAGAACAGTCTAAGGGGAACTCTGGGACAACATCAAGCGTACTAACATTCGTATTAGAGGTGTCCCAGAAGGAGAAGATAGAGACAAAGGGGCAGAGAATCTATTTGAAGAAATAATAGCTGAAAACTTTCCTAACTTAAGGAAGGAAACAGACATCCAAGTACAGGAAGCACAGAGAGCTCCAAACAAAGTAAACCCAAAGAGACCCACACCAAGACATCTTATAATTAAAATGTCCAAAATTAAAGATAAAGAGAGAATCCTAAAAGCTACAAGAGAAAGGCAACATGTGACATACAAAGGAAACCCCAAAAGGCTATCAGCTGACTTTTCAGCAGAAACCTTATAGGCTGGAAAGGAGTGGCAAATATATTCAAAGTGCTGAAAGGAAAAAAAACCTACAGCCAAGAATACTTTACCTGGCAAAGTTATCATTCAGAATGGAAGGAGAGAGAGTTTTCCAGACAAGTAAAAACTAAAAGAGTTTATCACCAATAAACCAGGCTTATAAGAAATGTTAAAGGGACTTATTTAAGTGGAAAAGAAAAGACAACAAATAGGAATAAAAAAAATTATCAAAGAAAAAATCACTGGAAAGACAAATATACAGTAAAGGTTGCAGATCAACCACCTATGGAGCTAATATGAAGGTCAAAAGACAAAAGTACTGGGGCAGACCCAGTGGCATAGTAGCTAAGTTCATGTACTCCATTTCAGTGGCCCAGGGTTTGTAGTATAGGGCATGGACCTATACACCACTCATCAAGGCATGCTGCAGTGGCATCCCATAAACAAAATAGAGGAAGACTGGCAGAGATGTAAGCTCAGGGACAATCTTCCTCAAGCTAAAAGAGGAAGATTGGCAACAGATGTCAGCTCAGGGCCAATCTTCCTAACAACAACCAAAAAAAGGCAAAAGTACTAAAACTATCCATTTCCATGAGAAGAGGTTAAGGACACACACACACGCACAAAGTGATGAGATATGATACCAAAAACATAAAATGTGGGTGGAAGAGAGTAAAAGAGGAGGATTTTTAGTGAGAGGTCAAATTTAAGAGACCATCAACTTAATATAGCTTGCTATATATGTAGGTTATTATAAATGAACCTACATATGATTACCATATATGATATGGTAATCACAAACCAGAAACCTATAATAAATACACAAAAAATTAAGAGAAAGGAACCCAAAGGTAATACTGAAGAAAGCCATCAAATCACAAGAGAAGAGAGCAAGAGAAGAAGAAAGGAACAGAGAAGAACTACTAAAACACCCAGAAAAAAAGTAACAAAATGGCAATAAGGACATACTTATCAATAGCTGCTTTAAATGTCAATGGACTAAATGCTACAATCAAAAGACAAAGGGTGTGCCACTGGATAAAACAACAAGACTTATATATCTATGCTGCATACAAGAGACACGCTTCAGACCTAAAGACACTGACAAACTGAAAGTGAAAGAATGGAAAAAGATACTCCACGCAAATGGCAATACTTATCTCAGACAAAATAGACTTTAAATCAAAAACTGTAAGAAGAGACAAAGAAGGGCACTACATAAGGATAAAAGGAACAATCCAACAAGAGGATGTAACACTTGTGAATATCTATGCACCCAACATAGGAGCACCTAAATATATAAAGCAATTATTAACAGACATAAAAGGAGAAATAGACAGTAACACAATAATAGTAGGGACTTTAACACTCCACTTACACCAATGGATGGATCATCCAAACAGAAGATGGATAAGGAAACATTGGCCTTAAATGACACATTAGACCACATGGACTTAGTAGATATATACAGCACATTCTCTCCAAATACGGCACGATACACTTTCTTTTCCAATGCACATGGAACATTACCCAGGATAGATCACATATGAGGCCACGAAACAAGTCTTGATAAATTTAAGAAGGTTGAAATCTTACCAAGTGTCTTTTATGACCACAACAGTATGAAACTAGAAATCAACTACAAGAAGAAAACTGGAAAATCCACAAGTATGTAGAGACTAAACAAAATGCTACTGAACAACGATTGGGTCAACAAAGAAATCAAAGGAGAAATAAAAAAATACCTGGAGACAAATGAAAATGAAAATGCGACATGCCAAAATTTATGGGATACAGCAAAAGCAGTAGTAAGAGAGAAATTTATAGCAGTACAGGCCTACCTCAACAAACAAGAAAAATCTCAAATAAACAATCTAGCACTGCACCTAAAGGAACTGGAAAAAGATGAACAAACAAAGCCCAAAATCAGTAAAAGGAAGGAAATAATAAAAATCAGAACAGAAATAAATGAAATAGAAACTAAAAACAATAGGAAAAAATCAATGAAACCCAGAGCTGGTTCTTTGAAAAGATAAACAAAATGAACAAACCTTTAACTAGACTCACCAAGAAAAAAAGAGAGAAGGCTCAAATAAATAAAATCAGAAATGAAAGAGGAGAAATTACAACTGACACCTCAGAAATACAAAGGATTATAAGAGAATAGTACAAAAAACTATACACAAACAAATTGGATAACCTGGAAGAAATGGATAAATCCTTAGACTCATACAACATTCCAAAACTGAATCAAGAAGATATAGAGAATTTGAATAGACCAATCACCAGTAAGAGGATCAAAACAGTAATCAAAAACCTCTCAAAAAAGAAAAGTTTGGGACCAGACAACTTCCCTGGTGAATTTTACGAAAGATTCAAAGAAGACATAATACCTATCCTTCTCAAACTCTTCCAGAAACTCGAAGAGGAGGAGAAGCTTCCTAACTCATTCTATGAGGCCAGCATTACCCTGATACCAAAACCAGACAAGGACAACACACAAAAAAGAAAATTATAGGTTAACATCACTGATGAAAAGATGCAAAAATCTTTAATAAAACAAGCAAATTGAATACAACAATACATTAAAAAGATCATACACCATGATCAAGTGGGATTTATTCCAGGGATGCAGGGATGGTTCAACATCTGCAAATCAATGTGATATATTACATTAACAAAATGAAGAATAAAAATCCATGATTATCTCAATAGATGCAGAGGAAGCATCTGACAAGATATGGCATTCATTTCTGATTTTAAAAAATTCTGAATAAAATTGGTAGAAGGTAAGTGACTCAACATAATAAAGGCCATATATGACAAACTCACAGCTAATATCATTTTCAATGGTGAAAAACTGAAAGCCATCCCTCTAAGAACAGGAACCAGACAAGGATGCCCACTTTCACCACTCTTATTTAACATAGTATTGGAAGTTCTAGCCAGAGCAATCAGGCAAGAAAAAGAAATAAAAGGGATCAAAATAGGAAAGGAAGAAACAAAACTGTCACTAATCGCAGATGGCATGATTTTATATATAGAAAACCCTAAAGAATCCACCCAAAAACTATTAGAAATAATAAATACAGTAAAGTTGCAGGATACAAAACTGACATACAGAAATCAGTTGTTTCTATACATCAACAACAAAGTAGCAGAAAGTGTAATTAAGAATACATTCCCATTTACAATTGCAACAAAAAGAATAAAACACCTAGGAATAAATTTAACCAAAAGGTGAAAGACCTGCACACTGAAAACTATAAACATTGTTGAAAGCAATGGAAGAAGACAGAAAGAAATGGAAAGATATTCCGTGCTCTCGGACTGGAAAAATTAACATAGTCAAACTGTCCATATTCCTAAAGCAATCTACAGATTCAATGCAATCCCTGTCAAAGTTGCAATGGCATTTTTCACAGAAATAGAACAGAGACTCCTAAAATTTACATGTCACAACGAAAGACCCCAAAGAGCAAAAGGAACCCTGAGAAAAAAGAACAAAGCTGGAGGTATCACACTCCCTGATTTCAAAATATACTACAAAGCTATAGTAATCAAAACAGCATGGTAGGGGCACAGAAACAGACACACAGATCAATGGAACAGAATGAAGAGCCCAGAAAAAACCCCCCACATCTATAGACATCTATAGACAGCTAAATTTTGACAAGGGAGCCAAGAACATACAATGGAGAAAGGAAAGTCTCCTCAATAAATGGTGTTGGGGAAACTGGCCAGCCACATGCAAAAGATCTTACACCATACACAAAAATTAACTCAAAATGGATTAAAGACTTGAATGTAAGCCCTGAAACCATGGAACTTCCAGAAGAAAACATAGGCAGTACACTCTTCAACATTGGTCTTGGCAGCATATTTTCAAGTTCCATGTCTGACCAGGCAGGGGAAACAGCAGAAAAAATAAACAAATGGGACTACATCAAACTAAAAAGCTTCTGCACAGCAAAGGAAAGCATCAACAAAATGAAAGACAACCTAACAATTTGGAGAAGATATTTGCAAACCATATATCTGATAAGGGGTTAATATCCAATATATACAAAGAACTCATATGTCTCAACAACAAAAAAACTAACAACCTGGGCAAAAGATCTGAACAGACATTTCTCCAAAGATATACACATGGCCAATAGGCACATGGAACGATGTTCCACATCACACACTATCAGGGAAATGCAAATCAAAACTACAATGAGATATCACCTCACTCCAGTCAGAATGGCTGTAATTAACAAGACAAGAAACAATAAGTGTTGGAGAGGATGTGGAGAGAAGGGAACCCTCATGCACTGCTGGTGGGAGTGCAAACTGGTGCAGCCACTATGGAAAACAGTGTGGAGATGCCTCAAAAAATTAAGAACAGAACTACGAAATGATCCAGCTATCCCACTATGGGGTATTTATCCAAATAACTTGAAAACAGGAATGCGTAAAGATACTTGCACCCCTATGTTCATTGCAGCATTATTCACAATAGCCAAGACTTGGAAGCAACCTGGGTGCCCATCAAGGGATGAATGGATAAAAAAGACGTGGTATGTATACACAGTGGAATACTGCTCAGCCATAAGAAATGACAAAATCTGGCCATTTGTGACAACATGGATGGACCTTCAGGGTTATTATGCTAAGCGAAATAAGTCAGAGGGAGAAAGTGAAATACCGTATGATCTTACTCATAAGTAGAAGATAAAAACGACGACACACAAACACATAGAGACAGAGATTGCATTGATGGTTACCAGAGGGGAAGGGGGTAGGGGGGAGGGAGGAGGGCGAAAGGGGTGGTTAGGCGCATGTGTGGTGGTGGATTGGAATTAGTCCTTGGGTGGTGAACATGATGTCATCTACGTGGAAATAAAAATATAAGGATGGACACCTGAAATTTATATAATGTCATAAACAAATGTCACTGCAATAAAAAAAATTTTTTTTACTGACCTAACGCCTCCTATAGCAGCATATCTTACAAGTGTAATTAGGATTTGATTTTGCTTAAAATGCATTCAAAAGGAAAACTAAATAGAAATTCCTCTGCTATTGTACTAAATTTCTATTCTGGCTTATATTTTCACATTCTAGGTAGTCAAATAAAACCTCAGTAATTAATTTACCCTGTTCCCATGCACCATGTTTCAACTTTAATAAATGAACCAAAGTTATAAATAAGAAAAGAAAAGCGAGAAATGTCTAGAGCCCTTCCAGGCATACCATCTTCTATTGCCCTTCTATCCACAGATGTAGGCATAAATTTCTAGGTAATTAATTTGAGAATATTTTACACAGGAGTTTTATATAAATTCAATATTTAATACCTTCCCTAATACTTTACATTTTATTTTATTATCATAATTATATAACATAAAAACATACTAAATTTTTTCACCAAGCTGCAGAAAAATGCCTCCAAATCCTCTATGATTTACGCCAATATAGCTTACAGATATCATCATTTTCTTCATGTGCCATAACGTGCAAAAGGGCTGAGAACCACTGTTGTAGAACAGTAAACATATCGCCCGCCAATCGTGATAACCATGGACCCTCTTTTGTAATAGACTTATTTCTGCTTTAAGCTATTGCACCAACCAGAACTTACACACACACACATACACAACTGCAGGTTTCAATCACTTCCTGTCTTCTCCAACGTCATGTGCCGTCAGCCATCCCATCTCTCTCCTGAGTCATTAATCTGTTCCTCTCCCTGGCTCCTTCTCTTCAGTTTAAAAAACAGGATCAAATTCTCCATCTTAAAAAAGAAAGGAGAAGGCCAGCCCGGTGGCGTAGTGGTTAAGTTCCCACGTTCCACTTCAGTGGCCCCGGGTTTGCAGATTTGGATACTGGGCACCAACCTACACACCACTCATCCATCCCATGGATCCCATAAAAGTGGCACCCCATATAAAATAGAAGAAGATTGGCACAGATGTTAGCTCAGGGCCAATCTTCCTCAGCAAAAAAAGAAAGAAAGGACTATTCCATGAGCTTTGCATTCTCAAGTGAGTATTTTATCTCTCATCTTCCTTTCACCACCAAACTTTGTCAAAAAATGTTTACATTGACTTCCTCTCCTTCCTCTGCCCTCATTTAGTCCTCAGTTCAAAATAGTCTGGCTCCTGCTCTGGCCGTGCTACCAAAATCATCTCAGATCATCTCTTATGATCATCTCCTTCTTGCAAAATCCTGTGGTCTCTTTTCAGTCCTCGTCATCCATGACATCTTTGCTGACCACTCTCTTCCTTTTTGAAAAGGTCTCATTTATTCAGCACTTCTTATGAGTCAGGACTTACGATAAGTGCTTCGTTTAGATTCTTGCGTTCAATCCCATAGATAGCCTTATTTGGGGTACATTTGTTTCTACCCATTTTACAAATGAGGAAACTGAGACTCAGAAAGATACACAAAATCCTCCAAGGTCGCACAGTAAGTGAGGGGCCATATGGGCATGGGCATTCATGTGCTCGATACTTTCTCCATCCTTGGCTGTCTTCCATGATATTTTGTTTGCCTTGTTGTTTTCTTTTTCTTTTTTTTTAGACTTTTTAACTTTTTCCTTTTTCTCCCCAAAGCCTCCCAGTACATAGCTGTGTATTTTTAGTTGTGGGTCCTTCTAGTTGTGGCATGTGGGACGCCGCCTCAGCATGGCTTGATGAGCGGTGCCATGTCCGGGCCCAGGCTCCAAACCAGTGAAATCCTGGGCCGCCGAAGCAGAGCATGCGAACTTAGCCACTAGGCCATGGGGCCAGCCCCTGCCTTGTTCTTTATTCTTATTCTGTATCTCTGTTGCTTGTTTTTGAAATTTTGGACATTTTCAATCATTATTCTTTCAAATATTTTTCTGATGTTTCCTCCTTCTCCTCTCTTTCTGCGCCTCTGATGACACTAACTTTCACCTGAGTTCCTCTGCCCGGGAGAAGGAGAGGTTCTGCTCCTCCTACCCCTGCCAGATCTTTTTTCTCTCGGTTCTTCCGATTGGATAATTTCTATTGATTTGTCGTTAAATGTACAGACTCTTTCTTCCATTCTCTATGGGCTGCTTTTCAGTCCATCTGGAGAGCTTTTAGTTTGGTTTTTGTATTTTTCCGTTCTCAAATTTCCATTTGGCTCTTTTTCTTGGTTCTATTTCTTTGCTGAGACTTTCCGTCTTTCCATTCATTCCAAAACTGCTTGCCTAAACTTCTTGGAGCATCTATAATAGCTACTTAAGAGCTATGCTTTCAAAATCTGTGTCATCTCAGCATTGGTACCTGTCACTTATCTTTTCTCCTGTGAGTTGACATTTTCCTGGTTCTTTGTAAGATGAGTAATTTTGGATTGTACCTTTGACGTTCTGAATGTAATGTAATGCGACTCGGGGTCTTGTTTAAATCCTGTGGAGAATTTTGATATTTTTTTTTCAGCAGGATTGACCTTGTTGAGTTCAGGCCACAGGTTCCCACCAGCCTCCTGTGGGTTGTAGCTCTAACGACAGCACAGTTTTCAAAGTCTGCAGGGCTATTCGGATCTGCATCCTGTGTGTGCCATCCGGTGACCAGTATGGGACCAGCATGGTGGCCTGTTCCATGGCTCAGTCCTTATAGTCTGGTGACGGGGTCAGGGTCAGATCTACACATATGAGGTCAAGGGCGAGCCCAGGGGTTCAAAAATCACTCGACGGGGTTGATTTCCTGAGCTCTTCTCTCTCCACGATCCCCTTGATACTTTTCAGTTCCCTGGGGCTTCCCTTCTCAGTCTGGGTGATTAGTCTCTCCACTCTGCTATGTGCCTCCACAACACAGATATGCGTCCCCAAACAGGAAGGATGCACTCAATATGACAGGGCCAGTTTAAGTGCCACATCCCACCCCCAGCCCCCAGCGCTGGACCAATATCAGTCAGCAGGGGGTGCCTCGAGCTGAGTGGCTTGACTAATTAGGACGCTCCTCAGGGGCTGAGCATGGGTTGGACCTTTGACAAAATCAGACCCCGTGAAGAACAGGGGCATGGCTGTTGGGCAGACGACCCTTAGTGTCTGTGGACTGCTTCTTTTCTCCTTCTCTTCCCTAAACCGCTAAACGTCATCATCACCCTCCCGGTCACTCAGGCTGAAACCTTAGCGTTTTCTTCCCGTCTGTGCTCTTCCTGCTCACCCACAGCGCTGTAAACATCCGGTCGGATGCTCAGCCTAAAGAGGCTTCCTCACCAAGGCCTCTCTCTTTGATCCTCTCTGTCTAGCCAACTTTTAAAGCCTCCTCTGTGGTTCCCTTGCCCTCAGATTCCCTCTCTCCATAGTTAGCTTCCAAAAGCAGAGATCAGTGCTCACCAAGCTCCCTATGGCCCACAAAAGCAAGTCCTTAGCACTGTGGCCAAGGCCTCCCCCAGTCCACCCCTGCCTTTCCAGCAGGATCTATAGTGCCTCCCTTAGGGTCATCTGTCTGTCCCACACCCCGTCAGCCACATTTAACTAAAAATCCTTAAACATATCCTCCATTGTCTGCCTTTTGTTCTAGCTGAGTCCTCCTAAAAGATCCGTCTACCCTACCACACCACTCAAGGTTCAGCTAACATGCCACATTCTCCTTGAAGGCTCAGAGACCATAACAAGTTAGAATTCATCTCCCTTTCCCCTTAGGTTTTGTGGACGTAGGGCCACTAGCCCATGTGCCCTTTAACAGCCATGTGTCCTTCTGTCCCCCTTCCAGGCAGGACACCAACCTTCTTAGCAGGACACGCAGGGCCTGGCCAACCCAGATCTTACCTTATCTCACTCAGAGAACATCACGTCTTGAAGGAACACGGAGCCCCTCCTCGTGAGCTACTGTTCCTGGGAACGCAGGCTGTCCCAGGGACAGCCCCTCTTGGCAAGCATAGAGCCTTTGTGCCCATGCCCATATAAGCACCCCCCTCCCTACTCTCAGCAGTGGGTGCACACTTCCGTACAGCTGGCTGCCACTGGACATTCCCTATAAGTAACTCCCAATGAGCCTACATGTCCTGTGCGCCATTTCCAGGTCTTTTCTTCGGTCTCTCCACAGCCTATCCCACACTGCTCACTCAACTGGGCATGCAGCCAGACAGTGGACATCTCTACTGTAGCTCTTGATCACGTATGCCCTGAGTTACACTGTTGTCTCCCTCACGAGAGCATGAGTTCCTTATTTGGGAGACCGTCTCTTTTTCTCTTTTGTAGCTCCCACAGTGTCTGGCTCAGTACCCCAGACACAGCAGAGATTCAAGACACGGTTGTTTCATTAGATTCAATTAAATGGGATTTGACTCATTAGCCTCTAGGGTAACATTCTTGGGATCAATGCAATCCAGAAAAATAATTCTCCTTCTAATGGGCTTCTGTGTATCTTATTCTCCCTCCAGCATAGCCTGGGTGCTCACCTCTATATGCCATCACTCCTGGACTCCTCTCTTTACATCGTTAATCACTTTTCAGTCACGTGGTGAGTATCTGCCCCCCCACACTTTCACATCATCCTTTGAAGGCAGAGACTCATCTTCATTTTCCTCGCCTGTATGTCTGACACCTACTACAGTTTCAGGGTTGCAGGAAACACAAATAGTTATTCCTTGAATGGAGTTCAATAATTAAGAGCAACTGAGAAGAGAGAAACTGAAGCTTAAGTTTGTTATATAGCATTGCAAATTTCAGGGATAAAAATAAACTCAGAAGTCTAGAATCAACTGAAAAGAAAATGAGAAAACACCTGAAAATGTAGTCTACCTTTACGAAGACAGTCTTTGACTTTTCCTTCTCCCATTCTCTTTCTCCGTCTTTCTTAACTTCCCAAATTCTTTTATTCTCCTTCCTTTTCCCTCCTTGTTTGTACATGGGGTTTGGGCTGTCTGTTGTCCCCTCATTTCCATTCTCATCCTCTTACATGGGAATAGAGCCTTTAGTTTGTCTTACGGCAACCTAGGTAAACTTGGTATTTCTTAGTCCCCTTGCAGCTTGGTGCCGTCACGTGACTAAGTTCTGGCCAGTGGACTGCAAGTAGAATGATGCATGCAACATTTGGGGTGCACCCTTGAGGGAGAGAAGTATGCTCTCCCCTTGCACTTATCCCTTTCCCAATGGCTTAAATGCAGATACGATGGCTGGAGCCGGAGCAGTCATGATGGCCCACAAGGTGGAAGCTGCATGTTAGGGTGGAGCAAGAAGATGAAGTAAGCCTGGGTCCCTAACCCCATGCAGCCATCAAACCCACCCTGGCTGCTCATACCTCCATTGTTAGGAAAGTCAGCTAGAGAAATGTCTATTTTATTTAAGCTACTGCTACCTTTGTCTCCAAAATAACACCAATATTTACATCCTTAATAATACAATGCATGGCCATCTTTCTGGCCATTTTTCCCAATAGAAAAAAAAAGGGATGAAGGCACTTTTTGAAAAATCCTACACCCATAGACCAAAACGCTTGGCTATTTGCCATGCAACAATACTCCTGTCATCTGGAACCTACCTGCAGAAGAGAATGGCATGGACTGTGGGTGCAAGATATCTCATTTCCAAAGGATAATGTATATTACCACAAAGGAATTAATGCAAGCACAAGACATTTTGCAAAATTTTTATATTTTGCTTTATGTCTTGAAAAATTATGGATGCTTGCTACTTTGTGATATTTCTATTAAAAAATAGAGGATGTTGACCTTTTAGTAACTAAATGAGAAAGGAAAACCTGTAATTGGATGTCTACTGAGAAGCATCTTGGTTACCAGTAAGGGGTTAGGAGACTGTCCTCATTTGGACTTTGAGACAAAAGAAAAAAATCCACCAATAACATTACTAATTATTATTTAACATTACCTTCAGTAGCTAGCAAAAGGGATTCTATCGAAAAAGCCTTTTGAAATATGTTTGCCTCTCAGAGTTCTGAATCTTTCATTCACTTCTCAGTAAAAAGAACTAAATACTTAATTTATGGCGTGTCAAAGTGAGGGGAAGTTTTGGCCAAGAATCCCCTTAAAACACTTAGGGGTCAGTACCGAGATCGTGTGCATTTCATTAATTTAGCTGCTGAGAACTTTGATTGCTTACTCATATTTATGCAACTTTTCAAACTTATTGATGATAATAACTTCATATCTTTAAAAAAAACAGTAGTCTCAACATCCTTAGATTTAATCTCATGGTTTCTAATATCCATGAAAAACTTGGGAAGTGTGTGATACGACATGACACTCCATTGTGCTGCATGTCGTGGAGGAAATTACATCCTAGAATGGTTCATTTGACAGGTTCACAAAAGACTAGGGATGTTCAGGATCTCACCTCTCAGTACTATGACGGTCCTCCGTCTTCAGTAGGAAGCTTGCCTGGTTCGATAGACTTTGGTCATCAAGAAATCTGGAGAGGCTTCCTTCTACAGAGCCTAGGGTTTGCGGTCTCTGAAGGAGCAAGAGAAGAGACCATTTCCTTTCCAGGCCCTTTTGTTATTCGTTACTGATAACAGAGAGAATCAAGTCAGTTACTTAGCCCTCTTCCACAAATCACTCCCTTGCTGAAGGGACAGAGAAAATATTACCAGTAGATGTCCAGTTTGGAAGGAAGACTATCGATCAAGAGATCTCAAAGGAGAAAGGCTCTTCACAGTGGCTTCCTGGCCTAGAAGCTCCAGTGTGTTCACTGCTGTATTCAAGAACCTAGCACAGAGCCAGGTGCACAGCAGGTGCTCAACAAATATTTGTTGAATGAATAAATAAATAGATTCTGTGGATAATGAAGGAAGCATAAGAAATATTTCCTGCTCTCAAAGAGTTTCCCAATCATACATACACAACACAGAAATTAAAAGAAGCCAATTTTCCAAGAAACAAAGAATTAGTACAGAATGTAAGTACTGTAGCTTTTCTGGAAGGTAGTTCTCTAGGGCTTGGACAAAAAAGTCAAAGGTGAGTGGACCTTAAGAGCAGTGAAGGCAGAGAAATAGGAATTCCAGAGAAAAAGAAAGATAGCCAAAGACGCTGGGCAGATGAAATGCCTGAAGAAGGGAGTGGATGGGGGTGAGGTTAGAAAAAGAAGCAGGGGCTGTATGTGGAAGGCTGAGCCGGCCAGCTGAGAGCTTGGACTCTCCTGCGGGTCCCAGGGAACCATCGTGGTCTGCCCCATTGGAGGAGAGAGACAGGAGCGGGCAGCAAGCCCAGCTAGGAGGCAACTGCTCTCTGATCTGCACAACCAGATGAGAGCGTAAATCAAGGCAGAGGCAGGGGCAATGGGGAAAAGGAGTTACAGCATCCAGAAGGCCAGTGAACTGCCCCGTGCAGCTGCGAGGGGAACCTGTGAGATCTTTCGCAGGAATCACAGGAAGCGAGTCAGTGACTGCAGACTGCTTTGACAAACAGCGGTCAAGAATAAATTCTAAAGTAGAAAAAAACTTTTTTCACTTATAAAACAGCTCTATCAGCTTTGTTTAAAATGTTTTCAGAAATATACAAGTTCATTTGTTTTAAAAAATACAGGAGTATACAGAAACAAGTAAAAATTACCCCAAATCCCACTCCCACCCACCAAGATTACTGTTGTTATTGTGATGAACCCTTTCCACACATTCTTGTATGCACAGATACACACAAAGTGCGAGAGAATCTTATTCAAATGCAATCATTCCATATATGCCATTCGAGAATCAATTTTCCTCACCCCCTAACACGTTGTAAACGTTTCTCCACGTTCGTTAGCATTATCTCTATATCATAAAGGCACATTGCCTATAGCACAAGGCTCCATCAATGGATATTTAGACTCTCTGTCTGTGAGACCATGAACAATCCTGTGGTTAACCTGATCATGCATAGCATTTCTCACCCGTATAATCATCTCCTTCATACAAATCTAAGAAGTTGAATTGGCTAGGTCATTTTATGTTTTGATACATATTCCCCAACTGCTCTCCAGAAGCAGTTTCTTTACTCATTTACTTACTCAATAACTATTTCCTGAGCACCCACTATGTACCAGGCACTGTTCTATATGCTGGGGATACAGCAGTGAATAAATGGACAGAGTCCCTCCCCTCCTGGAGGGTCACTCTAGTGCGGGGCGGCAGAGGATAAGCCCGCAACTAAGCACGACTATGCGTCTAGTAGCGGTGTGCGCCAGCAAGGCCAAGTCAAGCGGAGGAGGCGCTGGAGAGGCGGGGCTGGGGGCAGTGTCCTTCACACAGGGCGGTGGGGAAGGGGCTATGAGGAAGAGACCTGTGAGAGACCCAGAGGAACAGTGGTCCAGGGAGAAGGAACAGGAAATGTGAAACATCTGACGGGGGAACGTGCTGGGCACGTTTCATGGCCAGAGAGGCAGTGTCTCTGGAGGGACCGTGGAGAGGGAGAGGCGGGGGAAGTGCGGGTGGAGACGGGCCAGGTCAGACCCGAGAGCGCACATTCGGGCGGCACGGCCACCAGGGGCTTCGCGGCCATTTGTAGGGGTGTTTGGATTCATTATTGGCCAAAGGCATCTGAGGTTCTAGTCTGAGAATATGAAAAGGAGAAGGATGGAACCAGGTCTGCTTTGATCTGTGTTTCCCATCTCTCAGTCTTCTCTTCCACTCGTTAGACACGGCTTAACAGATGTCTGTTCCCACTTAGACCCAGGGTCCGGCAAGCACGGAACACCGCTGAGACGACCCGGGAGATGATTTCAGCTTTCCTGGTGTTGGTCCTGCGGGTCTTTATTACGAGGTCTTACTGGACCTCCAAACTTCAATCAGATTTGCAAGCTCTTTTGCCAGCCTCTTAACCAAACAGAGCCTCTCTGCTACCCGCGTGGAAACCTCTGTCAACCTAATAAAAACTCAAGCAGCGGCATGGGCTCATCGTGGCTGATTTATAATAACTTTCCCTAAGCCATCTAACACAAAATCTTTAACACGGAATGTGGTCTACAAATATTTGCTGGATAAACAGAAGAACGTCTTCACAGATTTTCTCTAAAGGGACCCTTACTTGGCAGCGTTCTCCTCTATTATTTTGATTAGCGTCAATTTCAGAGGCTACATTCTGACCTTGATCTCCACTTCTGAGCTCTTTAATCAAAGCTCCCTGAGTCCTGCCTTTGGACGACTTCTTACCATCCGCTGCGAAGGGCCAGGGAATTTAGAAGTGCCTGACGAGAGCACTTACAGACAGCGATTAGGGCGCAGGTTTGAGTAACATAGGGCCTCACTCTGCCCAAAACAGCTGCCTGAGATGATGATTTCTTCCACAGCGACACTCTAGAAGAGGCACAGGCAAAATGAGACTGAGCGAGAGCAAAAGAAATTTTAAAGAAACTAACCTCAGGGGAAAAAGTGATTTGCTGAGAGTGAAAATTGTGATATTGGTTAATTTACTGTTGCTTAGTTTAAACAAAATTAACAATAACATTTTCTTGTGGTTGTAAAAGTAATTCACACTCATTGTAAAAAAAATTTTAAATACCAAAAGGCATAAAATAGGAAATGAAAATTATCCATCGTGCATTATCCAGAGTCCGTGTTGACATTTTGCTGGGTCTCCTTCCATTGCAAACACAATATGATCACACTATACACATACAGGTTTATATCCTTCTTTTTCACCTGGCGACAAACTCTGAACATTTCCCCAAGAATACATTTTTTAATATTATTACTAAAAGATATATAATGTTCCAGCTATGCCTTTGTCATAATTTATATGTTTTCATATTGTTTCACTATGTTTTCAACCTACGTTATAAACTCTTGTAAATAGTGTGGCAGTGAACATTCTTGTGCATAATCATTGTCCAAATCTCTGATCAGTGCCCTGAACTAGAGCCTCAAAAGTGTAATTATTTGGTCAAAATATACGATTTTTTAAAGGCTTTTGATAAGTATTTCAAAACAGCTTTCCAAAAAGGTTGTATTAATTTAACAATTTTTTTTTTTTGAGGAAGATTAGCCCTGAGCTAACTATTGCCAGTCCTCCTCTTTTTGCTGAGGAAGCCTGGCTCTGAGCTAACATCGTGCCCATCGTCCTCTACTTTATATGTGGGACGCCTACCACAGCATGGAGTGCCAAGCGGTGCCATGTCCACACCCGGGATCCGAACCTGCGAACCCTGGGCCGCCAAGAAGCGGAACGTGCGAACTTAACCACTGCACCACCGGGCCGGCCTCGGTTGTATTAATTTACAGTCCCCTTCTACTTCACCCAACCATCCCTCTTACCCCATTATATTTTTCTTTCTTTTTTCTTTTTTTCTAAGGAAGATTAGCCCTGAGTTAACTGATGCCAATCCTCCTCTTTTTGCTGAGGAAGATTGGCCCTGAGCTAACATCCGTGCCCATCTTCCTCCACTTTATATTTGGGATGCCTACCACAGCATGGTGTGCCAAGCGGTACCATGTCTGCACCCAGGATCCGAACCAGCAAACCCCTGGCCGCCAAAGCAGAACGTGTGCACTTAACCACTGTGCCACCGGGCTGGCCCCTATATTTTAAGAGAGTAGCAAAGATATGCTGGGTTCAAGCACCAGCTCCACTATCTCAGGAAAGTTATTTAACCTCGTGAAGCTCAGTTTCCTCACCTGTAAACAGGGATAGTAATGGTACCCAGCTCATAGGTTGTTATGAGGATTACATGAAATGATAACGTAAAATTGCCATTACAGTACCTGGCACATAACACTTAGTCAATAAATGTTACCACTTGTTACCAGTAATGAGTAAAATCATTCTTCCCCAAATCACTCCTAGCCAGAGTAATATTTGGGTGTAAAATCCCCTAAACACAGTTGGAAAAAGTACCAAGTTTCCCTATTTAATAAAACTGTTCAGTAGCTGAAGTCACTCATTTATGGTGTGCACACACAGCCTCAGGATTCTGAAAATAGTCAGCCATCTGATCACCACCTGGAACTAAGAGGAGCTTCTGAAAGGGGTTTTCTGTCCTTTATACATTATTTTAACAATGATACATACTTTCTTGATTATTTCAAAGGAAACAGATCTTTTTAAGGAGCAATGGCTCCAATTTGGAAAACAGAGTTTTCCAGAAAGAGGAAATCAGCACAAACAGTGTCATGGTTCATTGTCATAAACAGGCTGCCCAGGTATCCATCCCCTACATTTTGGTCATAGCCTCTCAGAAGAGATCAATGGTTAAAAAAGTGTCCCTGAGCAACTTAACTAAGAAAAAGCCACTTCAATTAATTTGAAAGTTCTGCTGGAAATTTGCATAGAATTCGGGGGGCTTTTTGTTTGGCTGTCCCCAGAATTTTTGGCTGAAATGATCCCAAGATAAACAAAATCACTTGTAGAAAACTATTTATCAGATGGAGGCCCTAAAATTGTTGTATGAAATTGGTTTAGCTCTATGTAAATCCAGAATAGATCATTTCTATTGGTTTATGAGAATACATTTGCTTCATCTTGTCATAGAGGTAGTCACTTATTGGGTATGGGAACATTAGTTCAGCTTCTAGAGAGAAGCCACTCCAAACTGTTGTGCGTCCGTTGTCTAATAGGCTATCACTACCCGTGGGATAAACGTACTTAACGCGTTCAAAATTCTTTGCATTTCCTTGACATTGGGTAAATTTGTGTCATTATTTAGGAAAGAAACGTGGGGCATTTTATACTGCAAAAACATCAGAGGAGATGAAATTGTAGGATGCCAGGAAAGGTCCCGGCTGCTGCTTTCCTCTGGAGTCTCTTTGGAAATCTACTCAATAAAAAGCTTTCGTCTGATGCCCACAGTAGCATTTGGAAAGAGAAAACTGGTTCAACTCTTCCCTTTCTGAAGTACAAATATGCCCAGTGTTTTCCTGTCCTATTTTCCTTCTCCTTACTCTGACATCAGTGGTAGCAGACCCTGTAAATTTCCCATGCAGTGGGTCACCAAATAAACAGAAGTATGTGATAACAAACAGTTGGATTTAGACATCATCCTATCCCATTATTTGGCCAGAAAAGATGCTCCTGTGAGATGGATTAGGGAAAAATTCTAACTTAGAGTTGGCCAGAAGTTGAATAAGAAAAAGGCCCCCTTCTTCCATGCTGCAGTAGGGATCACAGCCTGACAAGCAAAGCGCAGGCTAGGTTTTGCCCCAAACTGCCTGTTTGATCTGCACAATCATACTGTGCAGCCCTAACTTTCATTTCCACAAATGCCGTGTGTTGCGGAATGCCCACAGGAACATAAGAAAGGCAGCAGAGACAAATGATAAAATATCACTTCAGACCTCAGCTCTGATCTAGAAATCAAAATATTTTTCTTGTGAATCTGCATGTGCCCAGCTCTGTGCGAGGCCTGCAGAGGATACAAATGGAGAAGAAGGATGCTGTGGGTTCCTGAAGGATGCTGTGGTGTAAGAGTCTCTTTGTAAATTTCTCCTTGCTTGTTATAAATTTAGAGGCAGGGAGAGAGAAAGGTTGTCATGTTATCTTCTCAACAATAAGAACTTGTTTGAAGGCCTATTCTTCTGTGAAGAGTGACTGCAAGAGTCAGACCACATGGACCCAACTCCCAGCCCTGCTACCTGCCAGCTGTACAACTTTCAGTAACAGACTTAGTTTCCCCAGTTTCCTCGTCTGTGAAAACGGGGATGACGACAGTAATTCATACCTTATAGCTTATTATTGCTATTCTACGTTCATCACAGCTCTTCTAGCACCAAGGACAGTAGATTATTTAAAAAGGAGGACATCTTCAGTTGTCATACTGACTCTGAAGCTGAGCTTCAATTTTGGAACTCTGAGCAGATCTTGAATTTAAAATGGCTATTTAGTTTCTATTTCTAGCCATGTCAGGCTAGCTGGTAGCAGGGAAATCCTCCCATGAGGACAACTAGAAGAGCCAAATTAAAGTCAAAAGAGAAATTGTCAGAAAACATTGAAAAGCCACCAAGGCAGCCATGGCTTGAAGGGTGAAGATCCTTGAAAGAGGGAAACTCACTGAGATAAGCCTGGCATTCTACACTCACCACTGAATCGTCTGCTGACTCATTAGCATACTGGATAGAGGACGAGAAGCTGAGCAGAGAGTGGCTGTTAAAAAGCAGGACGAGGGAGCAGAGGATTTGGCAGACACCCTGGAGAGACGAGCATTGAAGCCCAGGGCTACCAGAGCAACCAGAACTTGAGATGCCAAGATCCTGGAGGGAAAGAAAGTGCAGAGAAGTCATTCAAACAAAATGAACTGCTTTTTGCCTCTATATGTTTGCCAGTTAGAAAGCAGAACAGGCTGAGAGTTAGAAAGGCAGAACAAAAACTGGTTAAGAGACCGACAGACCGAACAGAGCTAATGACAGTACCTCAGTGCTGGACAGTAAGGACTAGAGCTCAGAGTCTGCCAAGCAGAACGGCCTTGGGAAACGCCTCTTGCTTTCAGCTGGAACTCATGGGCCCACATCCTAAATGTAAGGGTGAATAGATATGGACCAGCCTTTGTAAAGATTAGAAACCAGCCTCAAATCAGCTTATTCTCTGGTTGGTTTAAGTTGTTCTGCTTTTAATCTGATTGCCTGCCATAGTTAACATCATTGAGAAGCTCTATAACTTTTTATACACAGTATATGGCATCCAATCAAAAATTACCAGGCATACAAAGAGAAAGGGATAAGAGAAAAAGTACACAATAGAAACAGACACACAGATGATCCAGATACAGGAATTATCAGACATGGAATATAAAATAACTGTGATTAACTTGTTCAAGAAAATAGATGACCAGATGGAGAATTTCATTGGAGAACTGAAATCTATGTATTTTTTTTTAAAAAGCCAACTGGAAATCCTAAAACTGCAAAATACAATAACTAAAATAAAAAATTCAATAAATGAATTTAACAACAGTTTAGACACTGGTGAAGAAACCATTAGTGACCGGGAAAATTGGTTGGCAGAAAATATCCAGAAGGAAGCACCCGGACCAAAAGATGAAAAATACAGAAAATAGTGTAAAAAACATGTAGGACGTTGCGAAAGGTCTCCCTTTTGTGTAATTAAAGTTCCAGAAGGCTTCCAGAGCAAGACTGAGTTGGGAGCAACACGAGCAATGTTTGAAGAGGTAACGTCTGAGAATTCTCAAAACTGACTTAGAGCAATCAAGTGATAGGTTCAAGAAGTGCTACACCTCAAGCAGGATAAATACAAAGAAAAAAACACTATGAATGTCATAAGCAAATTCTAGGGGAAAAAACAAAAAAGAAAATCCTAAAAGCAGCCAGACCCTCTTCCCAAACAAATCACCTTCAAAGGAGCAACAATAACACAGCAACATCTAAACAGAAACAGTGGAAGCCCTGAGACATTGGGATGACATCTCCAGGGTGCTGAAAGAAGGCATCTGCCAAGCAAAAACATATTCCAAAAACAAGCGAAAATAAAGACATTTAAGACAAACAAAAGGTGAGAGAATTTGTTGCCAGCAGATCTGTGCTTTAAAAAAAGTGTACAATGAGTTCTTCAGGCGGAAGGAACATGATCTCTGATAGAAGAGCGTGTAACCGTGGAGGAACGCCAAACACTGGAAACTAGACATAAACGAATGATGACTACATAACACAATCAAATGGCTGTTTGGGGACTTTGGAAAGCTCCTGCCGGCCAGCCTGCCTTTCAGGTCTCACATGTTGAGAAATTTTATTGTTTCTTAAACAGCAAAAAAGGATGATCTTGACTAGGAATGTTCTGTTTCCTTCCACATGAGGGGCCATACAGCATCATAATACTAACCCCAACCCTTCTCCTCACTGAGGAACAGGGCGCGTGATGGGCCCTGGGGGGGTTATTTAAACGCTCATCAGTCACCTGTTAGAAATCAATGCCGCAATGCTGCTGTGTGACAGGCTCTACCCTCTGACTTACTGTGTATACATTATCCCAAGAAATCACCCCAACAAGCCTACCAGGGAGGGTTTTTTCTCCCTATTTTATAGGAGTTCAGAAAAGTTAAGGAAATTGCCCAAGACCACACAGTTAGAAAGTGATAGGGGCTGGATTTGAACCTGGACCACGGAGCCATGGTCTTTACACTCTACCAGATCACAGCTAGGAAGGTTCCGGCTGGTGAAGTAGTGTTCGTGCACATGACAGGTAAAAGGGAAATCCAAACGTGCAGAGCACACAGGTAGAATAGCCTTCAAAACAGTGAGAAGATGGATGAATGGAGGGGGTAGGACACCGAAGCCCATGCCTCGCAGGAGAACGTTATCCACTCGCAGATTCAATATTTGTACGGCAAATCCAGCAGGAGTGCTGCAATTCAGAGGAAACTCCCTGCTCCCCCGCTGTCCAGATGGGCCCAGCAGCTGTCGTGTTCACTTTACCTGCCATTAGGTGATATTTAAAAGTTCAAATAAAACAAAGCAAAACGAAAAGAAATAAAGCTGTAATATATTTAGATGTTAAATAATTCAAACAATAAAGAGGGTATTCCATAAAAAGCACGTTTTCCTCTTCCCTCAAAGATCCAATCTCGTTTTCCAGAGGCAACGGTCATCGATTTTCTGTGCTCTCATGAGTGTAGGTCTGCGTCCATACTACACCGCGATCTATGGGTGTACATGTGTGTATGCCATGCATGCATTTTATTCCTTGCACAAAGGGAAGAGTATTGTACGCTGATCTGAAACTTGAATTTTCACGTGACTTTTCACGTAATAAAGATTGCTCCTATCACATATATAAATCTAACTCACTCTTCTTAAATAGGTGCACAGTAGTCCATTGAAAAGATAAATCATGTTTTATTAAAACAATCCCATATTAATGGACATTTAGAGTGTTTTGAGTCTTTGGATATTAAAAATAATGCTTTTAATGGAAATCAGTCTTTACGCATAGGTGCAAATAGTTTATGGGACAAATTCCTAGAAGTGAAATTGCTGAGAAAAAGTATACATGTATTTTTTATTCTGAGAGCTATTGCCAACTAATGCTCCAATAGACGGTAGTAGATTTCACCCCCTCCGCAGAACAAGGCAAGCCGTCTCCACACCCTCACACCTCTACACATCAGCAAACTTCATTTGCATTTCTTTAATCCTGAGTGTAGCTGAGTATTTTTCATATGTTTATAAGTAATTTGCATGTTTTTCCTTGAACTGTCTATTCATATCCTTTGACCATTTTTGCATTCAATTGTTGGCCTTTCTCTTATTGATATTCATATTTATACACCAGTGACATTATCCCTTGGTCTGTCATATGCGGTTGCAATTTTTTTTCTGTTTTCATTTGTCTCTAAATGTTATCTATGGCATCTTTTCCTTGAAGAAGTGATTAACTTTTATATAACTAAATGTATCAATCTTTTCTTTATAATGTCTAGGCATCAGGGGATCTTATTCATGAGGCGGCAATGCCCATAAGTTGTATCATATTCAGAGAGTCTGTTAAAGTGTCTCAAGAGGCAGAAAAGTTTGCAATAATATCAATAAAATCTTTATTCTGGAGCATCAATAAGCAATAACGGCACCTTTCTGGGAATTTTTTCTTGAAGCTCATTGTTAATATTTTTGAGGTTCTTCAAGACAGTGTGGATAACATATAGACATTGCCCACAGATACTTTGCTGCAAACATTTAGGGTTCCACTTCCCACCTCATTGGGAAGTTGCCACTTAACATTTCAAAGAATGCAAAGAGGCATTTGTAGAAGAAAATGGTGTGTGTGCACCTTAATGCAAAAATAATCACCACACCTCTCACTGTATAGTGATATCTCCTAGTGATGACACCCTACCACTCTACCTGTTCACTGTATAATCTGATTTGCATGACACAGTGAGACAACCAGGGTTTACTGTCTCCATTCTGCAGACATGAAGACTAGGAAAGGCAGTGGTTTGTCCAAGCTCACACAGCTGCCAGGGAGCAGAAAGGGGCTAGAACTTAGGTCTTTTGACGATAGGTCTGGAGTTACTTTAGCTCTGCTATGGTTTTTCTGGCTCAGCTATTTTTCCCCCTGCTGCTGAAACACTTCACCACAGAAAAAAAATTGCTCCACGGAACCAGCCTCATCAGCGCATCACGCTTGGATTGAGATGCAATGTGGAACTTATGAACTTATTCTTCGATCTGTGACATCATTGGTCCCTTCTCTTATATGTGTGTGTACAGTTATTTACATATTTTCTTCATCCGCATTCCTCCTTCTCATCCCTCTCACTTCTCAGTGGGATCTGTCCTCATATATTTAACATATATTCTTGTGTTCATAAGTGTCCTTGTGTAATGTGTACTATTTTGAATATATTCTTCTCATTTAAGTAAATAGAGTTCCACAATCACTTACTCACAATTCTGAAAACTACACAGCTTTGGATCCCAAAAGTTTTTCTTAAACTCACTTAGCAGCAAAATCTGACTCAAGGTACATGAGGTTATTTGTGCTCTTTATCCACTTAGTGTAACCATCCCCACCTTTATTGGCTTCAGTCATGAGATGCTGCCTTTTCCCTTTCTTAAATCCAAGTTTTTTGAATTCCAAAATAAATGTGACTCCAAGGGATTTAGCTGTCTACCTCTACTATAATAAATAGACCTTACTCTGTTCCCACCCAGTATTATGTTTTTAAGATCTATCATGTTGTGCATGTACATCTCGTCCATTACGTCTAACTGCTCCAGAATTCTCCCTGAAGTGGATCCCTCACATTTTACCTACTCACGCCCCTAGTGGTGGGCAACTAGATTGCCTCCAACTTCACCACTGCAAACAATGAACACACTTGTCCCTTTACGAGCCTGTATGTATAAGAATGTCTTTGGGATATACACCCAAGGGTAGAACACTGGGCTATCAGGCGTGTGTGTGTACCTAATCTGACCAAGCCAGATGCCAGAACGCCCTCCGTTGTAGCTGCTTCAGTCTACTTGCATTATAAAAAGGATCCTGAAATTCTCCATTTCCAACACTTGTCAGTATCCAATATACTCATTTTTGCCAACCTAATAGGTATATAGCGATTTATCATTCATGTTTCCAGTTGTATTTTTCTGATTATAATATATCTGAGCTTCTCTTGATACTGGTTAGCCTTTGGAGTGTCCTCTCTGTAAACTACCTGTTTACAAGCGTTGCCCATTTTCATTGGAGTTTCTGTCTTTTTCTTGCTGACTTGTAAGAGTTCCTTGTATACTCTCCTTTGGTTTTAGACATTGCAAAATATCTTCTCCCGATCTGTCAGCTGTCTGTTAACTTTGTCCGTGGTTAACAGGAAATCACACCACAGAACTGTTTGATTTTTCTGTAATCAAATTTATCAGTATTTTTCCCTATGGTTTGGAGCTCTGACGTCTTTAAGAAGTCCTTCCTCCTGCTGAGTGAGAAGGATAGTCTCCATTTTCTTCTCCTGCTGTAATAACTTTACTTTTCAGTCTTTCATCCACTTCCCAGTGGCTTCACCTCTGTGTGTCGTCCTAGGTTGGAGTCCATATAGTGAGCATTTTCCACCAAATAATCCATGCTTTCCTCATTGATCTGGGTACCATCTGTATCTTATGCCCAATACCCATAAAAACAAGTCCATCTCTCATTTCTCTATTTTGTTTCAGTGGTCCATTTGACTGGTCTTTTGCCCAACCCTGTTTTTGCTGCCATTGCTTTGAACGATATCTTTCTATCTGGTGCGGCTACTCCCTCATCTTCATTATTCCTTTACAAGTTCAGCTTAGATATTCATGGGCTTCTGTTCCTATATACTTTGGAGTAGGTTAATTATTATGTTCCTCAGAAAATTTATTTGTAATTTGTATTGAGATTGCATTGAATATGTGAATTAATTAAAAGAGACTTGAGCTCTTTATATATTAAGATATTCCACCCAAGGGTATGGAATGTGTTCCCATTTAAATTAAATCACTCTATTTTCTTGATTAGACTTTTAAAGTTTTCTCTAAAGGCTATTCTATAATTATACTAACTCAGGTAATAATCACAACAACCCTATAATATGGATACTTTTATTATCAGCATTTTCCAGATGAGGAAGTTAAGCCGAGAAAGACAAGCAACTTGCCCAAGAACACACAGCAAGTAAGTAACAGAACTTGGATTCAAACAGTTCAGAGTTCTTACTCTTAACCACTGCACTGCTTCTTTACCTACAGGCAGTTACTTTATAGTTTGGCTGCTACTGTGGAAGGTATCTTCTCTTTATTATTATCTATTTGTTTTATTATCTGGTATATTATTTTTATTGTATTTTCTAAATGGTTGTTGCAAATAGATTTGGTTGATCTTTGAAAGTTGATATTTGTATTCAGTAAAGTTGCTGAATCCTCTTATTACTTCTAGTATTTGGTCTATTGTTTCTGTTGCTTTTCTTGTACATCAACTGTAAATAATGACAGGTTTGCCTTTTCCTTCCAATTTTTAAATCTTGCATTTCTTTTTCTTTCCTTATAGCTCTGGCCACAACTTCCAGTACAATGCTAGACACTATGTAGTAGTGATCATGGGCAAAGACTGTCTCTTATAGAAAAGGAATGTTATTCCAGAAGAAGGTTTTCATTTCCTCTTGGCTACAGTATGTGCAGCACATCAGAGAACGGTTTCTCAAGAGCATAGGTTAGAAACTGTCTGGTGGCCAAGAATCCACGGTGAGCAGAGGACCTGTGCTCATGTATGCCACAGAAATTACTTTTCCCTAAGAGACAGCCCTTCGAGGGGAGAAACAGCTCAGCTGTGATAAACTTCACTTCATTCTGACTTGAAGTACGTTTAACTCCATCCTAAACCCCTATGACAGCAGCACAGCTCTGCACCTGTCATTTGCTTTACACAATCCGCTAGATGCAATTGTTTCTCACAATGTGTGGTCTCTGTTCCCACGGGGGGATTCACAGACAGCAGCATGGGAAGGAGCCTTCGAGATCAACTATCGCTCTCACTTTACACACATCTAAAAGTCCCTGTGGTGGGGGCCTCATCACCCTTGAGCAGATGATCCGCCTGGGGGGCTGATGTCTATAACTGAGAGAGCTTGAATCAGACCAGGGTCTAACACAGCTTTCTCCCTATTGGTGTCATCACCCCATCTTCAGTAGAGGTTAGCCCTGCTCAGTGTTCATGGTGGCATCAAGGCTTACAGTGACCTCATCCCTCCTGACTTCAATGGGGGCCCCGAGGAGAGAAGGAGGAAGCCACTCACTCTTCCCTCCTGTATCCCAAAAGGCTTTTCCCTCTCCAAGAGGAGCGTCTGCACAAAGCTGGGCACTGGCAGCTCCACTGTGAAGTCCAGGGGCCTCCATGCAGAGAGACCCATCGGAAGTTCTCAGCGGGTGACCAAACATCTCTCCCTTTTACACACACCCAGGGTGACTAACACTTGTGGTAGAAATGAGTGAACTGAAAAGCCCCACAGGAACCTCAAACCCAGCACATCCAAAATGGAATTTCTCACCATCTCTTCCAAACTCACTCCCCTCTTACAGGAACCCTGTGCAGGAACTGGAACCACCTCCATTCAGCCATGCTCAGTGCCCGCCTTTCTCTCATACCTGAGGAGTTACCAAGCCTTGTTCTCTCCCCACAGAGAACCCCTCCTGCCCACCTTCTGTTCTCCATTCTGAATGGGGCCTTGGCCACGTCCTCCCAACTGCCACCCGGGCTCCACTCCTGACCCCTGGGATCCATCCTCCACGCTGCTGTGGAAGGGATGGTCCCATCACGCAAATCCGACCATGTCTCCTGCCTAAAACCCTAGAAGGCTCCCCACCACGCTCAGCAGAAATGTACACTCCTTAGCATGGCATCTACGGCCCTCATGGTGCAGCCCGTTGCCTTCTCCAACCTCACACCTGACGGCAGAACCGCGAGATCACCACCTCCTTCCGCCCTCCCTGACTGTGCTCTGACGCCTGTTCCCTCCACCTAGAACCTGCCTCCCACCCCACTGGGAGCAGCCCAATGCCTCCTCATCCTTCCATACTCAGATCAGAGGCCGCTGCTTCTGGGAGCCTTCGCTGCCTCCTCAGCCCCGTGGCTCCTGCTGAGGTGCCCTCTGTCTGGGCTTCTCCTCCCAGGACCCTGTGCACCCATCCCACTAAATTGTAACGATTCTCTCCTGGACAATGTAGGAAACTGGGTTCTCTGAGAAAGTAGTTATTGCGCAGCCAGTCTAGTTTCATCCATTTTCATGTTTAAGATGGTACCCATGAACAAAACGCATTGAGTCAGATTTGGTGTGGGAGTGCCCTGGAGAGACCTGTTCGCACGGGGTGTCGCGCACCTGGCACAACGTCGGCCTAGTAAGCAGAGGACCATCTGAATGAATGATGAATGAATGAATGATTTGCCCACCCCCACCCAGAATTGGGCGGGAGGTCCCTCACCATCAGGGCCCACCCTGGATAGAGGAGCTGCGAAGTGGCTGGCACTGGCGGGCGCTCCGTCGGGAGGGGGCGCTGCCGGGCGGCGGGGCGCGGGCCGGGCGGCGGGCGCGGAGGGCGGCGGGCGGGGACGGGCTTGCCCGGGGACCCCGCGCCGCGGCTTGCGCGGATTTCACTTTCGCTTCGAGCGGCGGCCGGAGGCGGGGGGCCGTCCCGGAACGATTGCGGCCGGGCCGCGAGTGAACCCGAAAGCGCGCCAGCGCCGCGGGCCGGACTCCACGTGTCACCGAGAGGCTGATGTAGAGAGAGACAGAGAGAGAAAGCAAGCGAGGGAGCAGGTCCCGGGAAAGTCCTGCCGCGCCTCGGGGCAATTATAAAAATGTCACCCCCCGGGCCGGGCTCGCCACCACCGCCCTCACCTGCGGCGTCCACCCGTCGGCGTCCCGCGGCCAGTCCAGAGTCGGCGCAGCGCCCGCTCGCCATGTGCGCCCCGCGCGGTGAGTAGCGGCGCCCCGCTCGGCTGCCCGCGCCCTGGGGGACGGCGGCCCTTTCCTCCTGAGACAGCCCGGGAGCTAAGTGTCTTTATCCCACTCCACGAATGAGAAGCGGAGGCCCCGTGCGGTCGATTTCCTGCTCAGGGCTCCCCAGCCACAGCTCCAAGAGGGCAGATCCCAGCCGGCTTCAGAGTGAGGCTTTGTCGGCCCCCGGTTTCCAAAACTATGAGTCTGGGCCAGTCACTTCACCATCTGGCCTCAGTTCCCCTCCTTGTGAAATGGAGGTTTTCTCTGGGTGGGCTCTGAGTCCCTTACCCTTATCTGAGCTCATTAGGGGGCCCTCACAGCGGGTTGGCTTCCAGCCCTAGAGGAGAGCGTGGCCTTCCGAGAACTTGATGCATCTGCAGATGTTGAAGGAAAATTGGCAGTGGGTGGATGGGTGGGGATGGCCAGAAGGATGGAAAGTAGGGCAGCCAAACCAGGCTGACAAACGTGACCTGCCCCTTGCTTCCAGGCCTCCTCATTGTGGCCATCCTGGTCCTCCTAAACCACCTGGACCACCTCAGTTTGGCCAGGAACCTCCCCACAGCCACACCAGGCCCAGGAATGTTCCAGTGCCTCAACCACTCCCAAAACCTGCTGAGGACCGTCAGCAACACGCTTCAGAAGGTGAGCTTTTCAGTGTCCTTGTTCCACTTTGCAGCCTCTGTAGGGAAGGGGCTTCTTGGAGCCCCTGGTCACCTGGCGGAACTGCAGGCAATGGGGGAAGGTCCTCAGGAGCCGTCAGGAGGGGAACTTCACAAATGGCCCAGCTATGCGCGAAAGAGTCTCAATGAAATTGTGTCTCCAGAGGAAGCAGGAGGGGTCATAAATTATCATGGCATTCATTCTGGCTGTGTCTAGACAGGGGAAAGTGGCTAGTTACAGTGTTCCCTGTAGCCTGCCAACAGTGTGTCTCTGACCCACGTATCACCGCAGGCCGGTGTGACCAGCCGCAGCCTCTGTGCTCCAGGGGCTGCGAGCATGAATTAGGCCTCCCTGTCACGTACTGACGCATCTCGTCAGAGCCACGCATTGAGGGGACCTGTGACAGTGCACATCCAGCCTTCATTTTCTAGGAACAGGGTTATCTAATTTTATTTACAGCTGCTTCATTTTTTTAGGTTTCATATTTTAATGAAAAAAAAAGTGGGTTTTTTCCTTTTAAAAGTGCTCCCCTAGTTACTGCTTTTGCTGCAGCGACCAAAGGCCAGTGTGTTAAAAGCTGTCGTCTTGCCTTCCTGCTCTCTAGTGAATCTTTCTTGAATATTTTCTAGCTTGTTGCTTTGTGAATATCTTAAGATAAGCTCAATGCCAGTGGCCTTCTTAAAGAACTCCCCCTCTGTCGCTCACAGCCTGCTGCCCCTTGCTAGGTGCAGTTCCGGCGACCTTGGTTAGGAAGCGGCTCACCCAGTGAGAGCTGCGGAGGTCAGCACTTTGAGTCCCCAGGAGAGGTTCAATAGGGGGAAAATTTAGGGACTCCAACCGAAACAGATGCTTTCTGTGAAAAAGCTGACTCTCCCACTCCCAGATAGGGCACCAAAGCTCAAAAGACTGCAGAACTCAATTTGATATTTTTTATATCACTCCTTTGTCAAATTTGCCAGAACAAGTCAGCTAGCCCCTGGCAGAAAAAAGAGGGGGCAAATGTATGCAATTTGCAGGCCTTATCCAGCCCACGGACTTGTATAGTTAGGCCCATGTCCTTTGTATTTATTTTGATTTTTGAGTTTGATTCCATTGAGAAAAGTGGACTTTTCATATAAGAATCCAGATTTCCAGTTTCTCTTGAAAAGATCTGAAGAACCACAACAGAGGGCCCTCGTTTCCAAACCTCACCCTTCGCAGCGGGCTCCGGACGTTGGCTGCCAAGGTCTGTGAGCACCTGTGCAAACAGCGCACGCAAAGCAGCCAGGGCGCCTTTGTGATCCTACAGCTCTGGAGGCCGAAATTGGAAATGGGCCCCACTGGGCTGAGACGAAGGTGTCAGCAGAGCCGTGTCCCTTGCTGGAGACTCCAGGGGACAGTCTGGTTGCTTGCCTTGCCCTGCCTTCTAGAGGCGCCCACATTCTTCGGTGCACAGCCCCTTCCGTCATCACAGCTAACAGTGGCCAGCTGAGCCTTTCTCGTGCGGCGTTAGTCTGACGTTGACTCTCCTGCCTCCTCCTTCCGCTGAGAAGGACGCAGTGATCAGGTTGGACCTACTCAGATGTCCCAGGGAGCCTCGCTGTTGTACAGTCAGCTGGTAGCAAGCTTCGTTGGCTTCGCTGTGCAGCATGACGCGCCCTCGGCTCCAGGGCGTGGGAGTGGACATCCTTTGGTGGGAGTGTCATTATGTCTACACTGACGGGTTTCACTAGTTGTTCCCAAACACATTCTGCACTCTCGAGCCTCGATTCATGGCTCGTGCAGCTCCCTCTGCCTGAGATTCTCCCTCCTTTGCCTGTCAACATCCTAAGCCTCTGCATGCAGACGTCCCATCTCTGGTGACGCCTGTGCTTCCCTGTCCATGCCCTCCTCAGAGCCTTCACAGCTTCTCAGTGCTTCTTCCCTGCAGTGCGTCTCCTAGCCACCTGGGCGCTCGCACATCTGCAGCTGGACTTAGGGCCCTGGGGGGCACAGCACTGTCTTCTTCTTCGTCATGCTCCTCAGGGCCGAGCCTAGTACCTGGCACACATCAGGCTTCTTGAATGGAAAAATGATCCCCATCCTCAGTGAGGAGGTTGCTGACCTCTGAAGATCAATTTCATAATGACATTCAACAGTGCTTTCCAGTGTGCTCGTAACTTGACATCTGTGTGTGCGCGCCACAGATAAAACCTCCGCTTGTCTCTAGGGTTGCATGTTTGATATATGCATCAAATTTTGACCTTAACAGTTCCCCCCTTAGAAGTTATAGTTGGAAAAGATATTCATAAAACACAGGTGCTTTGGCAAAAGAAAAAACCTGTTTTCACCAGAAGCCAGTGTCCCAGCGTGGTGTAGAAATCGATTAGCACAGCCTGCTGAAATGGTTTATGGTGTTTACGTAATAGAAAAGCATATCATCCAGAGAGACATGTCATAAGCAAAGGGAGAGGAGGGAGGGAGGAAGAAGTCAGTGACCCGTTCTTTGTCTTCTGAAGGGCCCAAGCTCCCTACGTGGAAGAGATGGAGGCTGAGGGCAGCCAGCTCTCGCTTTGCTGGCACCTAGGGTGCCAGCCTCACGCAGAGCCATGTGCCCTCTTAATATTTTAAACTGGGTCTCTCTTCGTTTTTTACAGGCCAGGCAAACCCTAGAATTCTACTCCTGCACTTCTGAAGAGATCGATCATGAGGATATCACAAAAGACAAGAGCAGCACCGTGGCGGCCTGCCTCCCCCTGGAACTTGCCCCGGTACGGACGGCCCAAAGCCTCTCGTGCTGTTCAGGGTGCCTCCAACCATGTCTTCGTCCAGAGCGTGCACGTGTCTGGTCTCCATCAGCATGGCACTTTAACAGTCCCCACTTCAGAAGTCAGATTCGAAAAAAAAGTTACAAAACATTTGTTTTTTCACACAGTGTGACTATACTTAACTACTGAACTCTACACTTAAAAATAGTTGATGGTAAATTTTATATTATGTTTTAAAGAGATGTCTGAGAAGAAAACTCAGAAAAATGTCTATTAAGAATTAATATCTTTGATGTGATTTTTTCCTCTAGAACGAGAGTTGCCTGGCTTCCAGAGAGATCTCTTTCATAACTGTAAGTCAGAAAATGAAAGGTTTTAGCCCGTATTATGCATTCATATCGTTGATCCTGATTGTTTTTCCTTCTAGAATGGGAGTTGCCTGACCCCCGGAAAGGCCTCTTCTATGATGGTAAGACACTAAACTCTTTCCTCAGATCCAGCGAGGGGGAAACGTTTTAGCCCGTCTCAACGGTTCCTTCCCCATTGTGTCACCTCACCCAGACGCTGTGCCTTAGCAGCATCTATGAGGACTTGAAGATGTACCAGGTGGAGTTCAAGGCCATGAATGCCAAGCTGTTGATGGATCCTCAGAGGCAGATCTTTCTGGATGAGAACATGCTGACAGCCATTGACAAGCTGATGCAGGTGAGGCCTTCATCCTGTCGGGGAGTGCCTTCTTCTTGCTGAGAGCCAGCCAGGGTCCCCTCAGAAGTGTAAGATCAGCCCTTCCTGGATTGCGAGAGGCCTGAAATGCCCCTTGGCAAGGCCCTGCAAAGCACCGGCTGGAGGGTGCCCCCCAGAGGCCGGCCGGTGCAGCCGCGTCGGGGAAAGCAGCCTCCGTCTGTGGCCACGTGCCGGCACCAGGCTCCCTGCAGATGTTTTCAGACATTTCCTTACATTGTCCTCACAGCAGCCATGTGGGGTCTGTACCAGGAGGAAACCGAAGCTGAGAGTCAGCCACTTGTCCGAGGTCACACAGCTTGTAAGTGGCAGAGCTAGGATTTAAGCCCCCATCGCAGGGACTCCACAACACCAACCTTCTCACCTCTAGATGTGGCAGGACATGCCCGCAAGGGCTGGCGTGCACAGCTGCAGACCCGGCTAGAGAAGACAAGCGGCTCGTGCCTGGGTATGACCCATTTTGAGCTAAAATGTGAATGAAGTAAAGAAATGACCTATCACCCAGGGACATCCTCAGTGTTATTCATCGACAAGAACTTGCTTTGTAATTTCCTGAATCGCCGTAGCACATGTGATACAAGACAGAAACATCCACACAAGAAGGAGCAGGGCGAGCGCCTTGGTGACCAGGGCTTGGGGAAAAAGATGCTGTCGGAAATCATTGTCTGAAAAGGAATTCATTTATATTTCATTCATTCATTCTTTTTTTTGGTGCCAAAAACTTCACACAAGCATCAAAGAACAGAGCCATCTAGAGAGCTGCAGATGATATTTCATTTTCAGGTCCAAGAGTCGGATGATTTGGGTGCTGGAATCAATTCTGCTGGTAATCAGCCATTCACCCCTCTGTGCCTCTGGTTTCCTCTGTAAGATGCAGTGGCTTTACCCATCCACCTTTCTTTTAGGCGTTTTGTGAGGAACAAATGAAGGTATTGATCGTTGTGCAGATATAAGGTCTTGCACTGTGTTATCAATTTAAAGGGCCAACACTGGGGGATCTGTTGCCAGGTCCTTATCTGACGCACACGAGTGTCTAGTGAACAGGTCTGTTACTGATAGAGAGTTCCAGTTAACAGCAGTCCGTCACCTCTCTGTTCTAAAAAGGACTTGACTTCTCCACGTGACACATGAAAATCAGTTAGTGCCACAGATGGCGCTATAACACAACTGGTCTTTGCTAAAATGCAGCTCTCACCACGGATTTTCTAAAGAGCTTTCAGGCCTCTTCAGAGCTCACTGCAGCACAGGGGCTGGGAGCACAAGCGTTTCTTTTCTCAGGTTCGGCCTGGCCATCTGGCCGGGAGTCCATCTGGGTTGAGGAGACGTAGTGAGGGAGGGGGTCGCAGGCTCTGAGACGTGCATTGGTTTCACCCATTTTTACGGATGACTCTTTTAATTTTGGAATACCACATATGAAATGCTCAATTTTTATTCTCCCAGGCCCTGAACTTCAACAGTGAGACTGTGCCACAAAAGCCCTCCCTTGAAGAACTGGATTTTTATAAAACTAAAGTCAAGCTCTGCATCCTTCTTCATGCCTTCAGAATCCGTGCAGTGACCATCAACAGGATGATGAGCTATCTGAATTCTTCCTAAAGAGCTCAGGTCTCTCCCAGCCTTCGAGTCATTTTTATAAAAATTTGAACCAAAGAAATTTTAATAGGATGTGGGTTAAGACCTGGGGAGGGGCTGGCTTGACTTGGTCCCTCTTAAGCTGGTCCAGATTCTCATGCCTGTTTACGTCAGTCACCCCCAAGATGTGGAGAATGTGACTGATAGCCTTTCAAGTATATTTCACATTTACTATGGATAAGTTGTTTTTAAGTTTTCATGAGCAAATTGCTAAGGAGGGAAAATGTCCTCAATGAATGTGTTTTTCTTTTCCCTTTAATAGAAGAGCAAGAATTTATAAGCTATTTCTTTACCAAATTGTTTATAGAATCAAACACTCAAGCATAATTTATTTTAAAATATTTATTTATATAATTTTGTGTTCATGAAAGCATGTAAACTAACATATTTATTTGTTATATTTATTAAAATATTTATTATCAAATGGATTTGAAAAATATTTTGTTCTAAAAATAAAATGATTGAATTAAAGTAATTTTCATGTTTTTCTGATGTAATTGGAATACTGTAAGTGTTAAAACACACATTATGGGAAAACTGAAAAGCGATGAAATTTGAACAAAATTACCTTGGAAAGAATGCCACAATATTCGTGCCCATTTCCTAGTTCCTTTAATCTCGCAGGTTAGAGAGTACCTCGCAAGACTAGAAATGCTTTGATACAAAGGCCAATGAGTGATTTAAGGTTTTTGAGAGTATACCTTATTATTTTTGTTCAACATCTGAATCTAAAAGTAAGATACATAAAAATGTTTTTCCCTGTTACCCACAGTTCCATAACATACTGTGCATTAGACAGATACATAATAATACCCCCAACTGGGAAAAACATCATTAAGAGGCCTTCTGGTTAAATTATTCTAATTTTTGTGAACCTTTAGGCCCTCAGGGGGAAGTTGCTTCTAAATTATGAGAAAAACTCTCCATTTGCTTTAAATTATATACAACTTCTGCCTGAACCACATTTGCCTTGCTTTTGCTTGAGATGTGCTCTTAATAACCCAAATATTAAATTCTATCTTTTTAATTCTCTAAGTCATGTGAATTTTAAAAGATTCCCCTGACAGAATACCATGTAATTTTAGTACTCTCATAATCATGCTCCTCCTTAATATGAAAAGGCCAAAAGAAACGAACTATTTACCTTCTCCCCCTTCCTTCCTGTGACTGCTCCCCACCAGATGCCGGCTCTTATCCCCGTGGACTGTGCCAGGAATGCGTCTGGCCACCCCACATCCTCATCTGGGTGGCAAACTTACTCATTTTTCAGATTCTCACCCGCTTCATATACAATGACTGGAGAGAAATCATCGGGAGCTAGGGTTTTCTTGAAGGACTCTTCCACAAGCTTGAATGGCCTGCCAGTGGTTCACAGACCGGCGTTTCTTGGCTTTAAGTGTCAGGTTTGGGTTTCAGCAGCTCTGCCTGTGAGAAGAGCTGACGGCTTGGCGGGCTGGGCTGTGGAGCCGTGGCCGTCCCTCACGTGGAATGGCGATTTGTCTGCTGCCCGGCCGGTCGTCTGTGCCCAGACGCAGGAGACGCAAGCAGAACCTATACCGCATGGCCTGGGTTTATACAGAGGAACACAGCTGTTACGCTGGTTCTAGAAATTACCGTGGCTTACGCTTCAAAAACATGATTGGCCCAAGAAAAGTCCTCACAACTAACTCCACTCTTCATTCCATGGTTAGTTTCCACTTTTTTCTTTTAAGCCTGGGTCTACAATTTACAAGTCGTCTAACATGACCAAGTTGTTCGTCTAACGTGACCAAGTTGTTTTAACCTCTCCCTGTTTCCTCTTCTAAGAAGTGAAGATAATACACCAGAACCAACCTCAAAGGATCAGAGCAAAGGTTAAGTGAACAGCTCATGCAAAGCACTTGCGTTGCACCTGGCAGATAGCATGTGCACAATAAATGTGAGCAATTGTTGAAAATTATTAGTCTTTGGGCTTGGTGACTGGGCCAAATTGCTTACACCACCTTTGCTACTGTTTTCTTATCTGTGACCTTCAGGAGTGGCAGCCCCTCTCTCACAGTGCTCCTGTGAGGAGTAAACGGCACAGTGCCGTGCTGGCATGCAGCTAGCGCTCAACATCAGTGTTTGTAAACTGTTAGATTGTTGCTGAAGACCTCAGTGCGCCCTGTCCTCCAGGCGCGAGATGCATCGGTGCTCAGCAGAGGAGGCCGACTGGCGCAAGACGGGGCAACAAGGCGAGGAGCCCCTGCCTTCACAGAACAAAGGTGGGGTGCAAAGGAATTTAGTAGGACGGAGGTCCCCCTAAAAACATTCTCCAGTCCTAGCCTATTAGAGACTTATTTGACTAACAAGTTACTTTTTTAAAAGGAAAAAAACAATGACAGTGTTTCTCACAGCTGAGAATGACTTAATCAGGGAATTAACACAAAAAACAGCTGACAGCTGTGCCCTGAGGGCCCGGAGCTTTGGGGAAAGGGCACAGTTCTGGGGAGCGGTCTGGCCCGCCATTCACGGGTACTGGACAACTCAAGAGCTGCTAGAGGCCCTTAGACACTGGGGAGGAAGGAAGCGTGGGGACAAAGAGGGAAGAAAGCCAGCTTCATCTGGGGCCAGCACTGACGGAGACAGAGTCCCCTTGGCGGTGTCACCCTGGAGCATTCAGTTGTTGTCTCTGCTTGAGGACTACATATTTGGTTCTAGCGAATATAATTTTGGCTTCCTAGTTTAAGGCAAAGCACATTACAATGTTGCTGTGGACTGAATATTTGTTCCCCCTAAAACTCTCATGTTCAAGCCCTGATCCCGATGTGATGGTAGTTGGAGGTGGGGCCCTCAGAAGGTTACTTAGGTCCTAAGTGTGGAGGCCTCATGATGTCAAAAATGCCCTTATAGGAAGAGACTCGGAGAGGTCTCCCCAGCCCACGTGAGGACACGGTGACCAGGGGCCCTCTGCAAACCAGGGTGAGGGCCCTTGCCAGACAGCACATCTGCCCGCTCTCCTCAGACTCCCCCCCTCCAGGACTTTGAGAAATAAACGTCTGCTGTTTAAGCCATCCAGTTTATGATGTTTCGTTGTAGCAGTCTGAGCTGAGAAAACTATTTTAAATACCAAAAAAGACCCAACCACACTTTTCAAACCTTGACTTGTATCAATCTTTTGGTTGAAGTGTTTTTGGTAAGAACACGTCAAAAACTTTCTATTTACGTATCTTTGGGTATGACATTATGAGTGTGAGTTATGACAGGGAAAATATACTCACGTAGCCTTTTTTTTTCCTTTTAAGATTGGCCCTGAGCTGACATCTGTTGCCAACCTTTTTTCTTTTTCTTCTTCTTCTCCCCAAAGCCCCCCAGTACATAGCTGTATATTCTAGTTGTAGGTCCTTCTAGTCGTGGCATGTGGGACGCTGCCTCAGCGTGGCCTGACAAGCGGTGCCATGTCTGCGCCCTGGATCCGGACTGGAGAAACCCTGGGCCGGCGCAGCGGAGCGTGCAAACTTAACCACTCGGCCACCGGGCCGGCCCTCATCTAACCTTTAAGAGGGGCAACAGGAGCTAAGCTCAATGCCACAAATGCCGAGAATCCTCCCAATAACCCCACAAGAAGGACTGTCGACTTCCCCTTTGTATAGACCAGATAAGCTTGCCGCCGAGCGGAGGACAGACACTGACGTTCAAGACAGGCACTCAGGCACACTCGGGGACACTCACAGGCACTCGGGGTACTTAAGGGCACTTGGGGGCACTCACGGGCACTCAGGAGCACTCGGGGCACTAAGTGGTACCCTGGGCACTCAGGAGCACTCAGAGCAATCGGGGGCAATCCAGGTCACTCAGGGTCACTCAAGGGCACTCGGGGGAACTCAGGGGCACTTGGGGCACTCGGGGAAACACGGGGGCAGTCACGGGGACCTGGGGCACTCAGGGGACTGAGGGGCTCTTGGGGGCAATCATGGTCACTCAGGGTTATTCAGGGAACTTGGGGGCATTTGGGGCACACATGGGCACTTGGCGCATTTGGGGCCACTCTCGGATGCTGATGGGCACTCACAGGGCACTCACGGGCGCTTGCAGCACCCAAGGTACTCGGGGGCATTGGGGCACTTGAGAGCACTCATGGCCACTCTGGGCAGTCACAGGCACCTGGGCACCTTGCCCACCCCCCGCCGGGAGAGCCACAGCGAGGAAATGCACATGACTGGTCTGCTCGCATCCTCATGCCTTTCATTCAAAAATGGTAGAAAGAGACAGACAGGCAAATCTCCTTGGGTTCCCACAGGTTTCTTCTCATTTCTTTTTCTAATCCAGGCGTGAATTTTGAAACCTTAGTCTTTAAAAATCAAGTTATTCCCAATTACAGAAAAAAAGTTAAAAATTCTAAAATGTACATGCTTGCTTGGTTCAAAACAATATATATGCCTACAATGGGGGGAAATCCAAAATTCCTAAGCCTGTTGATTGAAACAATTTAGAGGTCTCTGGTCTGGATGACGCGGTCACTATCCCTTAGCAATGACACGCAGTGCCCACCCTGTGAGCTGGAGCATGTCCTCCTGCAGCCAGGGCCTCAGCTCCAAACCCCGGGGGGGCGGCACCAGAGACCCAGGCCACACCGTCCCCACAGGCAGGGCTGGGCTCCAGCAGGGCTCCTCAGGGACCCCTGGAGCGGCCCCACTCCTGCATGCTTTCCCAGGGCAGCTCAGGTACGGGTTCCTTTCACAGACGGCTTCCACAGCCAAGAAGTTAAAAATTCACTGAACTCGTCCAAGCCCTTCCCTGCAGTTCAGTTTCTCTAAGTAACAAAGCCATCTTTTAGACTTCCCAACTTGCTTGAAAGAAAACCCTGCTACAAACGCATAGAGCACACCCGTTCTAAAAACGAGCCCCACGCCAGAGGCATAGCAAACAGCAGGAACGGACTTCCACAAGGTCGATGGCTGACTAGCCCAGGCTGTCTAACTAGGAATCTACATCACGATTGGAACAAACTGAATCCAAATCCACTGGAAGCTCCAGGGTGCAGCTGGAGGGCCCAGCTAAGCGGCAGAAAGAACGTCAGAAGTCCGTGCTCAGAATTCAACCCAGAGCCTCCATTTCAGCATCAGCAGCCACAGAGCCAGTATCAGAAATGCCCAAACCATCGTATGCGGGCTAGAAAAGACAAGGCCAGCAGCAAGGCCCTAGTTACCCAGTTGGGATCATGCCCTTCAGCAATGTGCTGCATCACCCAGGAAGGACTTCCAGCAACGGGCAAGGGGCTGGCCAACCGCTGAAACCGCCATCCTCACGAGCGCACTTAGAGGAATCGGCAAGTCCGGCAGCTTCCGTAGGAAACGGAGTGAACACGCACTTCCACACGACAAAGCAGGGGGTGCTTTTCCCCTAAAGCAGTCCAATAAAATAACAAAATGAGTCCCAAAGGTGCAGAAAAATCCCGTTAGCAAGATGCATAGGTAAGGGACTAAAATGAATCAGCCTGGTTTTAAATAAAAACACATCTTCCCATCACCAAGGGGTGGGGACGGGGGCGGAGTCGGGGTGGCCTCTAAATGGCTCCTGGAGCGAGAAGGTTAGGCGACCGCAGGTTCTCCTGAAGCTGAGCAAACTCCTGGGTAACCTCATCTGCCTGGCTGCACTCACTCGGCCTCAGTCCAAGAACTGAAGGGCTGGGCACAAAACCAACTAACGCCTAGAGCATGGCAGCTGAGGAAAGCGATGCTTCAAAAAATAATACCTGAGTAAATAATAACACAAAGACACAGCACTGTATAAATGCAGATTTATTTGTCCTCCCTTCATCCAGAGTATGAGCAAGGTTGAAAATTGTTAGGAAACCAGCTTATATACAAAGCATCTCTGAAATTATGCTTTTCTTCAGAGAACTTATAAACATTTAAAAATTCAAGTCCTTTAAGTATTTTACTCTTTTGAATATGAAAATTCCATGTGTTTCCTAAAATATAGTACAATTAAAAGCAAAACTTATAAAGTGACACTGATTTGAACTCCACAGGATCCCTGACAAATAAAAATATGTTCTTCCCTATAAAGTAAATTTGTTCTTCACAGGCAAAGCTATAGTTAAAGTGTGTTTCTCCGATTAATTCATTGAGATTTATTTTACTCTCCAGCTAACACCTACAGAAGACTAATGGTAATTTATAGTTCCTTCAAATAAGTTAACAAAACGTATCCAAAATGTTAATCACCACATACATGATTCTGGGAGAATGATAACATCTACGGATCCCATAAAAACCACTTCACTGATTTATAAGAGCCAATGGGCTCGATATTCCCTGGGCAAGTCTTCCTCAAGAAGAGATCACCGTTCTCCCTTGGTGCGGCTAAGGCTACCTCTGAGTGGAGTAAATGATCCCAGGGCGAGAGTCAGAAAATGTAGTGTTTGGCCTGGTGATTCTGGAGGGCTGAGGAAACTCACAAGGATTCCCTGAGGATCGATCCAGGGGAACTCCCCAGTGAGAGGAGGGGACCGCCTCTGAGCGTGCACACTGACACTGCGATGGGGGAGATTACATTCCTCCCTCAGCGCTCGAGGACCAGGCAACACGACTGCTTCAGTGGTTCAACAGACCACCAGCCAGACAGGTTAGCAATGCGCGATATGAAAACCATTTCCCACATACAAAGACGCACTGGACCAGGGGCACGTGTGTCTGAGTGGGAACTAAAAGAATAGGAACTTCTCTTCATTATTAATGTCAATGAGAAAAAAGCTAAATTACATTGCTGCAAGTATATCACCACTTAATTGCTAAAAATGTTTCAAACACTTGATGTGAATTTCATAGATCACAGACTCCAGAAAGAAGATGAGCACGTTTCTCATCTGACTGGCTGGGGCCCGCTCAGCACCTGTGTCAGTGTACTTGTGGGCGGGCGTGCAGGGCGCGATGTGCGAGCGGGAGGTGCAGAAACAAATCTTGATATTAGAGGTGTGTTTTCTTCCTCAAGTTTCCAAACATGTTACATTCCCTGAGGGCTGTGAGCTGTAGAGTGGCTGACGATCAACAGGAGCCGCCTGCACAGGCTGTGAAGTTCAAGGTCTCATCGAGTCTACACCCACTCCGGGCTGACATGGTCTTCTGCAGATGTAAGGTCCCCAGGCCTCCTTTCTCAGTCCGTCTTCCAAACTTCATGTTCCCCGTAAGAAGCCTAACAAAACAGAACCCAACAAACTCAGGAATTCATTGCAGGGGGAGGGGCATGCTTTTAAAGACAACACTCGCCCCTTCAAAAGGGCTGAAAATAAGCCCCGGCAACAAAGGCTGCCGTGGAAGATACTAAAACGTCGTGATAAAAACACAAAATTCAGCCAATTAACTAGATATTTTGGCTACAAGAGAGCAGAAGATACTGGTACATTTGGGGGATTTTGTTTGTTTTTAACTCATAGAAGGTTTTTCTCTTTTAATGAGGAGATTGAACTACTAAGCTTTTATGATCCCTTTCACTGCAAAAAATCTTCCAAGGGGTCAGCAAGTCAAGTGTCTAGGGTGGTCAGGAGCAGATACCAACAAAAGACCAAACGGCAACTCACTACTGAGGGTCTGTGAGCTAGATGCGCCGAGCTACTTGCGATGGAAGAGACTGACTATTGGTTGTCAGAGCGCAGCGGCCACTGCTGCCCAGAGGCCAGCCCTGCATGCACATAAGCCGGCTTCTACCTGGGGCCTCAGGCATTTACATGATTCAACATATCTAAGAACAGGAGCAACCTTTGGATACTGACAGCAACCCCTCCCCCTCCGGGGCAACCGAAGTCCCACAGGGAGTTCAGACAGCGGCCCTCGGTGGGTCTGAAGGCCCCTGGAGATCACCGAGGGCTGTTCCTTTTCCTATAAACTCCTGGGGCGTTAGCACACTTTCACATTCTTTTTGGAATAAAAAGTCCAAAGAGAATTCCAAATAAAACTTCTGACTTGCTGAGGCTTCTGAGAAGTAACACCACACGTGCAGTAACAACATGGAACAATAAAAGTTTTGAGTTGACTTGACCTCAGGCATAACAGCGTGCTAGGTCAAGCCACAAAAAAAGAAGTGCTCAAAACAGAGGAAGGAGCCGTGTGGCTCCTGGGCTGAGACTCCCGGTGCCTCGCCGAGCCCTCTCTGGGCTCCGCTTCCCTTCCCTTCTCTGGGCTCAGGGCTCGCTGGTGCCCCAGTGGCTGGTCCTGCTGTGCTGCCACGCCAGGGCGACCCCGCCCGCTCCTGCTCCGGCTCAGCACAGAGCAGCATCTCGGCGCTCTCATCCACGCCGCGCCGAGCCTTCCCCCTGCCTCGAACTCCACCGGCACCACCTCTTCATTCTCACAACAAACCTAGCACCCAGGCGGGCGGGTTCGGCGCCATCTGACGGCCGGCGCAGGGAGGCTGCCCCTTTAGGGTAAAGCTGGCCGGCACCTGAGCTGGGATTCGAGCTCTTGGCGACTCCACGCACAAATCCTCTGCACTTCGACAACGGCAGCCCACATGCTTCCTGCCACATCTGCGTGCTTCTCTGAACCACGCTTATAAATAGCCAAGCAATACATTCTACACCAGAAAGTTGCCATTCACGAAGACATGACTTGATTCCAAGAAAAGGCCTAATTAGGACAACTTCCTGCTCACCTTTCAGCATGTCTTGGACTTCAACCGGGACGTTTTTCAAGCAGTTATATAAATTCTGGGCTGTAGCATTACCCTGCTCCTTTTCTTGCCACTTCTTCAGCACCTTAAAGTTATAGATGGTAACATCTTTCTTCTCCTGGATATCGTCAATATCTCTGGTGTCCAACGCCAGGCTGGCCATGGCCACTTCTGTCCACTCCTTCCCCAGCTTCCCAGCAAGCGTGATCAACTGAGCATCTGTTAACAGGCTTCTAGCCTTCACTCCATCTAAAAGCAGACGAGGAATTCAGCACTTCCTCTCACCACTTCAATCATTTATAACTATTTATAATGAAATTGTATGCTCCTTATAGGAAAAAGACACCATGATTTGTAACTTTAACTGCTTTTAAAATATGTTTAAGTGCCAAAAAATCTCTGCTTTCCAAACTATTGTAAGGGCTGAAGGGAAGTATTTCACACAACATTAAACCGGGCTATGGGGTTCACTCTGATAATCAGTGAGTCAGGGAACGAGACTCTTTCACAAAGCAGTACAAATTAAGTTGCAATAAAAAAAAAGTCAGACACCAAAAATAATTTATGTGGCCCAAAAATAAAAACAGACAGTTTTGCCCTTGCCCACTTCGGTCTTTATCTAATGTCACACCACATACGGATGCTACCTCAGTGGTCACTACAGAGGGTGGCAGCAGATCAGAATCGCAGTCTCCATAGTGCCATCTCCTGGCACTCCAGGAAAAAGCGCATTCCACAGAAAAGTCACGGGATGGTTTTCATATTATCTGTTGATCTCTAAGAAACAGTGTCATAATCTTGGAGGGGCATATGTTTGCCAATGCAAACCACTGGTCCCATAAAAATATCAGTCCTACCCTTAAGCTAGATTTTCCACTTTTATGTCTTTTAGCTGGTTGTCTCTGGTGCAGCAAAGCTCACTGGCTGCAGAGTTCTGGGTAAGGATCCTCACAGCGATATGCTGGAGGGGACGCGGGAAGAGGGTGAGAGGTCAGCAGACCACTTCCTGCCCCTCCTCTGGGACGGCAACACCTCTACTCACCTGTGGCTGAGTTATTGATGTGAACCAAACACTTGTGCCTGGGCCCTTTCCCCACTCTCTGACTTTCCAGACTGATGACCTGGGTCCCTAAAGATGGCCTGCGCTGCTGGTGGTTTCCTGACACATGGTCGGCTGCTCCTGGCTCTCAAAACTTCTGATGTGATGAAAACTACACAGGGAACCTACTGATACTCAACCTCTCAGGACCATCACAAACCTACTGTATCAGACTCTGAACCTAAATTTCAACAAGATCTCAAGGTGGTTCTGTTAAGGTTGAGTGCTGACCATATTTTTAAAAGCAACACAGTGATATACTGAGTCTAAAACTACCAGGATAGTGACTTAATATCTCAAAGAATGTTGTGGAAATACCCAAACAAAAGTAAATCTTTATTAATTTATTTAGATACCACATCCTCAACTCCAAAAAGGGTGGCAATTCCACATCTTTATAGGTATTTAATAATTTTAATTCTATTTCTAGTTACTTGCTATTGGAACTAGTTTCAAATAGCCAAATAATTGCATGAAACGAGAAAAACTTTTCATATATATCAATTTAACCTAAAATTGTGTCCTGCTCAGTGATAAGATGAGTAAGTTCTGAGGATCTAACGTACAGCCTGGTGACCATCTGCAGTAACGCTGTACTGTAGACTTGAAATTCGCTGAGAGTACGTCTTCAGCCTTCTCGCCACCAAAAGAAGAACGGTAACTACGTGAAGTGATGGATGTGCTGATTAACTTGAATGGTAAATATTTCACAATGTCTATATCAAATCATCACATTGTACACTTAAGTATACACAATTTTATTTGTCAGTTATATCTCAATAAAACTGGAAAAAACGTATTCCAATTTAGTCAGGTCTTAAAAATAATTCCAGAGCCTCACTTATTTTGAAGTTTACTTAATAAAACTAAGGATAAACAATTCCATGGTGATGCACAGAAACTCCTGTAGCGCCACCACACAGCCTCCAGCTTTCAGAAACTGAAGATCATCTTATTCCACTTTACAGAGAAAGAGCTCGCCTACTTTTAGACATTCATACCTCACAATTATTGTAAAAGGAAAGGAATTTTGAGGAAAGGGGTAATTTGGGGAGTTACATGAGGCCTCTAAAGCCTTGAGACTTTGTCTCATGAGTCTGAGTTTTGAAACCCAGGTTTGTGAATTCTGGTTGGACTTGAATTTTGAGCTCCATACTCCATCTTCCAGCTCCTTAGTAAGGGACCTGTTGTCCTATGTCTTAAATCTCTATTGTGTCTTCGCAACTACTGAACCTTGGTCTCTGCCATTTAACTGGAAGAAATTAGGTTGACACTTGCCCCCAATAATTGAGCTGGAGACTCTCCACCCCAGATGTAGCTAACAACTGTGAAGTCAATAAATGCACACACAGACATTCACAATCTCATTCAATCAACATTCATCATCTTCTACACAAAAGACTCCATGCTCAGTGCTATGGAAACATGAAGATGGTGATTGCCCCTATCCTTACGGCCTGTAAGGGAGCTCCCCACAACCCTCTATTCTACGTAGACTGAGTGAAGGGGAGGAGTGGGGAGTCAAGTTGGAAAAGCAGGCTGGGGCAGACCAAGGAGGACCTTATCTACGCCTGAGGAGCCACAGGGAGAAGGCATCTGGGAGGACAGGCACAACTGGGATGTGGCTCCAGGAAGACTGACCCAACAGTACATGTGTTAGATGAATGTTGATGGCAGAGACCAGGGAATTAATTTATACCACTGATGACACTTTTACAAACCTGAAGTGTCAACCTGCTTCATTCTTTTATCATAGGCCTCCTCATCAGGTAAGCTGCTACTCAATTTTCGTCGCCTGTTACCTTAAAAAAAAAAATCAACAAATTGGCATTGCCTTATGTTTATTTCCTACCCACCTTCCATCTGGAGTTTCTTTTTAAATCATCATTCAAGTAGAAACAAATTGAAATGATTCAAATGTTGTTCAGATGATTGAGAGAGCTACAGGACATGTAACAGACCCTTAACGTCACCACATTTGCACAGCAAAGCAAACATCCCAGCAGACGGAAGGAATAGGAGAGTGGAGTCCAGCCACCAGCACTTACCACTCATGCTGCTTTTCGAAATGTTCCGATTCTGATCGTGCTGAATCCAGTCACCTGTTAAAGCACAATAAGCACTGACTGGAAAAGCAGAATAAATGTGAATTACAGAAGTCAATCTGTGAAAGCGTGTGGAGCTCTCACATCTCGGCAACCTCTCTGAAGTGCAAGTATGGGTCTGGGGCTTTAACTGGTATGTGCACAAATGCACTGGGCTGGAATTTTGAGATAAATAACCAGTACTCCTTCCAACAGGTCTGTGAGGTAAGTGCTTCCCAAACTAAGTCATCTGCCTGCCACCATTATGGTTTTCGCCACACCCATATGCCAGCTGAAAGGTTACTTATCCAGTACCTCTTTAAATCTATAACTGCTGCAAACAGAACACTGTTATCACTTGCCATATGGAGAAGGAAGCCACAAAAATAAACATTTTTCATTGCAAATGTATTTATATGTACTCCACCTAAAAGAGTCCCACATATTATCGCACTGTATTCTGGAGAATGCTGTGTTAGAGTTCTTCTGCACATGTCACCGGGACTCTGACAAGCTCCCTGTCTGCAACTCAGCCCCTGCTCTATGATGTGCCCGTCTGATGCTGCCTTCCACAGGTCCCTACAGGGAAGACGCCTGCACAGCAACGACTAACCTCAACCATTAGCTTAGTCCAAAGATACAATGGAGACCAGAAATATCTTACAACAGAGAGCATTATTGAAGAAGCTTAAAAAAATCAAACACACGAGGTATTATAAAGTGGTCTTTAAAACTAGCAAGAGATCCGTTCCCAGTCCAGAAAAACATCTGTCATTCAGGTTGCTGCATGTTAAAGACCTCTATTACTGTGGCATTTGCTGTGATTAAAAAGTAACACCTGAGCAGCTGAGGAGGCATGGAAGCTGAAAAAGCTGAAGGTGGAGGCACCATGAGTGCTGAGATAAGAATAATATATTTGAAGAATAAATCAAGAAGTGACATCAGCATCATCGTGGTGTGAGCTGTTCCCTTTGTCTCTCCCCTCTAAATTACAGCTAAATGAAGATTCAACAACCAGCAGAATTCCCAGCACAGCACAACAGGACATCTGAGAGATCAACGCAGCTGTGCATCTGGTGGTGGGTGGACTGGATCCCTGGGAGGCAGTGGAATTAGGTGAGTGCACTCCTCCCGCTCCCCAGCAGAGCAACCTACGTCATGGGTTGTCACACGGTGGCCAGTGTGACTGCAAGAGGAGGTGGGGCAGCCTGCCTGGCTCAAACACTTTTGGAGTTGTAGCCTGGTCAGTGGGAGTGCCCACCATGCCACAGCAGCCCTACCCGTGGAAACACTCCCCACCGAGTGGTGCAGCTCAATTCCTGTGAAGGAGCCCCCACCAAGCACACCAGTTCAGCTGAGACGCCCATTGGCACAGAGCCAGCCCTCAAGCAAAAGAAAGTGCCCTTCTCTTCCTGCCTTCTGCACCAGCTCGCCCCGTCCCCTGCCAAGCACAGTGGTCCTGCACCAGAGCAACCTGCTGGCAGAGCACAGAAGCTCCGCCTGTGCGTGTGTGATCTGCTAAGTGGCTGCAGCCAGTGTGAAATGCAGAGCAGCCCTTCTGGCAAAACGTCCAGCAGATGGGGCGGGATCAGAAACAGAGCTCCTACCTCGGCCCGGTAGTGGCAGGTGGAATCTGTGAACCTGATACAAACACAAACGCACCACCAAAGGATCAATTCATCAAACACCATGAAGAACTACAGTAACAGTGCAGAGCAGAAGGAAAATGCCCAGTCTCCAGAAACCAATCCTGAACTCACAGAAATTTACAATCTGAATGGCAGAGAACTCAAAATAGTTATCAAAAGAAACTCAGTGAGTTACAAGAAAACTCAGAAAGACAGTTCAATGAGCACAGGAATAAAACTAATGAGCAGAAGGAATACTTCATCAAGGAGAGTGAAACTCTAAAAAAACCCAAATTCTGGAGACAAAGAACAAAATCAATGAGATAAAAATAATGTAGAATGGATTTAAAAAATACAACTGATATTACGGAGGACAGAATTAGTGATTAAGAGGACAGAAAGAAATGATTCAGGTGGAGGAAGAGAGAGAACCAAGAGTTTTAAAAAATGAAGAAATTATTCAAGAAATATCCAACTCAATTAGGAAACGCAACATAAGAATTATAGGTATTCCAGAGGGGGAGGAGAGGGAGAAAGGAACAGAGAGCTTGTTCAAAGACATACCTGAGAAATTCCCAAACCTGGAGAAGAAACTGGACTACAAGGACATGAAGCCAACAGAACTCCATCAATGCTAAAAGACCTTCTCCAAGGCATATACTATTAAAACTGGCAAAAGTCAACGACAAAGAAAAAACATGAAGGGCAGCAAGGCAGAAGAAAATAATCTACAAAGGAGCCCCTATCAGGCTCTCAGCAGTTTTCAGCAGAAACCTTACAGGCTAGGAGAAAGTGGAATGATATATTCGAAATATTGAAAGACAAAAACTTTCAGCCAAGAATATTCTATCCAGTGAAATTATCCTTCAAATATGAAGGAGAAATAAAGGCTTTCCCAGACAAACAAAGCTGAGGGAGCTCATCACCACTAAGCCGGCCTTAAAGGACATGATCAAAGGAGCCCTCCTACCTGAAACAAAAAAGCAAAGGCTTACACAGCTTTGAGCAAGTGATCAATAGACACAGAGAATCAGAAAATTGCAGCTCTAAGTCAGAATAGGTCAGTAAATACTTAATTATAACACAAAAACAAAAGAAAGGAAAGCATCAAAAATAACTAAAAACACTTCAATTTAGTCACAAACTCACAACACAGATAAGAACAATTTATGACAACAATAACTGAGAAGAGGAAGAGGCAAGGGATGGAACCTGCTTAGGCTAATGGAGATAAGAGGCTATCAGAAAATGGACTATCTTATCTAAGAGATCTTCTATGCAAAGCTCATGGTAATGACTAAACAAAAAATCAGAGCAAAGCCACAAATCATAAAAAAAGAGAAAACCACCAGACTGAAATGGCAGTCAGAAAGACAAAGGAAGAGAAACAATGGAAATATAGAACAACTGGAAGACAAGAGATAAAATGGTACTACCAAGCCCTCATATATAAATAATCACTCTAAATGTAAATAGGTTGAATTCCAATTAAAAGACACAGAGAGGCTGGGTGGATTAAAAAACAAGACCCAACAATAACACTGCCTCCAGGAAACACATCTCAGTTTGAAAGACAACCATAGGGTCAGAGTGAAGCAACAGAAGATGATACTCCAAGCAAAAGGCAAGCAAAAGAAAGCAGATGTTGCCATACTCATATCAGACAAAGTAGACTTCAAGATAAAACAGACAATGAGAGACAAAGAGGGGCATTATATAATGATAAAAGGGACATTCCACCAAGACATAACACTTCAGAATATGTATGTACCTAACACTGGAGCACCAAAGTATAAAAAGCAACTGTTAACAGACATAAAGGGAAAAACTGACAGCAACACAATGATAGCAGGGGATCTCAACACAGCACTTACATGAACGGACAGATCATCCAGACAGAAAATCAACAAGGAAACAGTGGCCTTAAATGAAATACTAGATTAGATGGACTTAATAGATGTATATAGAACATTACATCCATCCAAGAACAGCAGAACACACATTCTTCTCAAGTGCACATGGGATATTCTCAAAGATAGACCATATGTAGGGAAACAAGGCAAGCCTCAATAAATTTAAGAAGATTGAAACCATATCAAGCATCTTTTCCAACCACAATGTTATGAAACTAGATATCAACAACACGAAAAAGGCTGAGAAAGTGACAAATATGTGGAAACTAAACAACATGCTACTGAACAACCATTGGATGAATGAAGAAACCAAGGAGAAATCAAAAAATACCTGGAGACAAATGAAAATGAAAACACAAGACACCAACTCTTATGGGATGGAGCAAATGTGGTCCTAGGAGGGAAATTTATAGCAATACAGGTGTACCTCAATAAACAAGAAAAATCTCAAAGAAGTAATCTTAAACTACACCTGATAGAACTAGAAAAAGAACAAACAAAGCCCAAGGTCAGCAGAAGGAGAGAAATAATAAAAATTAGAGCAGAAATAAGTGAAATAGAGACTAAAAAATCAATAGAAACAATCAATGAAACTAAGAGCTACTTCTGTGAGGAGATTCAAAACTGACAAATCCTTAGCCAGACTCATTAAGGAAAAAAGAGAAAGGCTCAAATAAAATTACAAATAAAAGAGGAGAAATTACAACAGATACCACAGAAATACAAAGGATTATGAGAGAATACTATGAAAAGCTATATGCCAACAAACTGGACAACCTAGAAGAAATGGATAAATTCTTAGACTCATACAATCTCCCAAAACTGAATCAATAAGAAATAGAGAATCTGAGTAGACCAATCACAAGTAAAGAGATTGAAACAATAATCAAAAACCTCCCAACAAACAAAAGTCCAGGACCAGATGGCTTCTACACAGAATTCTACCAAACATTCAAAGAAGATTTACTACTCATCCCTCTCAAACTACTCCAAAAAAACTGAAGAAGATGCAACACTTCCAAACTCATCCTATGAGGCCAACATTACCCTGATACCAGAACCAGACAAGGATAACACAAAGAAGGAAAATTATAGGCCAATATCGCTGATAAACATAGACGCAAAAATCCTCAAAAAAGTATTGGTAAATCAAATACACCAATATACTAAAAGGATCACATACCACACTCCAGGGGAATTTACTCCAGGGACACAGGGATGGTTCAACATCTGCAAATCAATCAATGTCATACACTACATTAATAAAATATGGAAAAAAAATCACATCATCATCTCAAAAAATGCAGAGAAAGCATCTGAGAAGATCCAACAGCCATTTATGATTAAAAAATCCTCAATAAAATAGGTATAGAAGGAAAGTACATCAACATAATAACGGCCATATAGGACAAATCCACAGCCAACATCATGTTCAATGGTGAACAACTGAAAGCCATCCCTCTGAGAACAGGAATAAGACAAGGGTGCCCACTCTCACCACTCCTAGTCAACATAGTACTGGATGTTTTGGCCAGAGCAATTAGCCAAGACAAAGAAATAAAAGGGATCCAAACTGGAAAGGAAAAAGTAAAACTCTCGCTGTTTGTGGGCAACATGATTCCATATATAGAAAGTCCTAAAGAATCCACCACAAACTATTAGAAATAATCAACTACAGCAAAGTTGCAGGGTACAAAATTAACATACAAAAATCAGTTGCATTTCTATACAGTAATAACAAACTAGCAGAAAGAGAACTCAAGAATACAATTCCATTTACAATCACAACAAAAAGAATAAAATATCTAGGAATAAATTTAACCAAGGAGGTGAAAGATCTATGCACTTAAACACTATAAGACGTTATTGAAAGAAATCAAAGAAGACACAAAGAAATGGAAAGATATCCCATGCTGATGGACTGGAAGAATAAACATAGTTAAAATGTGCATACTACCTAAAGCAATCTACAGATTCAATGCAATCCCAATCAGAATCCCAATGACACTCTTCATGGAAACAGAACAGGACTCCTAAAATTAATATGGAACAACAAAAGACCCCAAATAGCCACAGCAATCCTGAGAAAAAAAAGAATAAAGCTGGAGGCATCACAATCCCTGACTTCAAAATATCCTACAAAGCTACAGTAATCAAAACAGCATGGTACTGGCACAAAAACAGGCACACAGATCAATGGAACAGAATTGAAATCCACACATCTATGGACAACTAATCTTTGACAAGGGAGCCAAGGACATACAACGGAGAAAAGAGAGTTTCTTCAATGAATGGTGCTGGGAAAACTGGACAGCCACATGCAACAGAATGAAAGTAGGAAGGAGGGTATCAAGATGGTGGTGTAGGCAGACTCTGAACTCACCTCCTCCCATGAACACAACCAGGTAACAACTATTCTTGGAAAAATTACCCTGGAGAGAAAACTGAAAACAGGATAAAGAAAACCCCCACAACAACGGACAGTCCTGACTGAGGCAGAAATTCCTTCCGGAGAGAAAAATGCCACCTTCATGAGCTGTGGAGCTTCACAGCCAACCAGGAGCCACCCTCCTTGGTATGCAGCCATCCCTGGAGAATTGGGTACCTGAGCAAGGGAGCATTACTACCATAAGCATCCTTCGGACTCAGCACAGCTGAGATGGGTCTCATAATATCTGGCTTTGCTGGCTGTTAAATGCATGGGGAATACCCCCAGAAAAGCTACTGGACATAAGTGGGAAAAAGCTAGCTCTTGAAGGGTCCCCACACAAATGCATCTGTTTTGGAAAGCAACCTAAAATCACCAGAAAGAAAAATACAAAGTCCTTTGGTGAAAAGAGACTCACCTGGTAGGCTCTGGGTGCATCTTGGTGAGACGTGAGACCTCTCCAGGGACTGAGACATTGGTGGCAGCCATTGTTGTGACACAGTACAGGTATGCTGGCTGACATCATGGGAGCTCTTCCCCTCGCCCGTTAGCCCAGGGTCTGCCCCACCAACTAGAGCACTGATTTAATCCAGCTCAGCCAGGGCAGGCAGGCCACCTTAGGGACTGGCCACAGCCAGCAGCAAGCACTTGGGCAACTTTTTGGCATGCATAGACTGGGTGCCTTGATCCTCTATAGGCAGGCAAGTGGGTCCACTTCTGTGAGGCAAGGCACGTGTGAGGAGCAGGTGGAGAGTGTGGGGTGTTGGTGGAGTCTGTGTGGGCCTCTGCAGTGGGGCGACTGGGTCCACTACAGGGGCTTGGGAAGTGTGCATGGGCCAGGACTGTGCTGACGGTGGGTGTGGACCTGTGGGTCATGGGGCTTACCAGCTGCAGCAGACCTGTGCATCTCAAACAGCTACACAGGGAATCAGCCCTGCCTTCCAAAGCCTGAAACAAGTGGGTGCTCCCATGCCTGAGCCAGCCCCACTCAGCTGCAATCCTGAGAGAACTGACAACAGCCTTGCAGGCCTGAGGCCTACAGCAACCGTAAGCCCCTGAGCCTTGCAACCAGCCACACTGGGGGCCTAATCACTTAACAGAAAAACTACAACAGGAACGTGCCATTAGACCTTGCAGCCAACTGTGGTGGGGCTTCCTATGCCTGAGAAAGTGACTGGAGGGTCCATAGCAGCTACACGCAGCTGACCATTACAACCAGCAGGTCAAGGGAACAGCCTAGCCCGCCAAGGCACCTGCAACAAGAGCAACCCTACCACAACACAAGGACACATGTAGCCCACACAGGGGACACTCCTGGAACATTTGGAGCTGGTAACAAGAGGGAAGCACACTGCTGGGCCTCATAAGGCACCTCTTACATAAAGCCACCTCTCCAAGATCAGGAGACGTAGCTGATCCACCTAAAAGACAGATATAAGCACAGAGAAAGAGGGAAAACAAGGAAACAAAGGAATACATTCCAAGCAAGGGAACAGGACAAAACCCCAGGAAAAGAACTAAATGAAACATAAATAAGCAATCTATCTGACAAAGAATTCAAACAAAAAGCCCTAAGGATGCTTAACTATCTTGGGAGAAGAATGGATGAACACAGGGAGAATGTCAACAAAGAATTGGAAAATATAAAAAAGAACCAATCAGAAATGAAGACTACAATAATGGAAACGAAAAATTCACTAGAAGGACTCAATAGCAGAGTAGATGATACAGAAGAATGGATCAGTGAGCTGGACGAAAGACTAGAGGAAACCACCCAAGCTTAACAGATAAAAGAAAAAAGAATTAAAAAGAATGAGGACAGTCTAAGGGGAACTCTGGGACAACATCAAGTGCACTAACATTCGTATTAGAGGTGTCCCAGAAGGAGAAGAGAGAGACAAGGGGGCAGAGAATCTATTTGAAGAAATAATAGCTGAAAACTTTCTTAACCTAAGGAAGGAAAGAGACATCCAGGTACAGGAAGTACAGAGAGCTCCAAACAAGATAAACCCAAAGAGGCCCTCACCAGGACACATTATAATTAAAATGTCCAAAATTAAAGATAAAGAGAGAATCCTAAAAGCTGCAAGAGAAAGGCAACAAGTGACATACAAAGGAAACCCATAAGGCTGTCAGCTGACTTCTCGGCAGAAACCTTGCAGGATAGAAGGGAGTGACACGATATATTTAAAGAGCTGAAAGGAAAAAACTTACAGCCTAGAATACTCTGTCCAGCAAGGTTATCATTCAGAATGTAAGGAGAGATAAAGAGCTTCCCAGACAAGCAAAAATTAAAGGAGTTTATCACCAAGAAACTGGTTTTACAAGAAACGCTAAAGGGATTTATCTAAGTGGGAACGAGAAGACCACAAATAGGAACAAGGAAATTATCAAAAAAAAAAAAAAAAAAGGTGATAAAATCACTGGTAAAGGCAAAAATACAGAAAAGGTAGCAGATCAACCACCTACAAAGATAATACGAAGGTCAAAAGACGAAAGTACTAAAATTACCTTTCTAAATGATAATAGAGTGATGGATACACACATACACACAAACTAAGAGGTTAGATCTGATATCAAAAACACAAAATGTGGAAGGAGTGGAGTGAAAGAGTACAGCATTTAGAAAGAGGTCAAACTAAAGAGACCATCAACTCAATACAGATTTTTATACACATGGATTATTACATATGAACCTCATGGTAATCACAAACCAGAAACCAATAATAAATACACAAATAATTGAGAGAAATGAATCTAAACATAATACTAAAGAAAGCCATCAAGCCACAAGGGAAGAGCGCAAGAGAAAAAGAAAGGAACAGAGAAGAACTACTAAAACATCCAGAAAAGAAGTAACAAAATGACAATAAGTACATATTATAAATAGCTGCTTTAAATGTCAAAGGACTAAATGCTGCATTCAAAAGACATAGGGAGGCCAAATGGATAAAAAAAACAAGACCCAAATATATGCTGCACAGAAGAGACACACTACAGACCTAAAGACACCTACAAACTGATCGTGAAGGGATGGAAAAAGATACTCCACGCAAATTGCAAAGAAAAGAAAGCTGGGGTAGCAATACTTATATCCAATGAAATAGACTTTAAAACAAAAACTGGAACAAGAGACAAAGAAGGGCATTATATAATGATAAAGGGAACAATCCAACAAGAGGATATAACAGTCGTAAATATCTATGCACCCAACATAGGAGCACCTAAATATAAACAGCAATTATTAACAGACATAAAAAGAGAAATAGACAGTAACACAAAATAGTAGGTGATTTAACACTCTGCTTACACGAATGGATAGATCATCCAAAAAGAAGATCAATAAGGAAACACTAGCCTAAAATAACACATTAGACCAGATGGACTTAGCAGATATATAGAGAAGATTCCATCCAAAAACCACAGAATAGATATTCTTTCCAAATGCACATGGAACATTCTCCAGGATAGATCACATATTAGGCCACAAAATAAGTCTCAATAAATTTAAGAAGACTGAAGTAACACCAAGCATCTTTTCTGACCACAAAGGTATGAAACTAGACATCAACGACAGGATGAAAATCAGAAGTCACAAAAATGTGGAGATTAAACAAAATGCTACTGAACAACGATTAGGTCAATGAAGAAATCAAAGGAGAAATCAAAAAATAGCTGGAGACAAATGAAAATGAAAATACAACATGCCAAAATCTATGGGATACAGCAAAAGCAGTTTTGAGAGTGAAGTTTAGAGCAATACAGGCCTACCTCAAAAAACAAGAAAAAATCCCAAATAAACAATCTGACAGTGCACCTAAAGGAACTGGAAAAAGAAGAACAAACAAAGCCCAAAATCAGTAGAAGGAAGGAAATAACAAAAATCAGAGCAGACATAAATGATATAGAGACTAAAAAAATAGGAAAAAAATCAATGAAACTAAGAGCTGGTTCTTTGAAAAGATAAACAAAATGGATAAGCCTTTAAGTAGACTTACAAGGAAAAAAACAGAGAAGGCTCAAGTAAATAAAATCAGAAATGAAAAAGGAGAAATTACAAGAGACACCTCAGAAATACAAAAGATTATAAGAGAATACTATGAAAAGCTATATGCCAACAAAATGGACAATCTAGAAGAAATGGATAAATTCTTAGAATCATACAACTGTCCAAAACTGAATCAAGAAGAAATAGAGAATCTGAATAAACCAATCACCAGTAAGTAGATCAAAACAGTAGTCAAAAACCTCCCAAAAAATAAAAGTCTGGGACCAGACATCTTCCCTGGCAAATTCTACCAAACACTCAAAGAAGACTTAGTAACTCTCCTTCTCAAACTCTTCCAAAAAATTGAAGAGGAGGGGAGGCTTCCAACTCATTCTATGAAGCCGACATTACCCTGATACCAAAATCAGACAAGGACAATACCAAAAAAGAGAAAATTACAGGCCAATATCACTGATGAACATTGAGGCAAAAGTCCTCAACAAAATACTAGCAAATCAAATACAACAATACATTAAAAGGATCATACACCATGATCAAGTGGGATTTATTCCAGGGACGCAGGGATGGAGCATCCACAAATCAATCAACATGATACACCACATTAACAAAATGAAGAATAAAAATCACATGATCATCTCAAGAGATGCAGAGAAAGCATTTGATGAGATACAGCATTCATTTATGATAAAAACTCTGAATAAAATGAGTATAGAAAGTAAGCACCTCAATATAATAAAGGCCATATGTGACAAACCCACAGTTAATATCATTCTCAATGGAGAAAAGCTGAAAGCCATCCCTCTAAGAACAGGAACCAGACAAGGATGCCCACTGTCACCACTCTTATTTAACATAGTATTGGAAGCCCTAGCCAGAGCAATCAGGCAAGAAAAAGAAATAAAAGTAATAAAATTGGAGAGGAAGAAGTGAAACTGTCACTATTTGCAGATGACATGATTTTATATGTAGAAAACCCTAAAGAATGCACTCAAAGGGGCTGGCCTGGTAGTGCAACGGTTAAGTTCGCAGGTTCTGCTTTGGCAGCCCGGGGTTCGCCGGTTTGGATCCCGGGTGGGGACATGGCACTGCTTATCAAGCCATGCTGGGGCAGGCATCCCACATATAAAGTAGAGGAAGATGGGCATGGATGTTAGCTCAGGGCCAGTCTTCCTCAGCAAAAAGAGGAGGATTGGTGGCAGATGTTAGCTCAGGGCTAATCTTCCTCAAAAAAAAAAAAAGGAATCAATATACAACAATCAGTTGCATTTCTATACTCTACCAAAGAACTAACGGAACACGAACTCAAGAATACAATCCCATTTACAATCACAACAGAAGGAATAGAATATCTAGGAATAAATTTAACCAAGGAGGTGGAAGACCTATACAAGGAAGACTATAAGACTCTACTGAAAGAAATCGATAACGACACAAAAAAATGGAGAGATAGTCCATGCACATGGATTGGACGAATAAACATAGTGAAAATGTCCAGGCTACCTAAAGCAATCTACAGATTCAATGCAATCCCAATCAGAATCCCAACGACATTCTTCACAGAAACAGAACAAAGAATCTTAAAATTCCTATGGGGCAACAAAAGACCCCAAATAGCCAAAGCCATCCTGAGAAAAAAGAACAAAGCTAGTGGCATCGCAATCCCTGACTTCAAAACACATTACAAAGCTACAGTAATCAAAACAGCATGGTACTGGTACAAAAACAGGCACACAGATCAACGAAACAGAATTGAAAGCTCAGAAATAAAACCACACATCTACAGACAGCTAATCTTCAACAAAGGAGCCAAGAACATACAATAGAGAAAGGAAAGCCTCTTTAATAAACGGTGCTGGGAAAACTGGACAGCCACATGCGAAAGAATGAAAGTAGACCATTACCTTTCCCCATGCACAAAATTACACTCAAAATGGACCAAAGACTTGAAGGTAAGACCTGAAACCATAAAACTTTTAGAAGAAAATATAGGCAGTACACTCTTTGATATGAGACTTAAAAGGATCTTTTCAAATATCATGTCTACTCAGACAAGTGAAACAAAAGAAAAAATAAACAAATGGGACTTCATCAGACTAAAGAGCTTCTGCAAGGCAAAGAAAACCAAGATCAAAATGAAAAGACAACCCACCAACTGGGAGAAAATATTTGCAAATCATATATCCGAGAAGGGGTTAAACTCCATAATATATAAAGAACTCACACAAATGAACTACAAAAAAAAACAAACAACCTGATCAAAAAGTGGGCAAAGGAGATGAACAGACATTTTTCCAAAGAAGATATACAGATGGCCAATAGGCACATGAAAAGATGTTCAACATCACTAATCATCAGGGAAATGCAAATCAAAACTACACTTAGATGTCACCTTATGCCCGTTAGAATGGCTATAATCACCAAGACAAAAAATAACCAATATTGGAGAGGGTGTGGAGAAAAGGGAACCCTCATCCACTGCTGGTGGGAATGCAAACTGGTGCAGCCACTGTGCAAAACAGTATGGAGATTGCTCAAAAAATTAAAAATAGAAATACCATATGACCCAGCCATCCACTACTGGGTATTTATCCAAAGAACTTGAAATCAACAATTCAAAGAGATTTGTGCACCCCTCTGTTCCCTGCAGCATTATTCACAATAGCCAAGACGTGGAAGCAAACCAAGTGCCCACTGACTGATGACTGGATAAGGAAGATGTGGTATATACACACAATAGAATATGACTCAGCCATAAAAAAAGACAAAAGTGTCCCATTTTCAACAACATGGATGGACCTTGAGGGTATGATGTTAAGTGAAATAAGCCAGACAAAGACAACTACATCATTTCACTCGTACGTGGGAGATGAACAAACACATGGATAAGGAGAGCAGCTTAGTGGTTAGCAGAGGGGAAGGGGGTGGGGGAGGGTGTAAGAGGTACAGGGGCACATATGGATGGTGACGGATGAAAACCAGACTATGGTGGTGAATACAATGCAGCCTACGTAGAAATTGATCCATAATAACGTACACCTGAAATTACACAATGTTGTAAACCAAAATGACCCCTATAAAAGAAAGAAAGAAATAAAAGTAACATCTTTTAGGTTCATTTATTAGAATAATGAATATCAAGGAAAACAATACAATCCCCAACAGACAGTCCCAACCAGAACTCCTCATGGGTTAGGTCATTTAACTTGGCTAAAAGGGCCTGTTTCAAACTGGCTGACTTAAGGATAAAACATTAAGAATAAGCATCAATCACATCTACAGAAAAGGCTCACACTGAAACTAGGACTGAGAATTCCAACATGCCACGTTAGGTTTCATTTCAAGAGTATAGAGACCTGATTGGAAACACAGTATCTAACGAACTTCATCTGTATTTTGGAAAGATAGAAATAACGTAGGACTGGGACACAGCACTCATCCTGTGTCATGATGAGCAGCTGTCAAGTCACGCATCCACAAGTAACCCAAGAGATACAGAAGAAACAAGCTGGAAAAGGATGCAAAGGCTGTTCAGCTGATAAAGAGATGTACAGAATAGTTAAGAGACCCTTGATGTTATTACATTTGTGCAGCAAAATAAACACTCTGGTGGATGAAAGGACCAGAAGACTACAGAAACCCCTTTAAAGCCCAGCTATGGGCATTCACCACTTGTGCTGCTTTTCAGAATGATACTGTAGTCTACGTGGGACTGGGTGTGACACCGGGAAAGAGTGAAGGTGTTATAATACAAAATGCAAATGATGCAAAATCCTATCTACTACAGACATGTGGCATCGGCAGGAGGGCCCATAGTGCCATTTGCGGATGAGGATACCACAGCCACAGTGCGTTGAAAGACTTGCTCACACTCCCACATGGAGCTGACTAATTCGAGGGCCAGAACTAGAACCCATATGATCTCATTCCCAACCCCCTGCTTCTGCTTCCTTCTGGCTCCAAAACGCATTCACTATACACACGTCTGTTGCTCTGGTAACTTCCTTCAAACAGAAGTGGAGGTCAAGCTCAGATCTGCCTGAGGAGGAGGCCAGGGGCAGCTGCTGGTGTCCCTGAGTCACCTGTCCCAGAGGCAGTCCACAGGGGCTGCAGCCCTCTCCCACTTCTCCCAGAGCAGGAAAGGAGGTTAGAGGTGGCTGCCAGAGGGCTTCCCAGCACCACGACCCACACGGGGAGAAAGGGGCCCCACCGCAGAGCTGCGGTCACACGGACAGCAGCTGTCAGCTGACGACCAAAGAGGCAGGAGCAGGCCACAGAGACTGCAATCAGCCAAAATGCAGGTCGACATCCGGGGGACGGGAGAGACCTGGCTGCAGTGCCCCTCACTCACGGTAAAATATCTGAGATCCAAACCTCAGAGCAGTGGGAGAACACAGCCCTCTCCCGGCTAAGCCCACCCCCCACGCGCAGCCTCCGGCTCCAGACGCGAACAGTGGGCGCCGAGAACCAGAGCCAGCACCTCGCCTTCGCTCAGACTTCTAAAGGCTGTGGTGACAGGACAGACAAGGACTCTATGTGCTTTCCCACCCCCGCACCCCACAACCAGAGTTCCCTTCAGGATTCAAAACACTTACATTCTCTCAGTTTTGCTTTCCATACAATTTCCTCAGAATCCATTTCAACCAAAAGTAATTTAAACTCCACTGGTTGCTCCAAATACACCTCAATATAACTTTTCAATTTCAAAAGTGAACCATCAACAAATTCAATTTCCTTTAAAAAAAAAAAAGTGCATTAATTGACAATACAAAATGTCAAATAAGGAATAACAGCAGGGTTAGTGCCCGCTTGGATGCTCCCGGGACCCTGGCCGTGGGAGCCCCATCTGAAGCCACCACCCTGTCCCAGCCCCTCCTCACTCCAACCTGCCTTTCAGCATCACTTAGGCTCCAAGGACCCAGGCCCGTTCTCCCAAAGCCTAACTTTTCAGCCCTTCCTGATTTCAGTGCTTCATGTTCCCAAACTGGATCGTGTCCCCCCGCCTAAGCGCTCTGTCCTAAGTGCTTTTAAACTTCCTCATCCTCTTTTGCTTAGATCATCCCACAATCTGGAATTGATTCAAAAGCATCTGCAGAACCACACTGAGTTGTTTTACCCACATTCTCTCACTGAATAGCACCCTCCCCTAACAAGTTCTGTTATTGCTATTTTATGGATAAAGAATCTCCAAGAAGCTAATTAACTTGCCCAAGTCTGCAGAACTGAATTTGAATCCACCCCTTCTGACTCTAAAGTGTGAGCCCTTAACCACAACAGACCATCTCCCGCCTTTGACCTCCTCCACTCGTCTCCAGTCTGGCTAGTAAACCCGGAGGGAGAAATACATTTTAAAAAAATCAGTGCGCATCGCTATCATACACCAATGGTCTGGGGGCCGGCCCCATGGCCGAGTGGTTAAGTTCGTGTGCTCCGCTTCGGCAGCCCAGGGTGTCGCCAGTTCAGATTGTGGGTGCGGACACAGCACCGCTCGTCAGGCCATGCTGAGGCGGCGTCCCACATGCCACCACTAGAAGGACCCACGACTAAAATACGCAACTATGTACTGCGGGGATTCAGGGAGAAAGAGCAGGGAAAAAAAAAAAGATTGGCAACAGTTGTTGGCTCAGGTGCCAACATTAAAAAAAAAAAAAGAAAAGCATATTAAAAGTAAATAAATAAATAAACCAATGGTCTGAACCCGCCCCTCTCCCTTTCCATTCCAAATCACTAGCAGCATCCTCACATCCTTCACCGGGTCACGAGGGCCCATAAAGCTGAGACAACGCCTCCCGCAGCCCCACTCCTTCCAAAGCCCCCTTCCCCAGAACTATCCTGGCGCCTCAAGCCCAGCCGCACGTTCCCATTGCCTCACTCAGCACGTGCGGTTCTCTCTTCCAGAAGAGCTCGTCTCTTCCGCTGAATCCCTCTCCCTTCAAACCCAGAACAAATGCCACCATGTGGGACGCCCTCCTGGAAACCCAATGCACTCTGCACCCACTCTACAGCAACTCCACATTACGTGAAAATTGTTTCTGTACGTGACCATCTACACTAGCATCTTTAGAGGGAAAAGATCCTGACAGTCGTTTTTCAAATCTTAGCTCTTATCCCAGGCTGACCTGGTAGCCTTTTGATAGACACTTTTGATAAATGTCAGTTAAACAAAAATCATTAATGGCATAAAACTAAGAACACTTTAGATGTATACAGAGTTTTACAAGTTTTAGAGTGCCTCCAAACCATTATCTTGCATGATCCTTAGAGCAATCCTGGGAGACTATCCTCATTTTATAGGCCAGAAATTTGGCCAAGAGAGAGCACATGACTAGGGACGGAACTCGACTGCTTGGAGCGCTCCAGCCATCACTCTCGCCTGTAAGGAAGAACTCTCGGGACCACGCAGTCTCTTCCTGCCTAGAGTCGCCCACTCAACAGGTATTCTTCTCTCTGCCAGTGGTTCTTCATCTTGGCAGCACACGACAGGGGGCTTTGACAAGCCCAACGCAGAGGCCATTCCTAGACCAACTAAGTCAGTGTCTCTGGAGGTGGCACCAGACTTTTGTAAAGCCCCCAGGGAATTCCGCTATGCAGCAAAGGCCAAGAATCACTGTTCTAAGCAAACGCTTCCATTTTAAACCCACCTCCCAAACAAGGCTACAGTTTGCTCCTCATGATTATCTTGATGTGCCATCTGCCAGCGCTCAATCAGGTGGCAATGGCTGAGAAGCAACCTCTCAGACCCCTCAGGAGCCAAGGGCAGATGGGGCCAGGCCAGGCTCTCGCAAGGCCGGGGTGTGTGACGTGGGCAGAGGACCCGCCTGCTTCACACATTAGTTTCTTAAGCTGCATTGCTGTAAGGCTCAAAGAGATCCTCTGAAACCAGAAAGGGAGGTTATGGCAGACTGTCTGATCAAGCCGACTGCTTCTCCAGGGCCCTGGGCCCCAAACAATACGATCAAATCATCCCAGGCAGCACTCTCTTGTTTCACATTTTAACATAACAAAATCAAAGCGTGTTTTCAACTTTTCATAAACTAGAAGACAGACAGACAAAAAGAGGTGTACAAAAGGAATTTCCACAGAGACGTCTCGGCTAGATAAGCTATGGCACACATTCAGGGCACAGCGTCATTTACAAGAAACCAAAATCACTTACAAATGTCACAGTGTGTACAGTGAAGAGCTTAAATTCAGTGACAATTTGTTCCCATAACAATTTTTCAAATGCCTGCCAGTAAAAAAAAGCCCAATATTGCTGATTAGCAGCTCCTTTCCCTTAACCTTCGATGCTCTGTGACTTAAAATGAAACTTAAGGTTTTTACTCCTGTGAAGCTAACGCTGTTAAGCATTTAATAAAAAGTTCAAGAAAATTTAAAAGGTTTTTAAAGGGAAAGAGAATAGACAGTCAATTTTTGCAATGGTTGCAGATTAATCCTGAAATTCAACAGCATCTTTGGAATAAACTACACATTTAACAAAACAATTGCTTTCTTATAAACAGAGAAATAAAAAATGAGAACAAAATGCATTATTTTAAAACCTTCAAAATATCATATCTAAGAACTATACATCCCTGCTGCTCCTCCAAGTGCTTTGTAAAATATATACCTCTGGGGTAATTTCAGCTTCTGGTTCACTGATCAGTCTGTATTTCTTTCCATTCTGCAGTAACTTCTGGCAAACAGGAGGCTTGTCGATTTTCATGAATTTCTTAGAGGAGTGCTTTATAGACTTGGAAATATCCTAAACGCGGAAATAGGTTTTGGTTTTGAAATTCATCAGCAACAACTGTAAGAACTGTAAGGGGGAGGGAG